>NC_135432.1:53762231-54437804 GCF_051991255.1 Vanacampus margaritifer | reverse complement strand
CAATCAGATTTCGGTTTCAATGTGTTACCATGAAAATATTATTTGCTCAATGCCTTCAGGAAAAAATTGCTGTTTCTTTTCTTTCTTTCTTTTTTTTTCTTTACTAATCAGAGATTCACCACTCTGTGCCTTCACAAAGAGCGACATCATCATTTGTCTGTCCTCTGATTGTTCCAATTATGCTTATTATTTTCGTCCCAGCCATAATTTATGACTTTATTATTATTTTTTAACAATTCCGTTACACCACAATTCACACTGTCTGATTTTCGTTGGTTAATTGTCATTATTATTATTATTATTATGAACAGAGCGGTACCAACAATTTTGTCCATGTGTGTCGCCTATATCGCCATCAATATACTGTATGTAATGACTACATTTAAGAAGTACAGAATAATGTGTTCTTTTGTGGTAAAAAGTTTTCTCACTGAATGGTTAGTTTCTGCTGCTCACATATAATTAGTAATAATGTCTCACAACTATTGCCCAACTTGTCCATGTGCAAAAGGTATTTACGTGTATTAACCAAGGCTTTTGTGTGAGCTTCTTTTGTATTCAGCGCGTAGCATCATCATCCAAACTACATTCATCTTCTCTCATGTAGTCCCCCCCCCAAAGCTTTTAGGAAGAATAAAAATGTCCCAGATAGATATCGATTCTCATTTTTGTCGCTTTCTAAAATCAATTGCTTTCAGTGGGGTTGATTGAGTCTGTTAGTGTGTCATTGCAGTTTTGTAACTATAATAGATTAAAATGGCTGAATTTACTGAATAACTTGGGAAAGGTATCACATGAGGAGTAAGACTTGCCTTAAAAACCTGTGTATGACATTTTAAAAAACTGATTTGAATTTTAATATTCAGTTGTTTTTATCACTTTATGCATCAGATATGATTCAAAAACAGGCCCAGAAACCTGAAAATTGGTTGAAAAGGATACCAGGCAAAAAGATGACATTGTAGCCGACTACAGTGTATTGCTTCGACTTCAGCGAGCCAAGATGACCATATTGCCTTTGATAGCATGCCAAATTCAATTACAGTGTTCCCCCGCAGAAATGTGAATTTAACCATTTGCATATTTTTTGGGGGGTAACCTATCTCTATCATTCGCGGAAAAACTCACCTATTCTCATTTTTTGTGCTCTATGTTGCTCTAAGACGCCACAAGATGGCCAGAGCACCTTGTCGAAATAGGAATTGGTCAACTAACAGAGTGCTGCTCACCTGTTTTCTGAAGCTGAACTGTGATTGGTTGTTACCTGAGACCTGAGCAACTGTGATGTCATCTTTAGTCGACAACAAGTGGCAAAAAGGCTGGATTTTGCTGCTTAACTCATATTGTGATACACAATATTAACTGGAATACCGTATTTATACCAGTGGGGCTGCATAGAACATATTATAGTCAAGAATATTTTGTGGTGTTGACTTCCCTTTATCTCATTAGCTCACAGAACTGTACAAATATGTTCTATTTTAAATGTATTAAGTGTCCCCAAAGACGTATTTATAAGTTGTTGTTTTTTTTAATGCTAGAGCATACAGAAGGCTTTGATGCAGCCTCTGAACTTTAAAGAACGGGTGAAGCAATGGTAGTTATAACAAAAAGGGCCAGCAGGTGGCAGCAGAGTATACGAGATCTACCAGGGCCCTGTTGGAAACAAGCTTATTTCCCCACAGTTTTACATAGATTTGTAAATGATGATAAAACGTAGCTATATTCTAATGCTAATTGCTGCAAAATGGAAACCGGTAGAAATATACTTTTTCCTGATGAAAGAAGAAACTCTAATCTTTCTTTTGGTAGGTTCCATGTGTTTTATAGCAATATAACACAATATTCTGTGGGCCTTGCATAATCAGTCAAAATCCAGTAAAACAGCCAGGAGCGAAGGGGATTGCTTCAGTGAAAATGGCTGTTAAAATGCAACTCTCTTTGAAATGTGGCTTTTACCTGTACATATACGCATGTGTAATAATGTTACAGTAATGTGCTACTTTGTAACACATAACACGTGTAACAGCGTAACTGCTTACAGCTGGTATTACAATCTGTGGAGTTGTGACATCTCACCTGAAAGTTGACATACTTACGAGATTTTGCTGACACAGCCAATAGAACTGCTGGAATTTCTGTGACATTAGCAGCTGAGCGCTCCCCACAGCACTTCGGATTTTCCCCAAGACTGTAACACAAAGTATACATACTTGATATTGTAATTAAAATGGACATATTTTGTTATCTGGGAAGGAAGTTTGTGTCACTCACGCTCCTCTGACAAGTCATTTTCTTCCGCTTCTGCCTCCATCTCTTTACACCAGCCCTCTATCCTCTTGGTCTCGGTGTGGAGCAGCTGCATGAACCAGCTCCCGTCTCTCCTCAGAGAAGGGGAGCTACGCCCCGACTCGCCAGATGTGACCGCATTCTCCTGTGGGGAGGGGGGCTCCAGCTGCCACACGGGTTCACTCGTAGTCTCTCTGGGACTGGGGGGCTCAGCCGGGGTCCGGTAGTCCTCGCGGTAGCTGAAGAGCCCCTGGGTGCGTACGGTTCGCACGGCTCCGTACTGGGTGGGCGTGCTGGGCTCAGAGTGACGCTGGAAGCCGCCGCCGAACTGCAGGCCTTTGTCCTCCATGGTGGGGAAGCCCTCCAGCTCCATGTCAGCCTGCACCGCTGTCGTCACGCTGTTGGAGCGCTTGAACCGGCCTTGTCTGAAGGCCAAGGTGGTAAAATTGTATTGAGAAACATGTTGTTTTTTATAACAACAAAAGACAAAGAATGAAAGTGACAGTTGTCGACTTGCAGCAAAGATTCAAAAGCATCCTCTTACCCTTTCTTGTCATCCTCCACCTGGATTCCAACCGAATGGTATTCCCTGCAGCCTTTGCTTTCAGATTCCGAGTCTGTTGCAGCCTCCACCTAATGCACAGAGTCAATACAAGCCAATATTCCTGTCATTATGGGAGCTACCACCCATTGCTTGTGTCTTTATTGAACAGGGACTGGGCTTGAAGCTTGTCCGTAAATATCGGGTGATTTATGGAGGTTTCAAAGACAACACGGTTGCTTTCTTTGGGTCCTGTTTGCTTGCTTGCTCTCGCCTGAAATAAGTTTATATAGAAAAATGAAAGCCATATAAAAACTAAATTAAAACACTACAAAAGCCTAGCTTAGCATTTTTAAACGTCATGTTGGATATACCACTGAATAATGTCTCCAAACTAGGGTTAACAAAATTAGCGCTTTAATTTTTAACACACGATTAATTACCGTTCCTTACTTGGAAAGCCTGCACTGGGGGAATTCCAGTCGCAACGCAGTAGACACATCCACATCAAAATACAGCAGTAATAAATGTAATAAACATGCATATATTTGTGGAGACTGGGGTCAAGTTGTATTTGACATTTCTTTTTAAATGTGCAGAATTTCACAAGTTACTTCATATTACAGATTAGATAGCTCTTAATATGGAAAGAAAAATGCACTGATCTGTCACCAATGTCTTATGAATGCAATTATGCCATCTAGTGGCATAAAAATGACCTCAACACAAATCAATATCACACTTGTTTTTTTTTGCAGTACAGTACATCTTTTTAATTTTAACTCAATTTTATGAATTATGAAATTACTGTATCAATGACTAAAAGATGCAGCCATATTTCTATTAGTTAAACATTTCCCCCCCACTTTTATGTTAACAAGAGTATGAAAACTTACAAATATTTTATTGTACATTTAGAACAGATATCCAATTTGTGATTACTCGAGAGTTAAGCTATAATGATAGAAACATATCCTCACTAAAATTTCAAAATGACTGTCAGCCAGTCAATGATTAAGAGCTAGCTAGAAAGCTAAATAGGTGTCATAGAAATAGAGATATTCTGTATCTGTAGCATTCCCAGCAGTTCCATGATTGACCGTGTTGCCATCTTGCAGTCTGTCTCTCTTCTGTGTTTACTCATTTCCTTCTTATCTAATTTCTTTGCTTCCTTTGTCGAGTGATCATAATTTCCTGTTGGCTCCATGTCACAAAAGCTCAACTGTCTGCCCTCCCGAGTGGCCACTGAGCATTTTGTGCCTGTGTCTGTAGAAAAAAGGCCTCACAGTATGTTGATATTGAGAGATATGGACTCCGCTGGAAGGCAATGTACCATTTTGTCCCTTTGCTCACTTGAATTAACTTTTCTGTATGATTCCTCTTACACTGAGCATTAACAGAGCAGTGCATACGAGACCTGTGGAAGAAATTCATCTTTTATTACAATGAGGCTAAATTACTTTGGAACATGACATGATTCAAATGCAAGGAAATATATTATAAGTGAAGACTAGCTACGTATATAGAAAGTCTGAAATGGGAGTATAATAATGTTGGTGGAAGCAAAACAAAAGGGTTAACAATGAGTAAATTGTCATTTCCGCCATCATGTCACCTACATTATGCTTTCAGGCAGGGGCGTAGGCAGACATGTTTTCATTGGGGTGGCCAGGGTGAAACCATGACTCGCATAGGAGTGGACATAAGTTCATACCTGAAATGTCTAAATAAGTGGTTCTTAATCATGCAGCCATACTGTTCGGCAGTTACTGACCTGTACACAATATATAGAAAAGGAAACCGAACAGCGAAATTCATGACTAAGTATTTAAAAAAAGGCCTCCATGTGCCTCCGCCATTGCTTTCAGGCACACAAACAGCAATGGTGACACTTCCCAGACACAATGACTGTGAAAGGTTAAAATTCTGCAGTTTATGCTATAAAGTGGCCTTCTACGTTGCAATTTGCATATTGACAAGGTGAAAGATAAAAGACTACAAATGTGTTGCTTTTACAGAAATGAGCTTTAACAAGTGATTTTTTTCCTTTCCTCGGTCTCTCCTTTGGTCTCTTGAGGTCTCCCTGATTTGTTGAAATTTAGATGTCTCTGGGGTTGGTGAAGGACTCTGTTTGGTGGCCTGGTGGGTGGTGTCTGGTCGGTGCTGGATTTCACTTTCCTTTCTTTTCTTTGGTCCTTTCTCGGGTTTCCTGACGGCCTCACGACTCTGGCTGGAAGTGTTCGGTTTAGGGAAACAGTATGGGATTTTTTTTTATATAGGTTTTAGGTGAACTAATGAATGCACGCACGCACACATTCACCCACATACAAAAATAAATAAAATGACCCAAAATTTTTTATATATATATATATATATATATATATATATATATATATATATATATATATATATATATATATATATATATATATATATATATATAAAAAAAAAAGGAGAGCAATGATGATGACATGTCAAATCAGTAAAATTACCGAATGAACAATACTGAGCTCTCCAGAAAAAAAAAAAAAGTAGAAAAGGAAACCGAACAGCGAAATTCATGACTAAGTATTTAAAAAAAGGCCTCCACGTGCCTCCGCCATTGCTTTCAGGCACACAAACAGTAATGGTGACACAAAGACTACAAATGTGTTGCTTTTACAGAAATGAGCTTTAACAAGTGATAGGCTAAACTCAACCCTAAATTAATTCATTCATATGCATTATCTTGCAGGAATACCTTTTCTACTGTAGCAACTCAACTAGAATTAGAACAGTAGGAGAAATCAGTTGGGTTGGAACTTTTAGCGAGCCTCCCCTCACCGACCAACATAGGAGAAAAAAAAACTATTAACTTTGGTTCTGTTAGACGAGGTCATAATAAAACATTGTGGCATGACTGGTATGAAACATGTTTTTATCAACTGCCTCAAGGGTTATGGCCGCCCTTGTACATGGGATAAGACGTCACTTGTGAAGCTATATAAGTTGAGTAAACGAGATTCTTCACTCTGACAGCCACTGTGTGTTTATTTCCACGGCAGTTTACAGGAATGGTTGAGGATCTTAACAGCTCTGACAACTTTTAAAAACGCTGCTATTGACTTCTGCGTTTATATAGTTGCACTTGTAAAAAGTAGAATGGAAGAGAAGCCAGGTGAGTTCTTAAGGAGTTTTAAGATGCTTTGACTCCTTATTGAAATAAATAAATCTCTCAAACTGTTATGTGTTATACGGAATGTGAGAAATTATCTTTCATGAAAAATGTTGTGAAGGTCAATTAATGCACAAGTTCAATTTGAAGGTCAAATTATTAAACTATGCATCGATCTTCTACATGATTGCATATCCCTGTTGAATTCCATTTCCAGCAATATGTGTTTTGTGACGATTCGTTCCTGAGATATAAAAGTTCAAAGGAGGTGGCCATGCCCCTTTTTGACAGGCCGTAGCTCCCAAACCTTTGCTCCGATTGATGTATAAATTGAGACTTATCTTTGTGCCATCAATATCAACAGGTCCACCAAGTTTCATTAAAATCAAAATCTGCTTGGTTAAAACAAACTGGCTGATTTGGCATGGAACGACCCCCTGGAATTCCTTTAAACCAGGGATCTCCAAGTCCGGTCCTCGAGAGCCCCCATCCAGACCGTTTTCCATGTTCCCCTCCACCAACACAGCTGAATCAAATGATCAGCTCATCAGCAAGCTCTGATAACCATCCAGATTATATGATTCAGGTGTGTTGGAGGAGGGAGACATGGAAAACAGGCTCAAGGACTAGACTTGAGCATCTCTGATTTAACACTGTCCGCCTTCTCATTCCCCGCCGGCTCGACTTCATCCATTTGGGAATCCGCTAGTACAAAATGAAGTCATTCAGAACCTGTGGGCTGGTGCGGGAGGATGATATCCTGATTGCATGTTACTCCTTGTCAAGCTTTGAAGGCAGCAGGTCATAATCAGTCTCAATCATGCTCGGCTGGCTTTTTTGTAGGGCAAAGATCAAAAGTTGAGCGGATCATGTGAGCAATGTAGTTGAGTACTCTACATGTATTGGGATGTTCTGTGTATTCTGAGGAGGGCAAGAAAATGTGTGTGAGTGAATGGGGATATGCAAAGGCTCAAATCCCAGATCTCCTCTATGGGTTAGCGTTGGGTTAAGATGAGTTTGCCTTTTTAACAAGTACAACTGAAGCCCTAAGTGCAGCCACCACTAACCACGCCCTGAATCATCATGGTAGCAAAATCCATACTCGCCATTGGCCAAGCAACGGGAAGAGGGCTGGCTCACTTATATGAGGCGGGGCCAACCTCTCAAATGGGCTGAATTAAGCAAAGACAACAAAAAAAGGTGCGATATAATTCTCAATTCATCACTGACATGTTATAAAGACACCTCCTTACTGTTTTAAGCCGTAAATACACTTCAAAGTGTATGAACAGTAATTCTTGATACATCACAGATATGTCATTAACATCTGGTAAATGTTTCAAGCTGTAAAAACAACATTCCCAATTTTTTTGCACATTCTATGCAGCCCCACTACTAAATATTGTATTCTGGTTAATATTGCATTTGTGGAATGTGAGTTAAGCCGCGAAATCCAGCCGTTTTTATCCATCTCGGAGGGGCGGCCATTTTGCTACTGGCTGTCTACTGAAGATGACGTCACAGTTGTTCAAGTCTCAGGTAACAACCAATCACAGCTCAGCTTCAGAAATCAGGTGAGCTGTGATTGGTCATTGCCTGAGCCCTGAGCAACTGTGATGTGATCGTCAGTTGACAGCAAGTGGCAAAATGGCCGCCTTCTGATAATGATGAAAACTTCTGGATTTTGATGCTTAACTCATATTCCACAAATGTAATATTAATCAGAATGTCATGTTTAGTGAGGTAATATATAACATATCATTGTCAAGAAATGTTTAAGGTTGACTTCCACTTAAATATGATCTTTATGCAATGACTTAAATATGTTACAATGAATACATTTGAGGCGTTTTGTTAAGATGCATAAAAGGCTCTTTGTTGGCCTTAGTGGTCTGGAGAGTCAGATGACAAGCAGACGTGTATTGTATTTAGGTAAAGGAAGGGAAACACAAATGTGGAAGAAAAAGGAAAAGTAAGTAGAAAGTCATGCTGGGGGTGAATAAAAATGGCAATCAATCACTTCAACTAAAGGGCTAATGAGGGCTAATGAGCAAAAAAAAAAGAAGAAGAAAAGGACAGAAGGGCAATCATTAAAGAAAGCGAATTTTTAGTCATTGTTCATTCATTGCGAGTTGGGCTTTGGTGTGTTTTTGCAAATTAACTGCTCAAATGCAAACCTAATTGGAGATGGAGTGAATGAAGCCTGCAGGGAACCATTCACTAGAACAAGCTATCGCACGACTTGAATCCTAATTGATGGATTGTGCGATGATGACTCACTGGGCCTATTTTTAGCAGCTGAATTGAGAACTCGCTTTCTCTCGTGCGTCTGTATCATTAGGCAAGAGTTGCGGCGTTCTTTGAGCCCCTCACAGAAAATCAAGACTGACCTGTATTCCGATGGAGGATCGAGGTGTCTTCAGGTACTCCTCAGCCTTTGACACCAGGATGGCTTTGTCGCAGGTGAGGACTGAGCTGTGGCTGTCGGTGGACGGGTGCCTCTTCCCAGCCATGACCCCAGCTGCCTCCATGGCTATAGTTACAGCCTTGGCACTATCCAGGCTGTCAACCGAGTTATAGAGGACCCTGCCGGGGTTCAGGCCCAGGGTGAGGCCATCGGGGCCCCACATGCCGCCGTGGAGGTGCCTACCCTCGTGGTAGGCGTCCTGAGTGGACTCTGTGCTGCTTTGGGCTGTGATGGAGATGAGGGGTTTGGAGGTGGTGCGGGGCGGGACGGGTGGAGGGGGCTTCTTGTAGCTTGGTGTGTAGGTGATGGCTGCAAAAGAAGACATGTAAAATAATAGCGCACAGAATGTAAATCTAAATCCATGAGACAAAAATCGCACGTCTGGTAGTGCCACAGGCTATTATCCAAATTCTGAAATTGGACTTAAAATTATTTATTTAAAATAATAATCTACACTTTAAAAAAACTGTAATATAACAGAAATGTATTTTTATTTTACATTTTTTTCAGCATTTTAAAAAATAAACTCAGATTTTAAATGTCAAATGTAAAATAACATGAAATCACTGTAACTGTAAAAACACACAATATTTCTGTTATTTAATGTGATAAAATGTCAAATTTAACTTTAAAACCCTAAAAAAAGAAATATATATATATTTACTGAGAAATTAACAATAAAAACTCATAATTTTACCATAATTTTTTTGTGAATTGACAATTTTTTATAAGTGAAAATAACTACAATATCTGCAATGTCTTATAGATGGTAGCATTCATTGTATTAACATTTCCTTTGAAAGGACATATGAGATAAACAATGTAAAAAAAAATAAAAATCATATTTTTAAAAAATATATTTTCCAGCAGCTGAGGCACCACAAAAATATTGTGAAATAACAGAAAATTACTTTCTTGTAAAAAAAAAGAAAAAAAGGGGCATTTTCTGGCAGCTGGGGCCCCAGAAAAATATTGTGAAATAACAGAAAATTACTTTCTGTTGTGAATGTTAAACAAAAACATATGATAACGTGAAATGGCTTTTAAACTGAGTTTTATATTTTATAATTATATTTATAAATACTATTTATATTTTATAATAATTACCGACTGGTATAACTAATATAAAAAAAAAGCACTATATGCCCACCCATGTTGTGATGTGTTGCTCTTCTTATAGTGAATGTATTTTTGCAGTACAAATCTTGAATTTGTCTCAAGTCTAAAATAAAATGCCCCTGACATGGAAACATGGAAAATCCTTTTTCTGAATGGGCACAATGTACTGTGCACTAAATAGTGGATGAGAGTGATTTACCCTCCAAAGTGACAGAAATCATAAATATTTTGGCGTCCCCCCCCAAATTTATGTTGATTGCTGTTCTTTTCTTCAGATAAAACAAAAGATAGAGAGCTTCACTAGATGCCTGCTAATAATGACCTCACATTTAGCAAAATGTTCACATCTCACCGTTGGTCGTTTTAAGGTACGATATTATTATCCTATCAGTTGTCACCAATGCAGCAGACTGACCTTTTTCCACGGTAGCCATGTTGACGCAAGTGTGTGTAAACACAGCTGTTGCTGATGTCATTAATTAGGGCTCTGTACGAGCTTGCTGGAGAAGCTTCCGTTATGTAATCAGCAACACCTGTGTTTATCTAGGACATTAGGTGAGTTTTGGGGGAGGAAAATGAGTTGGAATAACACATTGCAGTAAAAGGGTTGTTGTTCATTTGATTTCATAATCACATTTATTCTAATTGTCGTATAGTTTTGATATTTTTTTTAAACTTTTAGTAAAGAAAAATAAGCAATACAAGACAGCTAAAAAAGTATATAGAACTAAATGCCAAAAATAATAAAAATGCGAAATTCTAACCTAAAAAAGGTGTCAACACAAAAAACTGTAAAAAGAGAAAGAGAGAGATAATATAATAAAAGTTAAATTAATAGTAGTGATTGGTATTTTTAAAGTATTAATATAGAGAGTTTTATTTTATTTTATTTTTTAAATAACGCGCTATTCGTGTTTAATTCCAAAGGAAAATGGTCATGGAAACTGTTTGACATTTCTAAGAGTAAAGGAGGAGTGTAGTTAATTTAAATGCAAAACCATCTTAGTCCATATT
The DNA here is from genome assembly GCF_051991255.1 of Vanacampus margaritifer. Lineage (NCBI taxonomy): Eukaryota > Metazoa > Chordata > Actinopteri > Syngnathiformes > Syngnathidae > Vanacampus > Vanacampus margaritifer. Next base: position 54,427,220 of record NC_135432.1, on the reverse strand, counting down.
CTGCTGGATTACGATCAAAGATGCAAGCAAGCAGAAACCTCTGAGCGAGGAAGGCAAAGAGGATGAGCCCTTGGCCACACAATAGGTGATGCTATGGGTTACCCTTGGGAAAAAACGGAGAGCTGTGTGATTTCAGTTTTTTGTTGAGCACATGCTTACATCACACAAGGCAATTAATGACGGCCTCGTGGGATCTCTTTTGGGTTATAATGAGAAGCACCCTCCACGCAAGCCCTCCCAAAGGTTGGCGCCAAATTAATAGCATTTTCCCATATAAATTGCAGCCTTAGCAACACAATCACTTGAGACACCTCTATCAAAAATGAAAAGAGAGAGGAAATAAAAGCAAGCTCCTCAAACCTCTCAATACAACCTGACCTCCTTCTCACCCTTAATTTGGTTGTGTTTATTAATAGTCAGAGAAGTCGCATCTGTGAAGATTGTTCTGCTTCAGGGAATCGATGACTCATGCAGCTGCCCATTCACAAAATGAACTCCCCCAATGATGAAGAGATGCATTCGAAAAGAAGCAGAGATGTGGACAGATACAGGAAGCAAAGCGTGTGTATTTGTGTGAGATAGAGAGTAAGTAGAGGTGCATTGTCGTGCATGCAAAAAAAAGAAAAAAAAAAGCTTGTTCAGGGGGCATGACTCAGCAGGAAGACCAAAAATAGAATGGATGCTATGGGGTGGTAGTGGTGAGAGTTAGGACCTTGGTTCATAATTCCTACTCCTATCTCGACACAGGCAGCATTACTCAGCAGTTATTTCATCCAAAGTGAAGACTCATTCAGAGATTGTTTACATGACACTGGTAAAATAAAAACATTGTTGTTCTTTAGATAGTCCTTACCGTAACAGCCTTTTAAGTGGCTGTCAATTCCAACAAGCCCTAAACCCTATCTGAAGTATTGACCTGTCCTATATTTATTATAAAATACTGAAAATTCTAATATTTGTGTGCAGCTAAAAAGGCGCGTTTGCGGCGTTGTGGGAGTGAACAAAGCAGACTTAGTTCCTTGCCATTGAAAGCAGCTCCTCTCATACTCATAAAATTCAGCTCACACAGTCTTCGACATTGTAGAAGCAGAAATAGAATTGCTGGAGTCCACAAGGAAGATCGATTACAGGTAAAAAAAAAAAAAAAGGCTTGCAACGACAAAAAAATCAAGAAATTTGAGTTTTTGAAAATGGTAACGGCGAACCACAGCATTGTTGTTCTATTTGTGTTGATCAAATTAGCAAAGCATTCCCTGACATATGCTTTTGTATAAGATCCAAGAGGACAAGCAATTCGTTCACATGTATGTAGTGTTTACTGGCAAAAAGACATCTCTTGGCATGCATATCCCCTTCAGACTTGCATTTTTTCTGCTGGGCAATAAAAAAAACAACTGATTTTGACGCTTATAAGAACATGGGAAAAAAAAGGGGCTATCTCATGTTTTTATTTGTTATAGTTGACGCCAGGATAGTATGGCTGTAACGTGTTGTAAACCCACCAAGCTTATATGTAACATTTTTAATATGAACATCATGCAAATCAATAGGGGTGTTAAAAAAAATCGATTCGGCAATATATCGCGGTATGACAGTACACAATTTTCGAATCGATTCAATATGCGGCCGAATCAATTTTTAAACATAATTTTTTTAAATGGAAATATTCAACAAAACGTCTTACTTAGGGTTAGGATTTACACATTAAGCATAGAGGAATGTTATATTGATGGAACATTAATCCTTAATATTCTATTCTAGTGCTGTTCAAACATGAAACTGACTTCAACCTGTTTGTTAAATGCAGTGGCTCAGTTATAAGCCTAAATTTTCAGATAAATACATTTTCATACAAATCTTACAGTGTACATGTACAAGTTTACTGATTTGTATTCTCTAAATTTGAGTTAAAGATACTTTATAGATTCGTATCGGGATTAATCGGTATCGAATCGAATCGTGACCTATGAATTGTGATACGAATCGAATCGCCAGGTACTAGGCAATTCCTCACCTAAATCAACTAGCGATTGTGATTGGTTACCATCTATGGCTCTGAAGGGGATATATAATGTATACACAGAATTATCAAATGCTTTGACTGGTATATATGATCAGAAAAAAAATCGACAATGTGGTTTATTGAAGAATACAAAGAAAGGGGAAAATACATTCCCATTTTAGGTCACACTGCAGCAATTCTTCATACCTTGTGCATTAAAGTGACCAAAAAATGGCAGTGTGGACGATTTGTGCAGATATTCACCCAATAGAACATCATGGATTCATAAATCTGAACAACTTGAAAGGCAGTAATGGACAAAGGCTGACTTACCAACAGGACAATAAGCAACTGCAAGGTTTTTGACCATATTAGATTACAGGGTCTCTGTTAACATTTTATTACTAGTTTATTTCCTTTTGGACATGACCTTAACTCATTCACTGCCATTGACGGCTATAGACGTCAAAAATTCCTTTGAACTATTTCTATTAGTTTAACATTTTTCCCCACTTTTGTCAACAACAGTATGAAAACCTAGTGGTTTTTTTATATTGTATTACAAGATAAGAGATTAAAAATGGTACTCGCCTGATGCCCCTAATTTTTTAATAATCTTTTCTTTAAAAAAAAAGATTATTAAAAAAAAATTGGGGGAATCAGGCGATTAAAATTTGTAATCATAATTATTCGCATGATTTCACTAGATAACTCACGATTAATCACAAATGTTACATCTCTTCTAAATGTACCAAAACAAATTCTAGGTTTTCATAGGTTTGACGTCTATAGCTGTCAATGGCAGTGAATGAGTTAAGGTAAAAATCTGGTGCTAAAGGTTTAACCCGATTTTTGAAGGAAAATAAAAAAGCAACGGGCGTATGGTCAGTTTTCATCTGCTCAATAAAAGACTGGAACATGGAAACAGAAGTGCGGGACATTGAGAACTTCTCTCATCCCTAGATTGCAAGCCTGATAAATGCTTTTAAAGTGTGTGAGTGAATGGGACTCTAATGTTTTACTATTATCTGGGGCCTTGCTCAAGGGCAGAAACAAATCTCCAGAAACCAGCCAAGCTTCAATATTGTGAACTTGGAAACCTGTGCCTTCAGGTCCCCAAGCCAAGTTCTTACAGGGTGAACTACCCTCCCCCTTTTTTTCCTACCCCAAATCCCAAGTAACTTTCGGATGTAAGAGCGTAAATGTGCTTGCGTGACTGTGGTAAGCAATGCGGCAGCATTTCTTTGCCTGGCCATGTGACCTTGAAAACATATCATTAACAGTGAGTAAAAGCAATGCCAATAATAAGACAGCGAGGGATTTAATCTTTTTCTCACTCAAGTGCAAACAACGAGCATGGTATTAGCAAGGCTGACAAACACAAGGCAGCGAGTCAAACACTCCATCTCTGTTAGCGCCACTCTATCAGGACTGGCTAACATGCTGCTGAGGTGGGGGGGAGTTGAGTGACACACCATTAAGAGTCTTTCTTCCCTCGCTGGATTTATCACCATAAAGGATATGCAGCACTTTGTTTTGCAGCAGGCTATTAAGGATATGTAAATGAAAGGGAAAAGGAGGATGGACTGCAAACAAGACATTATTGGCACTGTCACTTTGTATTGCTGGTAGAAACCAAGGAATAAGAAAAATAAGGAAAACCCTTTTGGTACATTTGTTTGTGGCATTGCACATCACTCATAATGCTAATAACACATGATTTCCTAAAGAAAGTCTCCACCCCCCTGTTCAAATGCCATGTTTTTATAATATTAAAAAAAAAAAAAAAAAAAAGCAGCAGCCATATTTTTCACAATTGTGAGCATTTAGTTGAAAGCAGATATTTTACAGTCTCTTATTTGAATTTTGGCCTCAGTGAAAATGGCAATGATTTTCATTACAAGGTCAGTTATTTGACACAGTTCAATTCCATTTCATTGGCTTAAAAAAAAAAGTAGTACGATATCGGAGCACATTATATTACATTCCGTTGGCATAGATGTTTTGTAAATGAAAAGTTGGATGTGGATGAGAGGAAAAAAAGAAAGATGGTCTTTGCTGCTGAAAGGACAAAACGGATACAACAATACAACCAATTAACTTCCCATCGCTTTAAAATCTTTCTGCCTCAGCCAATTTAGCAAGCTTTCATGTAGTGCACCAAAAAAAAAAAAAAAAAAAATTCTGGAAGCTCACTGATGCTCAGCTCAAAAGATTCCTTTTGTTCCAGTGTGCTTTATTAGAGCACAGACTTCAGTGGGCATGTGGAGTCTATTAATTGGACACAGCAAAGATATATCTTGTGATTGATCTGGTTTTTCAGCTGTTCCCTACTCTTAATAGAATTGTGCCGTCAGTGGCTATGTAAGCACTTTTAATTGCACTCATTATAAGGCAGAAATGAGGAATTGGCTCAAATACATACTGTAAGGAATGCCACAGTTTGAATTACTGAAGATGCCATGCAGCCTTAGCAAATTCCTCTCACCATTCATTGTCAAATGTATATAAAACAAAAACAAAAAACAACATACAATAATGTCCAGAACTATTTCGGAGCATTATGTCATTCTTTTCATTCTGTGGGATTACATTCACAGCCTTTAGATTCCTGAGCCCAACGACAATACTTTACAGTACAAATACACAATATCATCACTCAACATTACCTTTTTATTTTTACTCAGAGGTGGGCGCGTCAATGAAATTTTGAGCATCCGTCATTCGTCAGTCGTCAGTCCGTCAATGTTATTTTAACCGAGTTTCAGTAAATTTCAAGGGCCTATTTTAACCACGCTTCCGTCGTGCTAAATAACATTTTGTCACAACTATTTTCCGCTTGACATGGCTTGTTATGTTACCATTGTTTTTCTCACTCGCCACACATAGTATGTGCACCGGGAATATTGCCGCGCACGGCCGATGGACTAAATTTTTTTAGGACCCCCTTAGCTGTTCAATAACCTGCCTGATGTAAAATGGGGCACTTAAGGACCCCTTTGCTGTCTAACAACATGCATGATGCCAAATAAAAGAATTGAGCACTAAACAAATGCGTGCATAAATGTAGCAAGAATGAGGAATTTACAGCTGGAGGAAAACTTTATCATCACAATCTGTAGTCACTCGGGCTCTACATGGACAGCTAACACTATTGAGACGGAGCCCAATTCGAATTTTGTTTTGGCTTGGAGAATGGTGCGTGCGGAAGTTAGCCAACATGGTAAGTCTATATTTACTTGTTTACTGGAGGAGTAAAAGAGTGGCTCGGCCGCAGTCCGAGGAAAAGTGGAAGTACTTTGCAGTGCGTCAGTGAACTAGTTTTCGTCATTTGTCAGCAAAATGGATGTCGGACGAATGGACGACTGAGAAGGTCTGTTGAAACATACCCGGTTATTGACGATTACATTGACGGATGAAAATCCACTTGCGGCAATGCTTAGTCTGTTTTTTAAGTTTTCTGTCATTCATTAATCATCAACAAAATGGCCGTCTCGTATTGACGGTTTGACGGACCTTCCATCAATATTGACGGAATACCCATCTCTGTTTTTACTGTTACTTTGATGACTGATTTAGCAAATGTTTTGGAATAGGTTTACTTTTATGTGTTCTTAGGTTAGATATTTGATGTGAATGTGAGTATTCATTGTGTGTACATAGAGCTACAGTATATCTACAGTATATGCCAGTAAGGTTTACATTGGGAATATATTTGAGCATGAATGCACTTTCATTAACAGTATTCCAGATTCCAGAATTTTAGATGACCATTGGTTCATATTTCATACGACTTTGTCCATCCATTAGCTCACATAGTAAACACCCTTGCAATTCATAGTTATATAATAACTGTCCAAATGACCTCACTCCAACTTGGAGTGAAAACACACACACACACACATAGCAAGCGAAGGAAAGGAAGGTTTCCATTGTCACTGCAAAACTGTTCAATTTTCTCCAGAATTTTCATAGTCCAAAAGAATTCCTTAAAATAGTTGACATTACTGAGTCCTTGAACAGTAGCCATTTTGTTGTCGTGCCCATCCGATGCAACATTTCCAGTGTACATTCTTGAATCATTATTGTTAATTAAATTTGTCACAGCTGAAGACTATGCTATAAATACAGTTCTTTGTGGAATTTTATAAGGAAGTCCTTGCTTTGAATGCCAATGACCTTATTACATTTGGATCAGCCCATTGCTCTACATCACCCTGGCAGCTATTAATTGTGATTTATGGATAGCTTCCGGGCTACATTTTGTCTGCTGAGACTGAAATACGAGCTCACAGAGTGAGCGATACATATGTGATTTCTGCACTGTTGTATTCATATCTCCCACTCCAAAGTTCCACACTTGCACTTCTCCGTACTGGTTCTTTTCTCCGGGTCCTTTTCTGCCACCTGTACCATAGAAAGGCTTCCTCATACAAAGACCGTTCCGGACTATCTGTAGTCTTTTGCTTCACAAGTTCCCCATGTACTTGGGAATACTCCACGGACTCAAGAGACTCTTCTATTATCTCATATGGCTTCATGCTTGCCTGAACTAATGAAGTTACCACTAAGTCCTCCGGATCATGTGAAGATGGATCAATATCATGTAATGAAGGATCTGGTGATTGACTTGTGGGTTCAAAGTCCATTTCCAATGAGGTATCAGGAGATAGTGAACTAGGAGGTGATATTGTGACAGTAACTTGTGGTAGTGGGGTTTTCTGTTTTACTGTCACGCTACCAAGTTGCTCAGAATTTAAGCAACACTCTGGAGCTGGTTTAAAACAGTCATCATCTGCTGACAATGACTGATCCAAGGGGCATAGTGAGGTAGAGTCTGCAGTGAGAATTTGCGGACAATCTGATTCGTTGAAAGGATTGTCTAAGTCCAAAATAGATGGAGCGTCAATACTTAGATCTAATGGCTCTGGTTCAGGGTCCATGAACACTGAATCAAGATCTTCTTGATCTAGAGAAGTCAGCATGACTAAGTCAAAGTGAACCAGATCAGCATGATATATTGGGGTGCTATCAAGAGGTTCAGGAAGGGGTGGCCACTCAGAGTTTTCCGACTCTGGTTCAGTGTTTGGTTGACTTTGTGCTGAAATAGATGAAATGTTTGAATCCAGTTGCATTTGCTCTGAGACAGGACCAGCGTGACGATCCGGAAGGGACACAATGGGGTCAGGATTTGGATCGCTGTTGGTTGGACTCTCTGGAGAATCGATGTCAAAGTACTCTGTTACCACAATAGAAGGACATTGCTCCACATTACATGATGGAGCGGTTTCTTGATCATTTGTGGGTGCATCACAAACAAAAAAATGGCTTTTGTCAATCACGTCGGACGTTGAAGCCACGGGTAAGTTTATATCTTTTGGCTCTGTTCCCTTTGACTCTTCTAATCCTGCATTTGTTAGAGGCACTGGCTTTGTTTCTGACTTGTCTCCAGCAAAATCATCTGGGGACTCAGAATCTGATATAATGTCATACTCATGCTCTTCTGGAGGAGACACTGTAACCACAGGGACTGGAAACGGTAGGTGAACAGTTTCCTTCTCAATGTGGTCCAATTCTGTGGATTTTGATTCATCTTGATGAGGTGGTTTAGCATCCAAGCCATAATCATTTGAAGGGTTGTCACAGCTTTTCTGTGCAGTAATTACCATGTCTTGTTCAACTGTTACCGAACTCTGTAGCCTTTCAGGGAATATTTCTCCAAGCTGCACCGTACCATCGGAGGTGAGTGGCTCTTTCGTTACAGGATCACATGACATCCCAGCATCTTGGCCAGGCAGCTCCAGTTCTGTTTCTGGTTTTACTGCAGAACCCACATTCTGCAATTCCAAAGGCTTAGTTTTGGCTGTTTTAGCAGAGAATGGTAGAATTGGATCCAAGGAAAGGGGTATGGCACTTTCCACATACATTGACTGCGGACGCGCAAGAATGCTTGGATCCATAGAGAGCTGCTTTGGGAGTTTTTTTCGTGTCCCTTTCTTTTTCTCCTTCTCTTCTGGACAATTGACGGCTGCATCTGCAGTGCTTTGTCGTACCAATGCTTTGCTTCTGGCCTGAGTCCCCACAGAAACTTTAGATACATGTTTTACTTTCTCCTTTGCACCGGAGGTTCCAAATGCTTCAGCACCCAGTCCTGCATGCGCACCTGTCATTGTCTCCGCCCCAGCCCCAGCCCCAGCCCCTCCACCCAAACCCACTCCTGCTGGCATTTTACAACTTTGAGGAGACCACGTGTTGTAATGCTTCGTGAATGTGTTGAAATTACTGTTGAACGCACGAAGCTCTTTACAGAGGTCCCTCCTGAGTTCGGCTAGCTCGAGCCGCATGGCAGAGACCTCCTCCTTCCATTGCATGCTGATAGCTGCAGCCAGTGTTGCAGACTCTTTAATACTGGCCTGAATGGCTTTTGGCGAAGGCCTTTCTGGTCCAGTAGGTCTCGGGGATCTGAAGAGGATCGGAGTGACTGGTGGTCCAGACAGGGGTTTGGCTGTAGCCACCATGTTATCTCGGCGATAAGACCTGTCTCCTCTGATGGGGCAGCCTAGATCATCATGTGCCAAAGGGGCTTTATCTGCTGCCACATCCTCATGTGCCCTGGCTTGCTTGGGTAAACAAGAGTCTTCCTGCACATAATTTCTGTCTGGAAGACAAATGTAAATATGTATTTGTAATATGGCCACAGGTGTGAGCAACTGGAGAGAATGTGCTTTTTATTGCCACAGAGCAGTAACACCAAGTCATGCACTAATTGTCATGAGTCAAAACAAGATTACAGCATGGATCGACAATGGAAAGGTTTGTGTTGCTATTTCAACAATTTGTTCAGATATCGATTCTAAAGAATGTATTGTTTTACACTCTGTAATACCATAGCAGAGTGTGTCCATAATGTTGATCAAGTTTTCCCATTTTGACTCATTTGATGATTTACACTGCCTTCTCAACATTAAAAATTTTGCATGCATTCTTAACATCTTTTCAGTGCACAAAGGAAAACCTCCTAGCTTCTAGAACACAAAAGAAAATAGGCATCGTATAAGGGATGTTAAAAAAAAAAAGCATGCTGTTCTTCTATCAGCTACGATCCAGAAATATGAACTTTGTGCAATGAAAAGAGGCAAAGATGAGCACAGCTTCCAAACCTTCTCCCACCAATCAGGAAGTATAGTATGAACCCTATTGAAAATGTGACGTTCACTCTGACCGACATCAATCTCATCAATTAACAAGTTTATTTCCCTAAAAAAAAGTTTACAGAGAAAGCAGTGTAATCAAGCACCAATCGGGATGAAGTATTGATGATAAGCACATCTCCAGATGGACACACCTCTAACCCTCTCTATGTTAATCCACATGCTGTTGTGTGGTAAGGGGTGGAATCCATTCTGTTCTCTACCCCCCCCCCCACCCCCCGACCCCCTCAAGTCTTCTTCTGGGTTCGGACGTATCATTTCCTTGGAGAATCCATTATGCGAGAGGAGTCAGGAAACCACCAGCAGCTTCAAATTTTTAATCACGCCTTAGTTTCAGAAATAAATGGACGTGTCAGCTGTCAAGATTTTATATGTGATGTGTGATTAAACACGGTAAATGTTTTTGAAATGTTAATTATTCAAGTTGCCTAACGGTCATGTGATACTAAAAACAACCGAGGGGCAAGGAAATCCTATGGTAAATCCTGTGTCATTTAGAGATTTGAAGTACATTGTAAATTAGGTTTACAAGTCGAGAATTCATACGACACGTTCACCATACTTTTGCCCAATTTACAGTAAAAGTCAGTGCAATCACCTTGTGGCTTAGTGGAGAAAGTCAGACATCAAATGTAGTGTAAAAAGCCTGTCCGTCGCCTGTTTTTTCTCTCTTGAGATTTTCAATAGGGTTCATAGCTTTACTCTCTGATGCATCCGATGGACGAGCAGATGACATCCAAAATACAAAATGATGAATTTACACAGCTCAAAAGGTTGTAAGTGTCAAAGTCCTACATCCATCCAAAACAATGGAAACATAGAATAAGTCATGCAAGTATTCGACATCTGACAGTTCACAATTTTATGCCAGCTGCTCCAGCCATGACCACAAGTTCATAGCAAACATAAGCGTCTGCTGTGGTGTCAGATGAATAGAATGGACATTAACTCTTACCTGTGGTAGATCTGATGGTGGAGGTGACAGTGGGGGCCATGGGAGGGATGTACTCATCATCTTGAGAATATCCAGCTTGGATGGCTCGCAGGTAGCTGTGGCTCCGGGTTCGAAAACAGCCAGGTAAGTCCAATGCATCCATGGCCTGTGATTCCACCTCACTGAACACGGATTCACAGACTGATTCAAATTGGCCATTTATTTCGGTTTCGCTCACCTGTGAGAAATAAAAAAACATCAGAAAGGACAGAAACACCTAAGAGACGTACAATTTGCAGACTAACCTGGCTCACTTGGCTAACACAGCTGGCCTGGCTCAGAGTGCTGACTGCCCGCATGTAGCTCTGGTTCCTGGAGCGAAACTTGGGGGAGTTGTAGTGTGCAGAGGGGTCCAGGGCTATGCTCGGGTGCATGGCTGTTTGCAAGTGGTAGCTCTGGCTGAACACAGAGAAAAATAGGCCACACTCTAAAAACAGTTGGATCCAAAAGAACCCAATTTGGGTCAAGAATGGACTGATCAAACTTTTTCAGATATTTAACCCAAAAAGTTTTTGGGTTGATTAAATTACCCCATTGATTTGGGTAAAAAAGTTATTAAACCCGAAAAGTTGGATCAAATTAAATTAAACAACCCACAAAGTGACACGTTTTATTTTATTTTATTTTTAAATGTTTTTTTGAGTTATTTATTTCACCCTACTTTTTGGGTTAATTGAAAAACCTAACTGAATTGCGTCAAAAATGTTTCGAACCATTTTTTTGAGCTATTGTTAAATTAACAAACCACAAAGCAACCCATTTTTGGGGTTGTTTCTGGGTTATTCATTTGACCCAACTAGTTGGGTTAGTTAAATAACCCCAAAAAAGTTGGGTCAGTCCCTTTTGACCCAATTTGGGTTATTTTTGACCTAACTGTTTGAGAATGCAGTGTCACTCATGACATTTACTTTTTTCAGGAAATTTAACAAAATTGAACAACTTTATGCAGGATGGCTGATGGCTACAGGTGATACTAACATTGAGTAAGGGGTTCCTGGTTTCCTCAAAGCACCCCGAACTTGAGAATAAATCAGTTAATGATCTTTCTTCCTCTTAAAAGAGACACACCGTTTGTGTAGCAGTGTCCTTTAGAAGGTGATTGGATTTATGTTGTGCTGACACATCAAATCAATGAGGGAAATGCAAACCAGGAGCTAGTTAGTGAGCAAGCACTTCAGGGAGTACCCCGTTATCAACAACATCAATTAAATATGCCACCCAAGCAGAGAAGGAGAGCTCTTCAGAACTACGTGCCAGGAAAGGAATATGCCAAATTAATGTAAGAGAAAGAAGGTCTGTAAATAACCTCAGAATACCAAGTGACATTAGGAACACAAAACGGAATTTTGCACTGCCACAGCTCTTTCTGGCATCAGGTAAGGATGAGTTAGAACCCTTCTATGGAGATAAGTGCTTGGCAGTAAAGGAAATGCCAGTGTGATAAAACAGAAAAAGGCTGTCAATACATCATGTCATGCTGGAGAACTTCTCTACTCCATGTTGGAAAAGCCATTCAAAATAAAGGAATTGAGATATTGAGGCAAAAGCTGACTATCGACGGAAATGATCTAAAAATCTGATAATGCGCTCTGCTTCACATCTTAATAAGCCCGTCCTGTTTTGGCAAAAGTTTGGAATTTATAGCACGACTATTTGTCATTCTACCTGACTAGATGAAAAAACAACCAAAATCAATTTTCTGATTTTTCCCGTCATTTTTTGACCGTGTGCCGCCATTTTGAAATGTTCAAAACTGTGAAATTCGAAACAAGGGCTCACAAGTAAAATTGGTGTTAAATGTACAAATGTTTTGAGAGTGTACTGGAAAGCAAAATACAACTGGCTAGGCTTCATTAGTGTCGGGATACGCCAACAAATATCAATTAACGTGATGGTATCGTCTGTTGAAATGTTGCGATTTTCAAGACATACAAAATGGCGGCAGTCAAAATTGGCGGGAACATTCAATAGCTGTTTTTAATATGAATAAAAGCCCCTAATCATCTCGTTGGTCCAAAGAAATAACCAGAAACACCAAATGAGCTAATAGCAGCTATGCTATATATTACATTACAGTTCACTGAAATGTCCCAATTTTTGAAAATTTCTAAATGGTGGCATATGGCATACAATGGTGGGAACATTTTGCAAATTGATTGATTTATTTATTTTCCCCATCTATTCAATTAAAATGGCAAACGGTCCCATTAGAAATTCTCAACTTTTGCCAAAACGGGTTGGACATATAGTGGCCAACACTTTTAGCAACAGATACTTAAATTCCATTCCCATTAAATGAGAAAACTTGCTCATGAATGGAATGTGTTTGATCTTCGAGGTTCCATTGCTCTTTGTTTACTGCATGAGAAAGTTGCCAAGTGATCTCTCATTGACCTTTCATTGGCGCCAATATCGAATTGTCAGCAATGGCGCAAGTCAGCCACTTCTGACATCTGACCACTGCAACGGGGTGGCAACCGAGAGCTAACGGGAGACACTGATCACGTATTCACCTTAAGTCTGCAGCAAAATTGGTGATGTAGTTACGCATGTCACTGTTGATTTTATCCAGGCGATAAGAGCTGTGGGCAGAGAGGAAAACAGAGTTACAGGGTCCCACAAGTGGGAGTTGGATGGAGATGACTTCACTGGGCATTAGTCTGCTGGAAGTGGCTTGGGAACGGAAATTGGGGTCACTTCAATGTTTGCCTGGGAGTTTTCACTTAAGTGCTGCAAACATTAGGGTGACACAACATGACCGGCATGGACTATGTGTGATGAATAAAACTGGGACAATGTTGCAATAACATTTAATTAGCAACCAATCAAAACAGGTTGATTGGTTTGAAAGTTGAGATTGGCTGAGAAAGATGTTTGCTACTGATGATCGACTGGTAAAGATAAATAAAAAAATAAATAGATTTAAATGTCAATCAATAAATAAAAACGCTCTGCTCTCATATTTCTTTATTTCATGCTGCATACGCTGTCAGCATAAAATGTGTCATGAAAGGATATATTTATATTTATTTTCTCATTTATTTTTCTATTTATTGTATTTTTTGAATCTCGTTTTTTTTCTATTTATTTTTGCTGTTATTTATTAGATTTTTTGGGTTGTTTTTATTTCTATTCTCTTTTATTTTATTTTATTGAATTACATTTGTATAGTTCATTTTTATTTTCCCTTTTTTTATTTAGGCATTTTTGGTCCTCCATACTTAATGGGGGTGAAGGGCGTCCACAAACATTCATGAAAGCAATGATTGTCATCTAACGTTCCCTTCTGGCTTTTCCAGCTGAGCAGGCCTGTGCCTGTGATGTATTCTTCATGGGCGAGATGAACAAAGAGGCGACCCTGTCAACCACCAGGACCTCAAAAAGAGATTGAAAGAGAAAACGACAGAAGAAGGTGACACAATCCGACAACCTGCTCTTGACTCATATGCTTTGCTTCAGCTGTCAAATTTGAGTGTGACCCCTTTGAATGGCCCCCACAGGGCGTCAAATTGTTGCAAGTGCCGGGGAAATCCAACTCACACCGTCTGTCTAGACCGCAATCTAATTCCCTCCCAACGAGCCCAATGAACCATGAGAAATAGCATGAGAGCTCTTGCCAGGTGCACCAGTTGTACATTTGTGCGTGTAGAATCATCATGTGTGTGGCTTTCTGGATTCAAAACACATTTGCCTGTAAGAATGTAATGTAAATATTGCATCTCCCTTTTGAGTCTAGTGTAGCCTGTCTTGTTGTGCCTTTTCTACCCAATGAGCTCATAAACACATCATTTGTAGACATTATTCCAAGATGACCTTGTGTCTGTATTCAAAATGGGGTTAAAGCACAACACACACACACATACACACGCCAGCTGCTGTATGTGAAGCCAGCTAGTCACATATTTACTAACAATAACGAATGCCCCGCTTTTTGTGTCACATCCTCATTACTGCAGATCGTGCTCATTGTATGAGATAAGATAAGATACACCACAATCTCAATGTCTGTTCCCTGGATGTTCACCGGAAGGGGGTGGGTTAAATGCACTATGCGCATGCACTCAGCCAGTTAGAAAGAAGTGACATTTTTTTGCGGCATCTCAGCAGGTGGCTGGGAAAACGAACAGAGGAGCAGTAGTTAGAAGAAACTTATGGGTTATTTATAACGAAACTGTGCTTACTGTGCCAGTGGGCTCAATTGCAAAGGTTCCTCAGCGAAATGACCTCAGTGGTCAGGAGACTCTCTAACTGCTGTGAAAAGATCCCTTTTTATTATATACAGTATTTCAGGATAGGCTTTCAGCGGTTTCAAAATCAATGCTGACAAGAGACAAAAAAAATGGGGTCATTTTGTTCAAGAAAACGCAGTAAATCGTGTCAAAATGTCAAAAAAGTCAATCCCAAAAATTGGGTCATTTTGCACAAGACAACTTTTTAAAAAAAGGGTAATTTGTATAAAATAACCCAAAAAATGTGGTCGTTTTGTACAAGACAGCACCAAAAATTAAGTTATTTTGTACAAGATGACCCCCCAAAAATCAGGTCGTTTTTTGTTGTGTCTTTGTGTACAAGATAATAAAAAATTTTTTGGGGTGGTTTTATACAAGACAACCCCAAAAATTGGGTCAAAATGACCCAAATAATGCAGCTGATTATTATATTTAAAACAACTTTTTCTACACGATAATCTGAAACATTTGGGTCGATTTGTGCAAGACAGCCCAATAATTGGATCAAAATGGAAGAAAAAAAAAAGGGATATTTTGTACAAGGCAACCCAAAAAACTGGTTCAATTTGTACAAGATAGCCCAAAAAGTTGGGTCGCTTTGTACAAGACAGCACCAAAAACTAAGTTATTTTGTACAAGATGACCCCCCAAAAATCTGGTCGTTTTTTGTTGCGTCTTTGTGTATAAGATAATCAAAAAAATTTTGGGGGTGGTTTTGTACAAGACAACCCCAAAAATTGGGTCAAATTGACCCAAATAATGCAGCTGATTATTATATTTAAAACAACTTTTTGTACACGATAATCTGAAACATTTGGGTCGATTTGTGCAAGACAGCCCAATAATTGGATCAAAATGGAAAAAAAAAGGGATATTTTGTACAAGACAACCCAAAAAACTGGTTCAATTTGTACAAGAAAGCCCAAAAAGTTGGGTCGCTTTGTACAAGACAGCACTAAAAATTAAGTTATTTTGTACAAGATGACCCCCCAAAAATCAGGTCGTTTTTTGTTGTGCGTTTGTGTACAAGATAATAAAAAAAATTTGGGGGTGGTTTTGTACAAGACAACCCCAAAAATTGGGTCAAATTGACCCAAATAATGCAGCTGATTATTATATTTAAAACAACTTTTTCTACACGATAATCTGAAACATTTGGGTCGATTTGTGCAAGACAACCCAATAATTGAATCAAAATGAAAAAGAAAAAAAATGGATATTTGGGACAACCCAAAAAACTGGTTCAATTTGTACAAGATAGCCCAAAAAGTTGGGTCGCTTTGTACAAGACAGCACCAAAAACTAAGTTATTTTGTACAAGATGACCCCCCAAAAATCTGGTCGTTTTTTGTTGCGTCTTTGTGTATAAGATAATCAAAAAAATTTTGGGGGTGGTTTTGTACAAGACAACCCCAAAAATTGGGTCAAATTGACCCAAATAATGCAGCTGATTATTATATTTAAAACAACTTTTTGTACACGATAATCTGAAACATTTGGGTCGATTTGTGCAAGACAGCCCAATAATTGGATCAAAATGGAAAAAAAAAGGGATATTTTGTACAAGACAACCCAAAAAACTGGTTCAATTTGTACAAGAAAGCCCAAAAAGTTGGGTCGCTTTGTACAAGACAGCACTAAAAATTAAGTTATTTTGTACAAGATGACCCCCCAAAAATCAGGTCGTTTTTTGTTGTGCGTTTGTGTACAAGATAATAAAAAAAAATTTGGGGGTGGTTTTGTACAAGACAACCCCAAAAATTGGGTCAAATTGACCCAAATAATGCAGCTGATTATTATATTTAAAACAACTTTTTCTACACGATAATCTGAAACATTTGGGTCGATTTGTGCAAGACAACCCAATAATTGAATCAAAATGAAAAAGAAAAAAAATGGATATTTGGGACAACCCAAAAAACTGGTTCAATTTGTACAAGATAGCCCAAAAAGTTGGGTCGCTTTGTACAAGACAGCACCAAAAACTAAGTTATTTTGTACAAGATGACCCCCCAAAAATCTGGTCGTTTTTTGTTGCGTCTTTGTGTATAAGATAATCAAAAAAAATTTGGGGGTGGTTTTGTACAAGACAACCCCAAAAATTGGGTCAAATTGACTCAAATAATGCAGCTGATTATTATATTTAAAACAACTTTTTGTACACGATAATCTGAAACATTTGGGTCGATTTGTGCAAGACAGCCCAATAATTGGATCAAAATGGAAAAAAAAAGGGATATTTTGTACAAGACAACCCAAAAAACTGGTTAAATTTGTACAAGAAAGCCCAAAAAGTTGGGTCGCTTTGTACAAGACAACACTAAAAATTAAGTTATTTTGTACAAGATGACCCCCCAAAAATCAGGTCGTTTTTTGTTGTGCGTTTGTGTACAAGATAATAAAAAAAATTTTGGGGGTGGTTTTGTACAAGACAACCCCAAAAATTGGGTCAAATTGACCCAAATAATGCAGCTGATTATTATATTTAAAACAACTTTTTCTACACGATAATCTGAAACATTTGGGTCGATTTGTGCAAGACAACCCAATAATTGAATCAAAATGAAAAAGAAAAAAAATGGATATTTGGGACAACCCAAAAAACTGGTTCAATTTGTACAAGATAGCCCAAAAAGTTGGGTCGCTTTGTACAAGACAGCACCAAAAACTAAGTTATTTTGTACAAGATGACCCCCCAAAAATCTGGTCGTTTTTTGTTGCGTCTTTGTGTATAAGATAATCAAAAAAAATTTGGGGGTGGTTTTGTACAAGACAACCCCAAAAATTGGGTCAAATTGACTCAAATAATGCAGCTGATTATTATATTTAAAACAACTTTTTGTACACGATAATCTGAAACATTTGGGTCGATTTGTGCAAGACAGCCCAATAATTGGATCAAAATGGAAAAAAAAAGGGATATTTTGTACAAGACAACCCAAAAAACTGGTTCAATTTGTACAAGAAAGCCCAAAAAGTTGGGTCGCTTTGTACAAGACAGCACTAAAAATTAAGTTATTTTGTACAAGATGACCCCCCAAAAATCAGGTCGTTTTTTGTTGTGCGTTTGTGTACAAGATAATAAAAAAAATTTTGGGGGTGGTTTTGTACAAGACAACCCCAAAAATTGGGTCAAATTGACCCAAATAATGCAGCTGATTATTATATTTAAAACAACTTTTTCTACACGATAATCTGAAACATTTGGGTCGATTTGTGCAAGACAACCCAATAATTGAATCAAAATGAAAAAGAAAAAAAATGGATATTTGGGACAACCCAAAAAACTCGTTCAATTTGTACAAGATAGCCCAAAAAGTTGGGTCGCTTTGTACAAGACAATCCCAAAAATTGGTCCCTTTTGTACAAGACAAACCAAAAAAATGTGATTGTTTTTCACAAAACAACCCTGAAATTTGGGGCCAATTGACCCAGATAGTGGATTTGATCCAAATTGGGTTGTTTTTGACCCAACAGTTTTTAGAGTGTAGGCAACATTGTGGATTACCTCCCTGACAGTGTCAATGAGTTCTGAGCATTGATATATTAAATGATGAATTTCTGTTATATTGTGTGACAGAATGCATCCAAGTGTGTTCACACATCACATATCCACAATATAACAGGTCTTGTGTCGGTCATTATATTGAGCAGCTGTACCTGATGTTGTTACTGATCTGCTAAGTGATGAAGTAAAGAATTATTATGGCAAGACACTTGTATCTTCACAAGGTCTAAGAACATTTCCTTCACATCTTTCCTATAAATCTGGATGTTGTGCAATAAAAGACGTGACTCTAAATACATGCCCAAAAACCAAGTCGATAGTATATGACGACAAAATCGTATATTACGAGTTGCGATCGACGATGATTACAGTGCTATGCATTACTGAAAAAGCATTTGTCCCTTTCAACAGCTTGTGATATACGAGGCCGCTGTGCTGAGGCATGTTTCCACATCTTCCAAAACTGGCCCAGACCATCCATTTTGAATGGCTGTAAACGATATGATGAATGATTCCAAATGATTCAACAGCAGGGAGGGCGATCAGCTGCAGTTATTGCACTCCAAGGCCTCTCTGAATAATGACTCGCTCACCGCATAGACACAGACTCTGCTGTGCTGTGCTGAAAAGACGCTATTGACCAGCATGGATCAGGCTGCGAGGCCTGACTCGGAGTTCGCTGATTGCAGCTGCAGTATTATTGAGTGGAGAGGATCGGCGTTGTTATTGAATTCATTTCAAACACTAGGAGTGCCCCCGAGGGTGTCATTACGCAGGAGTTCTTGAAGAACGGCTGTCATTTTTGGGCTTCTTTATCAATGCGCTCTCTCGGTGCACTCTGATAATAAAGTTAAAAGTAAGATGCAAAATGGTTTTGCAATATTTTTTTGCTCCCCCTCTCCATGATTGAACAGGGTGCATATACGGAGCTTAAATCCAATGCGTGGCTGAGAGAAAGTTAACCACAAGCTCATTTGAATAAAACATTTTCGGTGGATTAATAAAGCTTTTTTTATAAGTGTCTTGGGCTCACTTGCAGAAATAAGATTTTTTTTTTTTTTTTTTTTTTTACGATTTAGGTACAACACCTTGAAAAGCTCTGTCACCTTGGGTTTTATAGTGGTAGCAGGGATATTCAGACATTTTTGTTTAGAATATCCAAGAGATCAGTTGGCTGTGTAAGGGAGGACAAGGTCAGCAATGAAGTGCGATGTTTAACCAAACAAGACTTACAAGATAGATCATTTGCTGTAAAATATTCAACTTTGCAGTGACAGAGGGTTGCAACTACAGCGGAACTCCGCATACTCGTGCTTCGGATTCGCAGATTTATTTCCTCACTTTTGAAAAAAAAAATATTTGCAAAAAATGTTTTTGTCCCCCTCTCTAGTTTTCGTAGAAAGCACATATTGAATGTTTACCAGCATTTTTTTTTTTTTTACATTGAGACACCCCCCCCCCCCCTCATTTTAGATATTTACAGCCAGAGTTAAAAAAAAACAACAAACAAACAAAAACTTGGGAACCACTGGACTAGCCTGTCTATCCCTGACATTACATACACTATATTCTATACACATTTTACTGACAACTTTTTTGTTGTTGAAATAAGTTAATAAGTGTGATCAAAGCATGTGGCAAGTGTAATGTAATATAACATCAGAAAAATACTCTCTTTTTTTTAAAAATATGGTGTCCATATGGCAGATTTGAGCTTATCGCTACTAATAAGACGTATAATTATCAAGCTTCGTTGAGGCATCACTTCATCACCAAGATGCCAAATGGCATCAGTTAGTATGTGGATCCGTGCATGTGGCAGCTGACACGTGCCAAAAATAAAAAATACCCTGACCACGTCATCTTCACGGAACATTTGAATATCTGCCAGTAGTTCATTCATTCTCCAAACAGCATATCCATCCCAGGGTCGCGGGCATACTGGAGCCTATCCCAGCTGTCATTGGGCAAGAGACGGGGTCAGCCCTGAACTGGCTGCCAGCCAATCACAGGGCGCACTCTGCCAGTTTTCCAAAGCTAGTGTTAATAACAGCTAGCTAATGCTAACCTGTGAGGTCACAATTCTGCAGCTTTTAGAACTTCTTGGCAGCAAATAGACAGCTAACAGCCAAAAGATTTACATCTTTGAGCTCGTGAAAAATGGGAGCAAAAACAAAAGTGTTTATTTTACATTTATATTTTATTTTATTTTGCAAGTCTGTCAGAGGGTAACTTAAGAAAAACAAATAAAAAATGGCCCCACTTTTCTAGGTCATCGACATACTGTCGCCTCGATTGTGGACTGAGTAAACGTGAATATGGAATCTCACCATCATCCAACAATCCACACAGAAGGCATTTAGCCCAAACAATCTCGAACCTCCTGCAAAAGTTTGAGCCACTTACAGAGACAACTTAAGGTTAATTGCCTATCCTCTCTGGAGCAACCTCCACTACATTGAACAAACAAAGCCTCTTAGCAATAAATCACCGGTGGCTGCAGATTTTTGTATTGCTACTGGCTGCTTTAAGCAAACTATCTTTACTGACTAAAATTGGGTGTCACCAGTCAATCACAGGGCCAACAAAGAAACATCCACACTAACAAGGAATTTAGAGTTTAGGGAAGGAAGACCCCAAAAATGTATGATCTCCATTTTTTCCCCACACATATGCTGCATTGTTTTTTAAGTTTTACATAGTGAACATATTGAAATGAACATATTACAAATACGAGAGACAACAAAAACTGACAAATTTACTGCAATAAATAAACAAAAGCCCTTTTCACACTGCATTTAGCAGGGCGTAGTGTGCCGTTGCCAAACCCATTCATTGTGGAATGCAGTGTTGCATGGAGTGGCAAGGCGCCTTGAATTAGGAAATGTTCTATTCGACAGCACAGACACAAACTCCCTCTCACTTCCTGGTTCTCCACCTCAGTCACGACCGACTCTCTCACCCAGACCCAGCAACATTACGATCCGCCTGAACATTCAATAACTCGTAATTACATCTGCTAACGTCAACGCAACAGCAGTTTGAGCTTTCCTGTTATTTTACGATGAACATTTCTGCCCATGAGCTCTGAATTTTATGGCATAGGCTTAATGTTACATTACATAAAATGTTAACATAGAGCATTGATGTTGTTTTTGCAAATAGCTGTTCAATCATATTTCCCTTCATATCTCAAATGTTGAGTGTTTGTGGTGCACACAATGATTTACTTGCATGAACATTATAGAAAGCTAACCAAAGTATGCTATGCTCATGCATTCTTTAATGAAAGCCTCCTCGTCTTGATTCTGTTTTTAAATCAACTGTTTGTTTTCCAATTAGTATGCTATGCAGAGAGATTGTGATTTCCAACCATAAAATGTGCTTGTTTAGCAAAGCATTTAACAATCACAGGGACTGTGATGCACAAATCACCCACAAATTGTATTTATTCTCAGCAGGAAAACTAAGTTAAGTGACCTCATGTGCATATGACCAATAAATATAGTTCTCTTCTATTCTATTCTTTTTTAAGTACTGTATTTTAATAGGTAGTCTTAATATTTCAAAACCATTCGAAATGTTTAATGCACCTTTTTCAAAGTCCAATCTGAACACCATTTATAAATAATAACTGAAAATACTTTTTGTGTGTGTCAATTTATTAGTGAGTTAATTATAGGGTTTAATTTTAGTTAGGCATGTTTTGGTCACCTACTCTATGTATAAAACAAACAGTAATGACCAGATGAAGGGGAACGTAACACATTTGAGTTCCTTCACAAAATGGGCTTGAATCACAATGTGTCCGTGCATTAGCAAGTATGATAAGGGCCTCAATAATAAGTGTTAATTAGTAACTGTAGGTTGTTTATGTACATCAAGGTTAATGTTACCTGGGCTATTTGAACTATATGTAATATTATGACCACAGCTAATTAGCCTTGTAAAGATTAGACATTTACATGCTGTTCCTCATGATTATTTGATTTGATGATAATGAACATATGGTGAGGTTCATATCATGATAATATCCTATTGTGACATTTGGATATCATTACATCCCTCTCACATAGTGGCATGAAAACAGCAACAGAGGGGAAAAAACGATGTCAAAATGAGCAGGCCAAATAAGTGAAGCAAAATGAAGGCATAGTGAAGCAGAAGAGTTGAACGCTACAGGAGTTGCATGTGATGTACCTCTGAGAGTCCAACAGCTCTCTGGGTCTGATGACGGCCTTAACCAAGGCGTCTGGCCGCACCAATTTCTGGGGCGATGTCTTGGGGCTCGAATCCGACTCGCCACTTTCTTCATCTCCCATAGCTTTGACGTAACTGCTGCTCCGCATCCGGCGACAAGGGATCTCGTCATCCTTACCGTCTCCGGGATATCCCCCCCATTCATCCTGGGGAACCTGGGGATAGTGATAGACAAGCATTTTAGTATGTACTGATGGCCGCCCAACAAGCAAAGCATCTGATCAAGCACAGAGGATAGAAAAAGTCTACACACCTCTTTTCAGATATTAAAAATATGACACCAAGATAAAACCTTTCAAAACTTTTTTCACCATTAATGTGATCTATATCCAAGGTTGGGAGGGTTACTTTCAAAATGTAATCCATTACAGTAACAAGTTACATGCTAAAAAATGTAGTTAGTAACATAATCCAAGTACCATAATATTAAAGTAATGTAACTGGATTACTTTTGGATTACTCCAATATTGACTATGCTCATGAAGACAAAATAAAAATAAATATCACCACAATATATATTCTATACAATGTGCCCCTGCTATTTATATATGTATATATATATATATATATATATATATATATATATATATATATATATATATATATATATATATATATATATATATATAAATATATATATATTGATTGAAGGCCATATGCTGTTTTCGAACTGTCCCTGAAAGCAACCACACCTCATAGATAGATAGATAGATAGATAGATAGATCCAATGAAGATGATGATGCGTGACATCAACTGCAAAATTAACTTTTTCCCATTCACAAGTTTAGCCGTGTTTAAGTTGTGCATGATGTTTAAATAGTGAATTGGTGGGAGGAAGATTTGTTTGGAAGGTGTAACTTACATTATGGTTGTAGGCTAGCGGGCTAGCTAGCAAGAAGCTACAGCGCATAGCATGCCGCTGGACTCTTAGCTCAAACTTTCACACCGAGTAAATTCCAGTGAATACCGGTCGCCATTTCCTCCTCCCATCCGTAAAGCTTTTTCAAACTGCCCGCGTGTGGCGGACGCGACTAGTGAGTTCGTTCGTTCCCACCTCCCCGACATGCAGCAACGGTCCCACTCGCGCGGGCGCGCACTTTCTCGCTCTCTCGCTCTGTCTCTTTCTCTCTCTCTCACCCTCTTTCACAGTCTCTTTCATCGTAGAAATTGTAATCCCTCGAAGTAATCCCCATTTTTAATGAATGTACCTGTAAACTGAGTACATGTTTTTTCCTGTAACTCTAATGTAAGTTACATTTTTTTTGCAATCTGATTCCGTAACGGTGGTACATGTATTCCGTTACTTCTCAAGCCTGCCTATAACTTATACAACATGATTTTTGAAAATATTTTCAAGCGGGGAAGTAAAAATGGACAATTTAGACAATATGGTTGCACAGGTTTATATGCACAATGTTCATTTACGAGTTTTATACGCACAACAGTGGCCCTAAGGAGAGTTCAGACTTCCACACAAATGTCGGCCGAGCTCAGAATCTGTCTGCCTGTGCGCTAATCAAATCAATCAAAATCATGTTAGATTAGCTGCGCCAGTATTTAGCAGTCGTAAATCTAGACCGACTTTCTGCCATCAAGGCAAAGCTAGGCAGCTTTATTTATATAGCGCATTTCATACACAATGAAACTCAATGTGCTTCACATAAGCAAAAACATAACAACTGTAAGCATCAGCAAACACAACAGTTATTGACATTCAGAAGCAAAGCACAGAAAAATTAAGTAGTTTAAAAATTACTAAAAAAACATACATTGACAATGTTAAAATCCATTAACAAAAAAATATTTAAGAGTAAAGAAATTAGTAGAAAACAATTAAATGAAAAAAAATGCTTTACTTTTTAATTTTTTTTTTAAGAATACCTTTATCAAAGTTATGGGAAGAAAAAAACAAAATTTTTAACCAGGGTTTAAAAGCATTTACACTTTGGACAGATTTCACTTCTGTTGGCAGCTTATTCCATTTATGTGCAGCATAACAGCTAAATGCAGCTTCACCATGTTTACGTTGACGTTTGGGCTCCCCTAATTGACCCAAGTTTGCTGATCTCAGAGCACTACTGGGTTTATATTCAATCAGCATTTCTTGAATGTATTCAGGACCCAAACCATTCCGTGATTTTAGACCAGTAGCAGAATTTTGAAATATATAATATAAAAATAGCTGACTGGGATCCAGTGTAAAGTTCTGGTCAGAATCGGAACCCGAGCTGCAGCGTTTAAAATGAGATGCAGCTGTTTGAAGCCCAGTCAGAAGGTCATTACAGTAATCAAGTCCATGCGAAAATTGTTCTTGTGTTCACTAAGAACTAGAGATATATGATTCTACAATTTTGATGTGTTAATCACGCACACATAAAAAACCCACTAAGTGCTAGAAGTCATTCTTTGTGTGTGTGTGCCCAGGACGGATATGCACAAGCTACAAAACTGAGTCAAAGGGTTAATTAAGTCTTGGAGGAGTTTGGTATTTTTAGATGTCTAATTAATGAACGGAACGCTGGAGGAAACGCACAAGTTGTGGTGAAATTTGTTTAAATTGGATTGGCTGATAAACTGAGAAGATTCTCAGGTGCCTCCCTGGTGAGATAAAAAAAAAAACAACAACAGACAAGGCAGTGAAGATCCTCATCCTAGCTGTGAGAAAAGACACAGTTCTCACAGGACTGCACACGCTGACGGTGTCAGCAGCATGTGAAACTACTCTAATAATTATGGACATATTTGATGAGTCTGTTACTAAATAAATAAGCATCGGATGACGATGCCCTTGTGGGGGAGCTGTGAAATATCGCAGCTCATATGTGAGGATTCTTTTTTAAAATGACAAAATCAAAACAGCCAAATGCATTCCTCCTTTTCCAAGTCTATGTTATACATGTATAGTAAATGTACCGCAGAAGCTATAATACCAGAAGAAATAAAGTACAGGCAATAAAACACAAGGTCGAGTGCCAATCTGTACTTGTGCTATATTTCTCTCCTTTTCCTGTAAACCCAAACATCTGACAGCATTAGGATAATACATGGAAGGAGGCCGTGTAGGAAGGTAATCTTTTACTGAAGCAATATATCTTCAAAGGAAATGGCACATTTACGGTGCTGACAAGTTGATTCATATGTATGTAAAATGACAAGAAACTCGTTGCATGATACCTCTCTTGATCTGAGCCATCCATATCGAATCAAATCGTAATCCCATTGAATCGAAACAAATTGAATTATTCTACTAAATAAAAGATCCTTAGATTGTTTCATATCCCATGTATCAAGATATGTATCAATCATTTTTTATTAAGACATCATTGGTGGGCAAAGCTGGTGGAAATGGAGCTTCTTGTTAAAACCTTTAAAAGCATAACTGGAGTAAAGTGTGTCAAAAAAGTGTCAGATCTGGTACCACAAACGATATATTAATATTTCAAAACTAAAAACGACTAAATGCTATTTCCTTCAGTGTAGGTGAGATGATCAATCGTTGATAATCAATGATTTTGAGACAATAAAAAATTCTCTGTCACCAAAATTTTGAGGGCCAAAAATGGCATAAAAGTGCATTTTTATTTTTTTTTAAGACTTTAATTAGTTAATGAGACAACCATACAAAACAGCATGTTTTCTTGATGCATGAAAAAAAAAAACATGACCTGTGCATGCTTGATGAGATAAAAAGGGCATGGAATGAATCAGGGTTAGCCACTTAGCCACATGTTGCTAGCTTCAGCTAGCCTGATTGCTGCTAGCTTTATACCAGCGGCCGCGGGACCACAGAATGATAATAATTAAAATTTATCATATTAATTACAGGGCCAGTACCGATTCCAACAGGTCCACTCCAACTTGGCTTGTAGTGACCTGACGGGGGTTAATACACGAGAAGAGATATGAGATGTGTTTTCTTCACCATGACAATCCACCGGCTCACAATGCCCTGAGCATCCGACAGAGAATATCACCGCCATGCTAGGGCAACCTCTCTGCTCAGCCAAATTTTTTTTCCAAGCTCTAAATAAGGAGTCATTAAATTCATTCACTCGCAGCCATTTTCACTGAAGAAACCCCCTTCTCTCTGGCTGTTTTACTGGATTTACAGAATATTCTGTTCTATTGCTATAAAAACATGGAGTCTCTTCTTTCATCAGGAAAAAAAGGATATTTGTATCTGTTTCCGTTTTGCAGCGATTAGCTTTAGAATATAGCTAAGTTTCATAATTTTTCACAAACATTGGCAAAAAGCTTGCTGCAACATGGCCCTGGTTGATCTCTTATACTCTGCTACCACCTGCTGTCCGTTTTTTTGTAATAACTACCATTTTTTAAGTGACCTTTTCATGTCAGAAACTGTATCAAAGCTCTAGCATAAAAAACAACAACATGTATGAATGTATTTGTTTTGGGGAGTTTAGGACAAAGTATTACAAAACCGCATTTAAACGTTTTTGAGTTTGAATGAGTTTAAGTGACCCATTTTGAAGATGTGGCTAATATCAAGGTGGCAAAGATGCCCAACTGTGGAGGATCCCAGAATAATCCTTGCGGAGCGCATTTTTGGTGTGGCAGGGAGAGAATCATTTGAAATATATCGTTTGTGACACCAGTCCTGAGACTTTTCAAACAAACAAGACAAATTACTACATAATAATCATATAGAAATTCCATTTTCAATTTGCTGTATATTTTTGTGTTGCATGGCTGCAAACACGACCTAGAGGGAACGCGTGGGTTTGTGTGTGCTGCAATCAATTGATTACCCCTGCAGCTCTATCCATACAAAGAACCCCTCTCACCACGAAACATAGAGAAAAAAAGTCACTGCCATCAAATTAAAAATAGTGTAACAAAGAGAGAGCTGTAGAAATGGCTAAAGGCACAGAGCTGAGAGAGATAAAGCGAGACAGGATGCGTTTGAGTGCTCTAAAATGGTCAGTCAATGGCAATACCACCAATAGACCTTCTTCTTCCCCCATGCACAATTGCAAGGATAGATTGTGTTTGTTGGAGCAGGTGTTGTGTTCCGTTTCCACTTTTAGTTATTTCTTGGCTCCACAAAGGAAAGGAAGAATGACTAGTTACAAGACGACAGGATGCAAACCTAACCAGCTCCTACTCCAAATAAATTATACTCATGAGCACATGTAAAACCACCATCACATATTTAGTATAAAACTGCAGATTCACGAAAGAGACTTAAAAGGTCTCATGCCATCAAACTATGTTTTTTCCTCCAACCTACATTCTACCTAAAAATATTTGTTACATATAAATTGTAATAGTTTTTTTTTTTTGCCACCTGTCTGCTCTTTTCCCTTCGGAGCATTTCTATTGGCTCTTGCTTCCAGTACGCATATATAAATGTTAGAATTTTTTTTTTAATTGTCCAATCAGATTTCACCCTCTATTCACTACCATGTCAATCTTATCTGCCCAAGACCTTCAGAATCAGCAGTGCTGGCCAATATTTGAAATGGGACTATTTATTTAATCAATCAGATTTCAAATTGGTCCTCACAGGGTTAAAAGTGCTGGCCCTTGATGACATGGACATTTTTCCAGACCTCTGATTGGTTGGTCAGACTCAGAACAGAGTTGTTACAGCTGACTTCTAGCAAAACATTAAAATACTTAATAAGAAGAATCTGAATGTGACTCTTGTTTGTCTACATGTGCCCAGCGAATGGCTGGCGACCTATCCAAAATGTCAGCCAGGTCACCTGCTACCCTCGGATGACATAGAACATGGATGATAGATAGCTGATGCCTGATTAGGTACAACTAGAACTTCTGAGGAGCTCTCTAAGCATTGACCACTCCCTCTTCTCACACCTGATACTAATCCTGAAGCTAAGCACACACCGGCCACATTATCAGTGTAAAGCAGAGGAGATCTTTGTGATAATTTAATGTCATCCGATCCAAATACAGAGTACCCATGCTGCCTGGCGACAAACACATATGCTTAATGCTATATGTTACATGTCTATCACCTTGTAGTAGAATTTGATATTCAAAAGATCTCAAATCATCCCTCTGTGGCCCCATCTTATGCCTCAAATTCAATTATTTCAAAACACGCCACACCGTGACAATAATAGCCTGTCGAAGACTGTGAAGACAGAATGCTTGATTGCGGGAGCTTGTCAGTCATTTGCACATGCCACAGCCTTGCAGGCAAACACAGAAGCCTCGGATTATTTATCGCTGGTCAGCAACAAAAGTTAAAACGAAGGATTGGACAGCTGTCAAAAGCTGATACAAAACAAGGACAGAAAATATGGTATACTATGTAGCAACTAGAAAAATTCCCATGGAAATTTTGAATGGGACTGCTGACTCTTGTAAATGAGCTGAACAGTTTAAAATTTAAACGACTGGAATCGGTCAAGAAATGTGGAAGTTAACCATAATCAACATCAACTAAAAGTATCTCACTGTCCCTTTAAGAAAAATGCACTTTCACGCACACACATTTGACTTGGAGACGTCACGCACCCAACATTCCATTGATATTGTATGAGAGACGCACACCTGCAACAAAAGCCTCTCACGACTTAACGGTTGAAGATACAGATTCAAGAAATGGCTCGTTAGAACGGCAAGGGTTTGGGGAACACGAGCATGTTCTCATTTTTTTAATCGGATGAAAATGACCAAATGAGAGCAGGTTGAAAACTTATGATTTATCAGAAATGCAGGGGTAAAGGCGCCTGAATTTAACATGGAAGAGATAGGCAAGTTTGTCCGACTTCTCCTCGCTTAAAGTGAAAATAAAGGTACTAAATGACACCTTAGCCAAATAAAAGTTAGTTTGTCTGAAAGAAGAGACTTGTCACTACAAAATGTGAGAATTTGATGTCTAGTGAGCAAAGATTGTGGCCATGGTGACGAGTTGAAGTGAAACTTTTGACTTTTGGAAATATATTTTTTTGGTTCCCGCCACTCAAAGCCTAATTGCTAATAAATTTCGACACTGAGCTAAAGATGGGAAAAATTGCTACAAAATGAGCTAAAATTCATATCGGCGGATAACGTATGCGCGCGCAGCGTGTCTTGGAAAAAGGTGCTTGATCTGTAATTTGTCCCCCCTTTCTCCATTCATTTCCTATGGGAGTTTTTTGGGATTTTTTGGGGAATTGCGTCACAATGGTAACTCGGAATTCCTAGAAAAGTAATGCCGCACCGAGTCAGATCGAGCCGCATCGTTTGATACCTCATTTGTCCCGGTGCGATCTACGGTACGGGCCGCATTTTTGCGGAAAAATCTGGGGATTTTCTAGAGTGGAGAGTAATATGTGCTGCTTTCAGCAGTCCCATAATAACTTCTAATATAGGACTCTATTTTTCATCTTATTATGTGCATGTGTGGAGTTTTCTTTCTTTGGTCTTTTCACAGATGATCGTAGCTAGCAAAAGGTGTATTTGCGCTGTTGTGGGTGTGAACACAGTAGCTTCTTGGCCAATGGAAGCGGCTCCTTTCATTCCCAAGTGATGTAAAGTTGGCGATCACAAGAACTTGGACTCAAAATCTGTGTTTGCTATTCGTGTTCACGTTAACGAGTAAATACCTAATGAACGTGAATAGATTGCTTCATGTGCTTTTCTCTAAAAACACTTAGTACAAATTTTTTTTTAAATCCATTTTCATAAAAATTGTAACTGGAGTAGCCCTTTATCTACATCCAAAGCCTCATTCATTTACGTAGCAGTGTCATTGTACAGAAAGGTTTTCCTTTTTAGTTTAAAATAACTTCAATTTCCAAGACAAGATTTGGTCATGTGACTACATATTTTTGAAGAGACATCCATTTCGCTCATCTGGTAAAAGAAAAAGAAAAAAAAGGGAGACACATGGCTTGAGAGGTAAGCACATAAAAGTTCAAAAACATTGTTTTGCCCTCCAAAGTAAAATTTCTATGATTAAGATTTTTTTATGGCTATGTTTGAACAATTAGAGACAACTTTGAAAACAGTTCACACATGCTTTAGTAAGCTACGTTATGAGTCTACATGGTTAGCATGATTTTGGCTCAAAACAGCTTGGGGTAATTTGTGCCAAAGGACCGGGGTTAAGTTGTGCCAATGGCAAAACTTCCCCCAAATTATGATTATTTACTCTATATTACTTTATTGTATTTTATTGTTGTTGTAAACTGTATTATTACATTTGATCACTAAAAGTATGTGCCATTCTTAATTTTAGACCAAAATTCATCCAGTCAAAAGGGTTTCGAAACCTATTGAGGAGTTGGAAAGAGCAGTGAAAGAGGGAAAGACCATAGTCAGGTTGGAAAGGAGATAACAGCTGCAGGATGGTCATAAAAAATATAGGGATAAGAATTTTTTTGTTGTCTCAGGCTTACCCCTCCCGAGCACTCACCAAGTGACAAATCTGGTTGTTCTGCTCACTTGGGTTATACGTCTTCACAAGTTATTTGTCCCTTGCCAAAATCCACAGAAAGAAAGAACAGAATTGTGAAAATAAGAATTGTGACTGACACACCTGAGAAGATGGAGTGGGAGAAGGCTCACGAAAAAAGAGAAGATAAAAAGGTTGAACAGGAAAAGCAAAAGAATGAAAGAAGAAGAGGCTTTTAAAACTTGCAAATCAAAGTTTTGTATTGAGTTTGTCTTTCTTTTATATACTGTAGCATTATTGTTTGTGAGATTAAAATGATCTTTTTTTACTTCAGTTATCCATGGCACAATTCACCCCACTGAATTCTGACTAATGGCACAACCTACCCTGCACTGGGGGCTAGCTGTGCCACAACCCCCCCCCCCCCCCAAAGTTATATTTCTCAAACAGTTTATTGAAGATACAAAGTGATTGCTCCTAGGGATGCACAACATCCTAAAAATAAGATATTTTAGTTGGAGGCATTTCTGCAATCCCCTTGTGTAAAAGACACTTTAAGTAAAAATTGGCTCTAGTTGTGTCATACAAGCTAGCTAGCGCTAAGCCAACCTGGCTGCTTAACAGTTGAAGTAAATGTTCATTATCTGGCTAAATATTCTAATGCAAACACAAATAATTCCAGGTTCCTGGCTTGATGGTATCACATTTTACATACGGCGCATGTGGCACTCACACATAGATACAATCCTAACACATGTTTTGGGATGTTGCGAGGAGCCAGGGTACCAAGAAAAAAATGTAAACGGGTAAACTCAAAACAGAAAGACTGGGGCAGAGATTTGAATCTCAAAACTGTGAGTCAGAGTCAGACATGCGGACTGTTCTGCTTTTACGTTTGATTCATTCTTGGGTTACATTCCGTTGCTGTGGTTTAATGTCCTCAGTTTTTTTCTGACCTCATTAAGCGAAGTGCGCATCTCGGCAGCGCGGTGCATTATGGGTAGGCCGGCTGGTAGCCTGCTACCAACTTGTCATTGAAAAGAGTCTAACAGGGGAAGCGCTGATTTGGACCATTTCAACCGTTGAAAAGTTGATGTTTTTAATTGAATCTATTTTAAACTTCGTTACTAACTGCCCTCTTCCGGGACACGTACAGTTAAGCCTATTTAAGTGCTTATTTTTTGACGGAATGTGTGCACTTTACCGGGAGTTGGACCGAGGACACAACACCAGGACGCGATCAAGAGACGGTAGGGAGCTTTCTTCACTGAAGGTTGAAGCAGGTTCTCGCTTTCACGATATTGACAAAATAAATGTGTGTAAAAAAAATATTATAATATATAATCTTATACGTCCGTTTGGATCTTTCTTTTCTGTCTGGAAATTGGGAAGAGTGAACAGAGGTTTACAAGCGTACACTTCCGTGTTTTTTTGCCGATAAACTCCATTAGGACAGTTAAAAATGGCACCAAGTGCACCTGTCGTTTTGTCACTTAAGGCTGAAAGTCGTTTAAACAATGCTTGCAAGCTTCAAGGTGTGCAGTTACGCAAACACTTTCAACGCTCCATTCGCTGCTATTCAAATGATGGCTTTGTTTGGTTTTAAAACTTGGTTTTCACGCATGCGCGTACTTAATGCGCACTTTGCTTATAATGCTTGTGAATGAGCTGGTTAATCGGTATCCTTGACTACCTAAGGGTGAACTGACATTCACTTGGAATGCAACAGTTTTGTCAGCAACATGTCGTCCTCATTAAAAGAAAAGCAGAGAACAGTGCTGAATGCTTGAGGGAAGGTTACCGTTCTTTCCCAACATGCTTCATTACTGCTTATCAACCTAATGCAATGTAATTTGTACTTTGGCGGCAGCGCACGCCTACTTGATCTAATTCTCGCCCTCCCTTCAGACGAAATCTTTAAGAAGTGGTTTGCGACAGCCATCTGAGAATAACACCTATGGGAACAGAACTACTGTATGTTAAGGGGGTGCACTGTTATAATAGTCTTCTTTCTGTCTCTTTAGTGTAACCTTTGGCAAGTCAACTTTCAACAGTTTAATTGCCCTTTTGAATCCCTTTGAAGCATCCTTCTAGCAAAAATGTCAAAATCCACTTTTGAGTTACAGTTTTGTTAATGGAGAGAAATGCGAATGTAGAAAATAAAGGAAGAGTTGAAGCAGTTCCAGCTGCTTGTTTTCATCGTCTGGGATCCTTTAAGTAGCATACTCGTAAAATCTACGTTTGCGTTTCCAGATTAGAAGGAAGCCAAAGGGGCCATGATAAATCTTGAGGCTTGAAATTCCACCAGATGGGTCACCTGGCAGCAGCAGATTGATGTGTTTAGGCTATCCGGTGCTTTCATTAGGCACATGTGAATAAATGGAAAGTGCGCGTGTGTGTTGGTAAAGGCTAACACGAGCTAATTTGTGAAATGACTTAGCCACAGACAGAGAGTGATAGCAAACGTCTAGCCTGATTCTGCAACATTTGTCATTTCGGAGAAAGATCCGCCACTATGAATCTATCATTGTCCGACCCAATGACCATTTAATCGATCTATCATCGAACCCTCTCACACACGAAGCACCTGCTTCATGCCCATTCATATATTTCTGTCATCTCTCTTAGAACCATTTCAAAGTTTTTATTATTTCCTCTGACATCAAGCAAGGACGCAAACAAGGTGACTAGAACATCATCAAACCATCTGGCGTGTGATGAATACCGCACCCCTACACACACTCTCTCATTCTCAAGAAGGACGGACAGTCCCTGGACACGTTATTGAATTGTCCAAGTGCTAAAAAGTTGTGGCTGATTTCAAATCAGTGACCGGAGTAAAAATAAAAATGTGACTCAATCTTTTAAATACATTACAAAAACAGTAGTACACAAATGTGTTGTCTCGGTCGTTCTGTAAACAACCAATGAATCGACCTCCAACAAGGCTTAACTGTTTGCAAAAAAGGCCAAAGTGATAAGGTTTCTGTGATGCGCCTCTACAAAGTTTAACAGAAATTGCTAGAAATGTTGACATACTAAACTTGACTGTTTCTGCCCTAGTACTACTGTGTTTCTATGTTAAAGTGGCTGCTGTGAAAAAGCTAATCAAAATAACTTAAATATAAGTGGTGGCCTAATACTTTTGCCTACACAGTAAATTCTGTAGAGTAAATTTGACTCTATTTAGAGTGGGACCAAATAGACTCCGTTTTAGAGTAATATTTACACTTGGAAGACAGTAAAATAAAGGGCTGAAAAAAACAGAATTAAATAAAAGTCATTCAAAGGTTGAGGAACAAACTCACAACCTTCAGCTTGGGAGACAGTCGATCTACTCCCTGAGCCATGCAACTCCTGCTGTGTGCTAGTATATCGCTTAGTAACTCGTAATCTTCGTAACTCTTGGATATATAGCATAGCTCAGGTGGTAGTGAAGGTCGTGAGTTTGTTCTTCAATCCTTGAGTGAGTTTTATTTTATTTTTTATTTTACTCTCCTCCAAGTGTAAATATTACTCTAAAACTGAGTCTATTTGGTCCCACTCTAAATAGAATCAAATGTACTCTACTGTCTGGCATTTTCCACGTAATCCAAACTCGGTTTCACTTGAATTTTGTTGGAGTTAAAATGTCAAATTCTCTGTCTAAGTGCCATTTCATGTGTTTATGTGAAGGTCACACTCACAACGATGATCATTTGGTCTCACTATTGCCTGAGGTCATACACCTAGTGCTCATCAATTGGCAGGTGTGTGTAGATACAAGAAGCGCATTTTTTTTTTTGGAACGCGTGTTTCCATGTTGTTTGTAGGTTTGACGGGATTTAACAAATTTTGGAGCTTTTTTGTTACACTTGGAGGAACGATAATGTTTAAATACAAAAACACAATAACAGACTTCCTCAATGGCTTTTATGCTGGACTTGGCTACTGCACTGTTTACAGCCTCTAGATGTACTGGAGATTTTTTCTTTTTTATTGTTAATTTGATCCGAACGTAATTGTTTTATTTAATATTTATATTTACAAGATTTACATTCAAGTGTAATTTCACTATCATTTCACATGCATGATTTGATTTCCTAATGAAAGCCCTTTCGCTATTATACATGTAATGATGCAAATACAAATAATTATTTTGTACGGCTGTCTGTCATCCTGGGTGTGCTTAATATTTTGGCCAAAATGGCCGCTCCACTGGGGAGGGACACACACAAGAATCTGGGCTGCACCTAATATTTTGGCCAATATGGCCGCTCCACTGGGGAGGCCCACACACAAGAATCCGGGGTGTGCCTCGTGTCTTTTGATATGCAGGCCATGATATTTTTGCTTTTCAGAAATGGCACTAATTGGCTGAAATGGTTTTAAGATTATTCGTTATAGCATTCATTTGACAGTCTGCCAATGAGTTTTTAAGTATACCAGTGCCATGCGAGCTGGCAATGACTTCTGATTAAGAAAAACATATTTTTCACATCATCCTTTTACTTGAGGAGAAAAAGAGAAAATGTTTCCTTGGAGCACTGGTGAGACATTCCATGTTTGTGGATATGCTTGAGGATCCAAAGGATTCCTTTCCTCATGAACCCCTTTTAGGAGGCTCACATATTTGACTTGATTGTATCTCCAACCTCGTCTCCTTCTCTTCA
Source organism: Vanacampus margaritifer (assembly GCF_051991255.1). Taxonomy (NCBI): domain Eukaryota; kingdom Metazoa; phylum Chordata; class Actinopteri; order Syngnathiformes; family Syngnathidae; genus Vanacampus; species Vanacampus margaritifer. The sequence goes on along the minus strand of NC_135432.1, from coordinate 54,391,992 downwards.
TCTTCGTGAACGCATTCATGATTCTCCTGCAAGGGGAAGAAGTGTCACCCCGCGTGAATTGGATTGATAACGCTGGGCTAAATTTAGCCCTGCGGCAGGAAGCAGGAGAAGAAGCTATTTTTAGAAATGTTTATGGCGCTGCAAGTCAGGCACTGCCTGAAGTGAGTGGACAAATAGGGGGAAAGGGTTAGATTCACTGCAGACAACTGCACTCGACTTGATGGAAAAACTGTCTACCTACATCCAAAATACTCCTCCAAACATTTTATGTTGATACAAGCTTAAAGTGAGTGTTGTTTTGGCTCCACTGGCCAATTTGAGAGATGCATCGGCTTTCTATTTACAACCCACTCAAATCCATACAACACACTCTCCCTGTCTCTCCCAATATGCTGACTTGCTCATTTTATTTGGGCCTGAGGCGAAGCGTACATGAATCTGTCAGACATCATATTGCTGTAAATTAAACAGCATTAATCTGATATTGATTTTTATAAAACAACCATCACATGGTTGTATGTCCCCAAATTATGAACATCAGGCAGATAACAAAAAATGGGATACCGTATTATGTACAGTAACATGCCTGTAATTACTTTAAGACTTAGACTTTAGCACTGGAAAAATGTGTGCAGGAGGATGACAACAATCTATGACTCTATTTCTGTCAATGAAGTCCTGAAGGTCCATTCACAACACGTTGGTCTTGGTGATTTTGAGAGTCAAAAAGAAGTCTGCAGATTCTAGAGCATTCTATTCGGGCTGCAGTACTCTGGAATAAAACTTAATCGATGGATAGATATTGTTTGTTTAAAATGTTTTTTTTCAGAATTTCCCACCATTTTGACATTTTCGAAAATTGTGAAATTTCAATCAAATTTATAGCACTGCTACTATTAGCACTGCCCTGCGATAACCAGTTTAGGGTGTACCCCGCCTACTGCCCGAAGCCAGCTGGGATAGGCTCCAGCACACCCGCGACCCTTGTGAGGACAAGCGGTTAAGAAAATGGATGGATGGATGGATGGGTGTTTGTGGGTATTTTTATAACAAAGAGGTACGGTTATTCATATTAAAAATGGTCATTTAATGTTCTCGCCAATTTTGAATTTCTTGACAATCACAGCATTTTGCTGGAAGATACCACCATATAAAGTGATATTTGCTGGCATTTACCACCACTAATGAAGCCTAGCAGGTTGTATTTCGCTTTTCTATACACTCTCAAAACATTTTTACATTTAACACCAATTTTCCTTGTGAGCCGCTGTTCCGAATTGCACAATTTTCAAAAATTTCAAAATGGCTAACCTCACTAGCCAGATTGATAATTGTGATTCACTCAAGGGAGTTATTCACATTATCAATCTGGAACTTCACTCAGCAGATCCGTTTGGGAAAGGAGGGACATTCTGTACAATACTTTGAGCTGATTGGACGATGCGGCATTTTGTGCGCATTTGTTTTGACCAATCACAGCAACGGATGGAAATGCCTTCTTCTGTCTTGTCTAAGGGAAAAAAAACAAAAGCACGAACATCTTTACCAGATAAAAATGCTCGAAGCGCCTCTCGCTGTTCAACATTCAACAAGGAAACGGCGAGTAATTCTGCGAGAACAGAATTAATTGCAACGTCCATTCCTCTATGTAAGGTTTGTTTGTTTCCCCGAGCCATCGACGCACGCATCTTGGTTTCGTCATGCCCTAAACAACGTCTGATTGGTCCGACCTAAAAAAGGTTGGTTGCAAACTTATCAGGGGGAGCGGTACAAGATGTATTTCTCTTAGTATGTGTGAACAAATACCGCAAGAATTCAGCTTGCTGGTAAGGTTATAAAATGGCGGCACACTGTCAAAAAATGGCGGAAAAAAAATATATTTTTTAATTTTTTTTTTTACTCTATTGAATTAAACTGACAAATTGTTGTTATTACATTTAACGAGAACTTTTTGTCCAGTTGAATTTTACAATTTTTTGAAAATGAAAAAAAATTGTCTCGTTAGAAGCAAAACAGACATTTCATAAATTCCTGTAAGAAAACTACAGGGAGTCCTCGAACTACGTCGCACCCTACGTCGTTTCGACTTTACGGCGCCCGTGCCTCGTTCGTAGCCCCTTCTTTTTCATTAATTTCCCACAGTGATCACGCCATTTTTAAGTTATTTAAAGTTGTGGCGCGTCACATTTCCGTGTTTAAGCTTGAATTAGCTCCGCTCTGCCGTCCGTCGGCAATGAATGTCCGTGTGGAAACACAGAAGGTTGGTTCTGGCGTCTTCCAGGTCGCGCAAATACCTTTTTTTTTTTTAATTACTGAAGAAAGTATTTTGACGTAAATCTCAACTTAAAGGGAAAATCTGATTTAAGTCGAAATTCGGGTTACATCGCCAGCGTACGAACGGAACTCCGCCGTAACTTGAGGACTCCCTGTACTTCAAAGCCAGTCAACTTTGTCGGACATACAATGAAGGGATAAACTTATCTGCAAACTCACCTGAAGATAGTGACACGGTCTGAGGTTGGGCTTGAGGTCTGTTGGCGTCATGGGTTTCTCCAGATTAAGCGAAGACTTCCTGTAGGCCTCCTTGGCTTGGCTGACTGTTAACGTGGACCAGGAGCTCCTCTTCATGAACTTGCCTTCCGGTGCCATGTTTATGCTCTCACACGCGGAGCACTTAACATCATTGTTACTTTTGGAAGTCTTTAGCGATAGGTCTCCCGCTAAGTGGCTGTGCACCGAATCAGGGTAGCAGTGACTGATTTGCTCCACGGGGTGTCGCGACATGACACTCGGCGGTCGGTATGTGCTGTCACTGTCCAAGTTGTCGTCCGAACTCCACCAGCCGCCCGAACGTTGCCTCCCGCTCCCGTCCCCTTTGCGATCTTTACTCTTGCTGCGCTTGTTGTGTTTGTGGTGGCCTTGGTGGTGGTGATGATGGTGCGAGCCATCCCGATGCGAATCGCTTTTGGTACCGTTCATCTTCGAGGAACCTTCTAGAGAGTGCGACTTTGTGAATAGCTTCTGCACCGAGTGAACTAAATGGCGGATCCTGCCGGGGCTTTCATTGCGCTGCTCTGTAGTTGTTGTGGTGGACGTGCGTTGGTACTGCAAAGTGTGGAAGCCGTCCCGGTGAAGCGGCAACTGCTTCTCAAATTGGTCCAGCAGATTTGCTGGGATTCGGTTCATTTTGCCGCTGCCGCCATGTGAGGAAGAGCAACCGTCATCCCTGCCGCCGGAGGTGTTGCCCCCGCTGTCCCGCGAAGCGCTTCCGTAATGCATGCGGGGAAAAGTGCTACATGCTACAGAGTGGTCCGTAGGCGCCATGGACGCCGGCATGACCATGCACTCCGAGTGGATGGAACTCCTCGGGGAGAAGCGATGACGACCTTCAAGGGGACAGCTCTCGGTGGGGCTGAGGAGATATGACGGAGGCCGTGAATCTCCGTGGTGGAGATGATGCTCGAGGGAATGGTCAACATCTACAAAGCCACACGTGTGGGCTGAGGTGGGAGAGGTGAGCTGGAGGTGGGCGGGGCGGCCACCATAGAGACCCTTCATGTTTTTGCGTGGAGGGGAGTAGCTTTCCTCATCGAAGTACGGCGAGGTTGACCATGAATACTGATGGTCTGAAAATGAGTAAGAGAAAGAACATTAGAAGACTTCAGAACTAAAACTGTGCATTTAAGTGTTAACAAAAAACTGAAATGTGAGTCATAGATCACCATTCAGTTCTGTGTATTTTTTGGTGACTGGCTATTAAATTAAAGTGGGAAAAGGTGGGTGATATTTTGAGATGAGATGACGAGATTTTGATGATTTTACATTTTTTGCATGTTGAAAAAAGTTGTCTTAAATGATTTGGTCATCCATACAAACACAAGGCCCAGGGGCCATAACTAGGCCCCCACATCATTTTATCTGGCTCATGAAACCTAATGAATAAAATCATGTCTCAACTTCCATAATTCTTGCAAAAATCTGTATAACAATGTACAATAAACAGTGTAGCGGTATTGCACACATTTTATTTTTTTACCAAACCCCCTTTTATAGTAACATGAACAATTGTTGAACTGATTTTCAGGCTCGAGTCTTCTTCACACTCCCTTTGAGCATGGAAAACAGGTGTCGGGTGTGCTTTGTCAAAATTTTCTTGCTATGCTGTTATTTTTATTGTTATTATTTGTATTTTTATTATCACTTTACACACACACATACACAGAGATAGATATTGATGAATAGTCGCCGCATGATTTTGTCTGCTGTGTGCACTCATTTCACCCGTCAACGAACGACAGATAGTCATTTCTGGATGTTGGTCGAGGTTCATATTGTGATAATATTGTTTCGCGACGTTTGGATAACATATTACATCCCTAGAATTTAGCATCATAGCTTTTGTTTGTAGCCACTATCTTGTGTCATTTCTAGCAATAAACCAAATTCACTCTCAATGCCAAATTTTGTCAGAATTAATCAGTGGTTCTCAAATAGGGGTATGTGAAGGCACTTCAGGGGTACGTGAGATTTTAAAAATCCCAAAGTAGGACACTTTATATATCGATAAAAATAATTATGTTCACAAATCTTTATTTATAATTAGGTTAATTATTTCTTTTTTAAAGTTACATCTTTTTTAGTTATATATTTTTTATATAACCCAAAAAATTATAGACATATCACTACAAATGGATTGATGGCACCTACTTTGTTTCAAGTCTCTCTCTCTCTTTTTTTTATCCAAAAATGCTTTGCATTGTTGAGGGGGTACTTGGCTGAAAAAATATTTCACAAGCGGTACATCTGACAAAAGGTTGAGAACCAATGGTATAAATAATGGGCTCTTTTCACAAATCCACTACTTCCTGAACTCAGCACCACACCTTCATTTCCTGCCTTTCATGATTGGACAAACTGATTAATCCAGGTGTGCCTGACCTCAGTAACCAAGACGACAGTGGCCAGACACACCTGGATAAATCAATTTGTCCAATCATGAAAGACAGGTGGTATCGAGTTCAGGAAGTAGTGGATTTGTGCAAAGAGCCCATTGTATGCTGATCTTTGTTTAATATGTACTGTATGAGTTGTTCAACAAAACAACCACATTCCAATAACAAGATCAGATTGATTTACACTTTTAAGAGACTTTTAAAGGACATTGAATTTATATAAAGATTAGTCCTCTTCCACCATACAGCACTCATTCGCACCGACGTTCCAGAAAAACTATTTTCCACAACATCACTTGGAGATGTTACCCCCTGCTCAGAATGTGTAAAGGCATACCGCTAAAAAGACAAAGGATGAAAAAGACAAATAAAAATAAGACAGAGAACAGCCGGCGACAGGTTGGATGGAGCCTGTATTGTCATTTGTCCAATTCAAAGTGAAATAATAGCCCATCAGTGTGCGGTTCTGCTGCAATCCATCAAAGCCCAGAAGAGAGCGTGAGAGATGTAGACACGTCCCCGACTACTTTGCATCCATTGGCGACGTAGCCTTTAAAGGGGACAGCGATCCAGAGAATTCATGAAGTGTGAAATAAAACAACCAAGTCATTGTTTTGGTAGCTGCTTAGTTCCATAAATATGCGAATGACCCCTTGCGAATTTTGATCTCAAACTTGTCTGAATCTTTAAGATCTTTGTCATGTAAATTTACAATTTTTTTATTGATTACATAACTTTTCTCAACTGTACAGAATTTATTCTATTACTGAATAATTAATGAAGGTTTTAACATTCAGGGTTGAGTCTACAAACTTCCTGTATAATAAACATCATGGGGGGAGCCTGAGATTCTGATTTCTATATTCAACATTGTCCTCATTGTGTTTGGACTAAGGCTGGATGTTAATTTTTTATCTTTCAAAGCGGATCAAATTTATTCCTCTCAAACTTATTTTTAATGAGGGCTAAGATATCAACCCCTTAGGTGCAGCCGTGCTCTGCTGTTTCTGTCGTTATCCATCTGCTGAGATGAAAACAAATTCTCGTTGTTTACCAGGCTTACACGAGGAAATCCACTTGGCAGTCTGATGTAAAATTAATCTGGGCTACTCTAAGCATGATTTTTTTTTAGGAGGGGGGGGGGGGGGGCGCAGATAAGACATTTTCCCTCAGGAAAAGATGCTTTTGTACCGACGGAATGCAAATGCTTATCAAAGATGTTCTACAGCGGCTGGGCTGCATCCGGTGAACCTGTTAAGCTCCAGTTCACTTGCTAGTAATTGCAGCAGACGGATGATGGTAGATTATTGATGGAGACGATACTACATTCTTTTGCAACTTCCGTCACTGTCTTCCTTCCTCTGACTGCGGACTCTTGCAGGTACACCAGAGAGCTGCACTGAATATATTATCTCCAGGCAGAGTTTTGGCATTTCCAAGGATTATACCGCAGATGACAGACTAATCTGTCCCACCTCTCTTTCTTCATTACCTCTGCAGAATTTTGCAGTTGAAAAGTTTAACTAAAGGAAGGAAAATAGAGCGGATGCATTATTCAAGGAAAATTTCAAAACATTTTGAGGATACTATAATTCAGTTTATATGAGCTGTAAAAGCGCTCTCTCTATGACAATGGCTTTGCAAACTCAGTGACAAGTTTGTGACATCTTTGGGCAAGAAGGGGGTGGTTTTGTTTCTACAGGGAAATCAGCACCCCCTACTATCATTAGTGGCGGTTCTGCATCCACTGACTGCATGGATGGAGGGTGGGTGGCTACGTCCTGGCCAGATGAAAAGTGGACAAACAACCTAACACGGCCAGCTTCCAATACGAGCCCCAAAATTAGCGGGCAGCAGGAGCAGAATGTGGGCCGAGCTAGTTAGCTTAGCTAGCAAATGCATGGGGTTGTTTACAGCTGTTGAGCCAAGATAGCAATAGTATTTAGCATTCGTTTGAGCAAATCCCAATCTGAATGACTCGCGACATTCATCCATCTTTTTCATTAATGACAGGGAAGGAGATGTTGTAAACATGTAAATATTGCGTTATATTTAATATTAATATTTAATTAAATTTTTGTTTTGTTTTTTCCAATGCATTTTAATGGGCATTGGATTTTTGCTATGACAGGGATCGTCATCAATCTTCTCATCAATCGTTTATTTCAAACTTGTGGATCGCTGATTGACCCCAAAAATCCTAATCACGTAAAGTAAAAAAAAAAAAAACAGCAACAACAACAGTAAATATACAAGTTATTGAAATGCTAATATACTGCTAATAATAATGAGCAGTGATGGAAATCTAAACCTTTTGTGGTAGCAAAAATCCATTTCCAAAATCAGCTACCTGTCACATTTACTTAAACAAGGAAAGTTGATTTGATCAACATTATCAACGCAATTTTGATTCGCAAGTGATAAACAAAGCCTTTATTAATGACATGCGTTGTGGAGCAAAAAGGATAAAAGTCAAAGGATGGGGCTCATTTGTTGAGTTTTTGTTTGACACTGCTGCACAGCCCACAAATACAGAACAAGTAAAGGTCGTTTTGCCCCCCCAAACACATTAGCATTTAAATAGCATTATAGGCAACAGAGTGTCACTGACAGCTCCCACTCCTCTGCCGAGCCGGACTCTTACTGGAGTGAAGGTCAGAGTTTAAAGATAATAAAGTGGACAAGTGCGAAATGAAACACATGCAGACTTGTCAGTGGTTAGCTTCTATTCTGGTGGCAACTCTTTCACCTTCCAATGGGATGAGAGCATTTATGAGGAAAAAAGAGCAATGAGATGTCATGTTTTTTATTGGATACAAGTTTTACATTTCTTTTCATGTCAGGTTGTTTTCACTATCTGAAAAAAACCCTTCTACAATTGTATGAATTATCTGATTGATGTTGTTGATGATTTGTTATTTCTTAAATGTAACTACTTTATTTTTGGACTATAAGTAGCTCTGAGGAAATGTATTTTACAAAAATATGAGAAAAACTCCCCGTTCTCCAATCGTTTTGACAGCAGCACGAGTATTGGTTGGATTCATCATTTTTCCACTTCTAACCATGGAAAGGTTTTTCCTTTTAGTTGAAAATGGTTTACTTTAACTAGAATCCCACCTTATATTGTGGCCAAAGGTATAATCCTGGGTGGTTATTATGCCTTTTGGTGCTGTAAATAGTAAATCCTAGTGGTGACCGATGCAGCATGCTAATATAGCAAGCTAGGTCTGTGCGTCACACATTAGTTGCCATGACTACTTTATTTTCTTCGTCTTTCAGTCCTTGTTCTACTTTCTTTTGGCGGTTGGCAAAAACGTTGGTGCCACTTTGCCACCTTCACCTTAAAGTAAGGCATTTTAAATTAGTATTTTTTTTTTTTCTGAGGCTAGGAGCAGAAGTTTTGAATCCAACTAGAATGTGTTTGCTACTGTCAAAACGATGGGGGAACAGGGATTTTGGGTGCCAGTCTGAACTCTAATTTTAATATCTATAAGTCGCAAGAACGGCCCAAAAAAAAAAAGGAAAAAAAAGTGATTTATAGTCTAAAAAAATATGGTAATCTGAAGATCTTGGGCATGGACATGATAAAGGCTACAGCGGTAACATATCAAATCGAACCACAATCCGCAACGCTTCTTGAATCATATCATATCCCATGGATCAAGATATGAATCGAATCCACTTTTATTGGAGACATGCTTGAGAGGATTTAGCCAAAAACCAAAAGATGACCTACGTAAAATGGCAGCAACATAGCAAAGGTCCAAGGTGAGATTCAAATCCAGAACCCACGTAGATTTAAATGGACAGTCAAAAAAGACAAATCCGATGCAGGCAACAAAATTGGAAATCAGAAATATATATTGTATGGAAGTTGAACATCTCTAAAGGCTTTTCAGGTTAAACATATCAGTCACAAGTGTGAGTTCCCCATCTGCCCTATGTCAAGTCATTCTGGCAGCATCTCTTCCACATGCCCGCAGTAAATTCAGACTCGTATTTTCTGAGCAAAGCAAATCAATAGAGAGGCTTTCTTATCAATCTCCTCAAAGGTTAAATGTTCTCTCACCAGAATTTTGGCCTTTGTCTAGGAAATGGTAGGAAGGAGAATTGTGTCTTCAACCCTCAGGGCGAATCAGCAATGGCCTGAGTCATTAGGTTTGAGAGCAAGCCAAGGGAAAAAGTGTCAAAGCTGCAATCTGTCAGCCTCGGCAAGCCTTGTAATGGTCACCGTAGCGCTTTTGATCAAAATAAGGCAGCGGCTTATGGCTTTGGCACATATCCTGCTCACTTGTCCATCTAAGTGACAGCGCAGCATGATTCATGCATACGTTTAAACTGTGACGACTGTGGGCTAAAAATGAAGCCGCAGCGCGGCAGTTGTAACTGCGACTGTTCCGTTTGCCACAATAACCGAGAGCAAGTCACTGATGCGTGCCTTCATAGAAACTACGAGATCAAATAGGAATGAACAAAAATGTTCCTTTTATTATTGAGTGCTGACTCAGCACACTTTAAATTACATTTTGGTAATTGTTTAAAAGAAAGAAAAAATATCATGTGACCCATCATGACATTCTTAACGGCAATGTGCTATTCCTTTATAATATAAAATCCTGTTTTTTTTTTCTCATCCACACTTACCGACTTATTTTCTGAAACTGTCTTGGTTAAATTAAAATGGAATAAACAAATCATGACTTTGTGTTTCATCAACCAGTTTGAATTATTATCATGATTTGTCTCTGATGTTTGGCATTTTGGGAACTCATGTGGACCAGAGTCAAAGGGCCTCAACTTAAATGAGCCTATTTGCATGACCATGAAAAATTGATAGCTGGGAGTACAGTAATCCGATCAGTTCAATGATTGGATCTGAAGTGTTGAGAAGTGGTTAGCCTCAGAGTTTTGGGGTTCAAGGATGAAGAAGTGTGTGAGAGTTGTGTTGAGAGTTCAAGTTGTTTTGCTAACGAGAATCTTTTTCGTTTTTATTTAAAATACGGCTACAAACAGTCCACTCATGAATATGCAACAATATCATCAAAGTTAGGCTATTTTCAATGTGATATTTTAACAAAAAAACAACCTTGAATTGCCTTATCAATATGGAACAGTGACATGAAATATTTCACCCCAAATTTTTTTAATTATTCACTTTGTCGACGGATGTGCACGTTCCAGCGTAGCCTCAGGCGGTACCTGTTTGATTTTGCGCGCTGCATGTGGCAGTGCACAGAGTTTTGCATGCAACAAAGGAAAGGATTAAAGCATGGAGACTTTTGTCAGAAGTGAGTGTCAATTTTGTCTGAAGAGTTTGTGACCGACACATATGTGCGCTATTACCAGGGGACACAAACGTGGATTGAAGAGCATTGATCAAAAGGTTGAGCAAACTTTAATGTGCCATCCAAAGACCTGTCAGCACTAACAGCACCAGTACTATGACGGAGCTACGTATTAGCGGACTGTCCCCAAAAAACATGAAATAGCAATTTTACTTCTCTAACACCAGTTTCACCAACCGGGTTGTAAGCCACAGCATTTAGCAGCCCCGAGATGATTGTGACCTGATAAGTAGAAGCTGCTGAATGCTCGAATACTTATCACAAGCCCGTTAATGATGTAGCACGTTATCTGTGTTGCGCTCAGCACTCTTCATCACTTTCAGCCTCTGTGCCAATCAAAACGGGAACAAAGCGGGAGATGTCATAAAGGATTCCGATTTGTCAGGGTGTGCGTGCTTTTGTTCCTCCAGGAAAGACAATACGGGAGGCTTTTGTGCGATTTCAACATGCTCTTTTGTGCCATTCACGAACAAATAATTAGAAAAGCACAACTCCTATTTCCGTTTTTTTTTTAAACCATAAATTGCACTTAAAATAGTTCAATTTGATCTCAAATCGACAGTGTGCCTTGTAATCTGGTAAAAGTGGGCATTCCATCAATATTGACGGAAGATTTGCCAATCTGTCAATGATGGACACCCATTTTGTTGATGATTGACGGGAAACTTAATAAAATTGACAAACTAAGTATTGACGGAAGGGGGTTTTCGTCAATTTAATTGTCAATCCATCAAAAATTCGTCAATCCATCAATGACAGATGTCCCATTTTGCTGACAGTTTGACAAATGATGACTGACGGAACGTTGACGGATGCCCGCTTCGAATGACGGAAACATTGACGGACGCTCATTTTGCTAAGCAATCGACGCATGACGGATTGACAGTTCAGCTTGAAATATTGACGGATTGACAATGACGGAGGAGTGTCCCGACTAATTGACGACTGCTGAATGACGGAGGCTCAAATTTCATTGACGTGCCCGTCGTCTCTGGTGGCATATTTCCAATGTTACAACGTAGGACCGGACCGGTGCGAGGTAAGCAACACAGCCACATTCCACTAGAAGTCGGGAACGTGAAAAAAAGGTTGGATGATGATGAGTGCCTTGTTTACAGCTGTTCAACTGTCAACTAAGATAGCATTTAGCATTTGCCACATTTTTTTTTTAAACGTCTAAATCTATTAAGTTAACCAATGGCAGTTAGAACAAACTTTTTAACACACAATGCTTCGCAATAATAATCCGCCTTATACCCTGGAACGCCTTATGTAAAAAATTATTATATAATAAGAATATATAATAGATATAATAGAATATATAATAGAGTAATGCATTGTGCCCAATGGTATAAAAATACAGTACATTTGATACATTCTTAATGTTATAAACATATATAAGTGCAGAACAACAGCATAACTAGAAAGAAAATACAGCCAACACTAGTCCTAACGCCAGTCAATACATTTTCTTACATTTTCAATTGCATCAGTGTCAACTACCACTCTATGTGATGTTTAACCATGCTACCACTAGCCTTGTATTATGTTATGTATTTTTTTTGTAAGTAATTGCACTGTTCATAGTACTTCCATACTGTCACAAATCATATACACTGACATCTTTACCACAGCATCCAAAAACAAAGCATAGAGCAGAGGCATATCCATTATCCAAATATCACAGGAGACCTGAATCAACCTGCATGCTTAGATACTCAAATTGAACGCAAATTATTCCAGTGTCAACACCAGACAGTGACAACAAGGTAATCCACAAAAAGTGAGTCACTCACATGATTTTTTTGGGGCACAATTTCTACGCTAGGTGCCCTTTTCAGACCTAACTCCCATTTTTGTGGCTGTGTATTGGGGCACTAGCCAGGAATGAAACCTGCAAAATCCGTGTAAACGATAGCCTGTACCATGACACTACAAGTGGAAGTAAACAATACTAAATGAAAATACTAAAAGTTGCATACCACAGATGGACTGATTTATTGTCTTTATGCTGCCATGTAGCATATCCTTCTAGCCTTTATCAGCTGGGAAAGACGCCAGCCCCTGCCATGCCCTTGAACAGGATAATTGCTATAACAACTTATGATCGCATAGAAGCAATGTTGTAAAACTGTCTTAGGCGCACCACAATCTCCAATTGAATCCCCTCAAAGCTTAAAATTACATTTTCAACAGCCATACAAATGCTGAGAGTTCAACAAAGCCCTTGTGCATTTGTCATGCCAAGTGAGGTACTAATATTGCACATGGCGGCATGTGCATGCTGGAATCATAAATCCAGTACAGCTGTAGTCTAGTCGCAAATTGTGTCGAATGTGAATCACATGAAAACCCTGCGTGACAAGGCTTGATCACGTCAGAGGAAATAGCCACTGCGGCATTTTTCATGCTAAATTCTTTGTAGCCTCAGAACAATTTCTGGTTACCATAGCAACGTAACAGGAAGTATGTCCCCAACCTTTCTACGGACCGGGTTATACAAGTCCACAATTTTCGCGGACCAGTAGGTTTTTGCTTTAAAAGGCATCAACAACAAACGTAACAACAACAACGCTTTAATATGGTGAGGTAACTATGGTAATGCTTATGCTTATGAATGATACGAGCAACACAAAAACGGGGGTATTTTGTAGATATAACATTAAATGTGAAGCCACATTAGCAGTGCCTTCCTTAAATGCGCTAACATAACAAGGCACTGCACAACAAATATAAAGTCCAACTCACTCACCATAACACTAAATTAAGTGCTGCTCGCCGCAGAACGGGCCATCATGCGTGGGAATCACCACCTTTCTTTTTCTTCCTGGTCATAAGCTCCTTTGTTGTCTCATCACTGGGCCTTTTCTCCGTTGCAAAGAAACTTTCCAAATGTGTCCGTTTTTTACTCATTTCGCTAACTTTTCAATTAGCATCAGCGCTACGCGACTGAGCTAATTAGCATCTTGACATGCCTCAAGAGTCCGTCGTAAACAGAGAGAATCCGGTTGCTAATCAATTAACCAGAAGTCGGTGCTGGATTTCACTTTCCTTTCTTTTCTTTGATCCTTCCTCGGGTCTCCTGACAACCTCACGACTCTAGCTGGATTCTGAAGTATTCGGTTTAGGTATGGGATTTTTAATAGGTTTTAGGTGAATTAATGAGTACACACTCACACGCACGCACACATGCACACACAAATTTTATTTATTTTTTTAAAATAAAAAACAAAGAGATAGAGCAATGATGATGACATGTCGAATTGATAAAATTACCAAATGAACAATACTGAGCTCTGGAAAAAAAACAACAAAAACAATTAACCAGAAGTACAGCATTTTTTTTTTTTAATTCTTTCAACTTTCAACTTTCAACACAGTCCAAAGTGGCCCAGGGCGGCTCGGTGGTTGGGGACCACTGCACTAAGGGATTCATCATGGATGAAATAAAAACAGTTACAGTAATTTCTGGACTACAAGGCACACCTGACTATAAACTGCGCTAGATAAATTTGGGCAATATTCGAGTTTGTTACACATTTATACCGCACCCGACTGTAAACCGCAGGTGTTTTAATGTTACCGCACAAATTGTCTCGCTCTTGCTCTGTCTCTCCTACTGTATTTGGGTTCACTTGGTTTGGTTTGCTCTGCCTGACGCTCTTGCGCTTCCTTCATAGTGCGCCCCATTGTGATCTGATGGATAAGCCGCACCTTTGTATTAGCCGCAGGGTCGAATGCAAGTGGAAAAAAAAGTAGCGGCTTGTAGTCCAGAAATTACTGTAATTGAATCAGTATAAAACTTGCATATGCCAAAATGCAACCGATTGGTCACATAGACAAAATCATTAAAGATCTGGCAACCTCTTTCCAGACTATGGCTGCAAATGCCAACCATAATGACTTCAGATTCATGTTATCTGATGGATAAGCCGCACCTTTGTATTAGCCGCAGGGTCGAACGCAAGTGAAAAAAAAGTAGCGGCTTGTAGTCCAGAAATTACTGTAATTGAATCAGTATAAAACTTGCATATGCCAAAATGCAACCGATTGGTCACATATACAAAATCATTAAAGATCTGGCAACCAGACTATGGCTGCAAATGCCAACCATAATGACTTCAGATTCATGTGCCATATACAATTTCTCCATAGTCAACCACAATATTACAAGTCAATCAGTGCATTAAAGCATTTGCAGCAATATTATACAGCAACTAGTCTGGAAATCAGGAATAGCCAGTGGTCATCGGTGGCTGGAAATCCGGAAAGCTAATACACTTGCCACGCAAACCCTGTTATGACATCAACGATCACATCTACGACGACTGTTAATATTATTCCAAAAACGTTAGTGTGCATGGAGACACTTACGAAGCACCTTCTTCAGCACAGACTGATTTGGAGTGAGGACAGTTGCCCCATGTCGCTCCAGGGAGTGGAGGTGAACCTGGACGCGTCTGACGGTAAAATGCAATTAGTTTAAGTGCTTGTCCCAGTGTTTTACTGGCCTGATTTCACAGCAGGGAAATGAATAAAGCACTATTGACAATGCCTTGGGTGTGCTCTAAACACAGCATACAATAAATATTTAGCAGCCAGTGGCAAGTAGTGCATATGTCCATTCAAGTGCTTTCAGTTGCAAATATTATAATATGACTGCATTCAATTGGTGTCAACTTTATTTATGCGGCATCATACCACAACAGCAGTTACCTCGGGCTACTTTTCATATAGAGCAAGTCGATGTAGGACTGCCTGTACACACCATCTGAAATGCTTTGTGAGATTATAAACCTTTTAAGAGTATCTCTGCAAGGTTAGTTTTTTCAAGGCCCACAAGTCTGGAAGGAAGATATTAAGACAAAGAGCAAATTCTGGTACATTCCCAGAAGAATGTGTTGGCATTAGAAAACTGGATAATTTACTAATTGACAACTATGACATAAGATGTTTGTTTTTTTATCTGGTTAAATAAAGAAGATGAAGATTGAGACTTTTATTATTTTTAACCAGAGTTGCCTTGTTTTTACTGATTAAAAAGAACATTACACACACAGAACTCACTTTGACTTTTGAGTTTTGTTTACTTTCAGGACATCTGCCTGAATGATTAATCTTTTACAAAAACTGTCTATTGAAGAAGCAGTAAAAAGAAAAAGAAAAAAAAAGCAGTGTTATTGTTCAGCGAGGAAAATGTGATGGAAATTGAAAACTATTGATTCGACCTTTCTTCCTAATCTATTATGTTCTCGCTTTAGCATAGAGAAGCTTGAACTGCAGCACAGCACAGACAAAAAGCCGTGGTTGAACAATACTGAAAGTACTCTGACCAGATTTATTTTTGTACTTGATATTTTTGAAGATGCTATTCAAAATGAGAAGTATGGTGCACTGATTAATAAGCTCTAAAAGATGAAACATTTTACAATTGTGACCACATGTTACTTAATAAAGTAACGAGTAAAAAAAGTAAAATTAATTAGTTACTTTGGTAAGCAATTACATTAACAAAAGTAGCTAATTTTACAAATGTAATTACTTTAAAAAAAGTAATTAGTTACTCAGAAAAGTAATTATGATATTTTCCATATGTTCTTGTAGAAAAGTGGTTCTCAACCCCCGGTCCTCGAGTGCCCCTATCCAACCTGTTTTCCATGTCTCCCTTAGCTAACACAGCTGATTAGCTGGTCATTCATTCATTCATTGTCCATTTATTTCAGGCAGCATTAAAAATCAACAATTTATCAATTTCTCCAGACAATACTCAACTAAACCTAGCCTGAAAAGGAGTGGGAGGAAGAAAAACTTGCAGTAACCAACGGCGGTTTCCACGAACACTGAGAAACAAACAGAATTAAAACAATGTGTTAATGAACCAGCATCAGTAGCTTAGACGAGCAATGGTAATGAAAACTAACAATACCAGCTTTGCTAAGAGACGAACCAGAAACAAAACAAACAGCACATATCAATGATTCTAAGACAAAAGTATACCAACAATGGTAATGGATAATATACCCGCAATGATGATAAAAAAGCAGCAAGCCTACACTGTCACAATAAGATGGAAGATTGATGTAAGTGTAAGATGCACTCTCCAAATACTGAAACCAAACCGTATGTTTATACAACAGTTTGAATCTGTGAATGTTTTGGCATTGCTTGTGTTGTACCTCTAAGCTGTTCCAAAGTTTGACCCCACGCACAGACACAAAAACTTTTACAAACAGTTATAAATGTAGGTATAATAAAATCTCCATATCCTCTCAAGTTATGATTTACTTTCTCTTTAAAAAATAAAAGAAAAATATATTGTAAGTTATTGTGTAGTAATTCATTAAATTGCTTTTTATAAGAGTATTAAAGTATTATAATTTATAAGGTCATGCAATTTAAACAACTTTGACTGAATAAACAGACCATGGTCATTTGAAACACCTGTGTTGGCTGAAGGAGACATGGAAAACAGGCTGGATAAGAGTATTCGAGGACTGCGCTTGAGAACCAGTGGTGTAGAAGATATTTGTAAGAGCTGAATGAAGAATATAAAAAAAATATTTTAAAACATTCTGTATGTATTGGAACTCAACAGATTGCAACTTGCTACATGCATAGATAAAAATTACAAAAAATTAAATTTGGAAAATAAACAATATCCAAACACATTTGAGTGCAAAACTAAGACACAAAATCTAAACTTAAATTTAAAACAGCAAAGTGAAATCTAGCTATTAGGAAGTGCAATTCTCTGTATTTGTACATTATTGCACAGTGAAGCGAAACATGTCCTTAGAAGCACAAGCTCGAGCGCACAAACTCACGCACGAGTGTGAGCGAACATAAAAAATATTGTTTGTATGCTTGTTTACCCAGTAGAAAGCTAACAAGTAACTTACTGAGGTCCAGCTGGAACACATGCCGATAATCACAACAAATGTGAGCATTTTCTCAACCTTTTCGATCAAAGCCAAACAGAAATCGTCTCTGTAAGATTAAACCTAACCGGTGCCTTAACACTGATTTTCATTCCCTCATCTGTTCAGAAACAATCAGGGCAGACTGTGATTGTGATGTGAAACGGAACAATAGCTAATAAGAAAATTACCCGTGTGTTACACCCTTAATTGGTCACCAGCGTATTACAGGGAGGTGCCCGAGTCATTCGCCACAGAAAAAAAAGACAATTTGCAACCACAATGTAGTTACCGGATAAGCTAACAGTTAGCCTAGCTTCATCTTCAGTTAGGGGACTTGCGTTCGTCGATAGCGATATTGTTACAGTATGTGACTGGTATGCTACTCTGGTCGAATCGAGCGCACCCCGTGTGTCTTGGGTGGAGTCTGACATTTTAAAAACAAGTCCATGTTACAAATCAGTACGTGCATACCCTTATTAAGGTGACTGCTAAGAGAAATGTAGTGGAGATAATCATGATGATGCTGACTTGACAGTCAACATCTGTACCAAAGCACCCTTCTGGGAGCAGGCACACTTTCATGTGCTTCCCCAGGCAGTTACTAAAAGCACATGATTCGAGTAGTAATTCAATGGAGGGAGCGGGCTGATTTAGTTTCCCTCTCAGATCCACAACACAAGCAGCTGTAATGGGATTGCCGTGAAACGTGAAAAGCATGGACGCCGGACTTTTCTAATCACTGGATTGGATTTTAGCAGCTGTCACGTACCGCCTCACACTATAATGTGTAACAGAAGGGAAGAGGAAAGAAATGACAGCAACAGCTCAGCACATGGTTGGTAACAGATCAAACTGCTTCTTATTGTTGACAATAGACACTAGTTAACTGTAGTCAATCGATTTCCATAACACTGACGACCCATTCTTCAATAGCAAACTGCTCCAGCTGTCTCAGGTTTGACAGGGTTCCTTCTCCAAACTGCATATCGTAGCAAAGCAGTACCAAATAAACAAACCCACTTCATTTTCTTGCTTCCTTTTTAGATCTGTAAAAAAAAAAACAGGGCTGATGTGACTTTTCAAAAAGCGTTTATTTATTTATTTATTTTTATCTCATCATCCTGTTCTCCCAGAAGCTTTGTGGCTTGTCAGTATGCATCGTGACAAATTCCATTCTCATCAGCTTCGAGTTATTTCAGTAGCCATTGTGGGTTTTTCTTTCTTTAACACGAGAGCCTCTGTGTGTATTTGTATGAGGGAAGCCGTGTGCTGTCAGCTGGAGGCAAAGAGGAGAGAGAAAGGGTGACGCATAGGTCACCAAACCAGTGCACACGTTTTGACAGGAGGTGCTACATACAGTATAGATGGAAATTGTGGAAGACTAGAATAAATTACATAATAATAATAATAATAATTTCCTATCCATGTTGCTCCTGGTTGGCTGCTGTCCTCGGCTTCATCGTGCGTCAGTTTTGAACGTGCTGTTTACAAACAGCAACAGAAATCCGTCTGATTTATTTTTTAATCTAATGTCGCCAGAGCCGCGAGGTTGGAAGAGGTAATAGAAATATTTGGGGGAAATTAATTTAATTAAAATTAAAATTTAATTGAGAAGCCTACTGAAGATGACGGCAAAAGTACCTCTCGCTAGGATTGTACAATTCTTTATGACAGAATAAAGAACTCTATCATAAAATGCGAGGAACTAGAAGAACTAAGATCAACTAATATAGGCACATAGCAACTGCATAGCAACTGACCACATTATCACCTTATCATCATAAGGAACATAACAACTGCATTCAGGGTAGGGGATCCATAAGATAAAAACCTTGCCACAGATTGCCTTTAAGTTACCACAGGTGCTTCTTCTCAATTGGCAAGTAAATGAACACCTGTTGACTAGCTTCAGCTCTTTCAGCCCGCCCACCTGTTGAGTAGAAGCACCTGTGGCTAAAGCCCAAACGATTCAAGGTTTTTACTTTCTGGACCTGGATTCCCTGTGATTGGCTGGCAACCAGTTCAGGTTTTACCCTGCCTACTGCCCGAAGCCAACTGGGATAGGCTCCAGCACCCCGAGACCCTTGTGAGGAATAAGCGGCCCGGAAAATGGATGGATGTGCCTGGATTCCGCAATCCTGATTGTATAATACCGGACAAACATGTGACATAGTAACTGTGTAGGCAATTTACCACAATATCCCCACCGCAAACATAGTAACTGTATAAGCGGGTGTAAACGGGGGGGGCATAGTAACTGACCTAATTATCCTCATAAAGAACCTAGTAACTGCAGAGGACTAGACAAACAAGGGGCATAGTAACTGCATAAGCAACTGACAAAATGAACATCAAAATATAGTGACCCCATGACCCAAGCCAAAACAGTCATAACAGTGTAGTCAAGGTTTGACTACAGTATCATGTGTTTTTTTCAAGGCTATCTGAATCCGGCCCTGCTCTCTGTTGTTACTTTGAATTTTTGTATCTAAAGATTCACTATCCGTGTCTTGTATGCGTTTGGGTCCAACTTCCGCACCTCACACGACATGTTGCCTGCCTACTGCTCAAAATGAGCCGGGAATGTCTCCAGCTCACCCAACGAGGACAATGGATGGATGTTTGCAGATAGTTTTTTTTTTTTAAAGTCCAATTATGACAAAGGGTATTAAGAGAAGAATGTGGGAAGAAAAGAAAAATATTCACCAGGAGTAATGTGGAGGAAGCACATTGCCATTTAAATCAGTAAGCATCGAGCATTGTAATTTAGCAACATGCTGTAGATGAATCATGAGATTGGTGCTACAGTATATCCGCAGAAAACCCTTAAATGAGAAGGGCTCATTAATATGATTGGCTGCTAAATACCTTTAATAGATCCAAATGGGTTTCACTCTTGAATGTTAATGAGCACATCTTCCGTAAATTAAATCTACCTTTTACATATTGTCCATATTTATTTTATTTATTTTATATGTTGAAAAACAGAACATGGCATACACGTATGGAATTTAGAAAAAAAGAAAAAAGTGAGTCACACTCTCTGGAATGATTTAATATTTTGGGAATTTAACAATGTGTGTTTAATCTTAATCTCTGTCACCAGAGCTTCTAAAGGAAATAACACAAGCGGAAACACAATCACAACAAACATCTCTCCCATTCATGACCCCACCATCAACAGACCTCCTGAGTGGCTTGATCATCTTTGAGCTGTAGATTGCTCAGTGAGAAAGACTAAGAGCATCACAGGAAGGATGACAGTGTTAGTCATTACCCGGCGCCGCATGCAGTCCATCGCCAGCTGTGACCTACTTCATCAACAACAACACACTAAAGTTACTGTTCCGAAATACAGTATGTCTAATAAGGCAAATGCTGCAATTATTCTCTGACATTCCGATAAAAATTTACAGACACGTTCGGATCATTTTGACTCAGGAAAGCAACAATAATTGTTCTAATAGGCCCTTAAAATAACAGCTTTAAAGCAATCTAAAAAAAAAAGTATATTCCTAACTGCAGCTTGATATTAAGTATAGTCAATAATACTATATATCAGATGGACCTGGTAAGGATTACAAAAAAAACAACAACGTACGTTTGAATTAATTCAACTAAATGGCTAAACTTTAAACATTTGTTGTTGCATTCTTCAAGTATCCCCTTAAGAAGCTTTTCATCTCATTGTATAAAGGAAATGTACAATATGCATGAAATAATCATGACAACTATTTCTTAAACAAAATCACCAAATATGAAAATGACCATATCAACGCTGCATGAATAGATGAAACAATATTATTAAATGAAACTTTCTATAAATGAACTAATATCTAATTGGCTCCAACATAAACTACTGGGCGAAAATGAACTCAAATTGGGTGAAAATAGATAACCCAGCAATGGGTCAAAAAGGGACCAGGAGGAAGTGGCCCAGCACGTTGGGTTAAGATTTTGATACGACAAGGGTTAAAAAGTACTACCCATACTAATGAGTTAAAGCTAACAAAAAATGGGTAACCAGGTTATCAGTATAGCTGTGGTTCAAAATAATACTGCATTTTATTACCAACATTTTCTAAGAAGAAAAACATTTTCCTTTTCAGTGGTCACCACACAAAGAAACTCAAAATATGTTACCCACTGAGCCCTGCAGCCTTTATTAATATTTTCCAAGGCTGTTACATAAAATTTACTTCAACTTCAGTTCACAAAACTCCAAAATGGCGACTAGCTTCAGCTCTTTCAGCCCGCCCAAATCCAATCTTGAACTCAATCTGCTAGGTCAAAATAATTAACCCAACCATGGGTAAAAGTAACTCACTTTGTATATCATTCAAAATACAAAGGTTCATCACAGTAAACTAACACATTCCAAACTTAATTACATCAATATTGACCTCACGGCTACTGTGATTCTTTAATTATGCAGGAAAACATTCCGCCTGCAGAATGTCCCATGTGTCTGTGTCTGCGCGTTCTCACCATTTAACTGTGTGGCCATTATAAATGCACAACATGAGGGCGGTCTGAAATCAATTAAAGTGCCTGTGATATCCTTCCCACCCTCATTTTCATATCCAACAAGACGAGACCCAGAGGCTAATCATGGAATCATCACCATGCGTCTAAATTAGCCTCAAATGTTTGTTGCCTGAGGCCTGCTCTTGAAATGTGTGCCGTGCATATAGGCACATACGATACAATAAATGAAGACGTCTGAAGCAAACAAATAAATATTCAGACGATGTATAACGGTTTCAGGTGTTTAATCAGAAAAAACACATACAAGCCATCATAAAAATGTGACAACAAAAAGATGAAATAACAGACATTAATGCATGCAGCGAGACATGCTTTTAATAGATTTACACTGCAAAAATTAAAATCTTAAGTAAGATATCATTTCTTAAATGTAACCTACATTTGCTTATTTTGATTTGACAAGTTATTTTTACTTAAAATGAAATTGTCAGGCAAGATCATTGTGCTTATTTTAAGATACTTATTACTTAATTATCTTATTTGATCAAGCAGTCTTGGCATTGAGTTTTAACAGCCAGTTTTAAGTACTGTGAGTATTAAAACAAGCATTCCCCACATTTTAAGATGACAACTAACCAACATCAAAGACCCTGAACTGGGCTTTCCTGAGTTTTCTTATTTTAAGATTTGGCATAATCTATGAAAAAAAAAAAAAAAAAAAGTGCAATATGGTTCATTTCGTTATATTTGCTAAGCTAATTTTTCCTTCTTTCAGTACCAGCTCAGTGGTCTTGTGGTAGAGTGCCTACCCTCAGACTTAAAGGTTGTGGGTTCAATTACTGGCTAGGTCATGACAAAGAAAATCGGACCTGTTACCTCCCTGCTTGACACTCAGGCTAAGTTATCCCAGTGTAAAAAAAAACAAAAAAACTCATGTATTTTAAGAAAATAGTTCTATTTATTACAGCTTGAAAAAAGTCGACATTACTTGTTTTTAGTTTGAAAATGCTATTTTCAAGACAGCAGTGCTTAATATGGGGCTAGTATTATTTTCTGATATTTCAAAATCTTACAGGTAAATTTAAGTAAAATTTTCTTGTTCTGTTGTTGCATATTTGAAGTAATAATTTTCTTATTTTACTACATTTTTTTCTTACATTTTCTACAGTCCTTTTTGCAGTGTATGTTGTTTTGCATGAACAGAGAATCCATTAAATATGCAGTGAGGATGCTTCCCTCATTTAATGCCTTATAATCCCCGACTATAAATGTTTTGCTTCTTATTCTTAAACACCACCTGAGATATGTACATTTATTTAGTTAACCACTACTGATGCAATAGGTTTCATTTTGTCCATCTGAGCAAGAGCTGAATAGTCATAAGCTTGAGTTAACAATGTGTGCTTTAAAAGAGGGCAGAGTGGGACATCACTCACACTTGAGTACACAATGGGATCGTAAACATAAACACGAGTGTCGACCATGGGTCCATTTCACAAAGCGTGTTCAATTAACACCGAGACTAACCCTGAACAGCGAGTTGACATACACTGCAAGAGGAAACTCTGCGTTTTCGGTTTCAGGACAGCTGATTTGAGGTCGTTTTATCAACGCACCGAGTCACCCTGGCAACGGGGAAGCAGCGCGCAACTGAAAATCTAAATGCGATTATATGGCGAATTTAGAAAAAAAGCGTAACACCGCAGCGGCTCCCCGTAGAGGATGGCGGCGCGGGAGAACGTTGCTGCTCGGGTGTCGGGTCAACGCGTACATTTAAATGTCGTCCTATGCAATCAAAATAATATAATAGGCAACACCTGTTGAATGGTAGCTCATTAATTGATTTCATTTAGGTGCAATCCTGCGGGGGAGAAGCGCACTTGACTTAGAGATGAAATATAAAAACATGATACAAACGGTGTGCAACACACAGTATATGCTGTGGTGTGAGCGCATGACTACGGCGCCGGTAATGTTCCAAATATAAGGACGGATTAAGTTGTGTACGTAGATGATCTACTGTGATGTGAAACGGTACCGCTCAAAAAGATAACAATCCAGAAATGCCAGCGCATCCATGCACGGTCTGATAACAATCTCATGACGAATATTTAATTCCCTGTGCAATAAAGCGGCACTTTTATCAATAGGGTCATTGTCAAAAGGACATGCCATGTCCGTGACTTTACGCTCTAGACCAAAGGTGGGCAATCTCGGTCCTCGAGGGCCGGAGTCCTGCAGGTTTTGGAGGTTTCTCACTTCCAACACAAGCTGGTTCCAATCATCAGGATCGTTATCTGGCTTATGCAGAGCTTGCTGATGAGCTGATCATATATCAGCTGTGTTGGAGAAGGGCAACATGCAAAACATGCAGGACTCTGGCCCTCGATGCCCACCTCTGCTCTAGACTATAGGCATATTTATGCAAAAACTCGTCGCAGCTGACTTTCTGAATGAGGAAATGAAATGTCGTGTGTGGCAGAAAGGAGGCGGGGACAGAGAAAAACTCGAGTTTCATTGTGAAAACTAACCAGGTTAGGTTCATGGATACTGTTACTACGGTAACTGACCGGGAGCTTAAACGACCTCTTTTTATGAAACAGGCTAGAGTTACCTCTTTTCCTCTGGTTTCAGTTACCTTTCTGAAACAAAGACGCAGAGTTCCCCACATTTCAGGGTTTCTTGACCCAGATTTCCGACTAAACCTGCTTGGTGAAATAGACCCCATTTCAAAGTGAGAATATAACAACATGCTGGATTTGGGGTTTCAGCCAGAAAAAAAAACTCGCTGACATCTCAGCTTTTTAAATTGCCCTCATAATTTTCTAATTAGTAATGCATCATCAATAAAATTGTAATAACCCATTGTATTGCACCTCATCTCATTTGCAAAAGTACAAGGTGAAACTCATGAAATCACTCTTGCAGTGTGAAATGATTTTCTTGTGTCTTCTGCACCACCACCAAGCTATAGCCTAAAATGTAAGACAATTCACAACTGAGAACACAGCAGCCTGTGTTCATTGGCCCGTTGACACTCCAGCCATCATTTCTAAAATGAATATTTTTTTTTTTAAAGAAATGCATTGCAGTTCTATCAAAAATGCTATGCAAACACACACTTATGCATCATAGATTATTTCCACACTGTGTAACTGTCAGTGCCTAATTTACTATATAAAAAAGGCCTAGTGGACACGATCATTTTTTCAATGGCTTAGGGAACCGTTAACTCAAATTCTGCCTGACTACAAGTGGCCTCAACTGTAAGCCAAAAATCTGTTTTGAAGTTTGTATTAAAAGGCCTTTGTGTCTGTGTTGTTTTGTGGAGGAAAAACTAGAATAAAAAAAAAGATGACTTGCATTTCCTTGTTTGTGCTGTGTGTAGTCTATTGAAGTTGTTCATGCACCGCTTACTGTTGATCATAACAAAGCCACTGGAAAATACTGTCGAACCCACTCTAATTTGCCTTGGCAGACAATGAAGGAATAACCATTCGGAGGGCGTATGCATCGTTTTGACCCCCATTCACAATTCTTTCTGTGAGTGGTCGACAGTTCCTGCAAAGTGTAACAACTGTTACGCCGCAAACTATCCGCACTGAGTTGAAATCCACAGTTAAAAATACCATCTGGCCATTAGGTTACTAAGCAACAAGATGTATACGTTTCAATACAAATTATTAATGAAGAATGCATGCAGTCCTCTTCTACAGTTCGGCATTGTGCCTCAAGTGACCCTCATTGAGGATGAAAAAGCAATTAATGTGTCCAGAGGTCCACATCTGACAATATGGGAGCTTAAAAAAAAAAGAAAAAATAATGTGTGTGTGTATGTGTGGGTAGGGGGGTGTCTTTGGGTTCAGGACACTGCACACACAATTAACCCATGTGATATTTTGGCAAACGGCAGATGGTTGATTGGATGGAAAGGGTCAGCTATTGTGTCCGGAGATTGGCTTGACGCAGGAAGTGCTTGATTGATTGTCACTGACACCAAAGAGCGACAATGTCAGACTATTTCCCAAAAAATAGTTCATCCTTATTAGAAAGTTTTACCAATTTTTTTCTTCTTCTTGAAATGGTGATGACGGAAACAATGAACCTGCTAATTGCATACATTTTTGATACATTAGGTGGGCCCCACCTTCGACAGACGGCTAGTGCTTGTTGAAATTATTGTCTTTGGTTGAACATTTGGGTGTTTAATTCTCAAATTGTTGTTTTTTGTCAGTTCTGCAGTAAATCTACAGTAAATGTCAACTGGGAGAGACGACCTGCCTTGAAGCACTTGCTGGACACTTGCTGAGTATGGAGAAGGAGCAAAACGATATCAAAAATATTTGTCATATGGTCTTAATTGCAGATTTTCTTTTACCTGAGTTCTGGAATGTATACCCTGTGACAAACCAAATCTGAACGTTTTAGAGGTTGACACCAATTTGCAGTAAAACCAGAATCCGTATTCAGCGAGAAAAAAAGAAAAAGGACAAACGTTTTTAGGGAAATGCTTCATCTGAATTAGGGCCAAATCACTGAGTCACACATACATAGTCTCCTTCATCCAGAAGGAAAATACAGTATAACAGGCTACCCAATTATATAAACAAGAATATGTATGGAGCTTAAAGTTGCTTAAAATCAAGCAACAGACAGCAACGGCATGCAACACCATAATCACACCGCTGAAAGTAACTCATCCACATGATTATGTACATTTTAATAATCTAGGATCCAGCTTTGTTAGCTATAATGAAGATGCTGTTACCTCAGCATCAATTTCCTAAAATTTCACTTTTTGTTCCAGTGGGTATATGTTTCTAGATTGCTACAAAGCCTGAGTCAGACTGGAGGCAATGGATTTTTAGGGCCATGGGGAAATGTGTCTGACACTGCTCAAATCAGTTGTTATTCACTGATTTGCACAGAAGTTAATAGCTAATATTACAGCAGTGTTCATTCAATAAACAATGGCGGCCCAGAATTTTAGCTCACTGGTATTACATTTGCAAGGACTTGACAACTCGCACGTGACTGAAATTTATATTTGGATAGCATATATGTCAACTGTGTAACTATATTGTAGACTGCATCTACTGGAGACACATTCCTCAAGTTATTATTTTCTTTTATTTTTTTTGTGTTTTATTTTTATTTATTTATTTATTTTTTTTAAATGTTTTTTTTTTTTTTTTCCTGGAGAGCTCAGTATTGTTCATTCGGTAATTTTACCGATTTGACATATCATCATCATTGCGCTCTCTTTTTTTTTTTTTTTATAAAAAAATATATATATATATTTTGTATGTGGGTGAGTATGTATATGTGCGTGTGTGCGTGCGTGTGAGTGTGTATTCATTAGTTCACCTAAAGCCTATTCCTCAAGTTTTATAACATAACTGACCACTAAAAGTTACACAACTTCCCTGTGTACCAATTGCAAGCTTCATCATAGTTGGAAAAAAATTGAGCGCATACATTGGCGAGTACTAAAGATATATACGAAGTCAGTTGAGTTTTGAAGGGTTTTGCCACTGGATAAATTCTCGAGCGCCATGTCGTAGCGATCACTACTCACCATTCTCATTTCATAAGCTGCTCTGGCAGAACAATGTCAAATGTCAATGATGTCGGCTCAGCTGCAAAAACTGAACTAAAGGAGACAAATCTGCTGACAGAAATTTCTCAGTTGGAACATGATGTGCAAATTCAAATGCAGGCTGGTGAAAATAGCAACTCTCAATGAGTCACCAAAGTTCCGGCAAGACAGCAACCATCAGTCATTCACATCCCCAGTTCACTCTTCTCAGATCACATCGTCTATACATAGTAACAGTGCTCGTGATTCAGAAGTGAGCCAGTGCATTATCTGATATCCGCGGACCTGATTTCTGCTTGGCTAAACATGCATTGAATCTTCAGAGCTTTCATAATAAAGACGCAGCAATGAACTTTGATTGTAATCAAATATGATGCTAGGCTTAAATACGGCATGTTTGTGGTACTCTATAATAATCCACAGGGTTTCCCTCAGTGTGGGCCACCAGGCTTTTCTTGCCCCCCCTGACGAACGACGAATAATCATCAGTGCATGTCAGTAGGTTGAATATTTTCCCGAGTCGATTTTGGTTCCCACTCCATCCTGGGACGACTAGCAAGTTTTTGGGGGGGAACTTGATGTATATTGGTGTAAATTCAAATATGATGAATTACTTTGGTGCTCCATACAGCACTCTATAGTGCTGAACTAGATAAGTAATGAGCAGTTGAGAAATCCATCCATCCATCCATTTTCTTTACCGCTTGTCCTCACAAGGGTCGCGGGGGTTGCTGGAGCCTATCCCAGCTGGCTTCGGGAAGTAGGCAGGGTACACCCTGAACTGGTTGCCAGTCAATTGCAGGGCACACAGAGACAAACAATCATACTCACAATCACACCTACGGACAATTTGGAGTGTCCAATCAAACTGCCATGCATGTTTTTGGAATGTGGAAGGAAACCGGAGAACGGGGAGAACATGCAAACTGCACCCAGGAAGGCCGAAGCCCGGACTCGATCTCACGTCCTCAGCACTGGGAGGCGGACGTGCTAACCAGTCATCCACCGTGCCGCCTCAGTTGAGAAATATAGTCTCTTATTGCGCATTGTCTTAGTAAAAGCAGATTTATTTTGAAAAAGAGCATATTTTAGATCTCATTACAAAGTGTAGGAAGGCCTCATGAAGTGCCAGGTAATTGTACGTTTTTTTTCCCCAACCTAAGAGGTCATTTGTTTTCATGGAGGTAACGGGAGATGCTAGATAGCTAAAAGAAATCAGTCCCTGTAAAATTTTAATGAGAGTTTTGCATTATCTGCGGTAAGGCGGGCTTGTTCATGGTAGATGTTGAACACAGTGGATGTCGGTTCCTGTTCGTCACGGTCATGTGCACTAACTAGCTGCAGCCTTGGCACGGGGAGTGTCCGGTTTAGTGGCCAAAGCTGGGGTTCTTAAACCTTTTGGGTCCAGCGATCACTGGCGTGGAAGCCATTTTTCAAAGGGCTCCCTCGTTATACATTCATGAAGGGATGATGATAGATGCATGTAATATGTCATAATCATGACAGGGCTTTTAATAGTCCAAAGCTGAGGTAAAGGAGGAGTTTATGGTTTATTCAGTTTGTTGTTTTTGTTTGTTGTTTCAATGTAGGTGTGCTGAGTGGTGGGCAATTTACAAAATCCGTCATTTATCAGCACTGGGTACCCTTTCATCATCATCAGTCCGTCACTTTTTCAAGCCAAACTAAACTATAATTGTCAGTCCGTCATTTTATTTTAACTACGGTTGCGTCATCACTTACTACTATTTTAGGACCGACAGACAAAGGTGGGCATTTTGTCAGTACTGATGTACTGTCCGTTCATCATTCGTCAACAAAAACGTCAGTAGTTGGATTTCCATCCCCCCCATTTTTATTCGAATTTTCAGGAAATGCGAAAATAAAACTGAATGGAAACGCTAGAAATTCAAAAAAGGGCCCAAAATTTGCAAAAAAGGTTTTTATGCTTGGAGGGGCTGGATTTTGAAGCATATAAAAAAAAAGGAAAATGCGAATTTTGCGAATAAACGCTGACAAGACCGGATAGACATCGCACGTTTTGACTGGATATTACGTCACACTTTTGTAGTCACAAAGCAATGGCGGACGATAAAGTAAGGTATGCTTGGAGAGAAGACAAAACAGAAACCTTTTTGGAATTAATTAAAGAAGCGAATATTAATGCAATTTTAGATGGAAAACAGCAAAGAAATGTTACGGTTTATCAAGAATTACAAAAGCCAAACTCATACGACGTCATCGCACGGCGCAGTCGCTTGCTGGTCTTCTTCTTCTTTTAAATTATTGGTGGATCACATCTCTAAGGTGTATACCGCAAGTCTCCTCTCAAAATTCGCAAAAGAAGAACAGATGAAAACGGGCATAAGTCGCATGTCCATTTTGCGCATTTTCAGTAAATTCGCTAAATTCGAAACAATTGGATGGAAACCCGACTTGTGACTGACTGAGAGGTCCAACAGTACTTGACCCCTTTAGTGGCGGTACACTGACGGATGAAAACCCACTTCCATCAGTGCGCAGTCCGTCAATTAAAAAAAATAAAAAGTTCATCGTCATTCTGTAGAACAATGGGTGACGGTCAATACTGACAGAATTCCCACTTCTGGGTATGCACTTATCATGACATTTATGACAAATTATCTTGCTGAGCCCTGGGAGGCAACTGGACCCCTGTTCCAAAATCCATGCCTTAAAGAACTAATCTGTGCTTTTTGAGTGATGCGTTCCCGATGAGCTCATCAAGCTTTGACCTTCATTGTCTTCTAGGGGGGTTGAAATGTAAAGCTGCCAGAATCAGTACCTCCAGATCTCAGGTCTTGGCTCTCAGTAAGCTTGAGCGTAGAGATTGGGAAATCCAATCCAATCCGAAATCCATGGCCAGAAAGTAAAACCCCTGCCAACAGGTAAACAAACAAACAAGCGTTTGAGTAGTGGGGGTATACGGGCTCGCACCCTCAAGATAGGGCAAAGGGCTTGGGTCCTCCAGAAGAGACTGCTGCTGTCCAAAAGACCCGTACAGGTCAAAATGGATGTAAAAAAGGATGGACGGATGGATGGAAAAATAAGCAAGGTGATGCCATTTTTCCCGTTTTTCTGCTAAGTTGCTATAAAATTCAGATTTTACATATAGACCAGTAAAAGTCACTCTATATGCAAATGTGTTATTTTGGCTCTAATCTTATCAAAAAAAAGGATCACCCGGAGAGAAAGATCGACAAAACAAAATATACTAATCAGCATAATTGGGCGTTCATACTTGAGGACTAAACGGTTCATAGTGAATTCTGCGTTGGCCCGGGGCATAAACAGACTGTCAACCACAGTTTGATATTTTAAACAGGTAAAGGAGGAGGAGAAAGTTGGAGGCAACACACAAGCAATCAGTAGAAATCATTTTCCTACCTGATCTGAAAACCAAATGCTCAATTAACGCTGGTTCAGAATCTTTCACCCTTTGTTTCATTTTCACAGTATTTGAAATAATGCTTTTATATTGGCCATTACACTTCAGTCAGTCACTTTTCTTTCTTTCTTTTCATTTTTTTTAATCTGTCATGCTGGTCATAAGACTCACATTAAGATGATAGACTTCAATTGACTCATTCATGTCCACATTCCCACTAGTGGTTTGCAATTTTGGTTCCTGTCATGGTGATTTTCCAGACGGCACATCGGCAGGCCAGATGTTACTGGATCTACTGCAATACCTAGAATGCAGCTGCCAAGATAACATACAGCATATCACAGTTTTGGGAAACAGAGCCTGCTTCAGCTCATATCGTGCTCTGGGGCTTTGAATTTGATTCAGAGGTTGTTTTTTAGTGCATGAGTGGAGACTTGGGGGGAAGCATACAGCACTGAAAACTTTGAGAATTAAAGGGTGGAACTTGAAGGTTAGAAGCTGCATCTGATTAAACTAGGCAGGTGGAGGCTGCAGCTCTAAATATTTTAACCCTGGAGAACCCACGGGGTCAAATTTGGCCCCTATAAATTCTGCTACTCAGATAACAAAGACCTTTTTTTATTATTTTTTTATTTTTTACAAATTTAACTTCAAAAGTCCAGAGTGCCACTTCTGACCCCTGCATGGGGCCATCTAGTGGATGAATATTGCACTTACATGAGCCAGAGTGGTGGTGACAAGATGGCTGGCAACATGCTGTTTTGTTGAGCTGGAAATCAATCCAAACAAAACCATCTTCTCAGCAAACCAATCAGATGGTAAAATTGTGTTTTTTTTTTGTTAATCTATTTCATATCATGTTGCAGAATGCCTAGGAGTATGTTTTTTTATATATATTTTGATAAATTAGCAACTCTGAGCTAGTTCAAAAAACAAGGGTTAAAATTGAAAAAACATATATTTTGGTGTTCAGTGAATTTATAGCAGTCATTTAATGTATAATTCATAATTTTCCAAAGAAGAAAAGGGTTTTGGGGTTCTCCAGGGTAGAAGACATTCATGTCTGGGGACTTATTGCACCCACAGTGGACCAGTTGTTCCCTGTACCCTGATTTGTCTGTACTGTATATGAGAAAATTACCATTACATTTTTATATGGATTTAATTGAAGTATTCTCTTTTAGTAGTTTTTAGTTCTTATCCTGTACCTTGTAATGTAGAATTAGCATAACGTAACATAAAGTAGAATTAACATAACATTAATTCATTGTTGATCCAATGGGATCTGAAGTGTCTCCTTTCCCGCGATGCATTCACAAGCATTCGTAAACAAGAAAGAACACAACTTTTGAATGTTCGGTGGTCGGGTCAGTGTGGAAAGGCGAACTATCAAGCTGATGGATATTTGTTGCTACCACGCAATTTTCCAATAGCTAACATTAGCATAATTATTTTTTATTCGAGCACGGAAAGCTACCTTCTAAAAAGAGCCGAGTCCCCGCAAAGGCAGCGTTGTTAGGAAATCCCCCGCCTTCCGCCTCGCTTCGCCTGTACTGCGCTTTTAACCAAATCCAGGTAGGCTTTTTATCACCATTATTATTGTCGCTTCAGACAAAAATCTTCGTTTCTTGGGGTGTTTTCTAGCTTCTGCATAACAGTAAACGCGCATAGACGTTCGACTAGACTTCCGTCTGTAACGACTGGGGAAAGTACGGTATGGAGTAAAGCATTCTGCACGTTTTTAGTTTTTTTTTTGTGTGTGGCAGAGTTCACACCATCCACCTCAAAGTTGTTTAGTGCCAGTAAAAATGATACAGACCCCCCTGAGGCCATGACAAAGTCGGAATTATGAAAATATGAATTGAAGGTTCAAATCGTATTTAGTGTTGCTTTAAAATAAATAGAATAACGATGCTGGTTTTAATACTGAACATATTTACAAAAAAGAAAGAAAAAAAAACTGAGCCTACCCACTGCTTGGGGCCCTGGAACAACATTCCAATTTTTCCGCCCACTTCGGCGCTGTTGGTAACCACCCCCACACTGTGTTTCTCAGCCAATGACTTGGCAGCTAGGCTGGACGGCGTTCCAGAATGAAAGAACCACTTCGACGCAGCGGCCAAAAGGAGCTGCAGTGTTGGCAACATATTAGTGTTTGCTAACGGCGTACCAGCATTAGCTTCTGAAACGATGATAAAATAATGTTGGGAAAAGTTGGAGACGTCTGGGTTTGGGGATTTTGCGTTTGGCAATATCTTGCGTCACACTGCTACATTAATAAACAAGTGCGTTTTGGTGGCTTTGTGATGAAATGGTGCATGCGATAATACAATTACAGCTCTGTGGGTGCTTGCTTTTAGCGTTTAGAGTTTTATTGAACACACAGATTAGTGTTAGCAGTGTTTGGCACTTGATTCCTCAGTGATGTCAACACAGGGGGTGGGGATAGGGTGCGTTTGTTTTGGGCAATGTGTTCAAATGTATTATTCCACACTCTGAGCTGTGCCCTCTGCTAGTCGAAGCAAGCACCCGGCCGCAGTGAACACTCGCAGCCAAGTCAGGCGGAAGAGAAGACGGTTCCTGCTGGCGACATTCAGCCCACTTGTTGTCAATCTAACAAAAGCCCAGCTTGCCATTGGCCCAGCGGTATGTGGAAGCGGGATGAGGGCTGGCATGAGACAGATTCGGCCATAAAACAAGCTAGTTACACCATGGCAAGAAATATGCTGTAAAAATATGTGTGGAATTTTTTATCCTTGGGGTATTTTGACAAAAACATGCCACGGTATGACCTGACAGTAGTACACTGGTAAAATGATCTGTGGGAAAATATCAGCCCTTCCTGGCACATCTTTGAAGCAAGTATAACGGAATATGTCATGTTTGGTTTCTGTTTTTGGTTGTGTGTCTCCCTTGGTCTTGTTGAGTGTAATCCTGCCCTTCCTCGTGTCAACCAATCCGTGCCCTCAGCCACTTGTGTCTTGCTCCAGGTGTGTCTTGTTGTGTCGTTAGTGTGTGTGTATGTAGTCTCCTGTCTCCCCTCTGTCTGGGTTGGATCATTGTCACTGTCACCACTGATGTTTTGTTGTTACTTTGATTTTTGGTCTTTTTAGATCTTTGTTGTTTTTTTTCACCCAGTACACCTGTTAGTGGTTTTTGTTGAATAAATCGTTTTCAGTATGGCATGCATCCCTGCCGTGGTTCTCCTGCCTCCCTGCATTTGTGTCCTCCACTCCGCACCCGTGACAGAATATCCACCTCCGTTAGCGACAGCAGTTAAAAAGAAGGAATAGGACAGATGCCGAGTCAAAACAATTGTGAATATTTGGAGCTTGCCTTTCAGAGGTGGAGGGGCCACAAACAGCTGAGAGGATTCAGAACCAAAGCACAATTAGAATGTTTATGCTTGACATGTACATTTATCTATTTGATCCGTAATTGATTAGAGGTGGGAGAAATTTCCGATTTTTAGATGCATCGCGATTCAGACATGGACGAGTCTGAATCGAGCCACAAACGTCCACATTCCGATAATTTAAATATCTCAATAAAAGTATACAAAATGTTCAAAATATGGCGCTGTACCGTCATCTCCCGGACACTTTGGGAAGCACACACGTCACACGCAACGCGCGGCGCCTCGCACGGACGAAAACAAACATGGATGATGCCAACCTCGCCATGAGATCCAAAAAGCTGCTTTTAATTTAAAAGCACATTCACTGTGATGGCAGAGAAAAACCCTTATGGATACCCTTATGGATCATGTAAGTAGCACGTATGGGAGTATTTTGAGTGACTTGCGACTAGTCTGTGACTTGCCAAGAAAGCTACAAACATTCAATAAAGTACCATATGCCGCCTGAACAAAGCTCAAGAAAGAATACGTTGATGCCATGCAATAGCCTTAGTATGCTTTTATTTTGATGTTGGCCTGCGTGGCGTGACCAGCTGACGGCAAGCTTGACTTGCCTTCTACACATTTCGGCTTGCCTTATCGTAGCTTTTCATTGCCATTACATGCCAGCATCAACACGTCGCCATCCCGAAATCATATCAATTGATAATTTAGGGCACTAAGAAAGATCTACTTTATTACGTTGTCATTGTGTGATTGGTCTCCGGTGTTAGCGACTAGTCGCTAACTGCTAGCAGTGAGTGCACAGCTGTCTGCTTTTAAAGTACCGGTAGTCCGACAACTGTGGCTTTGTTATCTTTCTTTGCCTCTTTTTCAATGATGTGAACATAGGCTAGTTTGTCATTCACTCTCCATGTAGAAGGAGTATGTGCCTTAAATTGCAGTTTGATGTATTTTTCTTTCTTTAAAAAAAGGAAAGAGAGAAAGAAAAGATAATTAGAATCATTTTTATCCTCATTTTCTTTATAATTATTTTCCTTTAAATAAAAAAAAACATTCATCTTAACATGTCAAATATGGCTTGTGTTCCTACATTCTAAATTGACATATTTGACAATTTGAGTTGAATATTGTTATTTAATGGAAACAAGTGTTTTATAAAATAAAAGCCAAAATTCAATTTATCTTTATTTTTGCTAATCACCAAAATGATCTGATCCGTGATTCAAAGCCGTGATCTGACCAAACCGTGAGGGTTTTTTTTTTTAATCCATTGCACCAAGTGATCAATACTTAGTGAGATGAATAGAAATGAGTAGTGTAAAAAAACCTGCATCAATATACATAAATTAAAAATGAATCGTAATCGAATCGTGAGATGTCCAAAGATTCCCACCCCGATAATTGATTGTGTATTCCAAAAAATAAAACTTGCAACTCATAACATTAAATGTTATAGTAACACTCCATTCTGAATAATCCATAATTTTGTGGAGCTATTTTTTTTATTTTTTTTGCATGTTAATCCCAGGCACCTGAAGCAGTTTTTTTTTAATGGGTAGAGATTTGTTTTAAAATTATTCACACAATGATTTTCATGTGTTTTGAGATCCACGAATAACTCGCCATTTCTCACTTGTTTTTCATATCCACAAACACATTTATTATTTTCACGTGCTTTTCAGATTCACAAATATATCTGCGATTTTCACGTGTTTGTTAATGTTATATGTATGCATGCATGAATGTCATCATGACTTAACCATTTGTAAAATTTAAATTCTGCTTGTGAGTTGTCGAATGTGCATTTGTGGATCTGTGGGCACATGCATTTATTTTTGAGAGATAGATAGAAGATATTCACACCAATGGCGATTGTTCTAAGACTGCAAGGGAAGCTCAGTTGAACAAAATAAAATACTAGAATATCTTCATCTTTTGTTTAGAATCAGCTACTTATCACAAATAACTGACCTTCTCATTCAACCCCGCAATGCCGGGGCACTTTTATTTATTTATTTATTTATTTACACAGTCAGACACTACTTCATAGTATCCGCTAAACTGGATGGTCATTGGATAAATGCTGGGCTTTTTCCTACCCATCGGATGCTCAGCGTCTCTGCGGGTTTATGGAACAGTGGGCGGGCCCAGACATTCGGCATGATGATTGGATGATCTGGCTGAAGCATAAAAAATTTGATCTTCTTCTTATTCGAATGACCATCGGCCGCCACTGATTCACACATTCAGGTCCTCAGATATTCACGTGTCTTCCTCTGCCCACGAGCAGGCAGTGTTGCCGCTTCCATTGAACGGGAACGAGCCGTCTCCCGTTTCTCATTTGAAAATTGCAAAATGAAAAACGGGAAAGAAGCCTTAATCTGACCTTCCATTATGTGTTTATTTTACACAAGTCAGGAAACAAAATATGACTTTAATTTGTTTCCCTCGAGCTTGTTTTGCCTTCACCCAAAGACATCAGTAGAAGAAGAACATCTTGTCAAGGCAGTGTGCTGCCGTCGCGAGTACAAATGCCGTCAAATAAGGCCGGGTATCAGCCCGATACCTCCCAACACAAACAGTCTCTTTTTTTTTTTAGTAGAACCCACCATTTTGCTGCCTTGCTTAGTGCCATGCAATTTTGTGATGCTGACATAAAAATAAAAAAACTAACCATAATAAAAATTCATGCTGTCTCATTTACAGACATTAATACAGCACGATTACGAACTCCACTGCAGAGTTCTCTCTGTAACGTAAAGTTAAGCCTTTCCATAAAAACAGGTGCGGCGTAACAACTGGATTGTGTCAAAAGGGGCACGTGCCTCCTCGTTTACATTCCCAAGCGGTGCTAAATGCAGACCCCAGAATCTATCTTTTCTAAATTGCGCAGTTAAGAATCATGTGCAACTTTTCTACAAAGATGGTGGGTATAGTGATTATGTTATGCTAATTTCCCACATAGCATCGAAGTGTGAAAGACAGTTGCTATGGTTCAATCTAAACTCAAGACCCGCACTGTCATGGCTGTACTCAAACTTCTCTGCCACAACTTCTCCCTTACAGCTTCCAGTCTCATTATTTTTGCCAAGTATGTTTTTTATGTCACATACTGTATCACACTGGAGCCCCCCCCCCCCCCCTTGTGGAATTAAAATGTGATTTTCACAAATGTACTGAATTTGCTGGTGTTAAAAATATCACGGTGAGGGAGAAAGACAATGCGCGCTTCAGGAAGCTGAGAGAGCAACTTCCGTTTCTTGATGATGAGCTCAAAAGATTGCTTTGCCGCTGCACTTTTACTTGCCACCTGCTGAAGGGAAAGAAATTGCTTGCAGTTTTAATTGCATGCAACCTTAATCCCACTTTACTGGGCAGCTGCAGGCAATCTTAAATGTCATATTTTCTTCGAAATTTCTCTCTCTCTCTCTCTCTACCCCACCATTTAATGACTTAATGGCATGGCTTAAGAGGAAGCAAAAAATACATTATAAAACCTCTGGTTCCATATGGCATCAGCACTCGCCTCACATACTACCAAACCTCCTTTGTTGGACACTGACCTTGGGCAACAATCTAGTAAAAAAAATCCTGCTCGTCTGGCCAACATACAATGTAAATGGGTTTCTTGAAATTAAAAATCTATGATATTCAATTGAATAGAGGACAGGGCACAGGGGGGGGGGGGGGGGGGGGGGGGGGGTGACGGGGCGTTATACGCTTGAGTCATAATCATATTATTTGTAGGTTCAAAATAACCTCCATGCTCCAGAGGGATACAGTGGTCTCTTTGCAGCTTAAAGATAGTTGTGCTGGACTAGATTTGCTCAACTTGGCATTGCAAATCATGCAGTCTGACTCCCGTCATTCAGCTCTATAGTTATAGAGCACTTTAAAACAAACTTCTTTTTTTTTTTTTTTAGATGGAACCCAGGGGTGAGCAGATACAATGAAAACAGCAAGGGCCCCAGAATTGAACCCTGTTGAACACCATACGTTCCGTTGTATAAGTGAATTAATATCTTACATATTCGTCTGACCACTTTCTTTTTGCTCGACATAGTATGAAGGCATTACAATAATTAAGAAAACACGCGACGTACCATCACAGCAGCCACAAGTCGACTACTGAACACACCAAATTCCTTGCAGCACAGATAGGCCAAGCAATGTAGCGTGATCACTTGCAGCCAATGATGGCCAAACGTGGCATATCACCACGAATCATTTGATTCAGGTGTGTGTCTTGACCTCCGCCGAACCCCTGAGACTGACTCACTGATCTTTAATTTTATTCTACGCAATTTATTCACCCCCCTATTCCGCACCCTTCAGTTCCGTCAACTCCTTCATTGCCCCTTCCCTTTTATGTCACCTCTGTATCCCTGCAGTAAGGTTCAGGGCCCCAGTGAAAATTTGGTTAATGATGGACATTTCTGTTTGGCGACAGAGAGTAAATTGTCCATGCACCTGTTGAAGGATGGGGCTCATTTTTTTGGCTTTGAATCAGCCTGCGTCTGTGTGAGAAATACAAAATGA
This sequence comes from Vanacampus margaritifer, assembly GCF_051991255.1. Taxonomy (NCBI): domain Eukaryota; kingdom Metazoa; phylum Chordata; class Actinopteri; order Syngnathiformes; family Syngnathidae; genus Vanacampus; species Vanacampus margaritifer. The sequence continues at coordinate 54,353,382 of NC_135432.1, read as the reverse complement.
GATGTCAGAACGTATTCCAACACACATGAAGGATAATACATATTTGGGTGTGAAGGTTTCTGATTATTTCAGGATGCCAAGGTGAATCTGAGACGTGCACTTTCCAGTGATGTTTACAATAAAATTGCCTCATCACTTTCCAGCCTTTCATCGCTCATTTTTGACCAGCAAGGTAATATTTGAAATAGCACATGTATTGTCTTTCCATTTGAGAGATTTTGAATGATAGTCTAAAAAGTCCTCCATTGTTATGTGAGGTTGGATTTATAATATGATCCGAGCGTAAACACAATGAATCTGATGAAGATCTGAATCAGGCCTCAATCATAACGAATATACACACATTTTCACAAAACAATACATTTAGATTAGACACAGAAAAAAAAGCCCTGAATTTGAAATGGGAAAAACTGACTTGACTTTTGAACCTTTTACGGGATCAGACTAAACTACGACATATGTAACATTATTTATAAGTGACTATAAGCCACAATTTTTTCCCCCACACTTTGAACCCTGTGACTAGTTTATGTACATATTTGTTTTTATGGTTAAATTTAGCTGTTGTGGCTTTTAATCAGCTGCATTTTGTAGTCCGAAAATCATGGTAATTCTTATTATAACGTGTTTTTGTTTTTTTTTTTACTTATGTGTTTTCACTGCGATATTTTCACTTCTGTACCGTTTCTCACTAGGCAGCAGTTCTTTCGTTCTTGGTGTCTAGATGCCTATTTTTTGGGATTATCTTAAAAAGCAACTCTACTGTATATTATATTTTCCTCCACTTTTGTTGCATAATCTGTGAATGTAAAAAAAAAAATTGCATTGGAATTTTACTGGTAAGTACCTTATAAACAGAACTAAGAAATTGTTGCATTAGGCCAAAAGGCATTATATGAATGCAATGGCAAAACACATCAAGATGACTAAACTTTTTTTTATTTTATTATAAATCAGCGTTACATACAATAACAATACAATAACTTTAATAATGTGTGCCGATGAAAACGAGAGATGGACATGTACCGATACCAGGTATTAGTATTGGGCCAATACCAGGCTTTATTTCAAGGTGATGTCATTTTGTGACCGTTTTACTATCAGGAACTACAAATTATAAACGAGAAGAATAGAAAATTGCCATTAAATTCATGCAATTTTTTAGAGAAAATGCTATATTGGGATGTCATATCTTTAAACCTTTCTTTAAAATGTCCTTGTTTTTTGGGGAAATTTTATCGGTACTTGGTGTCAGTATCGGTGACTATTCAAGTGTTGAGTATTCGTACTGGTATCGGTCTGAAAAAAGTGGTATCGAACATCCTTAATGAAAATTAATAGTTTAACATGGGGAAAATTATATTACAAGAAGGTATATTAACCCCTGGGCGTTATTTTATTTTGAAATGGCTTGGTCAGAACCAACAAAAAGCCAAAAAATGGTCAAATAACGCCCAGGGGTTAAGGTCATCACGACTAATTATAGTAACCCTACAAGTAAAAATACTCCCAAAATTATAAACAGTGGGAATAGATCTGCATTGTGTACAATCCAATGTCATACTTGGCAAATATCGTCATTGGCAGCCCTGCAAGTCTTAAACATTTAGCTACTTTTGTCTCATTGTGTTGGGTCTACTTTAAGCTATTGCTCTTTCATTAAGTGCTGACAGATTTAATGATCGTGTAGTTAAAAAAAAAGGAAAAAAAAGTAGGGCATTCAACAACTAAATAATCTGATATTGTCCTTTGGGGGAAAAACACTGCTGGCTGAACTTTGTTTCATTAAATAGATGAATCTGATCAAGTTCCTGAAAATAAAAAGGATTCCAAAAGATGTTTGTCCGAATGAGAGAAGTCAATACGCTGTATGTATTTAACAGACTTTTTGGAATCAAAACTCACACACACGTTTTCTCCCAGGATCTCTTAACTCCCCCTGCGTCATAATGAAACAACACTGAAGACAACCCGCTTATGCTTCCACAGCAACACATGAATGCAGTTGGAGTATGACATGGAGCTTTTCCTTCCCACTCTCTTTCTGCCTGTCCGTCCGTCTTTCCATCTCAGGCGGAAGGTCACTGTTATCACGCTCAATTTGATTATGTCTTAATCCAATCAGGCAAAGCACAAGCACCATTGATTTTGGAGTCATAGAATAATGCTTATTTGGGCTTACAGGTACATTGTTGATTCCTGGACAAGGTTAAGCCCAGGGGAAAATATCTGATCCGTCACTGAGCATGTTTGCTTGTTTCCTCGATTCACCTCTCTTGAAGCCAAATGCAAAGTAAGCTGTCAGTTCCTGTTGCATTCACAGGCCATTTCTGCCCACTTCTGTTTAGTGAGATTGTCTCTAACTGCAGACTTCCAAGCAAAATCCCCACAATAGCCGCAGAAGATGAAATGCCTGATTGCACCTCGCAATATAATCCATCCAAGAGGGAGAGATTGAGACGCTGGCTGGAGAGCCAAACAGCAAAGATGCACACAGGAATAGTTTGCATTTGGAGATGGATGATGAGGCGGCGTGAGCTGCATGAGAAGACCCCGGAATGCAGACGAGCGGGATGCTGGAGCGCTAAGCAGCTTTCTGTCTCTCATATACATCTGAAGCAACGTGACAACGCACCAGAGAGCATTGGGGGGGACTCTAAGAAATCACATGAAGCTTAATGTTTAGCGAGATGAAGCAGAGGCAAATGTGCTTAGTCAGCACTCGGAAGATTTGTCCTTCAGCCGTCATGCTGCCAATCAGTCACTTAAAAGCACATTAAGATAGCGGACCGCTTGGAATTACATTTCGATGACCTGCCCTGCCCCAATCCACGGCTCACAGTGTCGCGATCAGCTTTTATAAGAAAGAGAAGCACAGTTGTTGAAGCTTTAATTTTCACTGAAAATCAGGGTGACCCTTTTTAAACTTTTTTTCCCTGTGCCTGCGGCGCTGTGCCCCCACGCATGCCCACCCTCTCAAAGCCGCATGGAGCAAGCTGGTTGATGACAAGAGCTTTTGGGGAACGGCCAGGCCCACTCACCTTCTGGTTCACCACACAGTGTGCACAGTGATTCTAGACAAAAAGCACAGAGAAATAAAAGGGACATTAAAGACATGCAAGTTTTGTGACTGTGTCTAGCAGCATCTCTCTTTGCAGGGAAAAAACAAAACAATAAATCCAGCACAAACGACAAGGGGAGCAAGCAACACGATGTTGCAATGTCGTGCTGCTTGTAATGTCTTTGCTGTGCAGCACCCGTGTGCACCACAATAGAGAGGCGGTCATCATGCATAATACCGCTATCAGCCACATGCAGCTGCATAAAAGGAAAACCATGCAGTGCCATCAAATAAAAATATGACTTCATATTGTAGCATCAAGCAGTATCAAAACCCAAATGATGTCCATTATTTTTTTAATAGCCATGGTGTCCAAAAGTCTATTAGAGCTGGTAATGCCCACTTTTTTCATAAATGAGAAATATGGGTGCGTATTCATACCAAAATACCATCAAGCAAATTATGTGGTTGCTATACACAACAGTTAAGTCAAGCCAATTATATTCATAGCAGAAGTAATCCACATTCCTCCACAAAGGAAGAAACCGCGAACAGAAATCAGACTCTTGGGCCGTCTGTCTTGGACAGAAGGTACATTGTGGAGCGACCGGCGGAGGGGCAATAGAACAATAGGCACAACATCTGCCGTATCAGCAATAGTTATAGTCATGATGACAGCAAAAAAAAAGACGATACTGCTGCTAACACCGCCATCCCCGCAGATAAATATCAAATAAACAGTTAGTTTATGTACTTTTCAGCTACTTCGATAAATACAAATCAGTGGAACTAGACATGCTGCTTGAACTGAAGATTTTAGAATACCATTTGCTCCTCGACTGACCAACGGCCATAATTAGGCCGTCTACATTTCAACATCATATCATATTTATTTGTGAAAAAGAATTCAGACATATTTTTCACCCTACGAGGAGCTCATGCTGATAGGAGCTTGGAGGTTGGAAGCGCCAGGCACAAATAGTGTAATGGCGCTGTAAATTAGATTTGGAATATTTTGTTTTTATTTGATCTACGTATGCCAGTCGTCAAATCTGTTTAAGTGACTCACCCGCGTGTGGCGTGGCGTGACGTGCAAGCATGGTTGCTGGGCAACACTGATGAATCTTGGTTTTTCTGTTGACGCACCAGCTCCAAACATCTTTTCAGTCATGAGCATAGTATTCTGATTCAATAACTTTTATTGGATACAATACAGAGTAAAAAAATCACATGCAATTGCAAAGTAGCCTGTTAGATGCCCATCGCGTCAATGACGACAATTAGCATAACTTCTGGATTCGCTACACAAGTTAATTTCATATATAAAGTGATATATTTTTTTAAATGGAAACCAGGAATTACCCCTCTTCAGAGTCATACTAAAGTTGGTTTTCCATCCACCCATTTTTATTCGAATTTTCAAGAAATATAAAAATAAAACTGAATGGAAACACTAGAAATTCGAAAAAGGAACCAAAATTAGCAAAAACGTTTTTAGGCTTAGAGGGTGTGGATTTACGATAAAGTAAGGTACGTTTGGGGGGGCGACGAAACAGAAATATTTTTGGAATTAATTAGAGAAGCGAATATTAATGCAATTTTCAACGGAAAACAGTAAAGAAACGCTACGGTTTATCAAGAATTACAAAAGAAAACTCAAACGACGTCATCGCCCGGCGCAGTCGCTTGCTGGTCTTCTTCGTCTTCTTTTAAATTACTGGTGGATCACATCTCTATATATACCGCCACCTACAGCGGCGGAGTCCATTCTCATTATTCACAAAAGAATAACAGATTGAAACAGTCGCATGTCCGTTTTGCGCATTTTCAGTAAATTTGTTTGAAAAATTCTAAACAATTGGATGGGAACCTGACTTATAACAATTCACGTCCCAACAGTTTGTGCTTCAATACAAAAACGGAAAATGGTGTTTTTTCCACTTTCCTATTCCACTCTTACAGTATATCAACACCAAAAAGACCATCGTTTGTCAACCAATCAGTGGACAGCAGTGTGTTAACTCCACCTCTAAATTAATGCACTGTATTGAACTACTGCAACTAAAAACCTGGCAAAAGAGTGCTAAAAGGTGGGTTAAATATTTTGAGCCATAAAATGGCAACAACAGAACTGAACCCTATTATCTATAGAGGAGACTGAGCTTATGCATACAATATGGATTTATCAAAAGACAGTTCTGAGCAGCAACCAAAAATTTGCTTGACTATTTATTCAAACAAACACGATTGTTAAATTGAGAGATTATTACCACAAAGTGGTGATGAAGTAAACATTTTACATCCACAGGCTGTGTTTGCGATACAAACACATCTAAAGGGGTGTTGTGCTTGGAGCTTTTGATGACACCGGCCCAAAAAAATGCCTAGTTTGTTTTTTATGCTAAGCCTCATCTTCAACTAATTAGAGGTTTATTTAGCTCAGCAGCAACCTTGGTACTAATTATTTATTTGGAGATATAAATATTGGAACAGTTCTTTGGATGTTTTGTGATTTACATGTCATCCCTTTGAGAAAAATAAATATACATGTACAGTATCATGGAGGATGAAGTGCGCTTTAAACACCAAGCATAAGATAAAGCTGAAAATAATTTCAATCTAATATGGGAGTAACACACTAAAATAATTTGAAAAGTTGTGTTTTGAGGTAGACTCTAATGTAAGATTATGAGGTTATTTATGAATGCTGTTTGTTTCACTAAATTTGTCGATTTTTTTTAATTTTAATTACACATACTGTATATCCTTGTTCATCTATCTGTGTCAATCAAGTATAGTGGTAGGCAGAACAATAAAATGCTTTTCAATTAGCTGGCATAACTTGGTAAAATAAATCTGTATGCCCACCTGTTGACAATCATACAACAAAATAAAGTCATGGCTTCCTGTGACTATATCAACTTTGTGTTCATACATACAGGCCTAGAAGTCAATTTGTGAGTGCAACGAGACAATATCATCATTATTTCATTATTCAAACTTTTTGTAAAAGGTTTGGTGTTTGATGGCGTGCTGTTAGATTTTTTCCTATGTAAATTGTGTGTTTTGGCTCAATAAATCTTAGGATCTTCATTTGATTATCTGTATTGGGAAAGTCAGATATGGCCAAGTTTGAAGCATTATGGTTAGAGGGCATCGCACCAGACGAGCAGACAAAATCCAGATTTAAAAGTTGGAGTGTCAAGCATGTACTGACAGCATTCTATGCAATGTAACATCAATGTATAGAAATAAATAAAGATACTGTATATCCAAAATACCACATATAGAGAAGCATTTTGGTTTGGGTCTTTGACATTAAACCCTACACACAAACGGTCTACGTGGCAGTGACAGTGGCAGACATCTGATGCCCGGAGTAAATTTACTGGTTTAATTACCGTCCACTCCCTACAGTATAATTCCAGAGCCAAAGCAATTGGCGCACTCAGCTGGTCATGCCTGTTAAAATCTAAAGCTCTCCTAAATTTCCCTGCGTAGGGCTCTTATTGATCTAGGTCACACCGCTTATGCATTGTGGGAACTGGTCTTGTGTAATTCTCATTGGCTTTTAAACGACAGGTTTTAAAGTGGCTTGGCTCTTAATCCTCAGATAAACTTAATAGGTTATCGTTTTGGAGCCATTATGCACTCATAACGCTGTAAATCTAGTTAAACTGTATCTAATCTATAAAGATTGTAAAGGCTTTGAAAACCTTTCTTGTTCTCTTGGTGGAAAAAAGAAATATCTAATGAGCGTGATATTATCTGCCCGAGTGAGAGCGAATTTGAAAACTGCGGTTATGACAAAAATAATTAAAATGAAACGTATTGACAAGTTAACCAATTAAATATGAGACAAAGCAATGCAAAGCAATACAAAATAATTAATATTATTTACATATTTAAAGGGAGAGTCCAACGTTAGCTCAGAAATAAACCCTGGATGTATACACAGGAAACCCTTCTCAATCCCCCCGACTGTATTTTGCCATTTTGTTGTGTTTTGCCATAAGAGGGACGTTTCTGGGGGGAAAGTCAATGTTTACCTCTGCAGCTAATCACAGAGCGGAGAGCGTGTCGCTGAAGGCAGGCGCAATGTTGACGAGTGCGGTTGGAGGCAGGGGCGGGAACGTCGAGCTAGTATGGGTGGAGCCATGGGAGGAGTCCGTTTCGAATTGTTTGTTTACAAACAGAAACGGTCAAAACTTAAGACCCAACTTTTAAATAATATACTATGTAAACTACTGAATATGAATACATGGTCTATAAAAACAATTTTTTGTTGTCAATGCAAAAAAGTAAGCAGATGAAATGTAAACATCTATTTGTGCACAGCCATCTTGGAGTCACTAATTTGACATAGGCCTGGGCGCTACCTAGCCCAAAACCTGACTCCAGCTACATTTCCTGCTGAAAAAAATAACAACAACCCAATTTTGATGTTGAAGCCTGTGTATTGTTAAAGAGCACAGAGTCCAACAGTAGCGGTGGACTGATGGCCCGGCGAAGTTACCGCCGACCCCCCGAAGTCCATCTCATAAATAAATGGATTGAAATCAACACATTCTTGTTTTTATTTTTAAATATCTGTCTTTTTTATATCTAATAATTATCAATATTCTTCAATCATCAATCATCCCTGATTATGAGTTTCCTTCAATATTGTTTTACATCAGAGCCAGTGCCAGTTCTGGCAAGGCCACCACAACTTGGCTCATGGTGACCCACAAAATATGATTCCATTCATGTTGTCTGTTAGCGGGAATTAAAGTCACTAGTAGCTTCTTCTGAACTTCTGACTTTGCTTTTCTAAATGAGCTTTTCTCTTTTTGCAGTGCAAGCAGTACACGTGAGCAAGAATACCATTTGAACTATGAAAGCTTAAAAATTGATTATTCACCCAGCCTTGTGTTGACATTTGATCTTTGTTTAACAGGTCATCGAGAAACTGATAATAACTCAAAATGACATACATTGGTCATAAAGTATGAAACACACAAATAATCATTTGATGGTCTTCACCAGTCCGGGTCATCAGTTGTAAAGATTAAAGATAGAGAAGGAGAGAGGGATACTACTACATTATTGGAAACATCTTATTCACAAAATACAATACGCAACACAAGTAGCATCGCTTTTAAGCGTCCCATAATGACCTCACATGCTCTCTAAACATTGTGTGCTGAAAGAAGTTTAAGGACAATTAAGGACAAGAAGAAGAAAGGAGCACGAATCTCATTGTCAAAGGAATGGAAGCATGAAATAAAGAGTGGCGTGTGAAATGGAAATTGCAGACGAAGGACAAAAGTTCACTGATGACAGGTGATTTAAACTAAACAGCAATAAAACCTGCACCGGCTCTTTAAACCATAATAATTTACTATCCAAGCCTGTGTAAACAACCTTAAAGCAAATCTTACTGCTGATTGCTTGTTGGCTGCGCAGTAAACTAACACATGGAAATTCATGAGGGTCTGTGGGTGTCCCCTGGCATCATAACATCTCCAAACAAAACATACAAGAGGATCAAGTCTAGTGCCTTGATATTATAATGTCTTCATGCATAATTAAGGCCTTCATTTCCATATTAGTAGGACTCGCTCGCACCTTCCCTCTTAGTTGAACACACACATTTGCAGACGAGTGAGAGACACGGGTCCGAATGAGGCACGTTGGGCAGCAGCGACGTTACAAGTGACGACTTTACTAGTTTAACTATATTTGTCAGTCGTGTGCTTGTAACATCGTTAGTTTCAGTAGCAAAGCTACTTTCGTGATCACAGCAACGTATCATTCACAGAAGCTGCATTTCCCCAAGCAGTTCTTAAATATATTCTTCCATTTGATGTCAGATTTTACATACCTATCCTCCACCTGATGGTCCCCAAAAATAGTGCAGAATGGTATGAATTACAGAGTGCTCACAGCTGGACACAATGGCAGAGGTGTGTAAATCCCGTCGGTTTCTATGGGTCATCCCTTCACAAATTCATGCTACAAGTCCTCACAGAACACTTCAGCGTTCCGAATTTCCGGTGTTTACTGCGCAATCTGAGAATTAAGTTCCTGTCAATGTCCAAGATGTCTAGCACATATTTAAGGACATACTACAATCAGGTAGAGTAGTGCTAAAAAGGGAAGTCTGACTTTTCCGACTTCATACCAGGAAAATGTTTACGGGAATGCTTATCCTCAAAAGGTTCATTATTTCATATTGACAATTATTAACCTTCTTGTTACGTTCTGGTGTAAAACTACTCAACCTACTGCAACGACCGACTTCGATGTGACATCGCTTTACAATGACAATCACTATGGAAAAACATACCGTATATGGTAAAACACAATTATTTGAGTATAAAACTAGATAGCTTTCTTCATTCATAAATATCCGACATAACTTCACGTAACACAACGTACGTGACAGTATGTCGCTATCTCCCTGCATGAAATTATACGGTGAACTACTGAACTGTATAGAATGCTTAGGAAATAAGTTAAATACATAAATGAACCAAATTGCGAGAAGCGGGGTTCTTGCAGGAATCACAAAGTTCAATTTCGGACTTTATTTTATTTTTTATTTATTTTTAAAGACCTATCTAGACCATTATGACAAAAATTTTAGACCAACTTCAAGACCAATTTTTTTTTTTAAGCGCAGACAGTGCACGCATGTTTTTTTTTCTCAGAATCGACGGAGCGGATGCAAATTTGAAGACTTTGGTAAATACAATTTTAGACCTGGAATGAAATGAAAAATCCTCTTAAGATTACATGACCCCAGTCACACTCAAAATATGACAAATTAATAAACGTGTGAACAATAGCGTTAAGTGACCCTAAATCTTTACACCTGGCTTGGCATCAATGAAAATAGAGCCAGTCTATTAAAAAGGTTCTTTGTTTATTGAGACAGGGTTAATAGATAGTCAATAAAGGGAGGCGCACACTCTCCCTATCTTGTTCCCCTGATGAACGGAACACACACATCCACATATACTGTACACAAAATCACGCACTGTATATATCACGTTTACTCAGCTTCAGTCGAGCAAATTGCCAGCGAAACACTCACGCTCGCTATTCTCATCTATGTGGACAATCACCGATTTCAGTTTACCTTCCTCTTGACTGGCACAATCCATCTTCGCCAAGCCCCACCGCGTGCGCGTATCGTTGCACGCGTCTGAGTGCAGCCTCCCCACGGAGCTGATTTAGCACTTCTCAAAGGAGATGCTGTGTCGAGCGCAGGCCTTAGAGGAGAGCTCATCAGGCCGACATTGTAAGCCTTTCCGGCCTCTTTGGGGGCTAATTACAGTGCATCGTCACACACACGGGTTTACTTCTCACTCACTCAGATACACACACCGTATGGTACGCATTGGAATCATGAATTGGAATCTTGAAGGTATGACAAAGACAAAAGAGATAGAAAGACAAAAAAGAAAGAAAAAAGATGACAGGGGAGAAAGTTTTAAGCTGGAAAGGGGATGACAAATGGCCGACCCAACCATCAAGTGGGAAATTACCAAACTCAGTCAACTTTTTGTGCACTGCCTATGTCAGTAAATGTGTCTGTAAACTTTTCAGAATTTGCACTCGTGCCACTCACACGTTTCTACACCCATTACTTGGCAGCTACCTGGTTGACACTCGCCAATTCTGCCAAAAGCTAAGCAGACCTTGAGTGTTGTTGGATTCCAGCAGTGGGTCCTGCATCTGGCACACGGGCCCTCAACTCTTAAAGGGGAAATCTTTACAGTAATATGTTCTACGCAGTGAAGCTGTAAAGATGAGTGAGTTAAGCTGCAAAATCCACCCCTGGGCGGCCATTTTTGCCACTTTTTGTCAACTGATAATGATAAAAGAAGATAATTCTTATAATTAGTAGATAATTAACTAGACAATTCTTCAATCATGATGCTATTGTAATATTATTTAATACCATTGAGCCATTTGCAGTCCGGCCGATTAACATTTCCATTAATACAAAAAAAAAATCCCCAAATGTTTTTATGCTTTTCTGGTAAATTCCAATCTGGCCTTGTTTACACTAGGTGTGTTAAACTCCCTTTATTTACATTCATTAGGGATTCCCTTGCTTGCGATGACTACTTTATTGTATCAAGGGAAATACCCTTTTACTTAGACTGGAGAGCATTTTATGAAATCACGCCACGCAGCCACCCATGATTGTAGACCAAGTTACTATGGGGACACTAAAAGCTGCTCCTTTTATAGATATAAGGGCTCTAAAATTTGGTACTGGGAAGTGAAGGGTTTAAAAGGCTCTTAGTGAACGTAGAAGAAACCCCGAGTGCGGTTCGCTGTGACGCGGGGATGTAAAACAAACTCCATAGCCGTGCAGTGGAGAGAATAAGTGGAGCCATCACATATGGCGAGCTACCTGTCCTTTGAGGAAAACATTGTGTACACGTGTGCCTGCGAGGCCAGTGATGCCTGTAGAAGGAATATCCTACAACAGAGAGAACATTAAAACAGTGCTAATGGGAATATTGCAGCTGCTGAAGACTTTCTGTTGTGCTTGCAAGTTTAACTCTGTGCAATTAATCTGGGATGCAGATACAACGAATAAACAACCTCAGGGTCACTTGCATTATGCATAGTAGCATTATTGTCTCCTGAAGCCACCACAGTCACTAAAACAGCCCTTCTCAAATAGTATAATGGTAATATTATGTCATCAGGTTTAACTTATGTTTGAGAACATCCGAGGGTTCTTGTAATGACAAGTAAAAAGTTTACTATCCTTGGACTGCAGCTCATAAGCAAAATTGGCGGTATACAACCAGTTAGGCTTGATTGGTGTTGGGAAAAGCCAACAAATATCGCTTTAGGTGTGCAATTTTCAAGAAATTAATAATGGTGGCAAATAGTCACACTTTGTGAGAAAAGTCAATGACCATTTTATTAATACTGTATGAATAACAACCCCTAAAAATAGAAGATAAACATAAAATGTAGAAGTCGTAGCAGTTCCCGCCATTTGAATTTCTTGACAATCACGACATTTCGCTGGAAGATACCACCATATAAAGTTATATTTGTTGGCTTTTCCCAACACTAATAAAGCCTAGCAGGTTGTATTTCGCTTTCCTATACACTCTCAAAACACTATTACATTCAATGGGAATTTTCCGTCCAGTCAAATTTCACAATTTTCAAACATTTCAAAATGGCGCCACACGGTAAAAAATGGCATGAAAATTCTGAAAATGTGTTGTTGTTGTTTTTTCATCTAATTGATTAGAATGACAAATGGTCTAGTTAGAAATTCTAATTTCAATTTTTATTTGCCAAAACAGGACACAACATATTGTTGCTACTGTGATCTAAATTATATTGAAAAACTCCTTCTGTGCTAACCACACAACTGTAAGCAAGTAAAATTATCTTTCTTTTCGAATATTTCATACCTTAAACAAGGTACTATATTCGGATGGAACTGAACAAATGAATCATTCATATTAAAAAAGCACTTTAAAAAAGGTAAGTGCTAGAAATGGATGGAACATTGCATATGTACTGTCTGTACTTTTGAACATGCAATATGCATGTAAAAAAAAAAACTGTATATAGGGGCCTTGAATCTTGAGGTATTTCTGCATGCAAACATTTATAGTACACTGTAATTTCTCTACATACTGCATTCAAACTGTGTTTCAAAAGTACCCTGACTGTGTAATAAGAGATTTTAAAAAGAAAAAAAGAAAAGAGTGGGACAATTTGGGTGCTTGGTGGTAAAAATAGTCATGTCTGTAACCCTACGTTGGCTTTTCACCTCCTGGGTGATAAAAGGAGACGGAGTGGCGTTTTTGTTGAATGATTTGAATTGCGAAGGAACATTTTAGATAATAACTTTATAAATGTGGAGTGGCTTCAAAGATTTATCTGTGACTGGGTTTGAGTGATTTGCTTCCCGTGAATGGAGTCGAAAAGTGAATGAAGGAGAGAGAATATGCGAGGACAAGCCGGGATGGAAAAGACAAAAGGGGCTGCGTATAGACAGGAGCAGGCCAAGACTCGCCACAAAAATGATATTGATGGTCTCCTTCACGCCCCGGCGGCCTGCCGGCTTTGGGCCGGTGGATGAACATATCTGCTACTCCTCCTAAATTCTAATGCCCTCCTTGGTCATGCCAACCTCTCATCTGTTTGTCAATTATCGCTTACGAGTAACTTGAGTCAAGCAAAGACTGCAGTGAGATAAAGGTGTAAATGATATGTATAACGTCAAGCCAAAAAAGAAAATCACAGGTTTTAGTTGTACTTAATCTGCTCGGTTTCCCTTTGCTTTTATTTCATTCAGTATTGCTGGTGGGAGAGACAAACCCTGCATAAAGTCTTTACCAGCCATCAAAACGTTTCTCAATTAGAGTACATTCTGAGCACTGTGGTATTCAATGTGAAAATTATGTCTCACAGACCCCAAATTAACCATTTGAGCTCAATGTTGGCATTATTCTCTGGTAATTCTAAAATAATAGTTGTAATTTTGACGGTTGAAATGACGGTTAAAATTGGTTCGGCTTGAAATATTGACGGAAGGTGTCCCGATTGTTGACGATTGCCGTATGACAAACACTCAAAATTCATTAATGCGCCCATCTCTGGATTTTAGTTATGAAGTTTCAGAATGAATCACACATTTTCTCTGCGTCTTGAAGTATTTTGGCAAAATGTTAAAAAAACACAATGTACTCCTTCAGTGGTTGATGCCCCACTACTCCTTTTTAATACAAAAGTTCCATTGGTGCATTTTTTCTCTCTCTTTGAGGAAATGTGCCCTCATTCTTATTTTATTGATTTTATTTCACTGAATGTTTAAGTGATCCCTAATAACAAAGCACAAAAATTCTTCACAAAGAAGATTGACGTTTTCCCTTCAGCTCTCAATAATGTGGTATACGTCCTCAAAAGATTTTTTTCAGTCCTTTTCTTTCTCAACAGTTGGATACTTCGCACATAGTTTAACAAATGTAAAACAACTTTGAATAATGTGGAACAGATTGATCACCGCAATAGTTTTACAATAGAAGGCTCTGAAATATTTGCTTGGTTAAATCCAAAATCACAGTTGGGAATGTAATAGAATATACCGGTAATTCATATTGTGTAATATAAGTACCAACAAAATAAATTTCATGATAAACCTAAAACAATAGCAATAACATTCATAGGTTAACTTAATTTAACCTTCTCTAAACTGTCCAGTGTTTTAGTATTTTTTCGTATAAGTTGGACAATTTGACATTTGGACTAAAATTTAGTTGCCGATGTTCCGCAAACCATAACTGAATTGTTTAGTGGCATTTGGTCGTGTTGCTTGGTTTGAGGCTGGCTAATGAATAAGTCAACTACAAGCAAGTGTCAAAACAGGAGAAATGACAGATGACCCAGACAAGAAATCAAGAAGACCAATCCCAAGGCTGAGATATAGGTGTGAAACACAAGGGCAGGCTGGCTGTTGATTGGCTAGCAGGGATGTGCCGATGAGACACGGGCAAATCTAATCAGAAAAAGGAATAATATCAAACCACTAAAAAGCCAAAAAGCAAACTGAACCTGAAACTCAGCTCCAAAATGTAGACGGTTGTTCTGCAGTGGTTTCATTAACTTGATTATGTTTAGCGATTTAATTTCTATGCCATTTGTCATTTTGATTGGTCCCTCAAGGACACCATATTGCAGTCTTGTGAGAAAGGCAGCAACATCCACCTTTTGTGGAAGTCGAGGTCTGCTGATCTGATGACAAAAAGAAAAGAAGGCCAAAACATTTACGCCTTTGTTTTTTGGCACAGAGTCAACATATACAGTATTATTAGGTATGATGGTAAGAATGGTCAAAACATCCCTAATTCTCAGTCAATAAATACCAACCATGGTGCCGTGGCACATTAATGTGCCTTGAGAGATAACCAGTGTGCTGCTTGATTGGCTTAAAAATTATGAATTCATTAAGAAATGATGGATCTTTGTTCCTAAATCTATGCCACGACCTTTAGTGACAGTCAGAACAATAAATGCTCTTCCACTAGATGGCAGGATGTGGATTATTAACCACCGTATCCACATTTTGTTTAGTGGTGTGTCGTGAGATGTTTTCCAATGTTGAATAAGTGACTCATTATTTTCAAATTTGTACAAAAATTGTCTTATTCACAGACAGAGTATTGCGACACGGTTTCATCTACAAATGTGATCAAACATATTCAAATTGGGGTGGGGCGACTTTCAACGTCATTGCCATGAATCAATAAATGTAATCAAGTCCCATCGCAGCCGCTTGCTGCCTACGTGTTCCGCACCGTGCTCAATAACGGTGGGCGAAGGAGCAGAGAAAGGAACCCGTCAAGCATGAAAGTAATCAGCGAGGTTGGCGACGGTGATTGCGGGGCCACTATCTATTACTCGGAATCATTTAGACATGTTAGCTTTTGTGCAAACATGGGCTAGCAATCAACATATCAGATGATAGATGATTTGCATTATAAAATGAGACAAAAATGGTGGCGATATCCTTTATAAGATTGAGACAGTAATAGGGGGCGGCATGGCTCAGTGGTAGAGTGGTTGTCTACCAACCCAGAGGGTCAATCAAAAGTGAGCATTAGTAAAGTTTGTATTATTATTATTACTATTATACAGCCCTTGGATTATACTCAAATTGGACTTTTAGCACATACAGACGCTCCCCTACTTACGAACATTCGAGTTACGAACAACGGTACATACGAACATTTCTGCGCGTACAGTATGTCGAAAAATGTTCGGGAAGAGATGCTGTAAGTTAGATTTTGTATTGCGCGTAGTGCTTCTTTCCGCCGCTAATACCGACGCTTGGCGCTGTGAGAGCTCATTGGAGGCTCAGCAACGTGTCGAGGAGGAGGAGGAAGAAACGCCGGTCCCCATGAAGGAGGAAATAACTTTTGAAGCCGATTCCAGCGACGACGAAGAATCTCTCATGATATAAAATCCTCCTCTTCCTCCTCCTCCATCATCTCCTTAAGCATCGAGTACATCTTCCAAAAGTAAGTTAAACTTCATTTTATTTATCTTATTACGTACATGTACATACTGTGTGTGTCTCTCGCTCTCTCTCTCTAACATACGTAGTACAGTACAGTACGTATTCTCTCCATTTTATTAAAAGTTTTTTTCAGTACAAACCAATGCAGGTTACTTGTACAAGCCTTAAACATACTTATATAAACCTTCAATATACTTATATAGGCTTTAAACATAAATTATAATACAAAATATAGCACTGAAGCAACTTACGAACAAATTCACCTTACGAACGATCGTCCGTAACGTAACTCGTTCGTAAGGTGGGGAGCGTCTGTATATGATTTTGAGTGTTACTTTTCAAATGTGACTGCTTTCAGAGTGAATGTACTACGGGCCCGAAGCTAACCGCGTGAGCAGACACAATCACGTTCTAATAAATGAAACGTGACCTCGCCTGACTTGTGCAAATCACACAGGGCAGCATCCTACACAGAGCACGCCAACGATTATGTGAAACTTTGAATCATATTAAAGTATACCACAACACCATGCCAACATATGTGGGGTGTTTTAAAAAAAACTATGTGGGCATGATTGAAATATGAAGTATATATAATTTTTTATTATTCTGTTTTTTTTTTGTTTGTTGTTCCGATTATTGCAAATATAAACAATGATAAGAAGAAGGAAATTTTTGTGAAGGAATGACTGCTACCGTTGCTCAGTGCCGTTGTATACTGATGTCTGTTGACTTGTCCTCTGGAGTAACCAAAACATCCAGAAAAAAACAGTCACTCTATAAAACTTATATAATAAGGGTACCTTCTCGAAAGGTTAATAAATGGTTTATAAACACATTATTGGGTGGTTTGTTGCTACGATTGCTTTATAAAGATTTAATGAGGGGGGTAATTCGCTAACAACAGCTAGTGACCTCTTTCTTGCCAAATTTAATTCTACTTCTATGCCCCTTTGTTTGATGATGTCCGTCCGTCCAGCCATCTGTTCATCCATTCTCTATCCCTGATTCTGTTCAGAGGCACAGTTAAGTTGGGCCATATTTCAATTGATCACAGGTCATGTCTAGGCAAAAAACAATTACCAACCCCTTTCACACTGGTGGGCAATTTACACAGCAAATTCTGTAGTGTTACATTGAATAAAAAATCTAGTGTTAATTATTTTGAGTTACTGGGTGTTGATTTGGATGTTATTTCAACACTAACAGTGAAGAAAAAGCTGTATGGGTGGTATTATTTCAGGAAATTAATTGACTCCAGGCTGAGTTGCCTTTAAAATCCGGGCTCTTTTCCCTGGATTTTAAGGACAAATCTAGGTCTGGATTATTCGTTTTTTTATAAATTAAGGATAAAATTATACAGTTCTTGAATTATTTTGTTCATGAGTTAATGTAGAAAAAACGTGTGAGACAAAACAAAAAGTTTCTGGATTTTCATGAATAGTCATTTATGTTCATTATTTTTCTGTAAAACTAAAAACGAAGTGAATATTTTGCCGCACCGGCAATTCATATTTACCATGAATCATGCGGCAACTAGGCTTACAAGAACGAATTTTGCGGCAACGAACGTGTACTATCTCGTGGCGTACTTGTTAGTGTTGTTGCCCCCCAAGTCCTACGTACTAGACTCGAGTCCCACTTTCTCCATTTGAGTTGGAAAATAAAAAACTTGTCAAGAATTAACTCTAAAACTGTGAGAAATTAAGGGAATTAAAGGAATGAATATAACAGTTCATAGTTAAAAGTAACAACAAAACTGAGAGAAATTAATGACAAAAAATGAAAGGAAATAACACTTTTAAGTGTTAAGAAATAACACTGATAATGTGGAAAAAATAACACTGATAGGTGAAAGAAGCTAAAACTTTAAAGTGTAAAAAGTTCACTTTTATGTGTCAAATAACACTATGGGTGTTGTAATTTCACTCTACCAATGAGTTAAAATTTTTACACTTTTGCAAGTGTAAATTTAACTCAGAACTGGTGAGTCCTATATCAACTCAGGGAAAGTTATAAAGAAATTTAACACTATGGGAGTTAAATTTACACTTCCGATTTTACTGTGTAGAGTCCTCAATTAACCTAACATGCATGTTTTTTGTTTTGTTTTTTTGGAATGCGGGATGAAGGTGGTTTACGAGAAGGATATTAAAATCCGATTCAAACCCACAACCTCTCGACACTGGAAGACGTAAAAACCCTATGAATCAGCATGTTGGCACACGGCAAAGATTGGAGTGTTAAAATTCCTGAGTTAGATTTGTGGGAGTTAACTTTAACTCCCAAAGTGTAATTTTAACATTTTCAGAGTTAAATGGTGTGAAGAGTGGGTGTTTCACAGAGTTAATCACCTACAGTGGATGTAGATTAACTTGACAGCGTGCTAGATTAACGCTACTATCTTTGCACCTGCACTTCTCCAGTTTGAGAGAGACAAGTCAGCGCCATTTTCCTCATCCTCCTTGCTTATCACTGGGGAACCGTTGACATTCAAACAAAAGGATTTTGGGCCCATGAAGTCATTTTCACCCACAGAAGAGAGGAGTGTGGTCAACAGGAAAATGAATTCTTCAAAAGAGGTGTTCTCAACTGGTTGTTTCTGAGAGAGATGAAGTTGATGGTATTCAATGCAAAGTTGGATTTATTTACAGTGAAATGAATGATGACACTTTTAAGGAGTCAAATTAACACTGTCTGAGAGAAAACAAACGTGTCTGAGAAGAATGACTTGCCTACTCCTGTGGTGTTCGTTTAACTCGGTTTAGTGAGTTAAAAATGTTAATGTTGTTACTATTTTACAAGTGTTGCTTTAATTCTGAAGAATGTGAAGCTATACAAACTGAAAAGGTGTTGCTGTCGTTCATATTACTCAATTGTAAATACGTACTGT
Source organism: Vanacampus margaritifer (assembly GCF_051991255.1). Taxonomy (NCBI): domain Eukaryota; kingdom Metazoa; phylum Chordata; class Actinopteri; order Syngnathiformes; family Syngnathidae; genus Vanacampus; species Vanacampus margaritifer. The sequence continues at coordinate 54,334,371 of NC_135432.1, read as the reverse complement.
AATCATAATATGGAATTTAGGATTAATAAGTGTGTACATTTTTTAAATATATTATTTTTGATCATCTTTTCACTGTGCTGTACTTTTTGTATGCTGCCTGTGAATGACAACTCAAACGTGACAACATACATGGATGGAAAACAAGGAGTGATGAGTCAAACCAACGGTACGCAGAGTGAGGGTGGGTCGAACTATTCGCTGCCCCGAAAACCGAGGCTGCTCAAGAGCAGTTCCACAGTGTTCGTCTCTTCAAGTGCTATTAGTGAATTCCAAATTCCTTTGCACGCAAGATTTTAATTGTTGACCCATGGCAGATTAAACTACTGCCATCCCAAACTGATGCATTTTATAACTGCCTTTCATGATTAATGACTCAGTAATGTAAATCAACCTATTTAAAAAAAAAATTTTTTTAAACTATTATTATTGTAAACGAAATCTTGTCATTCTTGCACACAACCTTCAGAACAGTGAGTCAACCTGTATGTTGTTAACACACCCTTTTTACACAATTCGTCATCTTGTCACTTCCAACTTGTTAAAGTTTTTTTTTTTTTTTTTTTTTAAGTTTATGCATTGGATGCAGATGTAAGTAAAAACTTGGCAACCTCTCTCACAATGTCACAACATTATTCAATCAAGACTGGGTGCCTGTATAATGATGACTGATTGACACTTGACGTCTCAATGACAGACAAACACAGATCTTGTCTTTTGGCCCACATGCTCCATCTGGCAGAAGCCGACTTTACAGCTGCAGTAGCTCCACCAGACTGCATCTATACGAGGATTTAGTGAGTACTGGTGTGGGTTAGAGTTGCGTGACATAACGGTATATATCGTCGTACGGTAGAAAAATGTCAATTGTACTGCTCACCTACTGAAAAAAAGAAATGATGCATGGCTTATCGTTACTCTGTTTGAGAACCCCGGTTGTGCCTCCCATAATTCAATCAACCATTTTGTCTTTCTTCTGTCCAGATTGCCGTTTTTGTTGCGATAGATCATGTGATAAGATGGCATTTTGGTTGGCCGTAAACAGCTGGGCTGTTGCATTGGGTCGTAGAATCCCGCACGTTGCGCGATGCCAACAAGTTGCAATTTGACTGGCAACAAGGCCAAACTATCTGCAGATGATCGAAATTATTATTATATAAAAATTTGTTGCGGAAATGGGACGCAATTGAATAGTTGCATTTAATCCCATTGCTCGGTGTGTGGCAGGATTTTGTCTTTGTTGTTAGTAAAAGTGAACTGAGGAATACATTTAAAAGGCGAACAAGATGAAAATGTGTATGCTGGATGTCAGACCTTTTTTTTTTGTCTTTTGGCATATGATCATGTTAATTAGTTAGCTAGAGAGTACTTTTTCCCTTGTGTTATCTTCTATTTTCAATAGCTAGACATTCATATTGCATGCGTTTGCTCCTTTGTAGTCACATGGAATGTTTTTTACTTATTAAAAATGCAAGATGCAGCACTTGGAAATGACTGTCTTCCACCACTACCAACACAAAAAAAAATCCATCACACTTAAACTGACCTGAATAGGAATCCCAATTGATGCCTCTCACTACATGGTGAGTGACTCAAACCATTGGCTTTATTTATAATAACAATACAATAAAAAACAAGATATATTTAAAATTACGATTTTTTTTTTTACATCTCTGGATTAATTATTCATATTCTGGAAGCAGTATAAATCCAAGATATTTGGTGGAAAAAAAAAAGGGGGGAGGCAATTTTTTTTTAAACTTTTTCTACTACTTCACATATTAACACATCAAGCAATGTGACTGAATTAAACAATCTACATTACCAGTATTGTACTTAGAGTTAAGATACCAATCCTTTCATTCGTCATTTACCATATACTGTACTTTGTATTTGATCAAATTACAATGTTATCAAACTATAGGAATATGTCTACTCAACTCAAATAAACTCATCTCTATTTATATAGTGCTTTATAGAGCAATATTTTTTGGGTTCCGAACCATTAGAATGAAGTTATGATCATGTAGTGGTTCTTACATAATGAGCTCTCTTTACATACAAGATTAGTATGAGGAGTGGTCTAAACCTGCGCAGATGTAGTAGAGCTTGTTTCGGTGTTTGCAAGTGGGCACAGCATGCTGGGAAAATTTGCACCGTTGTAGACGTGAACACAACTCCTCTCATTAACTTTAAATGCAGCTTGTGAGGGTCACACTGATAGCAAAAAAAGAAACTGATTTGCTTGTGTCCTGCAACAGGTCGAGACGTGCAAAGCACATTTATAAGAAAGCTCCAACAAGACATCCTTCCATCCCAATTGTTTGTGTCCGTGCCTTACACCCCCTGTCCTCCTTTTTGCCGCGGCCAGTAGGATGATCTTAAAAATATATCAAGTTGTAAAGAAAATAATAATAATGTGTTCAAAGAATTGATTTCTGCAGTGATTCAAAGGGTCCAAAGCACCCAAGCTCAGAATTTGTCTTCCTGTGCCTCAATCAAATTCACCAAAATGTGATCTACCTTGTGCCAATGTTTAGACGTTGTTCCAACAAAACGTCAGATGCCCACCACGGCGCAGAGCAGTTTGCCAAATTTTTGAACTGTTAAACGATTACATTTTTCAATCAGATTAATCACATTTTATAATTTTGATTAATCGTGAATAATCACTTAATTAAAAATAATTAATAATTAATTAATTAAAATTTTAATTATTATTAGTTTTTTTAATCAACATCTTTTGCCCGCCAAATGTGACAGCACCTGTTGTGTGGTAATGCTTTCGACGTTTAATGTTATGAGGTCGTCTTCAACATTTTTTGATCCACTGCACACTCTCATCATCATCTTTTTTCTAATCAGTTAATTACTTGCATAATTTAAAATGAAAAAAAATGACTCCAGTAGTTTGACATGAACACATATTCTGAATGTCATATGCAAAACCGTTTATTAAATGCTTTACTTTCACGCATGTACTTATGTTGATTGCTCAAACACAACCTGTGCTACCTTTAACGTAACCATCCACTCTCAGCTAAAGGATCACCTGCGGTGAAAATGAATAGTGGGATTAATCTGTTTTTGTGATTAATCAATGAGTTATTGCTTTGACAGCACTACAAATTCCCAAACAGACAAAATGTGGCATGAAAGTCAAGATGTTCCAGTTTTTACGCTTTTTTTTAAGTGCAGCTGCGCCGTCTACGAATATAGTGCCCATAGTGCTAACTTTTCGAACCTGTTATTATCACACTGCTGCACTGCTTGTAAACACCTCCCTGCTCCTGTGACATGTCCCTTGCTAACAGAGGAGCTTGGATCGGTGTCACTTTACCTTGTTTAAAAATGTATGCATGAATCATAGTAGAAAAGACCATTACAAGGTACAAGGGTCGGTAGACAAGAAAATGCTTAGAGTTCACAAGCCACAACCTGACAGGGAAGCTGACGTTAGGCTTAACAGAGTTTATCTGCATGCTTTTCAACATTAGGAGCGAGCACAACATGCAACTGATGATGACATCCAAAGCTCCAGAATGTAAAATGCGACAAATAATAACAGAGGGATCCTTCAGGGGGTCTCCGTGTTCTACAGTATCTTAGCAACCAAAATGCAGCTTCTTCTTTTTTTCCCTTTGCTCTGCAGTGGTACAGGAAGCAAAACACTCCCCTTCGTTGCGGCAGGTTATAACTGCAACATGCCTCAGAGCTGACAAGCAACACGGGACAAGAAGGAGTCCAAAAACTCCCAAAAATCTAAACCGCATGACAAAGTGACACAAAGGCAGTGAGAGACTGTGGGAAGAAAGCGCTAAAAACACATTTTGGGAGACTCAGGAGGCCTTTATTACACACACAGAGAGCTAACACAGTTTAGTGAATACAGAACACACGCACATGCCCACAAACCATAGCTCTCTTATGAAGATGTCCTGTTGCCATGACGATGGGCGAGGAGGTGTTTGCGGAGTCTCCTTCCCCGTCCATAGTGTTTTCCCTCTTGCTCTCCCACTTAAAGCAGATGCATGAGTATAAAGCTAATCTGCTGTCTCCACCCAGGCTGAATTAATGTGGCCCACTTCTATTCCTCATAGGGAGATGCCAAAATGGAAGATACTAATACTGTTTGCTGCCTTTTCAAACCATGGAACTCGTTAGTATCACAAAGGTTTATATTACAAGATCTGGGAGTTCACCTCAACTCAAGATGAACTATTTGTGTAAAAGTATTTCCATATACTTGGACTCCCTCATTCACATTAGAATGTATTGACAAGAAAACAAATTTAGTTCTTCTGGTTTGAATCCTATCTTTGTGATTGATTCCAATTCAATACCATGAACAATTGTATATCAGTCACAATTCTGGACTCCCACACTCTTCCGTAGCTTCCCCATTGGGGTGGCATGGCTCAGTGGTAGAGTTGTGGGTTTGATCCTCACCCCTGGCGACCATGTTGAAGTGTCCTTGAGCAAGACACTGAATCCCCATTTGCTCCCAGTGGACCTGGCAGCGCCCTGCATGGCAGCAGTCGGCCACTGGTGTTTGAATGTGTGCGTGAATGGGTGAATGTGAGGCTTTGTAAAGCGCTTTGGGCACCATATGGTGTAGTTAAAGGGCTATATAAAAAGCAGTCCATTTACCATTTAGTCTCCATACTTGATGCCCCATTCAGAGTATTTCCAATACAAGGCTGAGGACATGGAGATTACTGCTACTTAAAACCATTATCGCACCCACAACAAAGATTTCAATGAAATTCTTTATAGCGCTAGTCAAATCTCCCCGTTTTCCTTCGAGACAATACAAGTCTAGTGTATTACTATTATTATTGTACTTGAGGTGTGGAAGCATGCTGGGGCATGATTTATTTTCCATACAATCAAATCACGTTTTACACTTTCAAAGTTTCATGTTCTCACAGTTGGTGCATGTCATGTTTATTTTCAGTCTTGTTTACTCCCTGTCATGTTTAGCTTCTGTTTTCCTTGTGTTTTCCCCTTGTCTTGTCATTTCCTGTTTTATTGTGAAAAGTCTGACTCCTCTTGTTTCAGGTCACTTGCCCTTCCTTGTTTGGTGTCTTTGTCAACCCTGATCCCTGATTGTGTCCACCTTTCCCCATTACCCTCATGTGTTATCCAATCAGTGCCCTCAGCCAGGTGTGTCTTGTTATGTCATTAGTGTTGGTGTATTTAGTCGGTTGTCTCCCCCCTGTCTGTGTCGGTTCATTGTTGCCACTGTCGTAAGTCATTCGCCACGTCACGCTGACCTTTTTGCCTTATCAGGATCCATGTCATGCTGTTAGTTTTGCCTAAAATGTTTTGCCATGTTTAGCTTCATGTTTTGTTAGTTCCGTTTATTTTGCACTTTGAAGTTAGCTTTTTGATTAGAAATTAAAACCTCTTTTTTGGACTGCACCTCTGCCTCCTTGCTCTGCCTTCCCGCATCTGGGTCCTAAAGCCCCAACCTTACTGACAATGCATATATCAGGTACTGTAGATCCTTTTCCTTTCACATTCCAAAAAGGTTGGGTTGGACCAAAAAAAGTTTAATTTAATCTAAGATTAGTTCAAATTAGCCTTAAAATGAGTTAATCCGGTTTCCAAATTAAGCACAGCTATGTTGCACCATTTTAAATGAATCTCAGTGTAGTAAAACTCAGTTTAACTGATTTTAAACAGAGTTTAACATGATTTAAATCAGGATTCCCCAAATCCGGTCCTAGAGATCCGCAGTCCTGCAGGTTTGAGATGTTTCTGCCTACTAGCACACCTGATTCTTATAATCAGCTCATCAGCATGCCTGATGATCTTTAGTATCAGGTGTGTTGGTAGGCGGAAACATCTAAAAACCTGCAGGACTCCAGACCTCAAGGGCCGGAATTGGGGAACCCTGATTTAAATCAATGGGGATAATTGTGGATATTGAAATTAAAATTAATGATGCAATAAAATTGGCTAACTCACCGAACGTGTGCTGTCAGGACCAAGCCTGTTTTTCGATTATGGTAAACATTACATGTTAGCTACCAAAAACGTTAGCCTAATGGTAAATGATACTTCATTTATATAGCGCTTTTCCACCTTACAAGGCCCTCAAAACGCTTTACATTTGACTACTCATTCATCTACTGATGACGCAGCATCAGAAGCAACTTTGGGTTCAGAATCTTGCTCAATGATTCTTCGACATGATCACAATGGCATGGGATCAAACCTACAACCTCTCTACCACTGAACCACGCCACCTCCATGTTGTGTTACTTTTTAACTTAATCGGCTATATTCTAATGGCTCAGCAGAGGCTCACCCTGTGTACCAATCTTGCTAACCAAATTAATGGAACCACATGGGCAAGTAATAGAAGACAAGAAAATGGCCAAAAGCACGGTGAAAAAGAAAGATACTGCTAGGCAGCAATTGGAAGACAGTTATGACAAATCGACTGAAGTGAAAGAGAAAGAGATGTCGCTCATCTTAAAGCTGGAAAAGGGTACAAAGAAAAGACAGAATTTTAGCATTGCTGGGACAGTTGCATTTCTATCACTGCCATGTTTGATAGTTGGTCCAGTTTTCCTGTCCAGCTCTAAAATAATGTCCTTGGTAAACTGGTAACTCACCAAAAAGTTCCTCTTCATTACACAATTTAAGATGATTGAAAAAAATGAAAAATAAACTGAGGTTTAAAGAGAGGATTCAATTTAATCTGTCTTCATTTTAAACAAGGTTTCAAGTTTGGTGCAACAGAATTTGAATAAAAAAAAATGTGTTGGTGCAATCCTCCCTAAATTGCCCATGTGTGATTGTCCCCCTGTATTGTAAATATCTGTACTGATCATACTTTGTACATGGAGTGACTTTTTCCAGCAATACTAGATATGAATGAATCCAAGAAGTAACTTCCTTTCGTAACAGCTTTGCAGCTGAATACACGGAGGCAACTCTCAAATTATTCCGAGGTATATTAACCCTGCCCTTGTGTTCGACGTGACTTTGCTCCAGCGGGCTGACATCACCATCAGACCTGTCTTTTAACGGCTATGACAAAGTGGTGGCTAGCTTTTGATGGGCCAACGATGAGATACGCTATTCACTAGAGCAGTCTTGAAATAAACCAAAGAGACGTCAACATCAGTCTTAGCCAGATGCTTTCTGATGTGATTTTCATCACTCACCTTGCTATAAACGGTTGAGAGGCTAACAGCTGTGAAGCCCCCGAAGGTGCATTCACATGACCGTATTTTATCTGTGAAGGCCACGACCATTTAGTGATGCATTTAAACAAATGGCCTGCTTTTTAAATGCGTGTGGAAGAGCATTTCCTGGTTCGTGGTTGTTTTAAGACTGTATCTCACTGAGGGCCGCAAGCTTGCAAGGATGCTCACATGTAGCAAGTGTTGCTTTTTCGGCAGGCTTCCTTCAGTGTTGCAAAACTTTGCAAGGACGTTTGCCGCATACTGTCAAACCCTCTTTATACTCTAAAACCGTTTTTCAGTGCTGTTTTCTTAAGATGGAATCCAGAAACAACAGATACAATGGAAACAGCAGAGGCCCCAGAAATGAACCCTGTGGAACACCATATGTTCCATTATACATGTGAATTCATATTGCACATACTTATCTGACCAATTTCTTTCTTTTTTTTTCAAGTTATGATCATGGCCAAATGACAAAATGATTCAAGGATTCACCAAATGTAATGAATACAAAGTGTGAGATAGAACTTGCCTAATAAAGATTGGAGAAAGAATTTGAATCACCATTTCACAGATGCTTGCAGCCCAGGGTTCACGTTTAGCAGCTCAGATATCAATTTGACTGTATGAAAGAGATAAAGAATGTTGCCTTGCATCTCCATTAGTCAACAGTTTTTTTGTAGACAGCAAAAAGAGACTGATGGCACGGCAAGAGTAAACAGCAGCAAGAAGATGCGTCTTGAATCCCAAAGGGACAAATTTGGATTAAAACCTGACTCAACAGGGTCAAAAGGATATTGATATTTTTTTCTATCATTACACATAATTCAACTGAATTTTGTGTCCAAGGCAACAAATACAGCAGATTTATGGAATGAAATGCAAAATCGTTTCACAGACTGAAATGCAAACCAATATATCTTGATGATTAATGTAGGAGAGGTCTCAGAAACAATATTTAGGAAGCACATCCTTGGGTTAGATTGTGGAATTGTTTTAGAACTGTACAAGAGATCTAATTCCCCACGATTGCATGTAAAACCACACACATACACAAATACCCTCTTAATTCCCGCCATTGTGATTGAGGGCAGCCATCACGATGTTGATTGAAATCAGATTTTGTTGACGTCGAGGCCGATGCATGGAGCTCCCAGGCAAGTTATACACATGGGAGTTGATATTTTTTATATTAATTAAATCTCCTCAGCCACGGATTTTTTTTTTTTAAGGAATCATCAGCATATTATGGGATAGTTCTCCTGACACCAAATCAAATGCCAAATTTGTCTGTTGAATACCATATTATTGGCTAATTAGGAGTTAACCAAAGCATTGTATGTAGAATTGAATGTTTTTTTTCAAAGTTTCAGAATGATTCCGAAAGCAACAATTGTTAAACTTATATAGTCTAACACAGTAGAATTGCTGGGGAGAAATAAGTAGAAATGGCACAAAGGTAGAAATAAATGTACCGGTATATGTATGTCTGCTTAAATAGGGTTAGGGGTGTATGATTAAATTCCTTGATGAAATAATTAGGGCCCAACCAATTAAATCGGACGATTATGGCCCTTCAATCATTGGCCAAATTGATTTATTAGATTTTTTTTTTCACAAACCCACCCAAAATTATTCATTCAATTCAATTCAATTTTCCACATAAAAAAAGGGAAAAATCTAAAATATTGAAAATAAATAAATAAATCCACAAATGAATACCGAAAATCAGTGGAGAATTGACACCCATTGAAATGTATGGGGTGGAGGTTAATGGGAGTTGAGGGGAGGATATGGATTATGTTTTTTTTTTTTTTTTTTTATCGGTTGATTAAGCTGTAATCAGAATTTTTTTTTTCTGACAAAAATCGGTATCGGCTTCAGCATCAAAAAATCTGCATTGGTCAAACCCCTGAAATAAATTTCTATTACGTATCACAAGTTGTTCAGTATAAGCTTGAGCATTAAAAACAAGATGTGTCAGAACCTGGGCTGTTTTCCTTGCCGGCTTGAATATCATAACTGAAAGCTTTGTAAAAGCCCGGTGGACAAATCGAGAGCTCTCCTCATATGCTTGACAATGAAAAAAAAAAAAGAGCCAAGCATCCATCTGTATTGTGCATCTGCTCAGTCACAGTCTGTTCAAAAAGCTGACGTAGCAATCGGAATTGCCTTTCACACGTTGTGTTTACTCTCGCGTTTGGCAGGCAAGTTGAGATGTGGCCCAAAAGCTGTCTTCATGTTACAAATTCCCAGATGATAGCAAGAGTGGACTTATTTGCCTCAAGAGGTCCACTCACCCAAAAATACCTCACAGCACACCTGCTCGTTTTGAAAACAGTCACACACTCGATGTAGCTCATGTTTTATAGCAATGAAAACGACCTCGGCCACTAAAATATTGCCAACGTTTTTAAAACTGAACATTAAAGATGTGTTTATTTAAATCCAAGCTTAGTCACACTGATGAATGATGCAAATCTGCTAATCTATAGTTACGTCTGTAGGTGATAATGTCAAACATGTGCTGCTCAGCGGGTATCACAGCAGCACCACCTGGCCCGATGACCCTGCTCCTTACCAGTCAGCAGGATTCTGGCTTGAGCAGCCTAAAATCAGCTGTGAGGAGGGGAAGGTTGCGGGAGAGGATATGGCAGCGTTTGTTGCATCACCGCACAGACCTGATGATGGGGTTGGTCATATTATCCCGAGGGTCTCCCATTTATACTGAGGCCTGATTAAGAAAGTGCAAACGTTGGTATTTCTTCTGTAACATTTCAAACCACACTCATGCCAAATTCATTCAAGAATCATCCATCCATTTTCTGTATTCTTTATTCTGTCGCGGGTCACCTGGAAACTGATGTTAGGCCACAAGGAGAGGCTCACTAGATTCATCACATGGCAATCACATGGCTGACACATCGAGACAGACAGCCTTTAACACTCACATTCACACCGTCGTCAGTAAGCGGACCTGACGTTCCGACAGAAAAGTCGTAGCCAAGATGAACCCCGTTCCTAAACCTGAAACTTTTTCCAGCAGCAACGGTGATAACTAATGTGCCACAATGCTGCCAAATCATTTGATTAAAATTTGGCATTGTCATTGGCATGTCACATTGATGATTTATCTGCCGCTGTTAACCATCAAGCAGTAGGGGAATGGTGGTAATTGCATTCTTGTGGTGACTGACTGCATGATACGGCGAGTAATAGAAAGCAGTACAGTACTACATCTCAAAATAATCCACTTATATAGATAGATAAATATTTTCTTATTCCTGGGAGGGAAATTCAGCATCGTTCAGGTTTATATGTACATAAATAAATTATATACAGTACATGTATTTAACATTTGCCCGTTTTTTTTCTTCTGGCACGTTCAACTTAAAAAAAAATGTCAACAACCCGTTGTCTTGGTCGTTATTATTGCGACTAATTCACTCCGAGCCATTTTCACTGAAGCAACCCCCTTCACTCCCTGCTGTTTTACTGGATTTTGACTGATTTTGCAAGGTCTACAGAATATTCTGTTCTATTGCTTTAAAAAAATGGAACGTAACAAAATAAGTCTCTTCTCTCATCAATAATTTTTTTTTTTATGTTTCCATTTTGCAGCAATTAGCATTAGAATATAGCTACATTTCATCATTATTAACAAACCTGTTGAAAACACTGACAAAAAAAACTTGTTGATCTTTTATACTCTGCTGTCCGTTTTTTGTAATAACTAGCATTCAGTGACCTCTTCATGTCAGAAGCTGAATCAAAGCCTTGTCACGGAGTAGTGTGGTTGAGGACCTACGTGTAAGGAAGTAGAGGCGTGGAGAGAGGCGAAGTCCAAAAAAAGGTTACTTTAAAGCTACTGAACGTAGAATATTCCATTTCGATTCGCTACTGCCACCTGCTGACGAAAAATGAAACTGCACATATCGTTCTTTACATACACACCACGCACATTACGTCACATCCGCACACAGTGCACGGGAAATTCTAACCCAAATCCAACATCGGCAACACCGCGGGAAGCAATGGCGTTAGTATTGGCGACACCAGGAAATAACAAAACACAGGTGACACGTAAATGTAAGTATGCTAATATTTATTGAATGTCATAGTAATGATAGTGCTTTTATCAAATGTTGCTACTTCGGCAGAAATTGGCACAATTGTGTGTTTTGGTAAACGCTCGCTATTGTCACATCACAACCAGCACGCAGCTGCGGCGGTTCGAGGTGACGACGTAGCGGATTGGATAGCGATAGTACGTTCTCAATTCCTAGAGGGATTTTTTTTTCTTTGCCTTCCCAAAGAAGTAGAAAGGTGAGGGGAGCGATAAACGAGACAAAGGGTGCAGGGTGAAGAGGAAGTAATGGGATTGGGCCTAAATACAACAACACTAATTGACATGACGAGACACACCTGGGCAAGAAACAAGTGGCTGGGGGCACTGATTGGTTGACACATGAGGAAGGTCAGGCAAACACAGGTGGATCACATGAAGCTTGACGAGACAAGGGAAGGACACAGGGACAACATAACAAAACAGATGACACAGAAAAACACCCAAAATATAAACAACCCAACCCCATAAAACTGAAACATAACAAGCCTTTTGTATGCATAAAAAAAACATAAAAAATGTGTAAATGTGTTTTTGGGAGTGAAGGACAAAGTATTAAAAAAACATATTTATACGTTTTTGGGTTTTGATAAGTTATAGCGGCATACGCAGGAAGTCAGTAAAAAATATAGTCTAATTATGTCACAGTAATATGAGAATTTGTTTATTGACCGTGAAATATAACCCGCAATGTGTACAGAGCATATAATATCTACTGGTATGCATAATATATATAAATAATAGAATAGGGGGATTAGACACGTTAAAATAATTAAAGATGTTAACTTATGCAAATCTTTTATTTATATAGTCACATTTCAGTGTTATGTGTTAGTGCAAATTGACAGTCATAATGAGGATGATAATGTCATTGTCTGTATATTATGCTAAATCTAAATGCATATATGCTGTAAGTACTGTAATAATTTTCTATTACAGCTCTTGAAAATGTAAAAATAGTTCAATGGAGATCATTGTTAGGGCAAAACCAACTTGCAAAAGTATCCACAACCAACATCAGCTTCTCCTGCTGCTGCTTTCCATCTTTCCACTTTTAGCCCCTTGAAACATCTCCTCACTGGTCTGACTTCATCATTCTCTTTGTATAATTCTCAGAGCAATGATGACTCATATTTGCCACGGCCGAGCTTGCACCTTTTGAACCATCTCCCTTGGTGACTTGTCTGGAGGGAACGCAGCGAGTCCTCTTCTCATCAGAGGTTACGTTCGTCAGTCACAGATCTCAGCATCTTCATTCACTTCATGTCATAACACTCCGTGACAGCCGTGTCTGCATGGTTATATCTCTCACATGCATAATAACCTGTTCCACTGCCTCGCCGCAACTTAGACCGAGATGTGGCTCAGAATTCAAATCCTGTCATTTAATAGCCAAATATTTTTTCTCAAGTCATTGATGGTGCCAATCAGTGGTTCGTCCGACCGATGTCCATGAAAGCAGTGCGGGTTCAGTTCCCGCTCAGTGACGGTGTAAAAGTGAGTGTGAGTGATTGTCTGCTCGATATGTGTCTTGTGGTTGACTGACCAGCAGGCCAGGATGTAGAATAATTTTCGCCCAAAGTTAGCAAGGAAATCACACACTAATCACACAGTCATATTCATTTTGATCCTGAATTACAACTCTGTATTAAATCAAAAACTTTGCAGTTCGATTCAATTTTTAGCTGTAAATCCAAAGCTATTTATACTCTTTCTCAAAACAGACATCTCCTGTGTGTGATGATTTGAACCCATGAGAAAAGACAGAAGTTATTGGGATCCGTTCAACAATGGAAAAAATGTTTTCCTCAAAATTGTCGTCCAATGACATCCCAGGTAGGAATATTTTTACGAATGCGAATACGAAAATAGTCAATATTTAACATTGCTTACACAACTTCTTACAGTATTTTAACAGTTTCTTCTCATGTCCAGCCTCATGATACAAATCCAATAAATAGAAATATTTAAAATGTGGTCATCCGTGAATAATTCTGGCCTTATTTCTTTGATTTAGAACTTTCAAGGCCTAAGATCAATAAGTGGTGGTTTTATCAGTGCAAATTAACCGATTAATTGACAAGTAATCGATTACCAAAGTAATTGAGAAGTATTTAAGTAATCGACCCATTTTTTAACTTGCAATTGTCAGAATCCTCTGCTTTTAGCCTCTCAACAGTAACAGTTAACTATAGGCATATAATTATTGAATCTTTGACATCATGGCCCATGTAATTTTTAATGAAATATTAGTTATTTCATAGTTCACTTCATTATTTTTGCTGGTTAGTTTTCTAATGTGGAAGTAAAAGGCCCGGTTCACTAAAACCCCGCCTCTCTCCGTGTGCTTGCCGCGCCCCCGGCGAGCTGGCTTCTGTTGGGGCTCTGCGTTTGAAAACTCCTCTGAATGGCCACGCAACGCAAGCCATCAATTCTTCAAGAAACATTTGAAACAAAATGGCTCTTTGCCGCAAGAAATCGTGGAGGAGGAAAGAGAGGAACGAAGAAGGAGAAGAAGAAAAACACCAGAGCTGGTCACGACCCGCCGACCTGTGGCTGTACAGGGCGAGCGCACTAACCACTACACCATTCATCCAGTTAGGTTCAACAGCACAAAAGTTTTACTTGTAGTTTACACAAGTATCAGCCAGAACGGGGATTTTAAGATGGCCAATCGTCATTTCATTGCAAATGTGAAGGATAATTGATTGTTTTAAATTCATTTGGACAGAATGTTTACTGGTAAAGGCTACTTTTGTCACTGGGCGTGTGTTTAGTCAGCAGAGACGGTGCGAGGGTGGATCCGCTCGTAATGACGTCAAAAAGTGCCAACAACTTGTTTTCTCAGGTTGGGAGGGGCTGGTGCTTGGAGAGGAGAATGACCTAGAATTACTCATAGAGGGGCGAATGAAGGAAAACACAACTTTGGTCGTGTTTTTGGTGAGGAATTGGCATTTTAACATGGCTAAAAGCTCCCCAAAATAGATTTTTCACATTTCTGTCCCTTTAATCAAAATAAAACATCTGCTTTTACTTTGGAAATCAATGACTGAACCAGTAAATAAATCCCTTTCAAAAAGTTAGAAAGTACATCAATCCCTCCCATGTGATATTGTTGTGGAATGTTGTTGAGTTGCTTTTTTAATCTCTAAACAATACCAAATAAACAATAATTGGTTAATAAACAGTAATCTGACAAAATCTTTTTACAATAGACTAATGCAAGATGAAATGTTATCCAATTATTAGAATTAACAGCAAAAGTCTACTGTCTCTACTGTCAAACAGCAACTTTTCAGTTTTGCTTCACTTTCAATGGTCTCAGTGCTGTTTGTAGCAGCTGCAGCAGCAACAAAATGCAGAGTACATAAAAGCAAAAAAGACAATTAGCAAATAGCGAGTGAAGACAAAAAAAAACTGAATTGGTTAAAAAGCAAGTAAATGTTTCTCGCTCACTGCTAAATATGGATAAAACCACATTTGCCTAAGTGGACCAATTAAAGTTGCTTTAAGGATAACAAGCAAGGTGGAATTGCAACGCTTTCAACTGCCCCTGATGTCGAAAAACATCACACACGTTACATGTTTTTGTTTTTTTGTCTAGACTAAGCATTTTATTTTGACGATGCAAGCCATCACGGCAACTCACTGTGTCAGTAAATCTTTTCCAATTTTAGCTCTTCACCACTTCTTGTAACATCAAGCTCATTTGGTGAATCATTGTTGCGTGCTGCATAATTAGCAGACATATGAGGAATCTCTGAGTAAGCATTATGTTAACGCGTTCCGAATCTCAGTCACTCTCTGCTTTGACTCAGCTCCTGCAGGAAATAAGATGGCTGGTAAAAACGATTATGAATACAAGAATAAAACCCAAAAAAACAATATGAGATGAGAAGATGAAAATAGGTCACTTGAGAGAATGGTGTAAAGTACAAATGATGGGTAAAATAAAAACTTGACGTGCATCCATTTTCAACTGTTTGCAACCATGTTGAAGAGGCGGGGTACCGACACCAGAGACAAGTCACGAGTCAGTCGTAAAATAAAATAAAAGTATCTAGTTAAATTGCAGGGCTCAAATAATTTTTTTTTTAAAAAAAGCATCACTGATGTCCCCCCTCCAACCGTCCTCTCAGCCCCGAACCTCCCAACTTGTTTTGATCTTCCTCATTCTGCTCCCCCTCGCCCACCATCACAAAAACACACACATGTGTTTGTGTGTCCGCCCACACAAACCGCCGGCATGGGTGAGTTCCCAACATGAGGCAAAATTTGGATAGGTGGGGGGTTTATGCAAAGACACAAAAATGAGTGCAGCACTGCTGACAAGTGGTGCTGTCTCCATGGCAACCAAGGGAGCAAGGCCTTGCAATGCGGTGTCAAACAAACACAGGATTTGAAAACGTTCAAAAGAAATGAGATGTGGAGTGGTGGTCGTAATGACAGGATGGGGTCAATAAAATTGAGTTTGGTCAGAATTTGTGCTGTATCAAACGCTTTCTAAAGTAGATATTGCAGACTACCAGTGTCAATAAAATCATTTCAAACGGTTTGTCATAAAAAAATACTGCCACTAAAATGAGTGACAGTCATTAGGATCTCAGTTTATGTTACAAGCAGGTAACCAACTATAGTGCTGGAAATTAGGAGTGATTATTTGTATAACGTGTACAGTGTAATATTTACATTAGAGGTGTTTTTAATGTATTATTATTTTTTTTACCTATTGTATTTTACTATTTTATATATTATCAAATGCACTATATAAATAAAGTGGATTGGATTGGATTGGATAATACATCATAATGCATTACCATCATTGGGGACATAGTTCTGCATAAGACTAGACAAACTAAGGATGGACAATACATCATCATCTTACACTATTATCGCAATGGGCATAGTAACTGCATAAGACTAGACAAACAACGAGTGTCTAAAACCTCACAATTTTACACTATCATAACAAGGGACAAAGTAACCGCATAAGATATGAACATGGTGAGACTGGCTAATACATCATCATCAAACATCATCATAAGAGACATAGCAACTGCATAAGATTAGACAAACTAAGAGTGGCTAATACATCATCTTACATTATCATCATTTAGGACATAGTAACAGCCTTACACTATCATAACAAGGGAAAAGGAACTGCATAAGATATGAACATGATAAGACTGGCTAATACATCATCATCAAACATCATCTCAAGAGACATAGCAACTGCATAAGACTAGACAAACTAAGCCTGGCTAATACATCATCATCATACATTATCATCATAGGGGACATAGTACTGCATAAGACTAGACAAACTCAGAATGCCTAATACATCATCATCTTATATTATCATCATAAGGTACATAGTAACAACATAAGACTAGACAAACAAAGAGTCACTAATGCATCATCTTACATTATCATCATAAGGGGCAGATTAACTGAATAAAACTAAAGATACTAAGAGTGGCATCATCATAAAACATCATATTAAGAAACATTGCAACTGCATAAGACTAGACAAACAAAAAGTGGCTAATACAACATCATCATACATTTTCATCATAAGGGACAGAGTAACTGCATAAAACTAGGCAAATTAAGTCTGGCTAATACATCATCATCATACTCAACTCAACGTTGTTTATAAAGCACTTTAAAACAACCATCGCTGCATGCAAATTGCTCTACATGGAATAAAAATCATTATCATCATTAAAGCCATAGTAACCACATAAGACTAGATAAACTAAAAGTGGCTAGTACATCATCCTCTTACATTAACATCATAAGGGACTTGTCAACTGCATAAGCAACTGACAACATCAGCATCATAACACAATGACCACATGACTCAACACAAAAACAGTCACATATGACCCAAGCCAAACACAGTCAGAACAGCCTCTGCATGAGCCCACTCATGAAACTGTCAGGAACTCACTAGTGGAAAATAGACATGATACAACAGACATCTATTTTTATACTCTATATTAGTTACAATAAACTGTATGCTCCTCGCTTGGGTCGCGGGTAAGGTGGAGCTGATCCCATTGAACCTTAGCCAAGAGGTTAGAAACGTTTTATAGTGTTCTATAGTTTTTGTTGTTGTTTTTACTACATTTCAGTGACAATAGGTTGTATTAGGACAGAACCTTGCTGTGACGAGACCACAATTTAGCATCTTAATGACCTCCAACATGTTTGTGCGTGTACACCCGAGATTTGGGAATATTTTCCAACAGGAGAAGTCGATGCAGTCAGTTGGACACTGATTGAAGTCAAAAGCATTAACCCAGCAGACAGAGCACGCTGACAATCGTTTGTGCTTCACACGGTCTCATGAGCTCAACTGACACATCACAAACGCTCCAAAATGACACATTTGACACCAGCGGCTGATCACTGCCTGTGGGTGAGATGCTGCGTCATAGTGTGGATCAACTGACCACTCAATTGAGGGAACAAGCTGGGCTACACTCTGCTTTCAGCCCATGTCATGCAAAGAAGTGTGAACCCTAAGTGTTACCTCCCAAAATGTCATGAACAATTCTTGACATGTCTCTGCACGTTTGGTCCTGTTTATCATGTTCCGGTCTTATGTCAATGTTGATGGCTGCCTACTAAGGTAGTCGGGACATTTCCAAATCCCACGTCATTGCAATGTCCGTTTCACTTATGTCGTTGATATGGACCAAAAACAACTCACCACTAGCCAGCAACAATTATTAAGGGGCCCCTATGCTGGGGGGATTCCCAACAGAGACACGTTATCATTGGAGTATTGAAGCAGTGCTGCATCATTCCTGTTTGCCAATATCTACCATCTCTTGAGGCCAACTGCATGGTTTGCTGCCCTGTTGTGGCTTCTGCACACACTCAGTTCTCAAAATGCTGGAATAGCTTAAAAAAAGTTGATGGACTTTTTTTATTATGTTACTGTTTAGTTTTGTGTGCAGTGCTTATGGAAGCATGGAGGAGCCAATATGGAGTAAACAGTTTTGACTGGGCTATGTCATTCGAACGTACTGCAAAATTGTTAAAACCTGACGGCCTCACGACTCTGGCTGGAAGTGTTCGGTTTAGGTGAACGGTATGGGATTTTTTAATAGGTTTTAGGTGAACTAATGAATACACACTCACACGCACGCACGTACACACGCACATACACATACTCACCCACAAAATAAAAAAAAAGAGAGCAATGAAGATGACATGTCAAATCGGTAAAATTACCGAATGAACAATACTGAGCTCTGCAGAAAAAAAAAAAAAAAAAATTTAAAAAATATATATATTGTTAAAACCTATTGGTGAAATGTAGGCCAAATGCTAAAAACATAGCATGTTTTTTTTCCCATAATGGGAAAAAGGAAGTTAACATACCTGGTATATTGTCGCTGTCCTGTGAAAAACACTTATGTCTTTTTATTTATTTATTTTTTACGTTTTTGTGATGTCTGCATTCAGTTTCATCCCATAAACGTAAAAGTACAAATACGGACATAAGTGTTTTTCACAGGACAGCGACAATATTCCTTATTTACTGCAAGAGAAAAAGAGTTGCTTGGTCGCAGTCCCATGAGAGAAGTGTAAATTGACTACGTTTAAAGGCAGGCATTATTCGGGATATGGTCAGAAAACGAGTTTCTGGAACAATTGGAATAACACGTTTACATGCGCAAGTTGACAGAGTTACCCCCGTATAAATGGCATTTGGAATAACCAGATGTAAAGGAGGCAAAGCATGGACGACGTCTTGGCAAAAATAGACGTCATTTCCGCTTCTAACTTTAATCGGTCAATAAAATACATTTTATTCATGTCACTCACCACGCTAACTAAAGTAGTCGGATTCCTACTCGCTCCAGAAGTGTGGTTCTTGTCGGTACACGCCAGAAGCACGGACTTACTCGATTAGATAAAGCGGAACTATGTGTGTGTCATCTAATGTTCCTACACGGACGGGTATTGTTGAACACTGCAAGCTGGAGATAAACATTGTTTAAGCATTACGAGTGGTGTCGCGTCTCTCTCACATGAATAGTGTTAGACATTTCTTTATTTCATATATTAACCATGTTGAAATGTTTTATAGATGTGAAGTAGGTAAAATAGTGTTGAACTCAGTATAATTTGACCTTAACCTAAGCTGGTGCACATTGTTTGGTCTAGAAGTTCCTTCTCAGTGTTCTGTGCGAAAACACATTCTGTTCAAGAGAGAGAGAGCGCGCACTCCTACAACTATACTACATTAGGAGCTGTCGAGTTCAACTTGTTTGTGAGATTTTGTTATGGGAAGAAGTACGAGAGGTGCCCTGAAAGTATATTTTGTCTAGAGATGAATACAGCTGCAGTCTGTGTACGAAAATAATATTATGTAACATATTGAGTGAGAACCAATCTGTTCTACTCATTCTTAGTAGGAGGAGAAGGGGCGTTTTGCTTTCGAAACTCGATACTATAAGAAGCCCTCTTCCCCAAGGGAGGGGGCACATGGGCACTTTTTAAATTCCACCTTTTACGTGATGTAAATTGTTGCCATGACCGGAGAATTCTCTGTTTAATAAATCATCCTTGCAAGGTGTTTTTTCTTACAAGAAATCTGTCTTTAAGTTTTTGGAACACGCAAAAGAGGACAAATAATTAGCCTTTTTCAATAGTTAACGTGTCACAAACTGTGGCATTTTCGCCATAGAGACACAATATAACGTGAAAACGCCGCGGAGAAATCAATGTATTCAAGCGAGGCCCGTGTAGCAAGTGGGACATCGGCGCTGCGCATACAAGTCGTTACTAGAAAGACCAAGATTCCTTGCGACTACAAATAAGCGAAGAAGAAGAAAAGGAGACGAAGAAGAAGTTGTGAGCATGCGCACAGCAAAAATCAATGCCCCGTTAATTCGAGGTATTCCGATTGCGTTTATATGAACCAGTATTCTGGTTATGAAAGGGGTAACCCAGGCGTCTTATTCAGCATATATAAGAGCATATTTGGCTTATTGCGCGTGTTTACATGGCCTTTCAAAACCCGAATATTGGCAATATTCGGGTTTTAAAAGGGTCATTGCCTGTATGTAAACGTAGTCAGTGTTTCATTCATCAACGAAACAGGACCATTGATACTAACCCGGTTAATAATGATGATTACATTGATGGACGAAAACCTACTTCTGGTAATGCTTGGTCCGTCAATTTTTCAAAATTTCCCATTATTGGTTAATCATCAACAAAACGGGCATCCATCATTGATGGATTGACGGAATGCCCAAGTCTGATATCAATTATATAACGTATACATATATATTAGCCATTTTAAGTGCAATATGTTTACAAGCAAAATAAAACGTTTCTCTGAAACCCATTTCAAGGCGCATTCAGCAGCAAGGCAACGTTTTTTTTTTTTCACTTTTGAAGTGACCATTTCTGTTGGTTTCCAAATCCATGTTTGCCACTGCATTTACACTCTCAAGCAAATGAGCCCCCCGCTCCTTTTCATTTTTAATTCCGCCCTCAAACCTGACAATGAAAACTGATGTGTCCCTATAGCAATTCAAAATCACATCACATCCACAACAAGCTGCAAACATTCAACCACAGACAGATCAAATCTAAAAACCTCTTACCCACTTTGGATAAATTGCTCCTTTTGTTGCTATCTCCGAGTCGTATAAAATTATGGAAATTAGCATTGCAATCTGCCCATGGCGATATTTCACACACGCTCTCACAGCAAGAGCTACATGTCAAGATGCAGAGTGATGACAGGATATTTGACAGCTGTTTTAATTGTTTAGGAGCCTCAGGGTTTGAGTGACCATGACTGTTGGTGTCACAATAAGTCTTAATCTTTGTATGTTTACATCCAGTAAGTTATTCACCCTGGGAAACACCTAAATAAACTCCAACAACAAATCAGGGAAATAATGACAAGGTCAGTTACACTATGAAACAAACACACGCTAACCTAATCAAAACTAAGGAAAACACATTATGTAAGCAAGCTGTAGTCGCAATCAAATTCAAACCATACTTCTGAGTCATTCCTCTTGGTTAAGAAGTGAATGTGACAGCATCTTTCTCTGTGGTTCAACAGATGTATTTGTCCTGCTCTCGTTGCTCTGTGATCCCCTGTCAAGTTTTTGAAAGCATCATAGGAGATGACAAGACTAATCTTGATCCTGTTATTGTCGGCCAAGTTAATGCACCGGACACTGGCCAGTACACCTACTTTATCGGGGTTTGTCAAGTACTACAATACATCGCTGGTTATAAATGTAGCTGGAATTATTCAAGGTTCAGTGAGAATTTTTATGTGCATGCTTCGCCATGGAGAAAAATTGCATTTTGGAAAAAATGTTTTTATAACTGAAAAACATCAACCGTTCCAAGTTATATGTGTAGTATTAGGGTGTGTAAATTTATGTAAACAGCGCCTTTGTTTGTTTTCCACACAGTATTCACATTTTTTAAGGTGAGTAAATTACAGAATAGTATACAAAACTTGTGTTGTTTACTTTCTATATCCTCTGCTTGGTGTCCCATCAGTTGTTGTTGTTGTTTTTTTAAAATATAAAAACAACATTTATTAATTACTGTACTTTATTTAGTCATACATTTTCTAGATAATGATGATACTCATTAGCTATCCTGGCTGACTTAGTATGGAGGTCCAAAACTGCCCCCCCAAAATAAAATAAATAAATAAATACAAGTGAAAATAAAAGCAAGTATAAAATATAATTCAAACACAAAAAATAAATATAAACGGAAATAAAATTAAATTGATCAATTTTGTTGTTTTTATTTCCATTCATATATATTTTTTGTGATTAAGTTTTGTATTATATTTATATATTCATTTTTATTTTCACTTCTATTTATTTATTCATTCATTCATTCGTTTATTTTTAATGTTGGCAGTAGTACGCGGGGCAGCGCAAATATAGATAAACAACCACTCGCACCATTGGACAATTTAGAGCCATCAAATTATTGTTAATTAGTTTGTGCAAACATTCAACCAAATTCTGGTGCGAAAAAACTCAAAGGTTATGCCTGCAAGAGTGCAAGACTGCAAGGGCAATGTGAGCCCATTTAAAGATCCTTTTTTGTGGGCTGTTTTGACAGAAAGGACAAGCAGTATTGTTTATTGATCATCAGCTGCATTGTTACTTTCATATCTTTAAACTTGCAGCTTTCTAAGCTGATTTCATTCAGGACTGCCGAAAGCCATGAAGTCGCCATACTTGGGTAACAGCATGCACATGGGCTTGGATGCTAATATAACAGCCGTGGAAGTTTGATGAACTTTGTTTTAAAGGATTATTGTGAAGAACGAAGTGCCTGGTCTTGACAGATAAACAAGCAGGCAACTGCAAGAGTGTGGCAAGGAGATTAGTTTTGTTTTCAGTCATTTGTTACAAAATGTCTGTGGATATACACAGTGCACTCAAGGCCTGGAAATCCTTATTTATAGTGGCTGTTTAGATGATAGCAAAAGTTCTTAGTGTGAATGATAACCACAGAACTGGCTTGAGATACAATATAAGGAGGGCCATGTCAGATTTGGCCCTCAAGGAGTGAATGGCCACTATATTCACAAAAAGGAGACATAGAGCACATCGGGATACACAGGGGAAAGACTACATCATATATAAAAAATGTATACCAGATAAAAGACCAAATCAGGTATATATTTTGTATTCATGTCATTTTCATATTTTGCATCAGTGCTGAGTTATAAGCAATCAAACCGGCGTTTATAATAGGTAAGTTGTGGGTAAGATGTCACCCTGGATTTTGCAACTAATAAAACAGCGACAAAATTAGTCTCACTCTTTTTTTTTTTTTTAAATGAAAGTCAACAGAGGCACAGAAAACACTTATTATTGTGCTTGAAAAATTTGTTGCGCATAGTCAATGAATAAATGTTAACATAATATGCAACATGCACTACATAAAAGTCCTTAGGAACTGATGGCACATAGGCTGCATAGGCTCTCAGCCTTAAAAGCCAATTTTACCTTTCTTAAACGGAAAATTCAAGGTTAAATTAAAAAAGAAAAGAAAAAAGAAAGCATCGGTTAATCATTCATTTTAAACCAGCCAACAACCGGAAGATCCATTTATAACACTCAAGCAAAACCTGACAAAAAAAAATCCACTCGTCATCCGAATGGCAATTCTGGCAAAATTTTTCATTAGCCCATTCTTTGCACATGTGACAACTAACCCCAAAAATGACACATTGTACCAAACTACTATGTTTGCAGATACTAGCTCTAGTTTAAAATTAGCTCAAAGCAGAACAATGACTGAGGTATGACAAAATGCCTTAATCTCTCCTCTACTGTAACAATTCCACATGTATCACGAGTCACGACTAAAATTTCAATCTGGAAGAAGCTTGTTTTATTCTCTTCTCTTCTCAGACATGACTTGACCTTTGACTCTATACAGGAAGATAACTAGCATTTCACTTTTTAGTTGCACCCTTTGGTGGAGAAGATAATTACAATGTGACAACTTACCCATGTGACAACCTACCCCTATAGTGCCATCTTCGGTATGTTTATTGATTGGATGCCATCTTAAAAACACCTTTGTGTTTCATTTTGTCACAATGGTTGGATACAAAACTTCTACTCTGGTATTCCATGCACCACACATTCACATTTATTCTTGATGTACAATCTGTTGATTATGAATATGGACAATTTGACTCCATTAGTAATGCAATAGTCATATTTTGACAACAACTCTTCTAAAAGCGTCCTCATGCTGTTTTGTTTGAATCTTTCAGTTTTAATCGAGGATATAGCCTCATGGGTACATAATACAGTCAGTGTGAAGCACAGTGCAGCAGGCAAGTAGGAGGAGGCCCTAAGGATGGATGACGGCGAACCATTTGGTGACTCCAAACAACGTTGCGGGAGATCCGCTGTTCATTTAGAGCAACAAGAGATCCCCGAGTCGTCAGCAAGGTGGTGTTACGGACTTGCTCATCAAAGCAAAGCAACGGGAATGCCAAACTCAAACTACCAACTGATAAGGCCACCTGCACTTCCAAATACACCATGTTGCCGACTGCTGGGAGGTACTCGGCTACAACCATCTGCTCAAATGGCACAGTCTGATAGATGAAGAGGCTCTCGAAGCCTACGCTGTCTGGATTGAAGTAAAGTAACACGTAGCAGCCTGGGCGGGAGAGAGTCTGTCTGCAGTGCAGCAATGGACAAGGAGGACCTCAAGCATCTCTTCCAACAGCCTGCTCAGTGCTGGGCCAAAAGTGGGATGACTTCAAACAAGAAATAGGAATACCCTCATGAAGTCATGAACGCCAATAACTGATGAAGCACTGATGAGAATTTCCTGAAAGTAACCTCATGTTGTTGCTCACTCTCTGTCACAACCAGTCAGGAAATGAGACTGATGATATACATTTAAAAAGCATTCAATGACACACGTACAGTAAGTACATTCCACGCACGACCCACCCTTCATGACAGTTTACATACAACTGCGCACACCCCTTGCAAGTTCAGACCGTATTCCCTCGCATCCAAGCATGTAAACGGTGTAAGAATGCCTCCAATGAGAATGACATAACAGTAATGCATTTTTCAATAAATACACTTAAAACAGAAAGCCCAACAAATACCTTAGTACGGTATTTGTATTTGTCTGTACAATTAAAAAAAAAAGTATGCATTGTGCATACAGCAACTCCTATTTCTGCATCAGGATTTCAAGTTGCTGCAGTCAACCCAAATTTATTGCACTGCTCAATAGCAAATATACAGTGTGGCTGCATTATCAAACAGGCACATTTGAATTCTATAACTTTTGCCAAAATAGAATTCCTCTGGGGAAGATTAAAAGCAATGCAAAAAGCTCTCCACTATAAATCAGCACATGCAGAGTAAAACACATGAGGACCAGATAACTAACTTACCTGGCAAAGTGTCTACAAGCAGGAGGCATCTAAGAGCACAAGCTGATTTGCCAGCGAAGACGGCAGAAAATCACACAGTCATGTGCAAGGTACACTGAACTATAGACTTCCTGAGCTCTCCACCTGTATGCAGCCTTGCCCTTATATTTATTCAGACGCACTGATCACAAGTGATGGCGGAAAACCAAGCAGGGCTAGAACGGCGGTTAAATGTCAGTGAGATGCTGTGACCGCCGCTGCGATGAGTTGCGAGCGCACTGTTTGGAGCATCCACTGCAGCACAGCAGAGTGGCGGTGCAGCAAGAGAGAGGAGAGGCAGACAACACGCACATTTGCCGCTGCTGGTTCCCACAGCATGGCTGGAGCTAAACTGTGACTGGAACATGGATTCTGGACTTGCAATACGGAGCCTTTTTCCAGAACAGATGGAGAGTTATGTGGAGAGGTGGCGTGAGACAGAGAGGACAGAAAAAGAGCAAGGAAGAGTGAGATGTCTGTTATATTACGTACTGTATATAGCAGCCTACAGTAGAAGAGTAACGCTATTCCTCGTTTGAGGTGTCAGTGGCAGATTGAGATTAGAATCTGAATTTAACGTGTGCTGAACCCCAACCAAAAGGCAAGCCAAGGGAACTTTATTTATATAGCACATATGTGCTTCACACAAGCAAAGACACAACAGCTAAACACATTTACAAACACAACTGCGAATGACATTCAGTAGCAAAGCAGAGAAAATAAAAGTAGCTTACCAAGACTACTAAAAGAACGTACATTGACTACATTTAAACACATAAATAGAAGACTTGAAAAACATTTAAATGCATGATAAATAAATTAAAGTAGCTTTCTAAAATTACTAAAAGACAGTATTGTGAA
This sequence comes from Vanacampus margaritifer, assembly GCF_051991255.1. Taxonomy (NCBI): domain Eukaryota; kingdom Metazoa; phylum Chordata; class Actinopteri; order Syngnathiformes; family Syngnathidae; genus Vanacampus; species Vanacampus margaritifer. The sequence continues at coordinate 54,308,201 of NC_135432.1, read as the reverse complement.
ATTGATTTAAAAATATTTTAACAATCTTAATCAAAGGTATGAAGAAAAAAAGCTGCATTTTTAACCAGGATTTAAAATAATTCACACTAGGGATTGATTTCACTTTTGTTGTCATTTTATTCCACTTGTGTGCAACATAACAGCTAAATGCTGCTTCACCATGTTTGCTTTAATCTCTGGGCTCCATTAACTGACCCGAAGCTTCAGTACAGACCTCAAAGCTCTGCTGGGTTTATATTCAATCAGCATTTCTTTAATGTATTCAGGACCCAAAACATTCAGTGATTGATAGACTAGTAGCTGAATTTTAATTTTTTTCTACACCTGACTGGGAGCTAGTGAAAAGCCCTTAAAAAAAAAGTCTTAAACCCCAAAACATATTTTTATGAAAATCCTTAATTCAGTTGGGCACACATTGCAGACACACAGTGTCCAAAAATAACGACACAACTAACAAACAAAACAAAAATAGGGTAGCTGTAGTAAATAGAGAGAGGATACACCAAAGATGTACACGTAACACTACAATTACTGAGTACAGTTTTTTTATGCTTTAAATAATTTAAATTAATTCCCAAAGTCAACATTCAAAATAAACAATGCCTCTAAATCTCCATTTTTGTCATTATTGAAGCCCACATCCTCTTTCTACAGCAGGCTGTGTGTTCCTTGCACTAAAGAGGAAAGTGTGGATATATTGAAAGACAAGTTAGCTTTCATTTAGTTCAATGGACCAGATGAGGTGCATTGCACTTGTGTATATTTCTACCACAAGCTTTGTTATTTCATCCACAGGTACATATGAAATTGTAAATATGGTTGTAGTACTGTCGTAAAACAGAACCTATATACTTTATAGACTGTATTTTTATGACAGCTGTCTCGCTTAAAGCAACATCTACAATTCTACATCAATCTGCCATTCAAATGACCGTGACGTGTTACAGAGTTCTAGTACCAGGTTGGTGCCATTATCACCGCCCGGCATCGAAAAATTTAACTGAAAGTTACCACACATTGCGAAACCAGGCTGTTTCATGGTAGAAATGGTACAGAAGATATGATCATCAATTTATAAGGAAAAAAGTAAACACTTTTGAATTGTGGTAATCTATTGGGGAGCGTTTTTGAGCAACTGCCTGAGGAACGCCTCACTTACTCTAACAAGGAAGCAGGCTTTTACGTGTAGTCCCTTGGTCCAAGCAGGACTCAAGGTCGCTTGTCAGAGCTGCTTGCCGGCAGCCCGAATCCTTCAGTGATTAACAATGGCCGACAGGATGGAGCAGCTGTCAATCTAGATCTATAATGACGGCCAAGAGAGATGGCCAGCCGGCCAGGCTCCAAACATCTCATTGTTCAACCAGGTAGAACGGAGATTTATGAGACTATTGCAAAAAACTAATTCCTCCTTAAATGGGTACATGCATAAAACTGATGCCGTTTCCTGTCGTACTTAGGTTAAAAAAAGAGGAGAATTTTTAACAAGACTCTGTAGGCAGCCAACTAATAGGGGAACTCAATGGAATTAGAAATGTGCATTTGAAAAGTATGATCAATGCAAATAAATACATACAATTAAACATCCATCCATCCATTTTCGTACCTGCTTATTCCTTATCAATATCAAATTCTTCATGTCTATTTTACATATAATAGGGACGAGAACAGCAATTCTTTTGACTTTACCGAATCACCAGAATAAGTTCATTAACTCTTTGACTGCCAGACGTTTTCAAAAGCGGGTTGTCGCCAGTGCCAGCCGATTTAAGCATTTTGAGTGATCTTTCAAGGTCCACAGAAAATGTTGTGTTTGGACTATGGAAACACACATCCGACCAAATGAAAGATTGGACTCTCATCTTTCATCAGAAAAAAAAAGTTTGTTTCTACCTTATTCCGTTCTTCAGTAATCAACAATAGAAAATGGTTACTTTCACCGAAATTCTCTGTTTTGAAACAAAAAACGGAGAAAAAGAGCTTTTTGTGAAACAATGTTATTTCATGCACTCTAGTGAATTGTACACTTCTTTTTGTCCATGAATGATGCCACAAACACCTAAATAGTGCTTTACTTCTGTAAAACGCTTTCACCAACAATGAAAAAGTGTTTTTTGATTGCAAAATACGTTTATTTCCATTCAACAGTGTAACAATTTGACAAAACAATTTCGCAAACTATTTACAAATGTGTGCAACTGTGGTACTACTTACAATTATGTGGATGTTTCAAATACAGTTTTTCCTTTTGTAACGCTCTCCTGCGTGCAAGGAGACGCCAGGACTCGCACAACAGTTTACTTTCACTTTCACATTGGTCCGTTTTGCGTGCAAACGTTACATTTTCTTGACGGCCTTTTTTTCCGGGGAATAAAAAGCAAGTAGCAGACTGTACACACTTCCTCCGATGAATATGCATTGGACTCGGGGCACTCTCCGTCGTCCGATCGAACGTCCGCCTGTGCGTGCTCGGTTGCGCTCCGCGTTACGACACCGTCATAGCCGCCGCATCAGCGGTTCCAATTTCGCCGTCAAGCTCGGATTCACCTTCATCATCATCGTCATCAATGTACTCTTTTAGCGTTGGTCGATGCCTTTTGTCTTGTAAGTGTAGAGCTGCTTGCAAACGCTCGCCATTGCCCGTTCCCTCCTCCATCTAGCTCCATCTAACGTCTTCTACTGCCGCGTCAATGCTTTCCAACCACGGAGTCACCATCATCTTCATCATCGATAATGATCATCGTCATCAACAATGTGCTCTTTTAGCGATGCTTTTGGTCTTTGAAAAAAACGGCTCTGGCGTTAGCTCCTCGCGACCGGCCGCCATTTTTCCTTTGTTTTCCATTCTGATCTCCTGCTCAACGCTCTAGCTCCGCCTCTACTGACGCCCACCCGATCTTGTCAAAAGAGAGTCATCGCTGCTCTCTAGGGGCCAAAAATAGTCATTAGGCTCACGAGACCTGCTTAAAACTTTCAGGAGAGCTCCGCAAGCCTTCCCAGCACCCGTTTCAAAAAAAAAAAAAAAAAATGGGAGGACGTCTTTTAACGTCTTTGGCGCTCCTCCGTAGGTTTTTGCAGAACGTCATTTAACGTCTTTGGCAGTAAAAGAGTTAAAAGGATTTGTCCACCAAAACATTCATTGCTTTGTCACTCAGTTCATGATTCCGTCCTGAGTTTTATATTCACTTAGCCAGGGACGGGTGTGTTCATGGACTAAAGTTATTCTCAAGAACTTTACTTTGACTGGGACACAAGCACTACAATTCCTGTGGATTGAACAGTTTACCAAATATTGCAAACTACAAAAGGTGGGGAGAGTTTGAAACTTGAAATTTGAAATTGTCAATGTAGTATACTGTAGTGACCCAGCAGTTGTGTTATGTGGATTTCTGTCATTTGTATTTCTGTCATTTCCGGCTGCCTGTGAGGCCGGAAAGGTGACTGTGATTTGTGTTTGGATGAGTGAGTCGGAGAGTGGAAAGTGAGGAGATAAAGTTGAATTGGTGAGATGAAGGCTGAGGAAAATACTAGTTAAATGGATAGTATATAACAATAATTGCAGTTGAGGCACGGACATCAATAATAATGCTGGCATCTGGCCAAAGCCACCTACATCCAAATTTGGTCAAAGAGTAACACTAGTGTATATTTTTCAGTGTCTCACAAATACAGTCCAAGCAAGTGATAAAACATCTCCTGGCTGAAGACAGTTTATTAAAGTTTGTAAATTAGAGAGGCATGCAAAGAAAGCAGTCCTCTGCCAATATTTACTCAGCATGCAGTGAAAACACATCTGACTAACATTTTTGGGGAAGGTATGTGTAAATACTGTGATGGACTGGTGATTTGGTCAGGGGTGTACCTTGCCTCTCAACCTGTAGCCTATACATGGCTGCCTACTTGTTCATCAAAACAGGACAACAATAAAGGCTCCAAAATTGTTACCCTCCCTGAATGGTCGCCTTTCTACTGTGGTTCAACAGAGGAATTTAGTGCACACAAAATGACAGCTGCCTATTAACAGTTCAGGGTTATGATGGTGTAATGGCATAGATTTTTTTTTTTGCCACATTTTGAGGCACCATTGTACAAATTTATCATCATTTAAATGTCAGAGTCAATCATTAAAATGGTTTCTACAATTTGCTGTACTCAGATAGCAAATGGTACACGGCATATTGTATCTGCAATAACAGTTAGATGCTATCATGTGAATAAAGACCACAATCTATGAGAAATTGTGACAGGCAGCACCTTGTTGAATCTATGATACAAAGAATTCAAGACAGTTGTATTTTTTGCATGACTACAATACATAATGTTTCTCCTAACTTACATATTGTGCGTGTTCATAAATACAACATCTGCTCATGTCTTGAGTGTTATTCAATCAGCACAAATCCTATTATCTTCCATCCATCCATTTACTACCGCTTATCCGGGGTCGGGTCACGGGAGCAGCAGCTTTAGGAGGGAAGCCCAGACTTCCCTGTCCCCAGCCACTTCAACCGGCTCCTCCGGCGGGATCCCAAGGCATTCCCAGGCCAGCCGAGAGACATAGTCTCTCCAGCGTGTCCTGGGTCATCCCCAGGGCCTCCCGCCGGTGGGACATACCCGGACCACCTCTCCAGGGAGGCGTCCAGGAGGCATCCAAACCAGATGCCCGAGCCACCTCAACTGGTTCCTCTCGACGCGGAGAAGCAGCCGCTCGACCCAGAGCCCCTCCCGGATGACCGAGCTTCTCACCCTATCTCTAAGGGAGAGCCCGGACACCCCACGGAGGAAACGCATTTCGGCCGCTTGTATCCGGGATCTTGTTCTTTTGGTCACGACCCACAGCTTGTGACCCGCTACAGTGAGAGTTGGAGATCACGGCTTGATGAAGCCAACAGCACCACATCATCTGCAAAAAGCAGAAATGCTACACTGAGGCCACCAAACCGAACCCCCCAACGCTTTGGCTGCACCTAGAAATTCTGTTCATAAAAGCTATAAACAGAATCTGTGACAAAGGGAAGCCTTGGCGGAGTCCAACCCTCACTGGGAACGAATCCGACTTACTGCCGGCAATGCGGCCCAAACGTATCAGGGGGCTCGGTACCCCGTACTCCCGAAGCACCCCCCACAGGACTCCCCAAGGGACGCGGTCAAACGCCTTCTCCAAATGCACAAAACACATGTAGACCGGTTGAGCGAACGCCCATGCACCCTCAAGGATCCTGCCGAGGGTGTAGAGCTGGTCCACTGTTCCACGGCTGGGATGAAAATCACACTGCTCCTCCTGAATCCGAGATTCGACTTCCCGACGGACTCTCCTCTCCAGCACCCCTGTATAGACCTTACCAGGGAGGATGAGGAGTGTGATCCCTCTATAGTTGGAGCACACCCTCCAGTCCCCCTTCTTAAAAGGCGGGACCACCACCCCAGTCTGCCAGTCCAGGGGCACTGTCCCCGATGTCCACGCTATGTTGTAGAGGCGTGTCACCCACGACAGCGCCACAACATCCAGAGCCTTTAGGAACTCCGGACGGCTCTCATCCACCCCTGGGACCTTGCCATCAAGGAGCTTTCCTCAGTGACTTCGTCCCCAGAGATAGGAGAGCCCACCTCGGAGTTCCCAGACTCTGCTTCCTCAAAGGAAGACGTGTCGGTGGAATTGAGGAGGTCTTCGAAGTATTCTCCCCACCGATTCACTAAGTGCACCGCTTTCCTCTCCTGAGACGCCGGATGGTGGACCAGAATTTCTTCGAAGCCATTCGGGAGTCTTTTTCCTTGGCCTCACCGAACTCCTCACATGTCCAATTTTTTGCCTCAGCGACCGCTGAAGCTGCATTCCGCTTGGCCAGCTGGTACCTGTCAGCTGGCTCCGGAGTCCCACAGGCCAAAAAGGCCTGATAGGACTCCTTCATCAGCTTGATGGCATCCCTTACTGCTGGTGTCCACCAGCAGGTTCGAGGTTTTCCGCCATAGCTCCGATTGGCTGCCTTGACAATGGAGGCGCGGAACATGGTCCACTCGGACTTAATATCCCCCACTTCCCCTGGGACAAGGGAGAAGTTCTGCCGGAGCTGGGCGTTGAAACTCTGTCTGACAGGGGATACTGCCAGACTTTCTCAGCAAACCCTCACAATACGTTTGGGTTTACCAGGTCTGACCTGCATCTTCCCCCGCCATCGGAGCCAACACACCACCAGGTGGTGATCAGCTGACAGCTCCGCCCCTCTCTTTTCCCAAATCTCAAAACATGCGGCCGCAAATCCGATGACACGACTACAAAAACGATCCCCGAAATGCGGCCAAGGGTGCCCTGGTGTCAAGTGCACATATGGATACCCTTATGTTTGAACATGGTGTTTGTTATGGATAATACGTGACGAGCGCAGAAGTTCAATAACAGAACACCACTCGGGTTCTGAACGGGGGGCCCGTTTCTCCTAATCACGCCCCTCCAGGTCTCACTGTCATTGCCCACATGATCGTTGAAGTCCCCCAGCAGAACGAGGGAGTCCCCAGGGGGAGCGCTGGAGAGGTGACATTCCATGTCCCAAGAGCTAGCTTCTGTAGTCGGGGATCAGACCGCCAAGGTCCCTGCTCTTGGCTGCCGCCCAACCCCTATAGCCCCTCCCACCGGTGGTGAGCCCATGGGAAGGGGGACCCACATTGCCTTTTCGGCTGTACCTGGCCGGGCCCCATGGGTGTAGTCTCGGCCACCAGGCGCTCATCAACGAGCCCCTCCTAAGGGCCTGGCTCAAGAGGGGGGCCCCAGTGACCCGCGTCTGGGCAGGAGAAATGTCTGTACATATATTGTGTTCATCATAAAGGGTCTTTAAGTCGTGCTTTGTCTGGCCCCTCACCTATGACCTGTTTGCCATGATTGACCCTGCCAGTGGTATAAAGCCCCAGACCACATAGCTCCTAGGACAGGGATGGGCAAACTCGGTCCAGCTGATATATGATCAGCTCATCAGCAAGCTCTGCATAAGCCTGATAACGATCCTGTTGATTGGAATTAGCTTGTGTTGAAAGAGGGAAACCTCCAAAACCTGCAGGACTCCGGCCCTCGAGGACCGAGTGTGCCCAAGCCTGTCCTAGGATCATTGGGACACACAAACTCCTCCACCACGGTAAGGTACCGGCTCACTGAGGAGATTTTTTTTTTTAAATACTTTTATCTTTGTGTAATTAAACTGTAGTTTCATCAGAAAAATAAATATAAATTTCACTTATTTATGGGGAATAAAAGTCAATATCCACACAGCATATTGGACAGAGCAAAGATGAGGTGTGCCAGAGAAATCAACTTCCTGATGTTTGGGCTTTGTCCTTGCAATGAGGATAGAGTCAGTGAAAGAAATACTAAACAGTCAATCCAATCATTCACCAGCCTGCCTTATCACTGCTCTTGTTTGACTTTGGCCAAATTACATGCAAAGGTGACATACTTCAACCTGCCTTGTGATGCATGACTGATCTGCTCCGCATTGGGCAGCTTGCCACCTTGTACAAATAAACATCACAAACCCTATACTTGCCCTCTAATCATTCAGTTCTGATAATTATGTGTGAATTTATTTTTAATGATCAGATCATAGAGTGTATCCATCCCAATGTTTCATGAAATTCAGACTTATTTGGATTCCATCATCCATCCATCCATTCATCCATCTATCTATCCATTTTCCGAACCACTTATTCCAACGACAAATGTTTGATTACGTCTTGATATTTAAGAATTAATACATGTATCACTTGGAGATGCCATGATCACAATAAATGGTAATGCTGTGTACAACTTAGTAGAACGAATTAATAATACAATTAAAAATAAATAATAAACATGAATAATTTTACATTTGATAATGACAAACATATACAGGAGGTCCCCAAATTACGAACATCTGACTTAAGAAATGTTTGTATGTACGAACAAACGCTGACCGATGTCCATAAATGTCATAAATGTTTGTAAAATGCTGTATTGCATTCATAAGTTCGTATTTACCGCGCCTCATATCATATTAAACAGCCTTTTCTCTCTGAAACATTCTGTTCACATCTCAAGGACCTGCTGTACTAACTGCAGTATCAGGATAAATGTTCCCAAAGCACGACAGTTTCTATATTCACGCGACTTCAGCTCACCAGGGAGCCGAGCGGGAAGAATGGGAGAGAGACAAAATGACTGAGCTTCAACCTTCACTGAATTGTTGGTGAAATTGTCTTGCCGAATATACAGTATAAGCTTTCCATTTCAATTGTAGTCAGCTCACTGGTAAACGTGTTAAAAAAAAAAAGACTTAGTTGAATTGGTGAAAACAAAACATAATTGGCAGCATCTTTGTCTTCAGCTAAACTATCAAGCTATCTTAGCTAGCTTAGCATCACGGTTTTCCCCGCTAGCTTAACTGCATCTGACAGAAGATCAACGTCATAGATGTTATGTCTACCTTCGAGTTGCAAACTTTGCATGTTGCTATTGTTTATTGGTATTTTTTACCAATTTCATACAAAAGATAATCCTTGAATCCAAATGTATTCATATTTGCAGCTTCTTCCATGACACTTGCTCAACAAGGCAGCCTTAGCCCAGATCTAATAGCGTAGTCTACTGGTGACCAGGTTAGTGTACAGCACAGCCAAACATAACTTTAAAAAACAGAAGGCACACTGTACTATCACAAATGATTTTGAAACGTAGTACAATGAACTGTAAAGTCATGGAATTCAATTTAAAGTAACGTTGAGTCTCATGACTACCAAATCAAAGTCAAGTCAAATCTTTCATAAATTTTAGCCAATCAAATCCCAAGTAACAAAATCAGTGACTTGAGTCGACTGGAGCAGTGGAGTCCAAGTCATGTGACTCGAGTCCTGTACTTACGACTATCAACAGAGTGGAACACCGGCACAATATCAAAGCAGTGAAACCGGTGGGACATTAAATGTATCCAAGAGGAAATATAAGTCTGACAGACAAATCAAATTGGGAGCTAATTTAATTCTCTGTCTGCATGCTGGGAATATCTGGCTCTGCTGGCTGCAGGGATAATGGTGTTCTTCGTTTATCTGCTCTCTCTCATCTCATCTGCTGCTACTGCTTTGTTTGCTTCGTGTGTAAATGTGATGTGTGTTACATCAGCACAGAGCCACCATTGCTAAACAGCGCCACAGTCGTTCAGGTTGATGGGTTCACATCTTCTAGCAAAACCTTACTGCTTGGTAAGCTAATCATAAGTTCCTCAGTCTACGAAAAGATGCCTAGTTAATTACTCACTTTTTTCATGTCACACAGATATTCATTTCCCTGCAGCAGCCCGTATATTGATTGAGTCAAGACATGGCTTGATGAATTACTGTATGTTTGGCAAAGCTCTGAGAGGGGTTGAAACAAAAACAATGCGCTATGTACGCTAAGTCGTACTGTTTGCAATTAAGGAAAGCACAAGAAATGACTTACAGCAGGTGTGAAAACTTGGCTGAATTAAGTGGCGCAACAGATTTTCCCCAGGGGAATTAACACTGTGAACTAAGACGAATGTGCGAACAAAGAAACCGCGACCGCAAGTGGAGAACAAAGTGGCGACGAGCACGTACAAACATACACTTTGAAGTGATGAGATCTTCGTGTGAACAGCTAGATAAACATTTGCTTGCATCTCATATACAAGGTTTTAAATTGATGTACTGTTTCATTTTCAAAGGTAAACTGTTACAAGTTAAACCCCTAGGGTAAATTGAAACAATTAATTATTAAATTAATAATTGATTGATTCATTAATTGTAGGAGACTCAAGTTTAATATTTAAATTAATCTTAAGCTCGCTTCTGGGTCACCGCATCGGGTTTTAGATAATTATATCAGGATGACAGAAGAAAACCTAAGTTAATCAGTCATTAAAGAAGGTTGCTACCCTTTAATAGTTTGTGTGTTATTTTTCCAGCTTAGAGGTTAAAATAAATTGTTAAAAGGAACCCCGACTGTCATGACAAGATTGCTCTATATATTATTTATTTATTTATTTGGTTGTTACTTATATAACTATGAGATTCATTTTTCAAAAATCATTTCCAGTTTTGTAGAAACTTTATTTGGACGTAAGCCGCCATTGTTATTTACGTCGCAACGCATTCCGTGGATAGTGACGTAGAATGGCGGCTGGCTCTCTGCCGAGCAATTTGAAACGCCTATAAAGAAAGCAAGGTAAGCCTTGCAGCGTTCCTAAAGAAACAACATGCGATCGGGAGAGTCTTCCTCTGCGCCCCTTTCATCACATCGTCCTAAACCAGCTGCTACCTGCACCGCCCACAAAATGGTAAACATATAAGAACCTATTGTGGAGCCTCACATCCTCCAACCAGAGTCAAGTGGAAAACTTTATACAGCATTGACGTACGATTTGGAAAACTTTATACAGCATTGACGTACTATTCATTCATGCACATGAGTGATGGGCAAGAGTTATTTTATGAACTGAATCATTAGAATCAGTTCATTAAAAAGAATCATTCAAAAGATTCGTTCATCCCACTTCAGGAAGTGATCCGTTCACTGAAAAGATATGTTCTTTTTAAACGACACATTCGCAAACTACTCAACGGTAATAATGCACATGGTAATGTGTGTAACAAGTATGTTTATTTTTAATACAACAAAATGCGTCTGGTAAATCGTGCTTGACAACCTAGCTGACTTTAGTGCTTCATGATAATATATCATCATTTAGTAATAACCAGGCAGTCATCTGAGAAATGACAATCACAGACAAACAGCTGTTGGATCGTCTGTCGCCGGGGAGGCTGCGTCATAGCGCCTCTGTCCCGGATACTTATGTCGGGCATCCCGTTTGTCTTAAAAAGAATTGGAAAAAGCAGAGCTCCAGCAAGGGAGGCCGGCCCCTCGGCTGAGGTGTCAGGCTGCTTGGAGAAAGTGGGTGTGTATTTAGTCTGCAGGGGCGGTAAGGTGAAGGCTCCTGGGTCCTCACTTATCTACGTCAGAGCTGGTGCTTGGAGAGCAGGAATGTGCAGGAATGCTCAGAGATTGATGAATGGAGGAAAACACCAATTTGGCTGTGTTTTTAGTGTGGACAAAAACTGATTCAGCGTGTTATGGAGCCCTTACATTTTAGTACCGTACAAGTTGTACCAGCATGCTGGAAGGCACATATCATAATCATTATGATGTAACTATTGTAATTCTTGTTTTCTAAATGTCAGCCAAATTCCTGGATTTCCAAGCATCTACAAGTTTGGACATCCATAATGTGCACCTGGGTGAAGGACACCCAGAAGGTGACAAAAGCCTCTGTTAGGACGTGACCAATCATTCACATGAAATAGAAGAGCGAAAGGGAAATGAGACACATTCGAGAGTGAGTGATGGTGAATATTGTACTCCTGAAGATGTACTGGTATTTATGGAACAAGCTTTTGACTCAGCTAAGGACAGCCTTGGATGAAGAATAGTGCTTCACTCAGTCTAAGTTCACAAAATGCGGCGTCTGCAGAGTTGTTCGGAGGCAATCGGTCTGAATAAAAGGTCATATCATGATGATTATACAGACACAGTATGTGTTCCCATTTCATGTAACACAAAATCCACCTTCTGGTTTAGAGTCTTACAACCAGACAAGCAGCATTAATCATATTTGAATCAAAGTATTTATGGGCACAGATGTAAAAAAATATATAAATCATGTTTTTCCTAATATACGCCAGTGAAGTCTGATGTAAAGTTGGTAGGTTCAAGAACCCCTGACTGGATCAAATAGATTTTTCTCATTCAGAATTTTACAAAGGTGAATGATTCCACTAAACACCAATTTCACTTCAGTAATTATGAATCATGATTATGCAGGAAAATTCTCAGCCTTGCATCTGGTGAAGTGGCAAAACGACAAATTAGAGGTTGTATGTGACGCTCTGAGGACAATTAAAACAAAGTGCTTATACATAAAATGATGGTGGCCTAATGCAGCATAGCCATGTACACATTGGGGTCCCTTTGATGAGATTTAAAAAGCAAACACAGGCGGAACATGCATCTGCCCCATAGTGAAAGGAGATCACACATAAACACGGGCTCTTGAGATGGATTTTCATTTAGTGTGTTTGTTTAAAATTAGTCTCGTGACAGGGAATATTAATTTACTTTGGGGAAAACAATTGCAAGTCATTCTGAGATGTAATTTGTGTCTGACTCTTTGCAGCACAAAAGCAAAACAAACCATTGTGTTGCTACTAATCCTGTGCTTAAAAGCAAACATTATTTGGCTTGCTAACATCAGATAATGTTGTGAATATTTGCCTACTCATGAGCTGTTTTCGATCAGCAGAAAACATGATGACATGAGGATCACGCCGGATAATATGAAACTGTGAGCAATCTGATCTGAGTGACTAACAAGAGCATGCACAATGCCAAAACGCAGTGACGGAGAATAATTCCTTTTTTGGGTCTGATGCACATATTTCGTGCAGAATTTTTGTTTCAGGGCAGTGATTCCCAACCAGGAGTATGGTACGCTAGGCTAGCACATTGTAGGAGGTACGTGGAAACATTTAATAATTTATTCCAAAAAGATAGTACTTATTCCCAAAGTCATTTAATAAGCATTACTTTCTGTGCCTGCCACTATGTTGTTGGCATAGATAGAAGACCAAACAATACAAACTCAAATTCCAATGAAATTGGGTTGTTGTGTAAAACACAAATTAAAAAAAAACAAAAACAAAAAAAACGTCAAACCGATGAACTGTATAATTTACTCATTTTGAATTTGATGACTGCCACAGTGCAACACATTCCCCAAAAAGCTGTGATAGCTGTGCTTCATTCATCCCCTTTCCTTTCACAAACATTCATTCAGAGTTTTGGGAAATGAGGACACTAAATTGTTGAAGCTTTGTGGGTGGAATTCCAATTCTTGCTTGATGTACAACTTCAGTTGTTCAACAGTCTGGTGTATCTGTTGTCACATTTTCACTGGGAGACAAGTCTGGACTGCTGGCAGGCCAGTCTAGTCCTCTACTCACACTATTTCACTACAAAGTTACGCTATTGTAAAATGCAGAATATGGCTTGGCATTGTCCTGCTGAAATAAGCAGCGATGTCCCTGAAAAAGATGTGCTTGGTAAAGTGTGCGCTTCTAAAAATAGGAATGGTCCTTTTCCTCTTTGCAAAACACTACGTCAATAGCTGAGAAGAAAAACAACAACAAAACAATTGTGAAATGTGGACTCATCAGACCACAGCACACTTTTCCACTTTGCACAGTCTATCTCAGATGAGCTTGGGCCCAGAGAGGTGGCAATATTTCTGGATGTTGTTAAATGGCTTTTGTTTTGCAAGGTTGTGCTGTCCTCACTCTGAAGCAACCTAGTTCTTCACCAGATAGACAGCGCGCAGACTTGAACTGCATACTGCCATCTTGGATTTCTGTCTTTTCCCAGGTTAGCAAAATGATACACCAAGCAATCACGAGAGGAAGCTCTATGGATGTATACTGTATAAACCTCCATTACTCAAGTTTAACTTATAATGGGCAAAAATAATGGTAGAGTTTTAACTTAAATGTCTTCATATTCGCTGATTCTTTTGATGATAATTTGTAATAAATACAAATTTTCTGACAAAATAAAAGAAATTGGATAACTTCCTGTGATACCTCCTATGATCTCTAATAACACCCTGTTTGGGAATCCCTGTTCTTGAGGTTGACAGACATAACATTTATACACAGCCTAGCTGTTATTTCAAAACTGTTCAACTACAACAAGAAAATGTTTGCTAAATAACCCCAGGAAAGAAAGTTTTGCATTGTAATCTCTTGATTCTCAAAGTCTTAAATCTAAATCTTAGCCATGTCTGCATCTAATCTCAATAAAGTGCATCATAGTAATCATGCCAAAAGGGGTTATTAATATGTACTATGATTATGAGTCTGACAGTGATGCTGTCTTCAGCCCAACCACATTAATCAGTGACAAGCACAAGTATTAATTTTAAATGATTCAGACAGCATTCATCCAAGACTGTGTGTACTACATATTATTTTGCTTTCCTTTTCCACAACAAAGAGGACAAGCTATCCAGAGAGATGACCGAACAAATAATAGCAGCGGGTAGAATAATAATTAAAGGGGAAAAAGAAAACATACTGTAGTTCAAATCAGACTAACAAATACCATAACAAAAAAAATATGCAAACAACATGTGATTTATACCTTGCAACTTGAACTCCCATTTTGGAAGGTCAGCTCCCTGTTCCTGAGAAATTGATGTGAAACGTTGTTCTTGGAAACCGGATCAATCAATAATTCAATGGTCTAGCAAAGGAAGTCTAAGAAGGGAGACAATTCAAATTATGGTAGTAGTCCATCCCATCCATCCATCCATCTATGATGTTCCTTTGCCCTTCCCCACGAAAAACAAAAACAAAGAACGGGTGATCCTTAGAAATGACCAAACAAATAACAGTGGCTGTATAAAATAAGCATTAAATGGAAAGAAGAAAAATAGGTAATCATATCAAAACAGGATGCACTTCATATCCTGAAACTTGAAACGTGCACGTGCCTTTACAAGGTCAGCTCTCAGTTCTTGAGACATGGTTTTGAAAAGTCAATCTTGGAAACGGGGAAATGTTGTAAAAATGCAGTTCAATCAAGAATGCAGTGCTTTGGCGAACGAGGTCTAAGAACAACAAGCGAGATAAATCAAAATCTTCTTGCTGCCTCAGTAAGTCTCTCTGTGTACACTTTGAGGATTTTCTTTGTCAATGAATGTATCATTTAATATGAACAAAAAGTACCTTACAAAGTTATGATTAGAAGTGGAAATCATGCTGAATCCTAACGAATGAAGTACATTAAAGTTTAAAGTTATCATTTTCACTAATGCATGTCTGGTTGATCTTTACTGCCCTTCTGGTCCATACTCTGAGTTTTAATTGAATTCTCTGAGGTTTTATCAAGCCTAGAAATTGGTGCAAAGAAAAAATCTCTATAGTGTGGGACTTAAACATTCACATAGATATAAAAATGAGATAAACTTATCAATTATTTCTTTATCAGACGCAATTCAGCATTCTCTGATAGAAGATTGAGCAGCCGTCTGTCACAATCACACAAACAACAGTTCATCCATTCATTTTGTAAACACATTGAGCTGGAGCATATTCCAGTTACTTCCAGTGAGAGGCGGGACACACCCCTGTCAATCCATCTATGCTCTCTTACCATCCACTTTCTTCCCCCATCTATCACTTCTTTCTGTTCATCCCTTTTGTTTCTCTATCTCAACCCGGCCAGCCAAGACTGCCCCACGGTTCTGTTTGAGGTTTCTTCATTTGAAGGAACGTTTCCTTGCCTCTGTCGACACAGCACTAGCTCCATGAGTAAAGTGCCTTGAGATATTTTCTGCTGTGATGTGCACTAGCGCTATAAGAATCCTATTGACTTGATTTGACCTGACTTAATCTGGTAATCATGGCAATGTCCCATTTCAATAAAGAGGTCATGTGACCAAAGTCTTTTTTTGGTTCAATCTACGAACAAGTGTGTATTTGATTGTGTGTTGCACATATCATGTGCCTGGCTATTATCAGGCAAGTACAGTGGAAAATACGTGCAAATGTGTGCAAAGCCACACAATCGGCTGCAGATATATATATATATATATATATATATATATATATATATATGCAACACAATACTTTTGGTTTCTCCATTTTTTATGAGATGAGCTCAAATATCAAAAAATTCTTCCACATACACCATATCACCATTTCTGTCAAATAATGTCTAAATCTGTGATAGTGAAACGTCTTCTTTGCCGAGATAATCCATCCCACCTCACAAGTGTGCCATATCAAGATGCTGATCAGACACCATGATTAGTGTACAGGTGGGCCTTAGACTGCCCACTATAAAAGGCCACTCTAAAACGTATAGACTTGCTTTGTTGGTGGTGGGGGGCGGTTCTAAGGACCCAGAAAACCAGCCAGTGCTGACCAAATTTTTGTGTGTGTTTTTTTTCACTTGCTGTAGTGTTCAGTTTTTGCATTTTGCTCTTCAGAAGCACCTCAAAGAACAAAGAAAAACTGTAATACAAGGAAGGAAGACAGCCATTGTATTACAGTTTTATCTTCAATCTTTTTGCAGTTCTTTTTCAATAAGACTAGCATGTCTACTTGTTTTTTTAATGATAACTAATGCCAAGTTCAAAAGCTAAGATAGTCTAAATTTATACGGGAGGCCTATTTACCTGGGATAGTTGACAGATGCCTCACTTGTAACTTCTCAAGCATGGCACTATCTTGCTCCAGTTATGATTAGCATGTTCAAGTTTTTCTTGATTTAGTTCTAAGTTCAGGCTGGTGAACACTGGTGGCCCAATTTATTCGTTGTTTCTTTTTAGGCATGACTAAAAGCCTAAGTATAAAATTATAGGGGCGCATACCTTGGGTAGATAATGTCATCGGAAAAATCAAAAACAAAAAAAAACTGACCATTTCATATTAAAGTCCCTCAAACTGGGTGAAACATTTCCAAAGTCAGAGGGATGTTGAAGCAGCAGAGGACACAACCACTCTGCTAGGACTTACTATAATCCTTCAATTTCATATTTTAGTTGGTTGCAATAGTCAGCCCACTTTATCTGGCTGACACTGCTGGGCACTGACAATGAAACAATAGACAGTTGGTCAAAAGATCACTTTCCTGCAATTAAAATCTTCCTTGAGGGGTCGAACACAATATATGAGATTTAGGATACAGTATGGAATGCAACAGCGTAAAATAATTTAATTATTTTGTATACTTTTTTACATTTTAATGTCAGCTTGAAATAAAACACAAGAGCTCCCCCATGAGTAAAGACGTTGGCATGAATAGAATAGATTTTGAAGGGCAAAAAGAGATTCATCGTGCATGATGGACACAGTTTACAAAACATGGGGAAAGTAAGAAAAAATATATTTCAGCGTTGACCGCAGACCCATCTAAAAAAAATGAAATGACTGCAGGAGACAAAGTCACAGATAAGAGCATAAGCTGAAGTGATCCTGAAGAAAAAGCAATGATTTGGAAAAGACACATTACTGAAGTGTATCATGCTGTGAAACGTGGTGTGTTTTATCACATGTCCCAGTAGAAACAGATCAACACACTGGACAGATAGTTGTTTTTTCTGGCAGCAAACCAAGCCAGCAATTTTCATTCTTTGCCCAAGCTTTTCCATTCATTTATTTAGGCATGTAGCCAACATGAAACAATGGCAGCTAGCATCATCTTGTTCCCCTGCATGGAGGCTTGTTCCATTACAAAAACTGGCAGGAGATGATGTGTGAGTGTGCTCCGCCGAGAATAAATCTATTGAAAAGTAAGCACAGCGGATTTAAATACAAGAAAATGCAGTTTTGAGTCAGGTACAACAAAGTGTGGGAAAGACAATGAGTGTATACAAACTACAAGCAGAATCATGGCGCTCCTGATAATGACACGCAGTAATACCCAACGGCATCTTTTGAATACATTTATCAATAATGAGCCTTTTTGCATGACAACATACTCAGAATGAGTGTCCCTGCTATGATTATTAGCCACTATCTTGCAAGTAGCTCGTAAAGTCTGCTCAGAACACTATGAATTATAAATAAGATCATGTACATGACCAAGAAAGGACTGTTGTTTTAACCTAAATATGATTGGAACATCTTTAATGCAGGGTTTAAAACAAAACATATGTTCCATGAAAATATACATGAACAAGTAATGTGATCTAAATCTCCACCGAAGCAATCTAGTTTGTCTGTAATTGTAAGAGAAGTACTTTCAAAGTACTTTAAAAACGTGTCTATTTTTGTTTATCAGAATGGATTTGTTCCACGTTCAAGGTCCAAATGTTGCCCCAAAAATGTTTGGTAAAAATAAGACAGACTGTTTTTGTACAATCCTGCTAACAAAAGCTCTCATGGTATATGAGGGTGAAAAAAGGGCAAAATAAAATAAAGCTGTCTTGAAAATATGAGCCTGCACACGTCACCTCTGCGGTCTTGTTTTAGTCATTGCTCCAAACTGTGAACAGGGAGTGTGTTTAAATTCAGCCTCCCATTCTGTGAGTATTGACCTTGTAGTGTTTGGGCAGGCTTCTAAAACCTCACCTAAACAGTCTGCTGGTGTGATTGGTAGCTGGGCCCAGACAGCAAGCTGATGCATTGTGATGGCACACAGATTGAATACTTTATGGGTCCTTGGTTTGCTCCCATATGCCAGTACACAGACTCACAGAAGCTTCAAGTGCAGAGAAAGTGATGTAAATCTACTGTTAAGCTATTCACTTGGACCTGGAAATTCAACCATTAAGTCATACAGACTATAGTTACTACTTGCACAGTACATACATGCATACTATAGTGCAGGTAAAGTGAATGCTGCTGCCTGTGACACATTTGAATTGTCTCTCAATCATTCTACGCTTCAGATACTATAATAATCATGGCACCATGCTTGTCCTTTTGGAATATAGCACCATCTCATGGTTCCAGTGATAAGTTGAGAATCAGATGCTACATTTCTAGACTGAAACCACATGATAAAATGACCCTAGCATAGTAACATACTACTTTTCAGAGATAGAAAATCGAGATCACATTCTTAAAGAAACACACATAGAAGGCGGCCTGATACCCCTAAAGGCATACTTACAGTCATCTATTTTATCAGTGGTGACATCATTAGTCTGTGTACTGTAAAGCAGTGTTGCCACAGAACTTCAGAGTTAAAGACTCAGGACTTGGCTTGATGACTAAACAGACTTGACTGTTCATTTTATTTGCTCAGTTTAAAGATAAATAAAATAGGCATATAGATTATTTACAGTATGTAAGTGCATGCTAAGAATCACGTTGTCATGCTTGAAAGATTATCTAGTCACAAAAGAGAAGCTAATCTGACCAATGCTGGCCATATTGTGATGTCATGTCAGCCTGAGCGGGAGAAGTGGACTTTTGGCTATAAAAGCTACAAGTGTCTTGTAAAACGGACAGCCAGATCATTTGGGGCAGCCGTGGCTCAGGGTGTGGTGGCGGTTGTTCAGTTACCAAAAAAGGTCGGCTAATCGATTCCCCGCTCTCCACAAGTCATGTGTCCTTGGGCAAGGCAGTTAACACACATTGCCTCCAGTGCTACTCACATTGGTGTATGGAAGGTGCAAATGTTTGGTGGTGGTCAGAGGGGCCGTAGGCACACACTGGTAGCCACGCTTCCGTCAGCCTGCCCCAGGTCAGCTGTCGCTACTTAAGTAGTTTACCGCCACCAGAGTGTGAATGTGTGAGCGCACAAATAATGCTAACACTGTGAAGCATATTTGAGTGTCCAAAAAAGCGCTATATAAATCCGATGCATTATTATTATCATTATTTGAAGACCCATTCTTCATAGTATATATTTGACTCAATACAGTACAGTCATGCTAATGTTAGCTTGGTGTACAAAGTTCAAGGGTGACTCTCAAGCCACAAATTCTATAATATGGTTTGAAGTGGGAAGTGAATAATTGATGGAACCAATACTAATAGCTTTATAATGGGGTATGTGTTAGTTAAAAACAGTAGACATGGAATTAACATGATTTTAAAATGAAAGTTATTTCAGGTAAAAAAAAAAAAAGCATCAAAGTACAAAAGCAGGGCCGCAGTATGGAGCACACCCTAGTTTGTCAAATAAGGATTGGAATTTAAAAAATAAAATAAAATAAAAGTTTGTTGTTTTAGAACAGTTGACAGAAATTCCATTCCTAAGAATGTTTGTTGTCTGCTAATCGATTATTTTTAGAAAAAATAGATAACCATAAAAACCATGGCATTTTAACTGACCGGGCCTCAGCTGCTGGTGGGGCCACTTACATACAGTACGCGCCCTGCTCTTGGGTGTGATTTGGTCGACGCAGTGGAGAAGAAAGCAGGGAATGAGAGGAGGAGATAAGAAAAAGGAGGAAAAAAAGAACCAACTGTGTGACCACGGCTCGGCCACCTGTGAGGTCGCTTATGCGCCTCGTTCTCGGGTTTGAGAAGTAAGAGGCTTTCGGATGGTGTGGCTCAGTGGTAGAGTGGTCGTACCATTTTATACAAGCATACAGATTGGTTGAATTGACCAATAATGACATTATTTAATTTGTTCTTTATAAAGACCAGTTACTGCATGTATAGGCATTAATAAGGTGACTTGACTTGTGACTTGAATTGACATATCACAGAATTTGACTTGCGATACAGTAAGCAGGAGTGATTAGTAGCATTTCACACTGCAATTACAGACTTGCATTGCACCATTATTTCAGAGATGGAAGTAGAAAAGTATTTCTTACGTTAAATTTAGCCAGAAACATAATAACATTTCAACCCACAACGACGGAAGCCACATTTTAGCTCTGGATCAGTGAACAACTGTTGTGACCCCTGGTTAAAATGAACTAGGGCTGCAAACTTGATTTTATTCCGTATTAAATTCAGACTCATAGTTGAGGCTTGTATAATCTCTGTGATGCAGACTGAAGGGGGAGATAAGATGTCACCTTGAATGAAAGCAGGCTCCAGTTAAACTAATAGGGAAATGAATGGGTTGCTGGTGCAGAAAATTAAATAGGCCATGCATTACCTTCATGAATAGAGAGTAATGCATGGCCTGCAGTAAAAGAATATTTACGCAAAATCTGAAGGAAAAACTAATGATGAAATAGTGCCATATTATAGACCAGGTGTACTCAAATAAAAGGGCCAAAGAGATTTTTTTTTCAATGAGTCAAAGGTCAATTTATTCAGGTTGCTCAGGGCACATGCGATAATACTTCGGCACATTCATTGTCATTGACTGCACTTGCGCATTTCGACGACAGAGAATCAAAGCTACTCTTTAGCCACAATTTTACATGAAATGTGGTTAAGTATTATTGTTAACAGCGATATACTGTATTGAAATGGCTTGGAGGTTGCGAGTTGTATCTCGCGTAGCTGGAAAAGTAATTTCATTTTTGTTGTGAAAGCTCAAGTGAGATAACTGCATTTTTGATTGGCATTACATGTGCGATGCTGCAACACCATACTGTACATCTGCGATTCAAACTGAGCTAATTTTGCATATGCCACTGATAGTAGCTTGCCGCCGAGCGTTGGCTGGAAGAAAACGGACAGGCCAAAACAAATATTTCGGACTACACCTTTAATATATTTAGAAACAAGTCACAAAAACAATTACAGAGTATTTAATTTCCTTTTTATGAATCTTCTATGTGCCTGGAAAAAAAATAAAATATAGAATTGACTCAACCTTCGCTATCAAAGTGATTTGCAAAGGCTTGTTAAAGTTAGTTTGCGACAAACTGAAAGAAGTTAATAATTTTCTTTCAAGGAATGATGTGCATGATTTTGTAAATATGCTAGAGAACAAAAGCAGATGACTAAGTCATGAATTCAAAGAATGACTAGAGATGATTGCCTCATTTTCTGTGTCCTTGAAAGAAAGATGTCCATTCATGTTGATTCATGGTGACCTATCACGACGCGCCATAGGAATGTTAAAGAGTGTAAGGGAGGGTTTTTGTGATGATTAATTTGAAGGCTGATTACTGGCTTTGTTTGGATGAACAAAAACATTTATATTCAATGCATTACAGTAGCACTGAATGGAGTTGTAAAAACATGTGATTCCGCTATGATGTGACAATTAGTGTCCTGATACACAAACCCAAACAGAAGAAAATAGTCAGTAAGATCAGAAAGGCAGGGTGGAGCATGTGGTGTCTGCCTCACTCTCGGTTCAAGCTTTTCTGTATGGACTGTGCATGTTGTGCAAAAAGTATTGAGTGCACTCAATAGTGTTGAGTAAGTCTTCTCTCGTGTATTTAAGTGCAACAGTTATTCTTCCAAGCTGTTAGGCTGTCAAGGACTTGTCTTCCCATAGCACGGACAATCACAATATTGTTGTTTGCTAGCATTTCACTGTATCCAGAGATGGGAAGTAACGAAGTGCAAATACTTTCTTACTGTACTTGAGTAGTTTTTTTCCAGTACTTTGTACTTTCCTGAGTAGTTTTTTAACTACCTTTTACTTTTACCATTTACATGAGTATTTGTACTTTTTACTTGATACATTTTCAAAACAAGGATGTTACTTTTGTTTTTAAAAGCAGAAAAATGAAATACTTGACCTGAATGTCTCCCGGTTCCGCCAATCATATGAAGCGTTACACACGGTCCACTACATCCCAGCTTGTGATTGGCTCCATGACACGTTATCACATGCCATGCTATTGGCTAGATTTAGAATAACTCAACACTGTGGAATTTAACGGAGGGCATGTCAGAGAGTCAACTGGCCGATCTATACTCATTTTTGCTCCATTAGCTAATAGCTTTCAAATTTATATACTTTAGTAGGAAACATCTGGTAAAAATACTTTTTACTTCTACTCGTCAAGTACATTTCTGAGCATGTACTTTTTTTTTTACTTTTACTTGAGTAATTATTTGAGTGAGTACTTTTACCAAAGTTGTTTTTTTACACAAGTAATTGTACTTTTACTCAAGTAGAGAATGTCAGTACTTTTCCCATCTCTGACTGTATCATACTGCAATAGCATGCATGCTATCCGATTACTTCATGCTAATGTTCACCCCATTTGCGTCACCAGTTTTGCACACCACAACGTTCATAAAACAGTACAGATATGCTTGCAAAATATTTTTGTGCTGTTTTATGCTGTTATTATACTTTGTACTTTCTCTCTCTCTCTCTCTCTCTCTCTCTCTCTCTCTCTCTCTCTCTCTCTCTCTCTCTCTCTCTCTCTCTCTCTCTCTCTCTCTCTCTCTCTCTCTCTCTCTCTCTCTCTCTCTCTCTCTCGAACCATTGATTAACATTGCATCATCAAAGAGAACAAGCCATTTTTTGAAATTTTAGATTGGTCAATAATTCATCAAAATGACATACCACACGTGTGGACTGACCGAAAGTATAGATTTTTGAAAAACTATTACATTTGCCAAATTGTAACTTAAGAGTTCAGTGTGCCAAGCCACTAGTGGAAAAGGACTGCAAAAAGCAGATTTAGCGTGTTGATAGGCGGTTGGCTGCAAAAGTGAGGATCATTTTCTCTGATGATCTGGTGTTATGGCTTCCGGAGCGACATGTCAATAAGCTACAGCACACTGCAGCAATTTTGCTCGGCAAAGATCGTGCCATAAAAATAAACTTATGGATTTTCCTTCTTTGACATCGTAAAGACCAATGAACCATTTCATATGAGTTACAATGATGTGTTTGGCTGTCTGCTCTGGTTATAAATCCCAAGGCTGCCACAGACAACACATCTATCGCAGTATTCTAATGCCAAGAAAATTAGGCTTTAGGTAAATCTTCTTCTTACAGTGATTACTAGTACTAGTATGGAAACCAAAGAGGGAAAAAAAGCAGAGTTTGCATTTTATGTTTTTGGATTTAAAGCAAATGTTAATTGTGACAGCCTGTAACTTGAATCAGGGTTCCAACATATATAAAAATAATGATAAAAGATGATTTAATCTGATTTTATCCCACAGTAATTGAATACAAAGAAACAAAACAAAGTATCCATTTCATTTCCTATACTGTTTATTGTATCTTTTTTGGGGTCATGGATTAGTTGGAGCCTATCCCAGCTATAGCATATAAAGAAAGACAAGCTTTCACACTCACATTTCTACAATCACCGAGTAGAACATGAAGCCACGTTGGCTGTCCTGAAGTCTGGTGAGTGAACAAATGGCATAAAAGCTGTTTTTAATCCCCTAATATTTTGATAAATAGCAATGCAGCTCAACAAAGTATTTTTGAGCGGTGTTCAATCCCACAGACAGCAATGTAAGAAGAGTTTTGTTTTTTGTTTTTTTTGGGGGGGGGGGTGGCCTCCTTGTACTTGTAATGCTCATATATGGCCGTGCAAACACAATCACAGGCACTGAAATTTTCAGTTTTATTTTTGGAGAGCTGGCAGCGGAATTTTCTGGCTGCCTATTTAGTTCCACAGAGAGAAAGTCTGGTTCCAATGTGATGAAATCTCAATGTAATGACACTGCTTTGTCAATTCAATTGGCAAATTGTCTTTCTACAATAGTACCATTCCGTTCCACTTTGTAATTTGCAGTGCTAATGCTGAACTTATCTACAGTCATTAATGACTCTGTGTTAGAGTAGTGACAGTAACAATGGCTATAGTTTGTCTCCTGTCTTTTGGTCGGGACTTAAAGACAAATTGGGACTCGGGACACAAAAGGCTCTTATTTTTTACAGTATTTCCTTATGCTGATTACAAACACTGCAGCAAGTTGGTAGGTAGTTCTGGAGCAGATGAGCATCACTCAAAAAACTAGTTCCAATTTCCTTTTGTTATTTTTTTTTCCCCATTAATTGCGGGGTTTAAAGTTAGACCTAGATTCAGTCCCCCAAGCAAGTCCTCATGGCCTGGCCCAAAAAATTAATTGCAATAACTACTTTTTGTATTCCATGGATTCAAATAAACTGTTTTATTAGGATCACTTCATTGATGCACATTTAAAATGAAAGATTAAAAAATTTATAGTTCTTATTAAACTGCTTCATCGGCCATTCCCTGTGTTTTCTGTATCTCAATCCTGCACTCTTCTCCAAATCAATCAGCATCAGTGCAGCATTAAAGTAGTATAGTTCTATACGTCTAGATGGCACTCATAGCTCTTTCAACATAAGATCAAAATGAACCACTGGCATGTGATGTACAGTATAAGCAGTATAAGCACTGTGAATTGATGAGCGTACCATTGAACTGTAAGTAAAACAAGTTAATACTACAGAAAGGACAGGAAGAATCACAAATCTACACAAAACATTTTAAAGAGTAAATTTGACTATTTAGAGCGGGATTAAATAGATTCCGTTTTAGAGTAAAATTTACACTTGGAAGAGAGTAAAATAAAGAATTGAAAAAATAAAAAGTCCTTCAAGGGTTGAGGAACGAACTCACGACCTTCAACTTGGGAGACTTCCACACTTCCACCTGAGCTATGCCCCTCTTACTGTTTGAGTGAGTGTTATTTTTTTTTTCCAAATTCTTTATTTTACTCTCTTCTAAGTGTAAATATTACTCTAAAACGGAGTCTATTTGGCTCTTCTCCAAATAGAGTCAAATTTACTTTTGAGAATTTATTGTCTACCGATACGAGTCAATTTTCTCTTAATTCCCTTCAACCTCCATTTATCATGAATGAAGCTAGAGAGTGGCTACGATAAATCAAGGCTTCATCCCAAGATCACTCATTTTGTCTGCGACAAGCGAGGCAAACAAACCACACACAGCAGGTGTCACCCCGCCAGGCATTGTGTATTTCACTGACAAGAGTCCCTCTGGGACATACAAGAAGAATTACACTCACATTTTTACTTTCCTGGGCAGGTAACACTGCAGAGCACATCAACTGAACACTATGGCGTCATTTTAACTGCACATAGCTGTTAGGCTGCTCGAGTTGGATCCTTTTCTTTGTCCGAATCGATAGCAGGACCAAATTGCCGACAGTCTTGAAGGCAACTATCCCGGTGCTTTAGGGTGGTTGTAGCTTTCTTCTTTTGGGAAGAATCTGTTGACTTTCCACTCAATGGGCATGATATGATCCGACAGAGTGTGCATGTTAATTACCTGCACCAAGAGCAAAAGCCAAATGTGGTGTGGTTGTGCAGCAGATCATTCACGGCAAGATAGAGGCGCGTTGCAAAGCTACGCTTGCTTGTAACAGTTCAATGGATCTGCTTTGATTGCACTTGAGGGCTCTCAAGGGAGAGGGTGGGGTAAAGAGTGCAGGGCACAAGGCCTGAGCAGGAGAGATAGTGCGACACTCATTATCAACCATCGCACTTGAGAATTCAGTGGAGTTAAGGAGCTGTGACGGCCACCAACTCACACACAAACACAAACCACACAATCGACTACAAATCTGCTCAATTTAAATCGAATAGCTTCAGTCCCTTAGTCTGACTCCTTTTTCACATCATGTAGTGATACTGGAGTTTATGCTTTAATTTTATTGTGCGTACTGTGGTATGTCTTTTGTTGAACTGCTGTGGAAAGCACTGAGGTTCTGCCTCTAGTATTCTTGAGTCACATTAACCGGCTATTACATTACGTTCACCTGTATTAATGGGAGCCCCCCAAAAATGCTACCAGTGGTTCAAATGTGTACTCCGTGAAGGACGTTTGTAAACATGATTATCTCCCGCCCAGTCCATACAACTGAATGAAGCCCTTTTGGTCAGTACAGATGACATTTAGGGCTTTTCAATGATACCAAGTGTGAAGGCGTGCATGGGGCTTTGATAAATTTCTCTTTTGAATTAAGGAAGATGCACAATTGAGCCAATTTTGGAAGTCCCTTGACAATACATCAAAACATTGTCTGAGATATTTTACAGTAACTGTAGCATGGTAAAATCCGCAGTAGTGGACATTTGTAATCATTTCCTCTATTTTTCCCGTTGTTAAAATAATGAAAATATCAAACTACTGACACATAATATCTCGAAAATAAAGGTTTTTTCTTTTTCCCAGTACTCTTTTGCACAAAGATTGGGAAATGTAAAAATGCTGAAAGACAGACAATGATATCAAGTATGATGTCATCTAGGTTTTACAAATAGCAATTAAATGATTAACTGATTTTTAAGAATTTTAGACATCAAGGACATTTAGTCAAATGTCCCTCCCGAATAACAACCGTAATGAAAAATTTTAAACAATACTCATTGACAGTGTCAGTCAAAACTGAGCATTATTAATTCTTTAGTTTGTAAATGTAGAAATTGGGATAGAGCTTTATGTGTTGGATGGATTGGGCTGGCATACTCAAACGGGGGGATGGACGAATACCGGTACCAGGTCTCGGAATGGGTGCCGATACCAGCCTTATTTTAAGGTTGTGGTACTAGTGGAGACTACTGATACCAGTATTGGCTACCCTCTTGTGGCTATTTTATGACTGGAAACTAAAGGCAATAAAGGCCTACTGTACATGTTGGACAGATGCCCATTAAGATGCCATTTCTCTAAGTATATGTTAAAAAAAAAGAAGGAAAAATGTCACAGAAAATTGCCATTAATTTCATGCAAGTTTAAGAAAAAATGCTATATTGGGATATATAGATCTTTGTTTGAAATTATCTGTCATTGCATTTTTGGAATTTATTTAAAGTACTAGTGGTATTAGTGCTTGCTCTCAGTGTCGGTGACTACTCAAGAGTTGAGTCCTCGCACTGGTATTGGTCTGAACAACAACAACAAAAGCGCAATTGAACATCCCTACCTAAAAGAAATCCTAAAACTAAACTACAATAGGACTGCATGAATGGGTAGCCATCTAAAGTGAGCACAGTGTATGTGTGCACACAAAAGCAGGTTGAACACGCTGAGACATAAATGTGACCATTAATTGCAGCAGCTAATAGAGAGGCTGCTGATTCAATCTTGTGTCGGTGGTATTTACTGAGTGGGATGAGATAATGCAGACAGAACATGCAAAGCATCGATAAGGATGGCCTCAGAGACAAAGTCTGGGAGAGGAAACATTGGACTGATGCAATATGGAGTTTTATGCGTTGGGGGGGGGGGGGGGGTCTATTTGACATGAGTTTTATCTAGAAATTTCACGTGAATCCAAATGCTCTACAATGATCATGGAAGTTTACTATATCTCATACACACACATCCCCTAAATTGGTGGAACATTATAAAACACTGTTAAATAAAGTACTTACACCTTTAATATGTAAGGAAATGCAAAATAGTTAAGGACAATGACAGATATTCAGCATGGACAAATGTCAAGAGAATAATGAAATACTAATGTGGTAATTAATGTCTATAAATAGGAATATCCTAAATTGTCTGCATAGAAATGCTAAGTACTCACCAGAGCAGAGGAGGCACTGTATATTACAAGTGGAGGGATACACCGATAACAGAGAATGTATGATGATGATAAGCCTAATTACCACAGTTTCTTTGCACAAGCTTATGAATATGACAATCAGATGAGAATTAGAGATGGAAAGCAATGCAGCTTCTTTTATTCCCCACAAAGTGATGTATTTGTATAGGTGCTCAAAAACAGTCCAGGAGAGGGCGCCCTTTATTCAATTGAATAGCCTATGCACACCCTTAATGTAGAGAGTTAATCAAATAAGCCAGCTGCAAAACCAATCTTTTTGCAGTAATGACATTTCAAGTCTCCTCTCATCTTGCCTGCTCTTCTTCTTTTTTTTTTTCTTTTTTTTTTTTTGTAGTCATATCATTTACTGCCCTTCAGTCA
The DNA here is from genome assembly GCF_051991255.1 of Vanacampus margaritifer. Classification (NCBI taxonomy): domain Eukaryota; kingdom Metazoa; phylum Chordata; class Actinopteri; order Syngnathiformes; family Syngnathidae; genus Vanacampus; species Vanacampus margaritifer. Next base: position 54,279,839 of record NC_135432.1, on the reverse strand, counting down.
TTTCTTACATTTTCCAACGCATGTCATTTATTGAGGACCGAAATCTGACTCAACACTAGGTACTCCCTATTCACCATCTTTTCCCAAATACAGGAATTATTCCTCGAACCGTGTTTACAATCTGAAAAAATGGCAGTCCTATATTCTTTGTATCTGAGGATTACTCAAGTGCAAGATTGCCCTTATTTAATACAACGTTAAAGTCAACCTTTCACACGGCAGGACAATTACATGAAGCGTTTTTATGCTTTAAAACCTCAATTCATAGCAAGTTTCCAAGGCTCCCTGAGCAAGGTTACTGCACCCTTTTCGTCAGCCAGTGTCGCGTCAGAAAATGTTACGTGCATGCACTATTGCTCCGAGGTAGTAGACATCAGTTTAGAATTTCAGTCATATCCACAAAGACAGCAGGAAAACATTTTCTGCAGGGGCAGATGTTACTGTGATGAAAGTAGAGCCAAAATTTAAATAAATAAACAAACCAATGCAGACAAATTGTGTTGCATCTCAGCAGAAATAGAAAGGTTTTGTTTGAGCTGTGTCCAATTACACTGCAGTCGACTAGTATATTCTAATGAGGACTGCTGTTAGGTACCTGAGTATATCTCCTTTTTCTTCTATCTCTGCAATTATGAATATAGATTATGAAAAATATATACTTTAGAACACTGGTTCTCAGCCCCGGTCCTCGAGTACCCCTATCCAGCCTGTTTTCCATGTCTCCTACAGCCAACACAGCTGAGGATCGTTATCAGGCTTCATGCAGAGCTTGCTGATTAGCTGATCATTTGAAACACCTGTGTTGGCTGTGGGAGACATGGAAAACAGGCTGGATAGGGGTACTTGAGGACCGCGGTTGAGAACCACTGCTTTAGGCCGCGTCCACATGCCAGTTTCAATGTATCCTCACAAGTTTCTTACTGTTTAAGCCGTTCGTCCACATGAAACCGATTACTTTTGAAACCGGCCTCCAGAGTAGAAAGATTTCAAAACGCGCCCCGTACGTGTCCGTCTGGACACCATGTGCATGATACTCCTCCAGTGATGACGGAATGGTCGCAGCTCGATGACGTCGCATTGTCGCAGATTGATGACGTATGCTCTAAATCTCGCGTGACTGCAAAATATTTTGCTTCTTTATTCCCACGTTCAACAAGCGGTCTTGTACTTGAATCACCCGCCATTGTCACTTCTCCTGTGTTTGTCTTTCATGTTGTTTTGATACACGCAAAGCCATGTTTGTTCTGTAGATTGCAATAAAGTTGGAAAAAAAAGTGATTCTTCTTCTACGCTTTCCGTTAACTCCCTGTAGCTGTGCTACAGCGCCACTCCAGACTTGGCGTATACATTACAGCCGTTAAACATCCTCAGCGTCTTCTTTTGGACACACGCAAGTCTTGAAATGTTTCTGTGTGTACGAAATTTGTTTGAGGAACAAAGCTGGCTTTGCTTCCGTCTGGACATGTGTATGTGCTCCTATGGAATTTGTGTGTCAATTACAGCCGGAAGTCAATGCTAATATCCCGTTAGTATGTCAATGGTATTTTTACATTGGCTTTAGCATTAGCACTTGCGGTGTTTTTAAAACAATGTATGTCTTATATTTAAGTATTGACCATTTGCACCGACGTCACGTGATCACGTGACTGCCCTATGACGGACGGCGGAAGGAAATGATTGTTGAATGGAAGTGGACGTGACCCGGAGCGACTTAGTGACTGTTATTTTACAAATTAAAAGTTATAATTGCCCATAGAGCAATGGAATTACTTCTTATTACTTCAACCGAAGGTCGCCTGTCAGTCGAAGTTGCACATTTAGTCGGGACTCATAGAATGCAATATTTACTTAAGTTGGAGATCGCTACTACTTACTAACTAAAAACAGCCCTTTACCTTCTGTTGCCTGCTGTTTTTACCAAGTTAATCAAATCGCCAACTTTGCCGTAATTCACAGCGCACGACCTATATTATTATGTAGTCAATGCCGTCTCTTTTCCTTACACCGGGGCTGATTCAAAAGCTTGTCGCTGGCTGAGTCTCTGGGACGAGATGCTACGCTCACACCGGGGGACAATATAGCTCGTAATGCAAAGGTAAAACTTCTTACCTGTATTCCTGTTTGAGAACATACAGCAATGCTTCTGAAGAATGCCTGGCAACACCTGTGAAGAAACGTGAAAACAAAAGTAGTCAGTATTAGCAACGCCAAGAAGAGAAAGATCGTAGAAAATTTTCAAGTTTACAACAACGCAATTTAGAAACACAGCAGTTTAGATATTGACATCAGTTTCTCATTTGTGACTCGAATGTTTTCTTTTAAGAAGATCTAAATATCTGACCACCAAAGTCTTGTTTCCGGTTTGCAAGTTTCAGTCCATGACCACAGAGGATGCCACCACAGAGACCACCCCGACCTGTGCAGACTGGGGTATATGTATCACTTCAACAATCCTTGCAGAACCAGGAAGTTGAAACAGCCAATATTATACTGTACAAGAGCCAATTATTGAACTGCTCACTTGCCAGAAGTTCCACATCACATTCTAATCAATAATGAAAGCTGAACATCTATTCTCTTGGGAAATATAAAATTCTAATTGATATAAAATACCATATTAGCCGATAATAATCTGGTCCCCTGAGGATATTTCTTTGAAACCACATGCTTCTTAAAAAGTGGCAGTGTAGTTTTGGATAATAAAGTAAAAGACGTAAATTACCTTCAATGTTAGCTGTATTGTTTGAGGATGTGCTTGTCACTGAATATCAATATTAGTGTTTAAAAGGATTCCCGACCTGAGAAGAAACAACGTGACTCAGCAGGTGCTATCAGTTTCCTTCTGTTCTCGCCACTGACTGACAGATCCATTGTTGTAAAGATTACTTTCGCAATATCGGCATGGCCATCCTACTCTTGTAATTTTAGTGCGAACATTCCTCTAATATAAATCTAATATACTTTACTGCTAGCTGAGAGTGAACAAGACAAGATCTGATAAGGGTCCCCTTTAATTAAGCAAAGCAGCGTACAAAGGTATCTCTCAAGAGAAGGAGAAGACTTAACTGAAGAATTGGAGATGAACACAGTACAGTATACCCGGTATAGCATCACAATTGTATTTATTTATTTATTTAAGTGAAACTTGCGAAAAACGTCCTGATCACGACCAGTGGATGATCAATCGGAGCACCACTAATTTTAACCCTAATGCATGATCAATGGGATCGGTTCATATGACACTCAACCTTAAACATTTCTTGACAATAATATGTTATATGTGACATCACTAGTCTAAACATGACAGATTAATATTACATTTGTGAAATATGAGTTAAGAAGCAAAATCTAGCTGTTTTTAATCTCATGGGGCGGCCATTTTGCCACTTGCTGTCGACTAAAGATGACATCACAGACATCACTCATGGCTCAGGCAACGACCAAGTACAGCTCACCTGTTTTCTGAAGCTGAGCTGTGATTGGTTGTTACCGGACACCTGAGCAACTGTGATGTCATTTTCACTCGACAGCAAGTGACAAAATGGCCGCCTTCTGATATTGAAAAAAACTGCTGGATTTTGCTTCTTAACTTGTATTTCACTAACGTAATATTAATCAGAATACCATATTTAGACTAGTAGGGTTGCATAGAACATATTATTGTCAAGAATTATAGAAATATTATAGAACTGAAAAATCTTTTTAAACTAAACCTCCAATTTCTGGATGGCAGCACAGCTCATTCATTCAACACTAATGTAATACATCAAGAGAACATCTTTCTATCTTATAATTACAACAGCATAAAGATTGTCTCCGTGACGTTTCATAGGTCAACTCGAGCTACAAATTTCGCTTCAGTAGTCAAGTGTGAAACAAGTGATGGCTACTGTTGAATAGCCTTGCAGCCGCAGGGATGCAGGAGTTGGTTTGTGGTGACTAAAGCAATTCCAATAGATGCTGGTTGGCAGCTATGTACAATATTGGAGGAGTGAAGAGAACAAACTATCAGCGCCTCATCTATGTCTCAGACACACAGAGCTGTCGCTTGCCTTGTTAAAAGGATTACAGACAAGCCATCTAATTTTACATACATCAGTGCTTCAGGCGTCAGTGTTTTGTCTGTTCAAGCGGGGAGGATTGATGACAGACACAATTACAAAACACACATGGACGATCCCAGCGACGCGTAACTGGGACATTTATATTTAGGGGCTCTGAAATGCAATTAGTTTCCTCACAAGTAATCATCAATTTGAAAAGATGGTTCCTTTTGAATCACATACAGGTTCATTTTACATGAAGCACACACATGCTCATGTCTAAACTGCTTATATCACAACTAACTGATGGTTGATTATTACCAACTTTTTTTCTAGATGTTTTGCAAAATGTATCATGCTTAACTCATTCACTGCCATTGACGGCTATGGACGTCAAAAATTCATTTGAACTTTTTCTATTAGTTTAAAAAAAATCCACTTTTGTATGAAAACCTAGAAAAAAATGTTATTGTAAATTTAGAACAGATATAAAATTTGTGATTTATCAGTGAAGTCATGTGATTAATTACAATTTTTTTTTAATTATCGCTTGACGGGCCTAATTTAAAAATATATATATTAAAAATAAGGGCCGTTTAATCGAAGTTAATCGCATGATAATTTTATATCTGTTATTAATGAACAATAAAAAAATATATAGGTTTTTATAAAAAATATAATTAAATGAAAAATTTATAAACTATTAGAAATAGTTCACATGAATTTTTGACGTCTATAGTCGTCAATGGCAGTGAATGAGTTAAGCATGATACAGTTTGCAAAACATCTGGAAAAAAAGATCCTCATATATATTTAAAGTTGTGCCCTTTGAAATAGACTCACAAGTTTCAAATAAAATGTCCCATTATGTCCTTTCCCTTCGATTGGATGCCTATAGTCTCGTATTTTCATATTCTTACTTAATAACAACCGCCTTGTTAAATATATATAGTGACAGAGACAATACTATTAGCAAAACATTAGCATCAGGAATAGTGTAGATTGATTGTAATAGAATACATGTTTGGACTTTTTATTTTTCATCTCACATGACCAAACTTGTATTGGAGTTGATCTAAAAGTCTCATCCCGGTCACTGAAAGCTACGTATTATTTTATTTTAGTAATGCTGCAATGCTCAATACACTTAATGTCAAATCAGTTTCAAACATAGCGGAGAATGAACATAAGTCTACATTAGTCCACACAAGGCAAGACAAAATATCATGATCAGCACACTTGCTGCAATTATCTTTTTTCTCTTCTTTTTTTAAAGAGACTATAGTGTGACTTGATTTACTTTTTAACATTGAGACAACCTGTGTTTTCTTCAAAAGTTGGAAGCAGATAACTACAGAGCTCGTTGAATCCCTGGAGCGATGGAGTGGATGCAGAAACAATTTACAGGCCAATATAAAGACTATTTTGGGATAAATAAATATTCACAAATAGCCCTTCATTTGGTTTTAATGATGGCAGATTATCTCAAGTGTACACTTAGGGTTAGCTCAGGTGATTTTGAGAGGTATACAAATGATTAATTGGTTTCATAAAGTGGAAAATAGTCTTAAATGGAAGAAACGTAAACAAAACTAGACATATTGACAGTTTGTTCAGACAGAGGGTAATCTCAAGTGCTATATAAATGGACCATTGCTTGACAAATGACCATTTTCTTGAGTCATTCAAAGCTACTTGAGTGCAATTCCGTGGCTGAAAATGGCCATAGTATGCCCAATTTGTAGCCTTACAAATTCCCTGAATGAAACCTGAGGCACCAAAGCAGTGACTGGCCATAAGGGGTTTTTTTTTCAAGCAAATACTGTACATCTGAAGGTGGACAAAATATACATACAGATTTTGCTGTTAACCAACATTAATCAGTACACTGTGTTTAGACTAGTGGGGCCGCATAGAACACTTTTTGGTTGACTTCATTCTTAAGTTAAAAGAACCGATTAATATGACAAAGGACTATAATATACTATGGCATGTGGTGTAACAGCAGAAACACATTTGTGCAGGTTAGATAGGCTGAGACAAGAGCTTGCTAAATGTTTCAGGAGTAGATCAAAATGGCATCACCACTCACATACATGAGAACTTCCAGCTTTGCTTTGCATCTTGAAACACATTCTGAGAGCCTTATCTTGTCACTGTCAAGCAGGCAAGGCCCATACAAGCCTTGTATTGACATATTTGAGAGAGCATGGGTTGATGAGGCGTGTGTGTGTGTGTGTGTGTGTGTGTGTGTGTGCATTGTTGAAACACTGTCACTTCCAGAGTGCTTACTTAGCGCAGTAAAAGGGTGTCAGTGCCCTATTTTTGTCTTCTGTTCATTGAACATTGGTGTTAGTTTTTAATTAAGTCCTGATCCTTTTATGTAACGTAAAAGCTTTTTGGAATGATTTTGTGTTAATATTAAAAATTGATTGAATTTGCCAGATGATCAACCAGCATGTCGACAAAATCATCTTGCGATGTTTGCTTAGCCAGGGTTATGGGAGGACAATTCGAGGCTGCTTTACCAAGGCAATTTGTCTCACAAGGCCCCTGAGCATCTGACAGTTCCTTGTCGAGAAGAACATCACCATGCTGGAGCAACCTCTCTACTCTACCGACCTAGCTCCACCTTGAGGGGGTGGAAAATGGCGATTCGATCTTTTATGACACCAGTCCTGGAACTTTTCTGACACACCTCGTCTCTCTCTCTCTCTCTCTCTCTCTCTCTCTCTCTCTCTCTCTCTCTGTCTCTCTCCCTCTCTCTCTCTTTCTCTCTCTCTTTCTCTCTCTCTTTCTCTCTCTCTTTCTCCCTCTCTGTTTCCCTTTCTCTCTCGCTCTCTCTTTCTCTCTGTCTGTCTGTCTCTAACTCTCTCTCTCTCATCTCTTCTCTTCTCTTCTCTTCTCTCTCTCTCTCTCTGGTAGACTATGCCTCAACATGAAGGTATATTGTACACACACTAATGTGAATGAATTCCTCTCCTCCCTCAAAAAAAACAACTCCTCATTGATTTGATTCAATTTAATTACATTTACCCCTGACTGCTTTTTGCATTACCCGCTATTGCATAGCCCTTCTGTCCACCGCAAATAGCTTGTTTGCTACATGTAGCAGAAAAAAATTGGTTGTGATTTGCAGACACTTTGGTGGTTGACAATCGGGACAATTAACAATAAATTTATCCATTTTCGTTATTAAATATTATTGTTTGTGTGATTGGAGAGTTTTACTCCTGTTCTAATGGCAGTGTCATATTGAGAAGAATTACGCTGCCCTGAGGCAATGTCATCATGGAAGTCTGTGTGATTAAAATTTTTTATTTATTTATTTTTGCTATTTTTTGAAGACACATTCATCAACATCAAATTCCACACACAGCAAATTCTAAACAATTCCTTTGTAATTTTTAGGCCTATCCCTCATCCAAATGTGCTTTAGCCAAAATACCAATACAGTCAGGCTTGCAAAAACACACTGGATCCTCTAAAACCAGCTGCGCTTTAAAGTTGTACAATTTAGAATTTGACCAATAATTATTGTTAAAACATACTTCTGTAGTCACACAAAACATTAGCGTTTTTAGAGAAACCTAAGCTCAGCAAAGGCATTTTACCTTTTCTTTGAAATTTGCTGGCTTACTGTATTTGCAAGCCTTTTTTGTGACACTCTTTTCAGCCCTGGCACGGACTTGGCAGTTATTGAAGCATATCCACCCACAGCACACTACGGTGTGCATGAAAAATATTGGGTTCCTTGTTAAAGAAGTTAACCTTGTACTCAGCAGGCTTCTTTCAGCCTGAGTTGCTCATCATCCACACCTCCTCCCCACGATGTACTGTATTGTATATTCAGAAAGCTGAGGGATGCTAATTCATATGCATACAGTTTTAAACAAAACACCTCCGTTTTTGTACAATATGCTGCTCTTACAGTTAAATCATGAAGAATTAAGAGGAAGAGGGCAATTCAACTGTGCCACTATCTCTAAACATAACATGCATACGGTATTTATAGCCTATTTCAAATTATCTTTGTGCATCTGATATAGTTTGCAATATACCTCATGCACATAGTATTTTACAATGTGTACACAAATATTACTTATAAGGAGGGAGGGGAGGGGGTTACCTTCTTAAAAGCTGGCATTCTAGGTGGATCCTCCTTCTGCAAAGTCCGTTCACATGTTGAAATCCCAAGCCAAGTTGGAAGGCACGACAAGCCCAACTCAGCCTGGTGATGATGACGAGCCAGGAGGTGCACTCGAGTTTTCTCGTCCTCATTCTTCCCCTCCTCACTCCCACCCTGCAGCTGGCTCGAGTTGACTAATGTTATTACAGCATTCAAACACCGGTGGGGCTGTGGTGCACAATACACTACTGTTTACTGTACAGCAATTTACATTGACCAAACAATATTCACCTGTCCGATAGACAGTATTTTGGCCGGGAAGACACGTGTTCAGTCAAAGTAAATTATTGGAATCACGTATTCCACTGAGTTGTCTCATCAGTGTACTTGTTGACGACACGTAGCATGCCCTTGCTTTACACGACGAATTATAGAACATATATAGCAGATACTATTGATGCACGGATGCGTGGTAAAAAAAAAAAGTGAGCGGAGCCTTTCTGCTATGAACGTCAGCATCCAAATGCTGATATATTGAATGAAGTTCCGGCCGGCTGTAATGTAACTCCGGATGCCTGTCACTGCAGTCGTGATGCTACAATGAGGAGAAGAGCCACACACGCCGCACACCTGTATTTAGCCACAAAGTCTAGTGTGTTGGTTGACGCATTATATTAATTAATTTGTGAGTGTGTCAAAACTAGAGTAATGCAACAAGCTAATGCTAATGTTTATAAGGTTGCCCGAGAGATAGCTAAGTTAGCTAGCACTAGCAGTGCTCTCGAGTCTACTTCGCGACAACTAACAAATGATTGTCTTCGCCTTCAGTCAGCCCAGCAGACATGACAAACAGAAAAGAAGGTATGTATCACATGTGCCGTCATGATTAACTACATTTCACACGACGAGAGCGTTTCGTTTGTTTGAAGTGGCTAGCTAACATTGCTAGCTTGCCATGTTTGGAGCTCCTAGCTGTAAACAAATGCACGTGTTCCTCTGTCTCAGGCATCTCGACGAAACTATGTAAAATTATTGAAGAGTAAAAATTTTGACAGCAATTTTACGGAAAGATACACGCACAATTCGGCTTCAATGATTAACTGTGACAACACAGTGCCTGCCCTAAGGTGAGGTAGGTAAACAACTGGATACCTGACAAAATAAGATTCCAAAAGAAGCTCTTTTTAAGGCTGTTTGAAATAGTTTGCATGACCCTCGTGTTTCATGATGAACTCACATTCGTTTTTCTTCTTCTTAATAAATCAAATCATAATTTAAAAACTGCATTCATGTTTGCTTGTGTTATCTTTGTCTGATCTAAAGGATTTTTAAAGTGGGGGACCTGCAAAAATGAACACATTTGAGATGAGGACAATACATTTTTCTCCTCCCACCAATGAAACCTAATGTGTTCATATCTTTTATTAAAAGTGTGAGTCTACTGCCCTGTACATAGGATTAACTATTCATAATATAGCATATGTGTGTATTCCATATAGTTTTCCAGTCAAAGGTACTCCAGAAGCTTTACCCTGCAGCTCCTAAATTGGAGAAAGAACCCTCCCCACCATGCATAGTAGTGGATGTGAAAAGAAAAATCACTCATCAGGATATTCCTCACAGTAAGATTTCTTGTATTTCTTGACTTTTTGTGTTGCTTGCATTAATTCTTTGATAATTAATATTCTCTAATGGGGTTTATGGTTAAATTAACTTTTTTCCCCCTTTTTGTAGGAAATGCCGCAATGCCGGCGAATACAAGTACAGCAATTCAAAGTAGGCGAATGTACACAGTTCTACCTCCTCCCGAAGGCTACGATGCAGATTCAGTGAAATGTGTTCCATTACCACAGCTCGAGAGCATAAATTTTGGGGAGGGTCCATCTGGTAAGGCAGCTAGCTTTAATCTTCTGTTATTGTGAACTTGTGATTTGCATCATAAATGTAAATCCAAATGGATTTGCAAAATAAATGTACCTTAAGGTGGTCTTGGTTCTTGAATTGCACTCAATTATTCCACTCTGTAAAACAGACCATGAAAATTTTGTTGTTCCTTAAATGCAGCACATATGGTCTTCTAAGCCTGCTGATTACCTCAATGTTTGGTAGAAGAAATTAGTATACCAATGAAGCCCTATTTCAGCAGATGTGATTTTTTTACTGGATAAATGGTTTGTGTGGTTTGGTTTTCAGTGTGCTGTGTTTGTCTGTCTTTGCACAAATTGTAAGAATTATCACATTTTAATTGCAGTGTTGTCTCATTTCACAGCTCACTGTACTTATCACCTATCTTAATGTTGAATCCCACCTGACGTTATTTGTTTTACTTCAGTGAACAGGACAAAAATAGATGGAATGGCAGCATCTGTAGGTTCATTTTATAATACTTGTCTGTGATTTCACTGGCCACTACATTAGGTACACCTGTAAGATGGGTTTAATGGTGGCGTCAATCAAAACTAATCCGAAGTTTTGATACATTGTCCGTTTCGATTAAATGAGTGAATGAATGACAGTAGAGTGTTATAGTGAATTTTATTATGTAATCTATAAAACTGATTTAGGTTGGTTCTTTTTTTTGGGGGGGGGGGGGGGGCTTGTGTGAGTACAGTAGTCAGAATTTTCAGCATGAATGCTACTTGTCTGATAGTCTCTTATGTAGCAATTAGAGCTGTCAAACGATTACATTTTTAATCAAATTAATCACATCTTAGAATTTTGATTAATCACGATTAATCAATCGCTTAATAAAAAAGGCTTTTTTCTCTAAAAAAAATCCTGACAAATTTGAACAGCAAGCATGTGTTAATTCTTTTGACATTTAATGTTATGAGGACGTCTTCAAAAAAAATTGACCCACTGCACACACTCATCCTCCTTTTTTCTAATCAGTTAATTACTTACATAATTTAAAATAAAATAAAAAATACCCCGATATTTTGACATGAATAAATATTCTGAATGTGAGGCGCAAACATTCATGAAATGCTTTACTTTAATGCACGAAATTATGTTTATTGCTCAAACACAACTTGAGCTACCTTAAACGTAGCCATCCGCTGTCACGCTAAAGGATAATCTATTGTCAAAATTAATAGTGCGATTAATCTGTGTTAATTCATGATTAATGCGATATTTTTTTGTGATTAATTAATCAATTAACACTTTCAAGAAGTAAGAAATGGGGATGGTTGCTATGCGATGCTACTCCACTCTTTCATCTGCGTAAATGTCTTTAGAATGTTGTTTTTCCCAGCCCAATTAAACGATTTCTTACCTATGGCCTGCAGGTCACGATATACAGGAATGCAGTGAAGAGCTGGAGCAGGATGTAGAAGCAAATGAACAGAAAAGAAGGAAAAGAAGAAAAAGGCGACTGAAGTTTCATGAAGGTACAGATGGAACAACTTCAACTATAGTGTCTAGTGTTGTTCAGAAAGGGACACTGATGAATGAGGAAAAAGTGAACATTAGCCGGAACAAGAAAAGGAAACTGAAGAAGAAACGCCACAAAGAGAAGATGCTCTCAAAGGGTTTAATGACTCGGGCTTCTGCCCTGGAGTTCACATACCAAAGAGAAACCGATGAGGAGGAGGAGGAGGAGGAGGAAGACAGAATGAGAGCTGAGGTGGCAGATTTCCTCAGGACCACAATGGAAATCTATAAGTCAGATTGTGAGTGCTGTGCTGTTCTAAACGTTTTTGTAATATCACAGTGCTTTATTCAAGTGTGAATTTGATAGCATTAGACCAAGTAATGGGAGGTCCTGTGGTTCCTTAGCTTTACTGAATGCAGAGAAGTTTCCTCTCCTTCCTGGTGTGTTGGAGGATCTTGTGAAGAGCGTTGCCAGTGGAAGCAGGCCTGCGTCTCTCTTAAAATGTCTTCACACTCTGAAGCTATGTATTCAACACAAGGACCCAAACAGACTGGAAGAAGCACTGCAGGACCTCAACAACAACACCCTAATGTCTGCAGGTTAGTGATTGTTCAGAAATGATGCTGTGGGCCAGACCCAGCACTCCACGTCATTTGATGTGGCCCGCAAAAGCTTTTTCGCAATTTGTTCTTGCTTGATGCCATGGAGCTCTGTCACACTTGAACAAAAAAAGAGCCTTCCTCAAACTACTCCCACAAAGTTAGAAGCATAGAATTCTCCAGTTAATCATGGTAAGATTAAGATGTAAGATTCAAGGGAACAAACGAGTCTAATCCAACCCCTGACTGATTAATGTTATTAAGAGATCCGAGTCCATCAATGCTGTTGTTCAAATAGCCCAGGGGTCAGCAGCAACCTTTAGGCCAAATACATAACCCAAATTCTGTCTGGAGCTGCAAAATATTTGGACATTGCGATGAAGGAAACAGTGTGTTAGTGTTAGTCTAATATGGGCCCATTTGCTGCACCAGAACACAAAAATATGCAACATCCAATTCATTTCTGCCTACCTTTTAATGATTTCTCATACTTCCTTTTTCATACATTTTTAGATTTTTTTGTCAAAATTTCTGACATTTTTGGTCATTTTATGGATGCATGGTCATTTTCTGCTTTTTTAGACATTATAGATTTATTTTTTTTTTCAACATTGTTTGCTATCAATTTTCTGACATTTTATGGTAATTTTCAGGATTTTTATAGTTACTTTTTAAATGCTTTCTTTTCTGCCTTAAGAAACTAGATTTTTGTCTTATGTTATTTTTATTTATTTATTTATTTGCAATTCCAAATACATTTAATGGTAATATTCTGCCTTTCTTCTTTTGTTTTTGGCATTTTTGGTTACCTTTTGAACATTTTTTTCGTCTGCCTTTTTATTTTTAATTCAATTCCCTGACATTTTTTACACAATTTCATAGAGATTTTATGGTAATTTTCAGATATTTTTTTTCTTCCTTTTTGGACATTTTTAGGCTTTTTTTTTTTATCTACCTTTCGTCTCTTTTTTTGACAACTTAAAGTTTGGACTCTGACTTATTTAAATATTTACTTATTATTTTTTTAAATTAGTCCTATCTAAAAAATAAAAATAAATATATTAAAAAATCTAAATTACTCCTAGTTTTTTTTTCTCTAAGAGATCCACAGAGAGCCACTGGAGTGGGACTAAAGAGCCACTCGTGGCTCCAGAGCCGCAGTTTACAGACCCCCTGATACAGCCCATTAAATGAGGTAAACGGTCCAAAATGGCTTCCTCTTACTTGGATGCTCAGGCACATCATTGGCAGGTCCGTGCAAGTTTGTGCTTGCCTTTGTCAGCCCGTGCTTGCCACTCGTGCCATACGCATTCCTGTTCCTGTATGCTTCACCTGAGTAAACGTGCCCTGACCTGCCCTTGTCGGCCTTCACCTGCACATACATGCCCTTAATGTACAAAAGCATGCACTTGAACTTAACCACGCATCTCACACATTTAAACCTGTTAACCTGGCCTTAACCCTTTGGCAGCAGCCAAAGCACCCCAAGTGTGCAGGCACGTTTTCATTCGTGTGTGATTGGTTAAACGTTCTCATAATAGGATTAGCAGTGACTTGTCAGGGGTCCACTTGTTTGTGTGTCTCAGAAGCGGCAATGCAGGAGACACTAACAAGGAGATTCAACCTCTGAATGCACATCTGTCCATCCACATGGGCAGGATGGGGCCCTGTGAAAGCCACGTTGTTGCCAAGACTGCTGTCGTTTTCCCTTTCCTCTTTGTGCACCTGCTCCACAACAGCATGAAAGCCGCTCAAACATGCCCACGGTCTTCATGGCGAATGAGTCATCCTTATGTCAGTGTTTCATAATGCAACTCCCCCACCAGATTTGATCAAAGAAGCAGCGTATCAATCGAATTCAGAAAGAAAAAACATTCAGAATCTTTTTCTTTCCTTTTTGCTGGTTTGGCCTTCACATCGCATTCATGAGTTTTGATATTCCGAGAATACTATTTTCTAACTCGGTTCACTCCAGTTTATTTCAATCCCCCTCAGCATGTTTTTCTATGCTGTGGAGTTCCTCTGATAAACGACTTGACTGATGCAACCCCAATGTTCATTTTATGCAGCCTTAAATAGAATTCTTACTGACAGTTTATCTGCTTTAATGTCACCATGTAAGTACTTAATATTTTCTTCCCAGATTTATTATGTTCAAGTACCACATTTTGTTGTCTTTGTGTTTCAGAGGAAACCACTGCGGTTGCCACATTGTTCCAATACTGGATAACAGACGTTCTTACCATAAATGGAGCCAATGAGACTGAACTCTCTCACAGACTTAGTCATGCATCAACACAGTGTAAGGATTAACTCTGTGCTACTTCCATATTGACATTCATAATTATGGTAAGTTTGTATCTCAGATGCTCTGATGCTATGCAAATATTTGTCTTTGATTAGTTTGTGGATTTTTCTATACTTATTGGAATAAAACAGTATTAATCAAATAAGAAACGGTAGTTGTATTGATCTGTTATTTACCGTATTGCTGTAATATATGCTGTTCAAATGAATGGGAATTGGTAACACTTGTCTGTCTTATCTTACCCCCAATTACCAGCATGGCAAATGTCAGCACTGCAGGGAGTGGTGTTTTGTTTACTGTCATGACCTTTAAACTATCCAACAAATCAAATAGCTTCTCAATTATATTAGAACAACTGTCTGCAAAACACTGTTGTAATTTGAAATGATCGTAGTGTGATTTTCAAACTGACTGTGAAGTATACATTCATTTCAAATGACAATTTTTGCTGATTGTGCCACTCAAAGGGGTGATGATTAGGGGTGCACCGATCGATCGGCCTTGGGGGGATCGGTGATCGGCTGAACCCTTAAAAAATAAACCGATCTTTTCCACCAGTCCCATCTCCCTCCTTAAAGGAATACTTGATTCATTGAGCCATTTTCATCAGTAAAAAGTTAGTATTTTGTCAAGAATGAATTTGTATACAATTAATACCTTTCAAAGCTATTTTTTCCACATGCTGTCGACTGAAGATGACATCACCTGTGCTGAGGAAGTAGGTAACGACCAATCATGGCTCAGCTGTTTTCTGTGTTTGGTCAGCAAACTGACCCATGATTGGTCGTTACCTACTTCCTCAGCGCAGGTGTTGTCATCTTCAGTCGACAGCAAGTGGAAAAAATAGTTTTCAAAGGAATTAATTCTACATGAAAAATAATGAAATGATCAAATTCATTCAAAATATTAACCTTTAACTGCTGAAAATGTCTCAATGAGTCCAGTATCCCTTCAAAGGTCTAAAAAAGCAAGCCATTGTCCTCTTCTGCTGAGGGGATTAATAGGTTTTTCATTTTTATTTGAGAGAACTACTTCATGTGCAGTTAAAACAGCCCGTTTGTATTATTTCACAGATTTTTTTCAATGTTTTCCAATAAAATAAGATTGGAACACTGAAAATGTATGCTGCTTTTGAAAAAAAAATCATGATCAGCAAAAATCACGATCGGCAGGTCAGACTTTTTAAAAGATCTGTGATCGGCCAGAAAATTGTGATTGGTGAACCCCTAGTGATAATTCATAACAAATAACTACTGTAATTGAGCAACTTGCCTCTCACAAACACTTGTTGCAGTTATCTAACTTAGTCTACACTAATATAGAAACACAGCATGTTGGATGCATGTTGGACTTTGAGCATCATTGCCTCCTGGGGAGCCTGACGTTAGCTGTAATCTATTCCGGTGCATTTACCCAAAGCTTGTTGCCAGGGGAGGAGTTCATGAAAAGGACAGAGAATTATCATGGCTGCGAGGTGTCATTGTGTCATGTTGAGTAAGAGCTGTTGTCTTTTTCACAACGGAACCAGTTGCAGTGCAGCGATCGGAAGGATCTGTTTATGTAGATAAAGCTCACAAAAATATGAGCCTTCAGTTGTTTATCAATTATGGTATTGGACAGAATATTAGTTGGAAATGCATTTAAAAAATCACAAAAGTTGTAAATTGTTTTGCACTATGTTGCCTAAACGAATTACAGGTATTACCTACAACGTAGATAAAATTCTGACTCTCACATTGTCTGATGCCCATGTGGCACACAGGTATGCAAAAACAATCTGTTACCACGCAGCCCCTCTGGGAACCCTTTAGTAAACTGTGGGTGCAGATAAATTAACTGTGGAAACAGATTAGTAAACTGTGGGAACAAATTAGTAAACTGTGGGAACAGATTAGTAAACTGTGGGAGCAGATTAGTAAACTGTGGGAGCAGATTAGTAAACTGTGGGTACAGATTAGTAAACTGTGGGTACAGATTAGTAAACTGTGGGTACAGATTGCTAAACTGTGGGTACAGATTAGTAAACTGTGAGAACAGATTAGTAAACTGTGGGTACATATTAGTAAACTGTGGGTACATATTAGTAAACTGTGGGTACAGATTAGTAAACTGTGGGAACAGATTGCTAAACTGTGGGTACAGATTGCTAAACTGTGGGTACAGATTAGTAAACTGTGGGTACAGATTAGTAAACTGTGAGAACAGATTAGTAAACTGTGGGTACAGATTAGTAAACTGTGGGTACAGATTAGTAAACTGGGAGAACAGATTAGTAAACTGTGGGAACAGATTGCTAAACTGTGGGTACAGATTGCTAAACTGTGGGTACAGATTAGTAAACTGTGGGTTCAGATTAGTAAACTGTGGGAACAGATTGCTAAACTCTGGGTACCGATTGCTAAACTCTGGGTACAGATGAGTAAACTGTGGGTACAGATTAGTAAACTGGAGAAACAGTTAGCTAAACTGTGGGTACAGATGAGTAAACTGGGGGAACAGATGAGTAAACTGGGGGAACAGATTAGTAAAGTGTGGGTACAGATTAGCAAAAAAAAAAAATTGTTTCATACCCTGGCACCAGAGGGGCTCTGTATGTTACAAATGTCGTACTCCTGATCTTTATTCATCACTTACAAAAGCACACACGTGCTAAGGCACATGTGTCAAGATCCAGAACTCGAGGGCCTGAGTCCTGCATGTTTTTGAGGTTTCTCTACTCCAACACACCCAAAGTGCAAGTGATCAGGGTCATTATCAGGCTTCTGTAGAGCTTGCTGATGAGATGATCATTTAAATCAGGTGTGTTGGAGGAGGAAAACATCTAAAACATGCAGGAGAGTGGCCCTCGAGGATCATAGTTTCAAAGTTTTTAAATGTCACG
Source organism: Vanacampus margaritifer (assembly GCF_051991255.1). Classification (NCBI taxonomy): domain Eukaryota; kingdom Metazoa; phylum Chordata; class Actinopteri; order Syngnathiformes; family Syngnathidae; genus Vanacampus; species Vanacampus margaritifer. The sequence continues at coordinate 54,262,503 of NC_135432.1, read as the reverse complement.
AGCAGATTGCCCATGTTGTATTGGCATTGGTCAATACAAAAGTGTGATTGAATTTGGTAATTCAGTTTTTGTTTGTTTGTTTGTTTTGTTTTGTCCATGAAGAACGGTTTAATCTAATCTACACAGTATTTTACTGAACTGTATTAAGTTCTCTGCGGCCAGAGACGATATCAACTTTTTCTTACATTATTACCGGTAAGCAAATTATTTTAATATAAACCCCCCCAAAAAAGCTTTAAGCATTTCAAGTGGTTTAGGCAAGTCAAATGCTCACACCCCAAACCAGGACTTGTAGGACCTGGGAAAGTAAATAAGAATCTACAGTACATTCCTGACTGAAGTCGTTCTGTAGGTCTACCTAATTCCAAATGGTGTAACGTACAAGCCTAGACTACATTTATTTCAACCGAATTTTGAAAAACATTTCCAAGATGTCCCCACCTTCCACTTAAAAAAAGAAGAGTGTCACCTGCAGTATATCTGCAATAGGATCCGTCTTGGTTCTGTTTACTTCTCCGTCCTCGTATGCCAACTTTCGTAATCCCATTAGAAACAGCATCTGCCAAAGCCTGTTATAAAAGGAGACATTATCAGGGGAGACAAGTCTGCTTTGAACCAGATATCTGAGCACAGGCTGAGGTGATCGCGCGCCACACCGAGTTAGACCGTCTGTCGGCGGGTTTCCCCTCCTGGGAGTCCAGGAAAGGGAGCGGCAGAGACCCGGGTCTTCTTGGTTCAACCATCAACAGCACTGGCAAAATGTTTTTCCGACTCCCGAGACTGACTCCGGGCTACATCAGGTTACTGCAGGTGAGATTGAATTGTTCTTCTGTTGTGGTGTTAGCTTTTTATTCAGTCGGGTAGACTGGTCAATGGAGTCCTAAGGTTCTATGTTGCTTGTGGATTTTTCTGTATAGCTGCCTGCTTGTCATGGAATTCCCTTTGATTTCGATCCATGTTAGCAAAAATGAATAAAACTGAATCTCAGGTTGCATAGTGCTTGTTCACTATATTGGTCCTTGGAGGAGTAGTTCTATAAGACTGACGTAATCACTGCTTTCAAGGTTGTGGTTTTATAGGCGCATACACGGCTTAGCCTCAGGCTAAGTATACAGCAACTTTATTTCACTAAGCTTTATGCTGCCAGCAGGTAGCCGTTTATCTGCCTGGTGGTGACTCGACTGCAAATGTGATGAAATGCATACATATCGTACTATACACACAGTCTTTCCATGGTACAATTTCCATAATTATTATATAGGACGCATTTGGTTTTAGCTCACGTCACACAATTACCTTTTCAGTGACACAAACTATGAAGAAATGTAAGCCTGTGACAGCCCAACGAGTTGTAAATGGAAATGAGAATTGGGTGAGTGAGCTTCAGGAATGGCTTTTTAACTGCCTGTGACACAACTGTTTTGTAAAATGAGCTTTCTATTATTTGCTCCGCTTTATTATTGTCTGCAAAGGAAATTGCCCATGTCGCAAAATAGACACGTTCTTTGTTTGTTGGAAGAAATATAGTAAAAGAGAGATGGTGGGCACTATTCTGATTAGGGTTGTCACTATTTTTAGAATCGATTATTCTACCGATTAATCGGATAAAATGTTATTTCGCATTTAAGTGCAAGACCATTTCCCCCTAATTATTTACTGTTTATTAACCAATTATTGTTTGGCCTTTAGTATTTTTTTAGTGATTACAAACCAACAGAACATCAATTCAGCAATATCAATGAGAGGAATTGATGTTGTACTCATCGACCTTTTTGAAACAAATTTAGTCATTGGTTCAGTCATTGTTTTCCAAAGTAAACGTTAATTTTTGCAAATGTTTTATTTTGATTAAATGCAAAAGATAATCAGGCTACGCTGATGACGGACTGCAGAAATCAGAGATTAATTATTGTTGAGAGACTGAAATTGGAGGGTTTGGACATTTTTAATTTAAACAATGGCTCTAAACGATTACTCAATTAGTAAAATAGTTGATTCATTTGATAATCGATTATTTGTCGATTAATCGATTAATTTTGAAAGCTCTAAAATACAGCTGTCAATCGACAATTAATCAATTATCAAATTAATCTACAACTATTTTACTAATTATATCGATCTAATTATATCGATAACTATTTTACTGATTATACTCGATTATTTGTCGATTAATCTATTAATTTGGAGCTGTCAATCGACAAATAATTGTAATTAATCGACAACTATTTTACTAATTTAAATTGTTTAAATTAAAAATGTCCAAATCCTCCAATTTCAGTCTCGCAACAGTCCTTCATCAGAGTAGACTGATTATCTTTTGCATTTAATCAAAAAATGTGCAAAAAAAATGTACGTTCACTTTGGAAAATGACCAAACCAGTGACTAAATTTGTTTCATAAAGGTCTGTGAGTACAACATTAATTCCTCTCATTGAAATTGCTGAATTGATGTTTTGTTGATTTGTAATCACTAAAAAAATAGACTAAAGGCCAAACAATAATTGGTTAATAAATAGTCATTAGGGGGGGAATGGTTTTGTAATGCACTTGAATGCGAAATAACATTTTATCCGATTAATCGATGGAATAATCCATCGATTAATCGGTTCTAAAAATAATCATTAGTGACAGGCCTACTCTATTTTGAAGGGCATTGCGGGACTGAGGTGAGGCTCAAGTGAGAATATCTATTGTTACTTATATTGTATGAGGACATAATGTTGTTGTTTTTTTCATGATGTGCTAGTATTGAATCTTTCAGGTAGCTCGTCACAATCTGTCAAAATCCATCAACTGATTTGTCCTCTTTCTTCTCTCAGACCCAGGCCTACCACAATGTGTGTGTGGTGCGTCCACCCGAGAAGACCATGCCAGGCATGGCTATGCTTCTCGGGGCGGTGGGGATCGGGATGTGCGGGTACAGCTCCAGGCAGCTGGCGCTCTACCACCGACCTTCCAGCCGCGTGCTGCAGAGTGTTGGCTCGCACACCGATGCCAGCATGGTGGGCGCGGCGATGCTCAGGACCCCCTTCTTGGATGCCACCCGCAGGGCTGGAGCCTGCCAGGAGATCCCACCTCCTTCCTTTGTGGGCCAAAAGTTTGTTTAAAATAAGATCAATGGTTGGGTAAAGAGCGTTTCGGTAACCACGCTTTTGCGTGTTGAAGATTGTAGCTATGCCGGCCCATTGTCTCAATGAGGCCCATGTGCTCTCTGATCACATGCAAGTGGAGTTACCGGAACGATTCGACCTGTGTTGGCAGAAGGCTGGATGTGACATTAGTTGTTTGGAGTCATGTAGTTCCTCCATTTTGTCATTATCTGTAACAGCAGTGCAATAACCATTTACTGTGAAACTGATATCAGAACTTCCCTCACCGAACCGCACGTATGTTTAATTTAGAGTCCCTGTCTGTTTTCATACGGCAAAAAAAGGAATGAGGGACAACAGTAGTCCTTCATAAACAGATGGCACGCAGCAAGCAAGCAGAAATGAAAGTACTTTACTTTAGCAGGCTGTCTCATGATACCTATCAACAGAACAGGTCGCATCCTTGAACAAAGCCTCAAACTTAAACCATCAATTAAGGGATAATGCGGAGGTTGGCTTTGTGACTCAATTAATGGCCCTCTAAGAATGGGCTACTAATTTTTAACAAAGCTTGGTCAAGGTGATGAAGTACAGCAGGAAGGAGCAGCAACTTGTTTATGACAGATTATGTGATGGTGGCACAGATTGCTGCATTTTTTTTTTTTTATCTCACACAGGTGGAAAACCACACCATAAACGGCCCATCCCATCATAGATAGACAGTCCATGTGCCCCCAAACCGTACCTTCCTCCCTGCAATGCCCGCCATTTGTCTCTCTGCCATGCATGAGTGTGGATATTACAGCAGTGGTGTGTGTGTTCACACCCAACAATAAACAAAAAAAAGAAGCTGTTACCAAGAGATGCGGATCCAAATTGGCGAGGCATTGAGCGTGGTTGAGAATGCGTGCTGTGCCTTAGGGAGAGCACTCGGTCTAACTGTCAAACTGTTGGGAAAAAAATTCCCACGAGCGAGATCATAGACTTAAGTGGTGTGTAATATGAGAATGTTTTTTTGTTTTTTTCGTGTTGCGTTCCGTGCTGAAGATCAAGTCTTTCCTGTCTAACTTAATTGTGACAGGTTGGATACAATTTAGAAAGACAATCGCCAACCTCCTGAACTCCATCCCATTGTGTGATTTAAAAGAAAACATTTCTAATGTTTTTCACCAACAACTGGTTAAGTGGAATCTGACTGGACACAGAACCACATCCATGTGGACAATATGTTCTCTCTAGACCAGAGGTGGGCATTGAGGGCCGGAGTCCTGCAGATTTTGCATGTTGCTCTTCTCCAACACAGCTGATATATGATCAGCTCATCAGCAAGCTATGTATAAGCCTGATAACGATCCTGTTGATTGGAATCAGCTTGTGTTGGAAGAGGGAAACCTCCAAAACCTGCAGGACTGCGGCCCTCGAGGACCGAGATTGCCCACCTCTGCTCTAGACTGTGTAATCAATATAGCGTGAGTTGCGCAGAGATTTTATTCTATTTTTTGGGGCCACTGCAGTCTTGCATACGGACTATATGCCACGAAGGAGGCGGAACTTCCGACTTCCGGGTTGTCACCCATCAACTTTGTTGGTGTTTTCGGTTTGCGACGTGTGGGCCGCGTCCCAATACTTGCGCTTCCGCCTCTGTGCCCCTCGGTTGCGCGTTCCCGTCGACGGTTGCGAGGCTGCGAGTGTGTAGTGTCTGTCTCAGTGTCCGAAGCATTTCAGATAGCCGAGACGCCCTCCCGCCGATGAGCAGGAGCGCGCGGTTCGGGGGCGCAAGGGTGGGGGTGCGAGTGTTGGAACGCGGCCAGCAGTGGCCGGAAGTCCGTGGCATCTATCCTATTGAGCACAGAGCTGTAAGAGAACCCTTTGGTCGCATACATTAGATTTGGGGAGGAGGAGAAGGAGACTTGGATGACATGTTTTATGCAGTAAACTCTGACTTGCTGCTCTTCTGTTTATGAGGGATTACTGCGGAAGATGCGCATTTAAAGGAGAGATTACAGTATAGGCAATTTATGGATTCTCCCCTATTTTATATATTAAACTTCCTCCATGGATTAATTGTTTGAGTGCAAAAAAAGTCCTATCTGCCCCTCTTGAATGTTAGTTTTGCTCTGTTAGTGATACAAGTGAAATGTAATGAAAATAATTCATGTAAAATAAACAATTTAGCAAATTCCATGCGTTGATGTTGCCTGAAGACCTTTTTTTTCTGTGCAAGTAATTCAATTACTATTTATGACATTACTGCTTCTTTTCTTTCTTTTTTGCATAAAAATATACTCTATTTACTCTAGCCTACTTGGCAAAGTGAGATCAGTTCATCCCTAGAAATTTGTACCTTTGAATAAGGGTACTCGTCTTTTTACAGAGTACATCTAGTTAAATATGTTTTAAACCCAAAACTGTTCAATATATTTGTTGGAAGTGCAGGTACTGTTTGAAAATTAGTCGTGAGTTATCCTAATTCTCCTCACTCCATTAATACACAAAAACAAGACACCATCATGTATAATGATACACTATTTTATTACCATTAAAATCGTTCATCTGCGCTTTTTAGTACCACTTTTCTTCACCGGGGTTCAGAATGTGAACTTCCTCCTGATTAATGGATGACTTCACAATGGGAACAATGTGGAATTCACAACATTGTGCAAAAGGTATGTGACATGTTTCATTTTAGCGTGGTGTGATCGGGTTCTTGCGCCACAGCGACGTCAGCAATCAAATTAGAGATGACTCAAGAAGCAACAATTGTCTTTTCCTCTTTCTTTTTTTTCAACATCAGCAGCTCAACTCCTCCCTCTGGTGGACACACAGAGCGGAAATTCTCGCGGGCACTCTTCGCTTTGCGTGGTTTTAGCTCGTCTCGCTGTAGGAGGACGTACATTCATGTTTGGATTATCCCAAAAACTGTTAACATGAATTAAAATGTGTTTCAAGTCGATGTAGCGACTTTAAGAAGACTCGGTGAGGCAGTGCGCCTTGGTGGAGACGCGCTGGAAGAAGCAAGTGGGGGGGAAGAGACAAGTTGACCAAACTTAAACGGATTTTTGGATTAGGTTGTCCGCTTTCAAAGGTTTGTGTCCATTATCATTCTGCTTTAGTAGGCGCATGCTAGTTTTCCTCAAGTAGAGTGATTAAGTGTTACTTTTCAACACTTTCGTCACGCACCTTACAGAAGTTTGATTTCATTTATATGAAACTAGTGTATTTTATATGTCTCTGCTCTAGTTTTGCCACATTGATCACAGTTTCTCATTGAATATCTGTAATCAGGAATGTGTTCAAGGTCCGGCCCGGGGTACATTCATGACCCGTTGCTGATTTTGTTCATTGTTTTTACACAGACTCTCGCATATTCCAAGAAGGAAATTTAACACGGCTCGCATCAAAAGGATAGGGGGAAAAGTTGAAATAATGTTGACTTTTTTTTTTGTAACAAATGAAAGTTATCACATTAAGATAGTCATAATGACATTTTGTCGCATTTTTTGTTTGTTTGTTAAAAGTTTTAAATAGCCAGATGTCACACTTTTTTGTATTGCATTTTAGATGTCACACTAAGATTAACTTTTGTTTGTTTGTTTGTTTGTTTTGCCGCCCTTCCTTCCACATTTCTGTAAAACGTTTGGACATCCCTGCTTTAAACACAAGCAGTTGCTCTGACCTCATCCTTGATGATGTGATGTCTTCTTTTAAAATTGTAATTAGAAGCACCAGTCACATCTGAAACTCACGATCATGTGATGGAAATCCGTTTAGAAAGTTTTCAAAGAGGCTCGAAGTCACTGGCTTGTTTTTCAGCTTTCCCGCAGTGCCGAAGAGGTAGGACCTCATCCATCATCTGGACCGGATGTGCCGCATGTGCAGGTCACCCCAACCGCCACTTTGATCTGGGCCGGGCAGGAGAGCAGCAAGCACCAGCAGGGCCCTTCTGCGGCCAAACTGACTGCAGGATGGGAAGCTTTTCTAGCAAGGACAGCCATGGACTCACCGGTAGGTCACTGCATGTTTCGAGCTTGTGCAAAAGTTGGAGAGAAGGATATGTAAGGGCCGATGAGGAAGGGAAAGGTTACAAAAGAGGAAGCAAGTGGAACGGCTGCGCATGCGGAGGCAGGAATCTTGGCAGCCCTCCTGGGTGTTGCTCAGCGAGTGGTCATTCTCCTCGCGTCCCCATGTGATCCATTTGGGCCAGCTGTGATGAATCGGCAGAATTCCCCGGCTCAGCACAAGGGCAGCGGATTAATCATAGAGGCTTAATGCTATCAGACATCCACGCTCACTCACACACACACATTCATTCAGTCAATCTGCCACCCATGTGCATGGATGGACGAGCACATTAAGGTCTGGAATGAAGAAATAAAAAGGGAAGGGAGGTTTGAGAAAGTTATTAAACAATCCTGCCATTCTTTCACGATGATTAGGTGCATAGTTGCTGCTTTCACATCATTTAAAAAGAAATCCTTCATTTTGGGGGGGCTTTTGTCTGAACAAGGAGAAGAGAGAAGGCCGAGGAGGTCTGGTGCTCAGTGCTTATCTGTAAATCTTCGTGATTTGTGGCAGGTTGTGAGAGCCAAGCAACATTCAATGAAACCACAGATCCCAAACAGCTTTTGCTATGATTCTGTCGTCTTTCTGTCTGTCCCAGAATGTTGCGGTTAGTTGATGTTGCTGCAGCATTGCCGACGGGCAATCTCCCTGTTAAAGAATTCCCACTGGCATGGGCAGCTCATTGAATGGTGTTTTCACTGACATGCCAGAGGAGTGACCGTTAAAGTGTTTTTGTCCCATCGTTCTTCCATGACATCATTACCCGATGATGCAGATGCTCACTTGGCCATTGTCAACTGTTTTTTTCCCGTTCTTTTTTAAATTTCAGTCCACTTAAAATGTTTTCACACTCGCTTGCTTAAAAGTGTTGCCTTATGTTTAGTCTGGATGTGTTTTTGAGAATACTTTTGTAAGATGGAAACTGAAGGTTTGGTAGGTCTACTGTTGCTTCAAAGTGTGGTTTGCCATTCTGCTGTCTTGTAACCAAAAAAATATGCAGGTAAAATGAAACATAGTTAACTTAGTAGGTCCATAAAAGTACTGTATATCTTAAAGGGATACTTGGCTCATTTAGCAATTTTCAATGGTAAAAAGTTAACATGTTGTCCAGAATGAATGTGATAATTGTATTATTTTTTAATGTATTTACAATTAATACATTTTAAAAACAAATGTATCCACTTGCTGTCGACTGAAGATGACATCAGCTGTGCTGAGGAAGTAGGTAAATGACAGATCATGGCTCAGTTTACTGACCAAACCCAGAAAACAGGTGAGCCTTGATTGGTCGTTACTTCCTCATTACAAGTGATGTCATCTTCAGTCGACAGCAAGTGGATGAATTCGTTTTTGAAGGTATTAATTGTACATGAAAAAAAAAGTTATCAAAATAATTTTAAATAAAATATTAACTTTTTACTACTGAAAATGGCTCAATGAGTCAAGTATCCCTTTAACATTATGAAACATTTTTTGCTTTAAAGCAAGATAAAACATAACAAAAAAAATATGGAAACTTTTACATTATGACCCTATCATTTTTGGGCTAACTGTATTTTTTATATACAGACAACATGCAATCTAGAATTTAAGTATTGAACTAGGCCTTGGCCTTTTTTTCTTTTTCTTTTTTTTTTGCTGCCAATTATTCATCTCAGCCACAGACAACGTTCAAGCTATTGCGATTCCCTACGAATTGCGTGTGACTTGAGCAACGGGTCACCAAGCCAAAAAAAGGAAGTCATTGATTGAGGACTACAACGTGATATTTTAGCAATCCCCTAGATACCATTGCAGCTTGGCTTGCACTAACAATGCAACTAACTGACAGAACTTGTTCCACTGGTGTCAAACCCAAGGGCCGCATCATTACACATCATTACATGTGGCCCACGGAGGCAAATCATGTGTGTCGACTTCATGTTTCTTGCTTGACTTGCTAGCAAATTGTCTTCAGTTTTAACAACATTGAGATATTGCTTAACAAGTTGAACCTTATTATTATTATTTTATTTTTTTTTACTGGATTGTGTTGTAAATATGTGATTATGTGAAGGATCATATTGTTTCATAAAGGTCCTTTGAGGTAAACTTTTCCTACGACAAAAATAAGTTTGACACCCCCAAATTGCCAAATTGTTTCTCATATTGCTAAATGTGGGAATTTCAGACTACCCTTGCGTTGCAGAAACATGAAAAATAATGCTCAAATGCTAAACTGCATTGTCTCTTCCAAACATTTTACATGTTGCTACATAGTAAAAAAAAAAAAAAAAAGATACAGCTATACTTACATTAAATCAAATCATAATCCCACTGAATTCAATCTTTCCACTTGAAAATGGTCTGTTCTGGACTCATATGCCCCCTTAATCATCATCACTGAGTAACTTTTAGCAACAAATAGACTCACCTTCTCTGCAAAATTAGCAAGCACCACTGATATTTGTACAGTATGTGTTTCATGCCAAAAAAGATTTTGACATAATGCTAAATTTGTGGTTGTTTCCTCCAGGGAACCACTTGGATAGTTTCCACACTCCTCCTGCTTCCCCACAAAGTGACACTCCCGGATTTGTACCCAGTGCCCCCCAAATCCTGCCCAACGTATCGCCAAAACCTCCCGGTGCATTTTCATCTTCACCTCCTACCTCGGTGCTCGCATCCTCCGGCATTAAGCGATCACAGCCAAGTTCTGCCATTCCTCCACCTGAGTGGAGGCCTCCTCCGCCACGACACAACTCAAACAGCTCCGCAACTGTCTCAGCAGTCAGTCCAGCTTCCACCAAGCCAGAAAGTACATTAGCAGTGAAAGGACACATTACCTCGGGCAGAAATGGGAGTCCTTCTACTTCGACGCCTCGGACTGCGGTTGCACAGGGCAAGTGTGTGCCCGTCAGCCCTGCAAAGAGCCCATCCGCTACTTGTAGCTCCTCACCGGCTGTGTGCGGCTCCTCTGGACCAAAATGGAGAGAAAGGGACAGCAGTCTGAGTCAGTCTTTGTTGCCGGCTCCAGAGACAAGAGATGTCCAATCCAAGGAACTGGAGAGGCTATTGGACGAGTGTCGGACAACATTAGGGACCTCTAATAGTCAGGATGGGCCCACGGATGTCATAGGTAAGACCTGCAAAGCATTTGTGTGGAGATCTTGTTCCATCAGAGCCTCATTATTTTTCTTATATCGAGAAAGGCGAAACGTTTCTCTGACCTTTTCCGTTAGTTTCATATTCATGTGACTTTATCTGACATTTCTCCTCCATCAGAAATGCTGAAACATCTCCAGGCAGAAGTGAAGAATTTGAAGAGTGCGATGCAGGTGAGGTGGTATTCAATTATCTATCAATCCATTTGATCTCATGTTTGTCCTCATGCAGTTCCCAGCTGATCTTGTGCTCCGCAAATATAGACAAATAACCTTTGCACTCGCAATTACACACGTATGGGCAATTTTGAGTCTACATTTGACCTAACATGTAGGTTTTTGGAATGTTCGAGCCAGACATAGTACTTCACAGGCCAGAGCTGAGATTCGCCGCATGTATACAGGGTGGAACATTTTAACTCATTCACTGCCATTGACGGCTATAGACGTCAAAAATTCATTTGAACTATTTCTATTTGTTTCACTTTTTTTTCCACTTTTGTTAACAATAGTATGGAAACCTAGAAAAAAATGTATTGTACGTTTAGAACAGATATAAAATTTAATCGTCTGACGCCCCTAATTTTTTAATAATATATATTTTTTTGTTTGATTGCTTAATTAATTAAACTCTAGATTAATCACAAATTTTATATCTGTTCTATATGTATGATACATTTTTTCTAGGTTTTCATACTCTTGTTAACAAAAGTGGGGGAAAAAATGTGAAACTAATAGAAATAGTTCAAATGAATTTTTGACATCTATAGCCATCAATGGCAGTGAATGAGTTAAAATAGGGCAACCAAACATCCTCTTTTGCCTACATTTTTACACCCTGTCCGGACAACCAGGAAGAGGGATGTTATAATTTCATGAAAATGTCCGGTTTTCATTGTTTTTCATTGGACCAAGCATGTCTTGAATTTGACTGACGCTTGTGTGGGAGGCGGTGTGCACCGTGTTTTTACCGGCATATTTGGTATATGATGTGTGTGACGTGAACATGATTGGCAGGAGAGAACCTGAGAAAGAAGACAAGTTGTGGGAGTTAGGACAACTGCAAGCTATATAATATTTTGTTATGATACGTGAGTGCCATAGAAGACTGTTAGCTGCAGAAATTGGGTGAAATGTGTATATAACATATATAATAATAATAATGCAAGCAATATGGCATCCTGTTCATTCATCTGCATTCCATTCCCGTTGTTGAAGTCTTAGAAGTTGAAATAAGGTGCAGAACTGTATGGGCGGCCCGGAATTTTAGCTCACAGGTAGCGCTCTGTGCTCCCAAAGTGCTTTACATTTTGACTGCCCATTCACCTACTGATGACACAGCATCAAGAGCAACTGGGGGTTCAGTATCTTACTCGAATATACTTCGATGTGTTCACAATTTAGCCTGGGATCAAACCCACAACCTGAGGGTAGAGAGGCAACCACTCTACCACTGAGCCATGTCACCCTACTTTAAAAAAAATATATATTTACAGTATATATATAAATGTACATATACAAATGGTTTGGATCAATGGTTCACATCTGTTCAGTTATTATGCAAGCACAACACTCCCCCCCCCCCTTATTTACTAGAGAGGTGAAGCCGTGTATAGTAGCGCTTATGCTAGCTAATATAGCAGCTCACATGGTTGCAACAGCTCCTCTATAGTCCTCTTTTTGCCCAATTTTCTAGCTAACTAATGTATATATGTATTCCAGTGGTTCGAAAGGAAAGATTACACCGCCATTTAAAATACCTTTATGAGCTGTTAATACATTTAAAACAAGAGGACAAAAAAAAGATGCAGCTGTTTATCAAATTGTCCAAAGTATACGACCCCCTACAAGCAAGTGACCGTGTGGTCAGTGTTTGTGATTGTTCATCCTGGAGATAGCACCAAAACACACCCTGTTATGCTATCACAAAATAGTCTGTGAATTGGCCCTGCTGGCCGTCCTGGGAGCTGGAAGTCTGGAAATGGCGGTCTTCCTGTCCTCTATTGAGGACCCCGAAGGGAAAAGATGAGCTTCTCAGTGTCTCACCAGCCATATATTTATTGTTAAGTCAACACATATACACTGTAATAGATGACCAGAACGTATACGTCTGCAATGAAGTAAACGTTTGTCTTGATCATTACAATTTCATCACATTAGGAAAGCATTTCCACAAACATTCCTGAGTTTTCTTAGATGTTTCCCGCTCCTCTGAAGATGTTGTAATCTGCAGCGATTTCCTGTTTCCAATTCTGACCCCTCCCTTAGGATAGCAGCTTGAGGCTCACAGCAGCCTTCAGGTTACAACAGATGAAATATGACCCAAAATGGGCTCTCCCTTCTTAGCTTTTCCATCTGCAATTGCTATGCTATGTATGTCGTATAATATCAAGTCATACAGGTAGAATTTGAGCAAAACGTTCAGGAATCTACTAATATGTGGACTAACCTTTTACACTTGTGAAACAGTCAATAATTCTAAAAGAAAAACACTGCCTATATTTTTGAGCAAGGTTTTATGATGGCAGCTGTTTAGCCCAGGAATGCAGTAGATTGAACTGTAAAAATGTATCCCATGTGGGAGGTCACCCTGTATCTTGGAATAGAGGTTAGACTGCGTGTATGCTTCAGTTTTCAAATCTCATCTCGCATGCTTATTTGTCTTCCTGGAAGTCTCTCCTCTATGTTTTATGTCTCCGTCCTCTCTTTTCCACTTTCCCACACCCTCGAAGAGGCTTGCAAATGTAATCCCTGCATGGGCCAGCACAGACCACAGGGAGAAAAAGCATTGAGAGGTAGCCGTGTATTAGAAATCAAGGCGATCCAAACCTGTGTTTACATGGGCCCTTGCTGGGCCAATAGAACTTGCAAAGCCTGACTTTATGAACCCACTCAGTCTGCTCTGCTGTCCTGGGAGCTGGTGGAAGGAGGAGGGGAAATAGCAGTGCGGAGGTGGGGGTTCACAATCGGCCGTTCAGGAGACAAAACTTGTTTTGTTTTGTTCAGTGTAGTGAGGAAAAGGAGGGGGTGAGGGCTGATACGCTTGATCACACTGGCCATTTGTTTTTTATGTCTGTTGCACACGGGAGGCAGAGCAGAGGCACAAGTACACACAGACAAATGCACCGGAGAGTATGAATGATTTGTACTTTGTGAACTGATGTCTACCCCTATTGTGCCTCTCTATTTTCTTCAATTCTTCCATCACAGATTTAACCGTTTATTCCTGTGCACAAGAGCTTGAAAAAGTACAGCCTTTTTTTCTGCAGTGTTTTCTTCACCTCTCCCCTCATTACAACCCATCTCTATCAGCTCTATTCCTTTCATATTTTAATTGGCGTTTCAAGAAGTGTATTGGGGTGTACTGTTTCTCTTAGCCAATTAATCAATCAATTACACAGTGTCTGAGAATGCCATCCATCCATTCATCATCTACCGCTTATCCGGTGTCGGGTCGTGGGGGCAGCAGTTTAAGCAGGGAAGCCCAGGCTTCCCTCTCCCCAGCCACTTCAGCCAGCTCCTCCGACGGGATCCCAAGGCGTTCCCAGGGCAGCCGAGAGACATAGTCACTCCAGCTTGTCCCTGCCGGTGGGACATGCCCGGAACACCTCTCCAGCGAGGCGTCCAGGAGGCATCCGAACCAGATGCCCGAGCCACCTCAACTGGTTCCTCTCAACGCGGAGGAGTAGCGGCTCGACACTGAGTCCCTCCCGGATGACCGAGCTTCTCACCCTATCTCTAAGGGAGAGCACGACCCACAGCTCGTGACCATAGGTGAGGGTAGGAACGTAGATCGACCGGTAAATCGAGAGCTTTGCTTTTCGGCTCAGCTCCTTCTTCACCACAACGGACCGATACAGAGTCTGCAGCACTGCAGACGCTGCGCCGATCTGCCTGTTGATCTCCCGCTCCAACCTACCCTCACCCATGAACAAGACCCCAAGATTCTTGAACTCCTCCACTTGGGGCAGGATCTCATCTCCGACTCGGAGAGGGCACTCCACCCTTTTTTGACTTGAGGACCATGGTCTCGGATTCGGAGGTGCTGATTTTCATCCCCAACCGCTTCACACTCGGCTGCAAACCGCTCCAGCGAGAGTTGCAGATCGCGGCTTGAAGAAGCCAGCAGCACCACATCATCTGCAAAAAGCAGAGATGCAATGTTGAGGCCACCAAACCGGACCCCCCCAACGCCTCGGCTGCGCCTAGAAATTCTGTCCATAAAAGTTCCCGACGGACTCTCCTCTCCAGCACCCCTGTATAGACCTTACCAGGGAGGTTTAGGAGTGTGATCCCTCCATAGTTGGAACACACCCTCCGGTCCCCCTTCTTAAAAAGGCGGACCACCACCCCGGTCTGCCAATCCAGAGGCACTGTCCCCGATGTCCACACGATGTTGTAGAGGCGTGTCAACCACGATAGCCCCACAACATCCAGAGCCTTTAGGAACTCTGGGAAGGTCTTCTGGTTCTCAAAGGAGCACCAGAGCTTGTTGCTTGGTTCTCCCTCTCTCTCTTTATTTTTTATTAATTAACTCATTCACTCCCAGACATTTTCACTGAAGCAACCCCCTTTGCTCCCGGCTGTTTTACTGGATTTTGACTGATTTTGCAAGGCCCACAGAATATTGTGTTCTATTGCTATAAAAACATGTAACCTACCAAATGAAAGATTAGAGTCCCTTCTTTTATCAGGAAAACAAAGTATATTTGTTTGTTTCCGTTTTGCAGCAATTAGCATTAGAATATAGCTAAGTTTCATCATTATTAACAAATCTATTTCAAACTGTGGGGTAAATAGCTTTGTTTCAACTTGGCCCTGGTTGATCTCTTTTGCTCTGCTGCCACCTGCTGACCGTGTGTGTAATAACTGTTCTTCAACCGTTCTGTGCAGTTGAAAGGCTGTATCAAAGCCTTCTTTATGCTCTAGCATAAAAAAACGTATGAATACATCTTTTGGACACTTAAAACATTTAAAGTTATAACATATTTATACGTTTTTGGGAGCAAATTAGTTAACGGCCCAATTACCTCACTGGATGAACTTAAAGACTTAGAATCAGTGGTGGCTCCTAGCATTTGCAAAAGGTGTAAAAAGTAAAATTTGTATTTGTATATGCAAATAACAAGAGCCGAACGAGTATGCTGCGATAGGCTCTCGTGTTGTTTATATGCCGCTCCCTGGCTGATCACAGTATGTCAGTCAGTGGTCATGGTGAGGAAAAAGAAACAAAAGGCGTCAGACAGTTTTGTTTATTTTGTCATTTTTCCAGCCGGTCTTGTTGTAACCATACTTTTTAGTGTAAGGGTTGTGTGCTCATTTTTAAACATTGCAAGAAACTGAAATGCTTCCGCTAATTGAACAATATGGGGCAGCCTCAGTGGAGTGGCTTTTTTCCTCTACTCTCTAATGTGGCTACAACTTAACAGTGTATCAGAACGCATGAAACCACACTGCCCCTAAGTGGCCAAATCGTGTACAACATGAACAGCGTTCCCAATAAAGGCACACACAAACTAAGGCAAGACAGTATAAAATAATTTAAATTAAATCGATTTGGGGATATTTAAAATCGATTCTGAATCGTACTAAATAAAAATCGCATTTTTATAAGAATCAAAAACAATTTTTTGCACACCCCTAGTATACAACATGTTGATTAAATGAAATATTTTTCATTAGCTCAGTGATGACTTTAATTAGATCTTCTGATGCGCCATCTGTCTGTGTTTATGCGCACCATCAGTCTTCAATTGTCCTAACCAACAAAAATGAAAATGCTCCATTTCTGCCTGTGTAATCATATTTGTTTCCCTTCTGGATATTTTTCAAAACACAACTTTGGAATCCGTTCCAGGTGACCGCTGCAAGACATTTCCAGGAATTCTCTCTTGGTCCTCTGCTCCCTAAGCTGAAGTTTACGTTAAGGTTACAAAGGTTGTGCGGAATGAAAAAATATTTAGTTTGTCTAGTCTTTGAAGAGGCAGTAGTGATGGTGAATGTGAAGACTGTGCTGAATTACATGGCATTGATTTGGGCCCCTTTGCGCTTTGATGTGCATTCAATACTGTTTCACCTCCTGGGTTCTTTTCAGGTGCAAAGAATATGGCTGTGTTAGATGGTATTCGATCATTTTTTTGGTAGAGAGTTTAGAGAGAAAAGCACTTTCTGAGTTTAGATGTTTCTCCAAGTATGTGTCAAAAGAGAGAAACTGGGTGGAGAAGACAACTAGAGACAGATGGATTGAACAATAACTCTTTCTGGGGAATCACCAGAAATATCTGCTGTCAAAGTAGGTGTTGGTGTGTGTGTGTGTGTGCGCACGTGCACGTGTGAACGTGCACCACATCTGGTCTTGCTGTGGGCCACGGGTCAGCTCTTCCGGGACTGTTTGTATCCACACCCTTATCTCAGTATGAAACGAGGAGCACCCCTTCCTGCTTCCTTAAACAGACTTGCTCCAATTGGAGTGCTCATGCACAGATAACCAAGACTAAGTGAAGACAAGATCATTCACACTCAAATGTTTTTTTTGGTGGGGGGGTTCTTAATATATGGCTGAGTCTTAATCGGGCTCTTTGACATGTTTCCTGGATAGAGCGCCAAATAGCATAAAACTGAAAAGTCAGATAAGCGAGTTTGGTGGTGAGGCAAAATGAATAAGGAATGTGTGTGGGGGGGAGAGAAAAGAAATGTGAGATGTGTGCGTAGAGTATAATATGGTCCAGCTGTGGTCTTGAGTCACTGGTCAGACTAGGGAGCGTCGACTTGGCTCAGTTATTACTTCCTCCTTCGCATCCCCATCCGTTGCTCATCTAATTACTCACCTTTCTAACCTCTGCTCCTTCATCTAACTTCAAAACCATCTGGCTGATATTGCTTCCCAGTCCGTCTGCTGCCGCCATTAAATATGTACCCCTCTTCCTTTATTTGTCATTTCAGCTCCGCTTTAGTACTTGGTGACTGCTCCTTTTTTTTTTGCCATGATATCAAGTGGGGCTTTTGCGTTTGTGCATGAGCGCTTAAGGGATAGCTCTCAATGTTTTATCACACAATCATAACACGGAAACTGTTTTAGCATGATTATTACGGAAGGGAGGAAAACCCCTGTTTAGATGGAGTAGGCTCCAAGTATTAACTCATTCACTGCCATTAACGCCTATTTGACCTAAAAAATTCATTTGAACTATTTCTATTGGATTAACATTTTTTTCCACTTTTGTTAACAAGAGTATGAAAACCTAGAAAAAAAATATTGCACATTTAGAACAGATATAACAATTGTTATTAATCGTGAGTTAACTTGTGAAGTCATGCAAATAAATTACAATAAAAAAAATATCACTTGACACCCTTAATTTTTAATAATCTTTTTTTTAATCGTGAGTTAACTAGTGAAGTCACAATTAATTACAATTTAAAATTTTAATCACCTGATACCCCTAATTTTTAATAATCTTTTCTTCTTTAAAAAAAAAAAAAGATTTAAAAAACAAAAGATTATTAAAAATTAGGGGCGTCAGGCGAATTTGTCGCATGACTTCACTAGTTAACTCACGATTTTATATCTGTTCTAAATATAGAATAAAAAAATCTAGGTTTTCATACTCTTGTTAACAAAAGTGGAAAAAAATGTTAAACTAATAGAAATAGTTCAAATGAATTTTTGACGTCTATAGCCGTCAATGGCAGTGAATGAGTTAATGACACGTCCGGTATCATTTGCTTTCCTCATAATCGTGAGTTAGGCTTTTTTTTTTTTTATTGTGTGGTTTCACAGACATGCTTTTTTTGCATAGTTGGTGTCTTCTTTCAGAAAGATACGCCTTCGTATTTGCTTGTCAGGGCTCGCCACAATATATCATTGAACTCACATTGATCTCCACTAATCACATTCAAATATTAGTCAAAACAATAATGTCAGTTAGTGATGGATTCATCCCTCTTTGTGGAGTCGCGGAATGTAATACTGGCTTGTGAAGAAAAAAGAGCTTTTCAAAAAAATTATATAAAGATATTTTCTAACTTTTAGTTTAAAAAAAAATCTGCAACACATACAGACACACACACGAATACACAGAGACCTCCATCTTTCCAAATGTGCCAAATTACGACCAAGTGTTACGTTTTGTAGTTAAGCAACCCATATCGGCCATGTAAAAAGCAAAAAAAAAAAAAAAACATAATTGGAGTTACTGGGACTCGAACCCGGGTCATCTGGTTGGAAGATGAGCGTCCATCTGGCTGAACTAACAGGCTAGTAATTGTTTTAGTGTTGACTACATGTAACAACCATACTACAACCTCAGCCTCTTCCTAACCTCAACCATTATCATCCCATGTGAAGAGGTAACATGTACAGTCTCACTGAAAAGCCTAATGCTAACCCCAACCATTAGCATCCCATCCCAGAAGTGACGCCGAATTCCCAAAAGTGACGCTGAATTGACATCCTATAGCTCCGACAAACTCCTGCTAGCCGCTCTTAGCATCCAAATCCGACTCGCTCAGGCTTTTGGCGTCACTCGCCGGGCTTCACGTCGGCTGCTAAGTTGCCGTCGCTTGCAGAGATGCTCGTGGTCTCTGTGAGCCACTGTAGAGTGTGTGCTTCAAAATGCACGCGATTCAGTTGCATTCTATGATATAGTGACATCTAGTGGTCAACTATTACACACTGTCACTTTAAAACAAACACAAAATTGTTGCCATTTTTTTAATCACACTTCTTGCATTCAGTGTAAACTTGGAAATGACTATTAAAAAACAAAAAAACGGTAGCCTATTTTATGGCGCATGGCTAAACCATAGCACAACATAACATAAGGAGATTATTTACTTTCAGCAAATGTGCTTCTTCAAAAGTATTTATCAAACTGTTTCGTTGCTACCAATCAAGCACCGATTAAAAGCACTCGAGTAAGTTCGTCTAAAAGCATGTTTGTCCTTTCAGAGTGAGCGAACGGAATGGCTGCAATTCCAGGCTGACCTTCAGGTGGCGGTGTCAGTGGCCGATCGTCTAAGAGCCGAGGCCGAAGAGGAGCTGACTGCACTTCGGTCGGCTCATAAGGATGTAGAGAGGGAACTGGCTGCTGCCCTGCACAGACAGAAGGAGGCTGACATGCAGCTTGTCACTTTGAGAGGGGAGCTGGACGAGAGCAGGCACAGGCTGGCTGCTCTGAGTCAGACCCCAGACAAAACCAATGCCCGAGAAGAAGAGAAGACCGAACCGCCGAAGAACTCTGACAGCAGTGAGGAGAGCCAGAGGGGCAAGGAGAGGGGGGTGTATCGGCTGGCGGGGAGTCCGGATGACACTTTGAAAAGTGTTGTCAGAGAGGATTGCGTAGCTGTCACAAAACGATACCTGAGAAATGTAACCAACGAGGAAAGGAGGAGGGAGGACATGCGAGCGGGTGAGGTGCGAAGAACAGCAACCGCTGAGAGGTCAAGGTGAGGTAAACACTGTGAAGTCATGTAAATCTGCCCACAACAACCTTTGCACTATATGCAGAAGTCGTGATGAACAGTTGCTGTAGCTTACAATACTACTAATAGGCCTACTAATACCAAAGCGTATTGCATTCACTTAAAAAAAATAAAAATAAAAACTACTCCTGTTTTTCTGACAAATTTTTGGGGGGAGCTTTGTTTTTTTTTGAGTATTTTTTATTTTCTGTTCTTCTGAATATTTTTACAGTACAACTATTTTTAGTTTTACAGTTTTACAATTTTTTTTCTGTCAAAAAAATATTCCGAAAAGCAGGCTGAAAAAAAACATTCAGAAAACAGGAGGAAAAATAACTCAGAAAAAAAAGGGGGGGGTGTTTAGGAAAAACAGGGGAACATTAAAAAATAATAATAATAATAATTAAAAAGCTGAAAAAAATAATTCCAAAAAACATTGTTCTGTGAGTATTTTATTTTATTTTTACCTCTGAACTCCAAGTGACTTGTTGCAGACTCGCTAATAGCGGAAGCAGACACTTTCCCGCATACCTCCATATGCAATAAGATGGTCATGTTTACTTACTGGCTTTCAATAAAGGAATGAATGTGTATACTGTACTGTGGTTTGTTCTCTAATCTCTGAGGAAAAAGCCCTTTAAAAAATATTGAGAAAACAGAAAAACTATTATTTTATAAAACAAGGGGAAATTACTAAGAAAAACAGAGGAAAATATTTTTTTTTATACAAAAAAAACCATGGGAAAAAAATATTCAATAAAACCGGAAAAAAAATACTCAAAAAAACAAAGCTCCCCCAAAAAATTAGTCAGAAAAACAGGACTTTTTTTTTTTTTCAAGTGAATGCAATACGCTTCCGTATATTAATAATAATATCAAAAATAATTTGTTAGTACTTGGTCACTGAGTTTGAATGGTTGCCTGTCTCTCTATATGTGCCTTGTCTTGTGATTGATTCAGGGTGTAGTCCATCTTTTGCCAGCAACCCATGACCCTGAATAGGATTAGTAGTATTGAAAATGGATGACATGGATATTAGTACTCTTTCTCGATTTATGCTTAATGGCTATTGCTCAAGTATTAAAAAGCATCGCCACTGAATCAATGAACAAAATGACCAATGACTCATTCTGGATGAGTAGAGGCCCTTTCACACTGCACTTAGCACACCACAGTGCTCCATCAACCAATCCATTCACTGTGTATATGCTGCCAGTAAGTGCACGTGAACTGAAAAATGCTCAATTCATTATCTTAAATAAGAGAAATGGCGGTGGAGTGATTAAAAACAGCATACAGGATAAAATTGATGAATCACGAGTGACAGATAATGTACTGCGACGTAAACAAGAAATTGCTCCCTGTATCTCTTCGTGGAGCCTAAACTCCCCCAGATTAGCATCGGAAGAACCCATACACTTCTTTAAGATGTTCTTTTTCCTCCTCATTATAAGCAAAGCCAGGGCTTTCCTTTGAAATGGTGACAGATACATATTGCTGAATTGAAGCTTATTTTCAGCCACTAGGCCACTTCTTGTTCAGTCGCTATGCAACCAGCACCAAATCTGGGCATTTTGTGGCATCTCGCAAGTCAATCAACATGGCTGTGTTGCGAACAGAATGCCCAGTCTGATCCCACAAGTGTATGGGATTGCTAATGGTTGCTAAATGTCATCTTATCACTCTTAGTTTAGGTTGCCTTTATTGATCACGAGAGTTCTTTTTCCAGTGAGCTCTACTCTATAAACTGACTAAATAATCAAATCAAACTTTATTTATATAGCACCCTTTATACATTAAAACGCAACTCAAGGTGCTGAACAATTAAAACATCCATAGTACAGTAAAAATATGCTGCAACTTGAGCCCACTTAGCATTGTGCAATTTACAGCTGAAATTTCTTTAAACATCTGATTAAACATTTCTTCTCATGTGTGATAACACCACAGAAGCCTGTCCAGATTACCAGCGTACTCTGACTCAATCACATTACAGAATGGAACTTCCCAGTCAACTACTTCCACAACACCTGAATCAACAAACAAAGTGAGAAAGCTTGTTTTCACAGAGTATTACAATCTGAAATATGCTTAAAAATAATTTCAATACTTTTTTTTTTTTTTTGAGAATCTGGTACAGCTTAGAGGACGAAGAAGTCTGGAACAACAAGAGAGCAGGTCAAACACTGATATAGGTGTGTTTATTTTTCTATCATGGTATGCCTGTCTTCAACATTTTGTTTTCACCGTTTTGTTTGCACGTTGTAGCACTGTGTTTGCCACATAATAATTATTTTTTCATTGCAGGGAAACGCGAAGAAACTCTAAACAAGTACAACTCAACTCTCTCTGACCTGCCACCAACCAGGTGAATGGACTCCACACCACACACTCATTTTGGTCACACAATAGCTGCTTTTCCACCAACAAGCCCCAGGATCTTTGAGTTCTGGGGAAAGGAAGTTCTTGGTTGTAAAAGTTCTGCAGGGAATTTATAATTTGTGTTTCCACAGCGTCTTAGAGTTCTCGGTAATTAATTCAAATGAGTTTGATGACGTATGAGTTTGATGAGCCCAGCCGATGTAAAAACAACCCCTTCCCCGCCCCAACCAAATTTGAACAACCAGTCAGTTTTGGCCAGTGCATATGGAGGACCAAAACTGCCAAAATTCTAAATAAATAAATGACTAAATAAATAAACAAATGACTAAAAGTGAAAATAAAAACAAAATAATAATAATAAATAAAAGTAAAAAATAAATAAAAAAACAAGATTAAAAAAATAAATATACAAGTAGAATTCAATATCAATCAATTAATAAAAACACACTGCTCTCACATTTATTTATTTCATGCTGCAGACACTCTGCCAGGACAAAATGTTATTTATTGATTGATATTTAATTCTATTTATATATTTATTTTTGTATTTATTTTGACATTTATTTTTATATTTATTTACATTTTTTGAATCTTGTTTATTTATTTATTTTTATTTATTTATTTATTTATTTATGCATATATGTATTTTTATTTCCATTTATATATTTTTGAAAATTATTTTTTGTATCCATTTTTATTTCCACTTTTAGTCATTTATTTATTTATCTAGTCATTTATTTTTAATTTTGGCAGTTTTGGTCCTCCATAAGTGCAGCCCGTTCCCTCAAAGTTCCAGCTTGGCTCAGCAAGACTCTGTTGCTGGGATAGTACTCGGATGTCCCCTGGGGAATTTAATTACCCCGGAATTTTTTGTTGGTGGAAAAACATGCAAACTGAATTTCACCAAGGTAAATTGAAAAGTTCTCCAAAAGTTCCGGCGGTGAAAAAGCCCCTTATTTAAGCCACTAGAAAAAACTCTTGCCTTGTTCAGATCGCAGGATGGCTTCAACCTTCTTCTGCGCCGCCACGGAGGCTCAAAGAGGAATTCACTATTACGTTGGTGTCAGAGCCAAACACAAGGCTACAAAGTAAATCTTGATTCTTGCCTTTGTATCCAGTCTATATGGTAGTTTGTAGCACATGACACATATTAGCATGTTGTTTTCTTTTTCTATAGAATATTGACATTACCAATTTTAGCAGCAGCTGGGTGGATGGCCTGGCATTTTGTGCCGTTTACCACAGCTACCTCCCCTCACACATTCCATACGGCAGCCTCAGTCCGGACAACAAGGTAAGCTTGATTCTTTTCATGAGTTCTGTCTTTGGGAATACTCCTCAGTACTATTCAGAACATCTTGAAAATGGATTACCATATAGTATACCATATACTGTATATTACCAGATATATTGCGCCATTACCAACCCCAACACAATCATACTGCCGTGAAACCAACATATTAGGGACGTCACATAAAGCTCTCGATGTTACCTCAACACAAGTCATTTGCATGATGCCACAAGATGGCGCCACATGCCTGCCTAATACAAAAGTAGTACTTCTTCCCCGGCATTAACAGGCATCTTGTGGCATCGTGGAGTGTTTCAGAAACCACACAAAAATGGCGACTAGGCAAGTTTATGTGAATAACAGGATAACCTCCAAAAATAAATAAACAATATTTACTTTTTTTTTTGTAGAAGGAAGTGATGATACCTTCCTGGTGAATCAGATCATTTAATCATAAAAGTCGAATGGATATAATGAATTTATTTTTATGCCCCACTGATTCAGTTTCTTATTGTATTTCTTTGCAGAGAGAAAATCTCAGTCTAGCATTCAAAACAGGCGAGACTGTTGGGATTGTCCAATCTTTGGTAAGATACTGAACCAGAATACGCTAGATGGTCACCACCAAGTCAAACCTGACTATGTCTATATATGGTCAATAACAAATTTCCACTTGTGTATGACAAGCAAACAGCTGCTCAAAGACTAATAACCTAATAAACTATCTGTTTACCAGACTGCTGAGGACATGCTGCGTGCAGGTGGTCCTGACTGGCAAAGGGTCCTGAACTATGTGGAGAGCATGTATCGTCACTTTGAGATGTGACTGTCTGATGGAGGTACTAAAAGTCAGTAAAATGTAATCCAAGGGCAAATTCAGTAATTAAATAATCACAATGAATCACTTAATAATATTTTTTTTTAAAAAAGCCTCTTTTTTTTTATCAACGCTAATCCTCTTTTTCTAATCAATGAATTACTTGCTTAATTTAAAATAGGAAAAAAATAACCCCAATATTTTGACATGAACAAATATTCTAAATGTATTTATTAAATGCTTTACTTTAATGCATCTAATTATGTTTATTGCTCAAACAACCTGTGCTACCTTAAACATACGCTCTCACGCTAAAGGATAATCCATGGTCAAAATTAATAGTGTGATTAATCTGCGTTAATTCATGATTAATGCGATATTTTTTTCAGTCAACGTCAATATCAGTTAATGCTTTAACTTTGACAGCACTAATAATAATAATACATATAGTGTATACTGACTCTGACTGTATTTATTTTTAATCTAAGTTGTTAAATTGTAACGCTGGGAAAAAAATCTCCATATATTAGAAATATATTTCATTTAAAATGAATAAATAATAATAATGAAAAACATCACCTTGTATGTGTTATATTTTAGTTCAAAATGACACGAAATTGTTTTTAAAAGCAATCAAGACCAAAAAAGTCCCTGTTTTTCATACATTTTCTCAATACAAGGATTAAATGTTTTAAAAGTTTTTTTTTAAGTGATTAAAATACATTTATTATGCTAGAAGAAAATGACATCTCTAGTTAATTGTCTAACTACTTATAATGCAGTCTGAGGTCAAATTCTGCCAAGAAATTGTTTGATTGAGTTGGTTCATGAAAACATTATTTTTGAAATTGTTTCATAAATGAGTTTTGTAATTGTGATTCAGATCTCATCAGTCTGAGTCAAAAGTGTAAACCATTGATTTATACAAATGAATGCCGTTATACCTGTAATTTATTCAGGAAGTGCCATAAAGTTGTGTTCAAAGTGAAAGTTATTGTACATTATTGCACTTTTCATGACCCGTAGGAAATGTTGTTCTAAATGTCTCCACACTGGTACTTAAAACTCATTCACTGTCATAAATTCATTAAAAAAAAGATGCGAGATTTTTTTAATTCAGTGTTAAGCAATTAATTTTTAAAATTGTAATTAATCGCATGACTTCACTAATTAACTCACGATTAATCAAAACTTTTATATCTGTTCTAAACGTACAATATAAAAAAAATTCTAGGTTTTCATACTCTTAACAAAAATGGAAAAAATGCTAAACTAATAGAAAAAGTTCAAATTAATTTTTGACATTTATAGCCGTCATACACATAGTGAATGTATAATAAAAAAAAAGATTATTAAAAATTCAGGGAGTCAGGCGATTAAATTATTTTATTGTAATTAATCGGTTTTCATACTATTGTTAACAATTTCAATGGCAGTGAATGAGTTAACTTCCGCAACAACAAGTACTGTATTTCATTATACTTTTGCCAAACCTGCATGCAAATTATTGTAGACATGCTACTTTCTGCCTGCATGATTATCATTTCACATCGTGTGTTAAGTTTAGTCGATACCTTGTTAGCAATTGCCTAATGTGCACTTAAGTTGTTTATCTGAGAATCTATTGTAAATATTGACTGCTGCTGTGGTCATCCATGGACTTATTTGGTTGCAGGAGCAGTGAACTTGGAAGGTTGAAGTGTCCAGGCCTGGATGGTAATAATCACAATGTTAAAGTGGTTTGACGGTGTTAAATAATACTCAGTAATGTGCATTAGAGGGGGCCTCATGCAAGGCAGCACTGGCTTGCACATCTAATACTGACACACAAAAATGCCTTCTGGTGTTGAAAGTGGACTTTGTACTGGTGGTTATATGTACATGCCAAATATTTGTCAAACCCTCCTTGTAAAATGTTAATATGTAACTAGTGTTAATACCAAAGAAATAAAGTGTTGATGTGAAGTAAAAGTCAAAGCCAGACTGTGTTTTTTCTAGTATTTACACAGAAAATGCTTACATTCAAAGAATGGCTAAAGATGGAAAGATAAGTCACATCAGGATTTGCTCCACTTCAAAGTGGAGGTGGAGGATGCTCAAAACAGGAGTTCATGATGGATGAAAACGAAGGCAGCTCACCCTGTATTTTGGTGAAAAAAGGCAGAGGAGGGCGAGAAGATGAAGTTGCTCAACATTAAATGGAGGAAGGGTTGTATCAAAAACAATTTTGTCATTGTTTATTACTATGTGGTTGCACGTTAAAATGGTGTACAGGTGCACTGCATCATACACGAACTAATATTAGACACTGTAAAAACGGCTATTTTATTGGATATACTGTACGTGGTAATGTGACGATGATGATGATGATCTGCATGGTCTCTACCACCACCCTGTGGTAAGTTTATGGCACTACAGCTAATTCGCCAATCCTCATGCTTCTTTTGTGTTGCTGGCCTAGTCGCAAACAATAAGATTTTAGAATACAAATGAAACAAGCTATAACTGTACTACAAACTGGAGATTTACGGTTTGCTTATTACTTGCACAATAAGTTGAATCTTAAGCAAGTGAGTTAGTTGTGTTTTATGCAAAAATTATTGTGACAGCTCTACAAAATCAAGTAAAACGTTTGATTATGTTTATAAAAATGTTGAAACAAATATGTTGCCAGGTTTTTGCAGTGGACATGACATATTTGCGTGATAAACCAATAGAAACGCATATTTTTGGACGATGCCAACACTTCTCGCTCATGATTGGATCCTAGCTAACCAATCACAAGTTGATTTGCATGATGTTCATGTTAACAATGTTACATATAAGCTTGGTATGTTTACAACACGTTACTACAGTCATATATTATCCATGTTGGTTTTATGTGGAAAAATAGTACATCAGTAAAAAAAATAATAATAATAATGCCCAGCAGAATAAAATGCGGATTAAAAGGGTTTAAATCTAAAAAAAAAACGTTTTTTTTTATAATTTTGTTCCACTTTTTCCACTATAAATGGAACCTATAACCTTTACAACTAAATTGGAGGGAGAAAATTTGAATAATTTAATAAGGAGAAGAAAAAATTAACAAATTAGATAATGCAGTTGCACAAGTGTGCACACCCTTTTATACTACGGTGATGTGGCTGTGTTCATTATTAACCAATCACATTCGACTTCATTTAAATGGGAGTCAGCATACACCTGTAACCATTTAAAGTGCCTCTGATTAACTCCAAGTTCAGATGTTCTAGTAGGCTTTTTCTGTCATATTCTATTGCCTTAATGGTACAACACTGAAGAAGTGACATTTCGCCACAATAAAATAGTCAGTTTTCAGATGGTATATAAATATAAATTTACTGTCTGCTCAAAAAACTCAACACAATACCTGTCTCAAACTGAGAATATGAAATCGAGTTGAACTGAACTGAATTGAATTGTCTCACAGGTTGCCACTGGAATCCTTTCCCACTCATCCATGATGACATCACAGAGCTGGTGGTTGTTAGAGGGACCTTTTGCTCCTCTACTTTCCATTTGTGGATCCCAGACAGATGTTTCGTACAGTTTAGGTCTGGCCACCAGTTAATCATCTTTTCTTTATGGTGATGTGGAAATGAAGCTTCATGAAGTGCTTGCGTCTTTTTTTCTTTTTCCTTTTTCCTTTTTCTTTTTTAAACTCGTCTATTGATGTTGCCGTTGGTTTAAAGATAAAGAGTATTGCAATGGAAATTGTTAACTTTCCACTGCATCTTCAAATCAAGACTGCCATCTAGAGGAGTACAGAAGTATCACAAGTGTTTCAGGAAAGTGGAGCTTATTGGTGGTATTCACTTTCAGTTGAGAGTCAAGCAGAAACCTCAGTAATCTGTGTGGTAGGAGGCAGAGTAAATATGGATTTAATTTGGATCTTGTGTGTTTGGCAGTTTGTTCTGCTGCAAACTGGCTCCACTCACGCATGCAAATAAAACTTTGGTACTGTTTATTTTCTTGCTCCAGTGACCTTAACAGTACTCTGTGTGCCAGGACATTATTTGTGCTGACAGGACCTGAGGTGCTGCTTGCTGAGACGCCCTCGCTACTGGCTGTAACGGTTTTCCTTGAGCTTCTTGTCACGATCAAGATTGAAGTTTCACGTCACAGCACTTAAATCACCTCAGGTGACTCACACAGCACATGTGAAATATGCAGATTGTCAAAAACATTGAATTGAGTTAATTAACGTTTATAATTTGTGAAATCATGTTGTACAATGATCCGAGTCGGGTTTTTTCGTGAACTCCCTTTTATTCAAGACGGCAGGAACAAGTTACATACAGGTCTGTTTGGCGCGTGAACACAACTGCCGGAAAACGTACTGTCGCCAAGGATGTCGTGACATTGCTGCAAAACATTCTATATATTTGCATATGTGACGTCCCCCCCTTTTCCAAGTTAATCATATTAACTACACAGTACCACATAATCTGGATCAGCGGCTGTCTCAAAACACCAACTTGCGTCTAACAGCAACAATACAGTCATTAGGACTAGCAAATTTAATTCAGTGATCCCTTACAATTAGCTTACCATTTCAATATGAATTGTGCTAAATAAAACATGCAAACATTGGTCAAGTTTGTACTAGCATTTTTCTCCGTACATTCAAACGTCATCGATTACATAACCTTTTCCTTAAAAAAAAAATATATATATACATATACATTATTATTATTATTATTATTATTATTATTATTATTATTATTATTATTATTATTACTATTATTACTATTATTACTATTATTGTTCGTGAACTCCTTTTTATTCAGGACGGCAGGAAATATTTACATACAGGTCTGTTTGGCGCGTGAACACAACTGCCGGAAAACATACTGTCGCCAAGCATGTCGTTACACTGCTGCAAAACACTCTACTTATATGCATATGTGACACCTGTTGTTTAGTAAACCCTTAATTTACCTATGAGATGTTGAGACTCTTAACTACTTAATGGTGGACTTGCGTGATATTTCAGTGCGATGCTTCATCATTTGTCACCATGGTAGTTTAGTACTGTTGCCGTTCACGCTGACGATGCACGTTTGATTCCCAGCCACTGTCAATCCTAAGCATGGGAAAGGCATGCGGTGTAAAAAACTGCGCCCAACAAATCATGCGAATGACTTGTGACGAGCTCTGGCAAGGCAAAGCCACAAGGCACTTCTTCACCATTAGATGTGTATCAAACAATAATGATGGTGACATTTTATCAATAATGTGTTAAATGTATCATATATCTTGGTGATGTGAGAATCCAGTCAATAAAACAAGTTCTGAAAGTAGTGGGAATAATCTTAAAATCATGTTAACATTTAAATTATAGTTCCTTATTGATTATATAACTGTATATATTATTGGGAAATACAATCTTGTATTGTGTCACTCTGTAGTACATGTATGTAATATGACTTGACTGTAACTCTTAAGAAAACATTCACTGTTGAGCATGAGAGTAACAGATCGATGACTGCATCCCCATATAGCAGTACATTTGAAATGAAACATTTAAAATCTCCAATAGGAAGTAGGCAGGAAAGCATTAACATTCAATGGAAGAGTCAAAACAAAGATACAAATTAAAGCTAAATATGGAGACATGACAGAACTACCAAATCTACTTCAATAATGTAATATTGGCCATCAACTCAACTTGTGCCCACTGTTGAAGAGCCGCCTCAATTTGATTTATCCCAGTGAAACCAAATAAATCTTTAATCATCTCTATTTTTTGCATACACAAAACAAATTATGGCTTACTAGTTTCGAAATCAGAAGTTAAATATATTTGTTTGTTGAATTATTGTTCAAATTAGTTTTGGTGCCGATTTTAACAATACATGATTTGTTTTCACGGGCCACATAAAATGATGTGGTAAACCGGATCTGGCCCCCGGGCCTTGGGTTTGATACAAATGGGCTATGATGAGAACAATATGGTTTGTTGATCCAATCTTGAAGTCCTAATGTGTGTATGTGTACCATAAATCCAATGAGTTGTTCTGTTGTTGCTTTTTTAAATCTCATTTTCCTCCAGATCTATAGATCAGCTCAGTTTTTCTTCAGCTTCAGAGCATCCATGCATCATTAAGAGTGGATGATCATCATCATGTCATACTTATTAAAGCGTGCATTACTGACATACTGTATATTTTGGTGGGATTGATTATGTTCCTTTTCAGATCAAAGTTGACAAGGACATGCAACTAAATATCTCAATGGAAGGAAGAGGATTTGCCGTCTTTCTGGTTCAATCATGTATTGTTTCTCTTGGTCCTCTCATGTCTGCTTGCAATAATTAATTTACAATTACAGAACTGTTCACAATTTGCAGCTTTAAATCAAGCGTGCCATGTCCAAAAAAAAAAGTTCCCTCTGATTCCCAACATATTGAACTTCAAATAAGTGATCGTTTACTTGCCAGAGCATAACAAGAGTCAAGTGAAAACTGCAGTTGTGCATGAGACAATGTATCACATTGTTAGCGGCAAAAAAAAAGAAGCTAAATGCAAATGTAGCATGATGGCCTCCCGCCGATGAACATCTGGAACACATAGTGTAGTTTAGAGTTTTGTTTGCGTTAGTGTCTCCACATGATTCCACTCAAAAGATGTTGGTTAAAGGTTAATCTTTTCATCCTGTCCTATTTCCAAGCAATGTCAGAGCTTTTCCACCTGTTTTACTGTCTGTAATTCATTATGCTGGATCTGACATTCATGATTGCAATGCAGCAACTTTTCCTTAACGTGCTACAGTTTTTTTGTGGTGCGCTTGTGTCCCGTATAATCGTTCGTTGGCATCGGTATCAGTCAGTACACGAAAGCGTTTCATCATAAAATCTAATAAATTATGTCTTAAATGTCGCTTAAATCCTTCCAGATGAATGTCTTTTACAACCTGGAGAGCAAAGCCTTTTTACAGAAACACTTTTTCCATGCCGGAGAAGTTTTGAATTCAACGTGACAAGGAAGACTACAATCACTTGTTGTTATCTGTATGTGTCAGGTAACACATGGCATGGTTGTACTGGACGTTGTGCTCAGTGGCTTTGCTCTCTCCCCTGGAGCTGCTGCCCAAATGCAATAAACTAAGTATCTCATCAGTCATTTAGAAAGAGTGCAGTATTCATTTTGTCACAATTATGTGTCTCCAAAATGTAGCTGCTAAGATTGTGGGAACACTAACAAGGACATGTCTAATATTGCACAGGAGCAACCATATCCAGTATAATGCTGATGCCCGGAGAACATATCTGTTTTAATTTACATTATAGATGGGCGAGTGGTGCCAGTATCAGCTGCCCTCTTGTGGCCGTTTTATAAACATGAGTTAAATATTTGAAAAATAGAACATGCTATATTGGGATATAAAGATCTTTCTCTAAAATTATTTGTCTTTTTATTTTTATTTATTTATTTATTTATTTTTTATTTTTTTTTTGGGGGGGGGGTATGTACTAGTGGTATTGGTGCCGTATTGATGACAAGATTTAAATTAAATTTAAAAAAAAAAACTAATTTAAACAAATAAATGGTGGCCCACACCACAGCTGATGTTGATTACATTTTTTTTTTAACTATGTGCTTCTAACTTTCCTTTTCCATTCTCTCTATTTTGTGTGTGCAGCTCAACAAGTCAGAGGTTTTAAAGTTTTTATAAGGAACCTGGACTGTATTGACAAGTTTGCTCCATATGATTTATTTGGTTGTTACTAACATATCTATGAGATTCCTTAAAAATATATATCTTCCAATTTGATACATTTTGTAGAATCTTTATTTGTGCGCACGCCACCATTATTATAATTTATTTATTATTTTATTTATTTTTAGTTTATTTATTTATTATTATTATTATTTATGTTTTATTAGCAACAAGGTAGGGCCGGTGTGTTTTTTGCGTAGTGACAAATGGCCACTCGCCCTCGAGCAAAGTGAAACGGCTAGAAAGAAAGCGAGGTAAGCCTCGTAGCGTTCCTAAAGAAACAACATGCGATCGGGAGAGTCAACCTCCTCCACGCCGTGCTCTCGGGAGCTCTCCCGATCGCATGTTGTTTCTTTAGGAACGCTACGAGGCTTTTTTTATACCCGTTTCCCCTGTTTCTTTATTATAAATCTTAAAAAGATCCTAAGAGGAGCTCCCCGATCGCATGTTGTTAACGCTATGAGGCTGACCTCGCTTTCTTTATACTATATTATATATTTTCGCATTGCTCCGCAGAGAGCGAGTGGCCATTTTACGTCACGACGCAGAATGCATTGCGATGTAAACAATAATGGCGGCGTACGTACAAATAAAGTTTCTACAAAATGAAAATGTATTGAACCGGAAATTATTTTTGAAAAATGAATCTCATATTTATGTTAGTAACAACCAAATAAATCATATGATCTTATACAGTAGAACTTGTCATTACAGCCTGGGTTCCTTTTAAAGTGGCCCACATTGATGCACTGGTTCAGGTTTATGACTACTATGAGCCTAGTGAGTGCATTGCTTTTCAATTTGACTGTCACTAAATGCAAACGACAATTATCATGACAAAGCAGATAATTAAAAATGATTTATTGCCCTCAAAATGCATAATGATAATTTATTTACAAATTACACATACTATTTACGCATATTAATCATGATGTCATCCTCGTAATAAATGAAATAATCATTATCTTGTCTCACAGCGAGAAGAGCAGCGACAACGTATAATTCAAATGTTCTACGCCCCATGGACACTTGAGTCTATAGGCTGGGGTGCCTCCATCACTCAATAGCACCACCTGCAGCATTTGTTGGAATTACTTTTCTTTATTGTAGTCTACCGCGACCCTTGTGAAGAATACGCGGTCCAGAAAATGGATGGGTATAGTAGTCTATTTTGACTGAAATGATCCACATAGTGAATATGAGTTTCCCTGTGTCCCCCACATGTTTGTTGCTCAACTTGATCCGTGTTCCACATCATGTAACCTTGAGCCAGAGGAATGCAGGCTGACTTGCAGGTGTACAGTACGTGGGGCAAACACGCACATGCGACTCCTCACCGATGAATAATCAAGCATCTTCTTTGCAGACAATATCAAGGTTCATGATTTCAGTACACAGTCCAAATCACAGCGTCATTACATCCACCTAATCCTCCGGACCAGCACTTTTATTTAGACAGCCTTGAATATTTTTCCAACTGCATGGTACTTCCAAAGTCAAATGTGTCAAAAGTCAATTTGGAGTCCAACATTTTCTAGAAAATTGTAAATGAATGGATATTTGATTAATGTCCCTTTGGTCAGATTCTATCCGGTTACATGTTAAACCTGATACAGTATTTTTTTTATCCTTCACTGGAAACACATATTGTATTGATGGGCTGGATGTTTTATAAGGGTTTCTTGGACAAAGATATTTCTATTTAAAGCAAAGTAATAATATCAGTATCAGTTTTCCCACAAAAATAGCATAAAATCATTTGAGTATAGCATCCACTGTTTGATGTTTGTGTTTGGTTAACTAGCAAGTGGTGATGTTTGAGTAACTGTTCCTAAATCTTTCCTCCGGGCTTTGTGCACTGCAGCCAAGGTTAAACAAAAATGTTCACAGTGAAAAACACTAGATGGCAGGCTTGGCATCGGAATGGCCATTCTTGAGCGCTGTGTGTTTGTATTAACTTATGCAAGTTTTGGAGGGAGAAATTTGCCTATTTAAAAAAAAAAGGCTAAATATGGTCATCAGAATATAATTTTATATCACCACTGCATACAACTACAATAATAAAGATTGTTTTCTAAATTGACCACTGGATTTCACCCTCGTGGCGCCAGGGGTTTGGCTTGTAAGGCCTTTGGGTTTTGGAAACACGAAAGTGTCTTTTTTTTATTTTTATTTTTAGACCTGTTGTAGACTAAATAAACAAATAAACAAAACAACTTGTTGTTGGTGGGATCTTAGTCTGATTTCTGACTACTCTTGAGGTGCTCTTGAAGGCGCTAAACCCCAACCAAACACATCTGAAAATACTCACAGGAATTCATTCCTTATCCTCTCACATTAATATTACCGCTGTATTGAAACCGAAAAAGGAGCTCAGTCTCAATACTGTCCAGTCAGTGTCCATCCATCCATTATCTGAACGGCTTGTTTATGTCTTATACTGCCCCCAGGTGGCTACGGTGCAATGTGCAATGAAGGTGGTAGTGTAACAAAAACTGTTTCACCTAACAGAAAATATCTTTTTGGGTTTGGAGGCTGGAATGGATAAATGTCATTTCCATTCATTTCAAAGGGGAAATATGCTTTTGAGTGTTTTGAGCATGGTCACAGACCAAATTGAACTCATATTTCAGCTATCTTGTGGCATCTACAGTAGAAGCAAATCTTTGAAGTTTTGTGTCATTTGCTCACAGATTCTCGCTACTTAGTAGTAATTACGGCGCGGCTCAGTCCCTCATTACTGTATTATTGTATTACATATTTTACTATATTACATGTGTAACTAATACTGTGGCTGTTAATATATAATCATACAATGTGTGCTGCCTCGTGAAGGTGAACGTTTGTGATAACAACACACACACAAGAGGGCCAAGTCAAATAAACCTCGCGCTCCACAAGCCTTGTTTGTGGGTCACGTTCTAATAACAGTTCATCAGTCACGACAGGCATGATGATGTCATGCGTTCACTATGTCACAGGCAAAGGCGGCCCTACCCAATGTGGCGCCATAAACCGAGATTTTTTTTATGGTGCACCCTCCATTGGCTATATAAATACACTTACAAAAGAAAAGTAACAGCATTGGTTTTACCATTGTATTTAATGAAGGAATTTAGAAATGACTGACGCAGTACAACTCATTCATTTCTCTTAATTCCATCCTTTTTCTTACTATGGTATTCTATATTATCTTGTGTAGGGATCCCTGGATAAGTGGATATACTCTAAATTGTCACCATTTTTTTCTTAAAGGGGGAGTCAACCCCCAATTATTATTATTTTGGACAATAATACGTTCTATGCAGCCCCACTAGTCTAAATATGGTATTCTGTTTAATATTGCGTTACAACCAATCACAGCGCAGCTTCACAAAACAGGTGAGCTCTGATTGGTTGGTGTCTGAGACCTGAGCAACATTGATGCCATCTTCAGTCAACAGCAAGTGGCAAAATGGCCGCCCCCCTGAGATGGATAAAACTAGCTGGCTTTTGCTTCATAAGTCATATTCCAAAAATGTAATATTAATCAAAATGTCAAGTTTAGACTAGTGAAGTCACATATAACATATTATTGTCAAGAAATGTTTAAGGTTGACTTCCACTTTAAAGTAATCCAGAAAAACTTCCTGTTTTAGAATAAAACTGTGACATGTAAGAAAAAAACTTGATTTGTACTTGCTCATAAAAATAAGATTATCATGACTTGTTAAGTGCAGTTTGTAGTTTTATTATTTATTTATTACCAGTGACATAAAAAGCAGCAATATTCAGTGAACTATTTGTCCCCTTTCTTGTGTTTAAACGTACATTAAAATCAATTACCAGCCTAGCTCCTCCATAGCTCAAGACAGCATTTGAAGGATTGTTTTCCTCGGCATAACCCGCCCTACCCTTCCTCTGATTGGCTCATCAGTTTTCATGCCTAAAATTACCCAATCTAATCAGCGAAGGCAGGGGGTACCAGCCAATTAGAGGCAAAGGAGGGTGAACCATGGTGTCACCATCCTTGAGTTCAAAAATGGTAATCTGGTTCACAGATATTACTGAACGGTGTGCATCGGGGTTGATTTGAGTTGATATACGCTTACACCACTGTCTGTACCGGTATATTTGTCACAGGTTATTTTAAGAAGAAGGGCTGGCAGTGAGAGCTTTTAAATGACTCAGGCAAAAGGTTGCATGTGACAGAGGCGAAAGGTGATCGCAGAGCATCTTTCAGTGGCAAATCAGCATCTGCTAATGGTGAAGCTTCTGGATTCCGCATAGGTTTCATACCAGTAAATCAAACCTCAGGGCCAGTGAGAACATTTAATTCCCATTGGTGAGGCTGAAGAGGAGTAAGATCGGCACGTAGTCTGTCCTCATGGCAATTGAGGGAGAGGAATTTATTCCTCGTTGTTTCCTCTTCTGATGGGATAAACAGACAATATTGTCGTTGGACTCCTTGTGACAGACTGCAAAATAAAGTGTTTGTTCACATAAGCAACGGACAGACAGCAGGTTTTTCAGGACGAATGTTCGCTCGGGGATCTATTGCATAACCAAGGAGATGAATAGCTGGACCCAAAAGGGAAAGTTGATATACGTAGTTTGTGTCACCGATGTGATATATTCTGATTGAATAATGATTTATTCAGAATGTTGTAAATGTACAACCGGAGGCATTCAGGAGAATGTGGTTAGGAGCTCCTGCCAAGTGGAATGCAGAAATCTATAACAACAAATAAGCAGAACACATGGAATGCCAAAAGCTGCTGATTGCATGACAAAAAAACCGAGGGTGATGTCGGCAACAACAAAGATGAATCAAAATGGGAAAACCTCAAACTCCCTGGCGACGCGACCCAAACGGCTCCCTGCGTTGGCCGCGGGGAGGCGGATGATGCAGTTGTTTGGCAAGACGCGTTTCACCAGGGGCGAGTCATTGGAAAATCTGTTTGAGCTTGCATCCCACCCAGCGTGAATGTGTATTTGCACAACTCCCATTTGACCCCGCACAGGCCGGCTAAGTGTGTCCTGCTCAGAGGCAGACAAATACATCCCTAAAAGAGGAAACAAAGCAGGACGGATGGTCCCCGCTATCCTGGCCGTACTTTGTCCTAATCAAGGGAGGGAGCACAGGTGGCTGACAGCCTCCCGTGAGTCATTGTGGTGTGTCAGTGTTTCTGTCTGCTCTACTGCATGAGTATGCGCCAGATGAGACATGATACTGCCAATCCCTTGGTGGACCTGTTATCAATGCTGCTTTCGGAATCCTCCATTCCCGGAGGATTTTTATTTTATTTTATGTGACTTATTCAAGTTATG
This sequence comes from Vanacampus margaritifer, assembly GCF_051991255.1. Classification (NCBI taxonomy): domain Eukaryota; kingdom Metazoa; phylum Chordata; class Actinopteri; order Syngnathiformes; family Syngnathidae; genus Vanacampus; species Vanacampus margaritifer. The sequence continues at coordinate 54,225,204 of NC_135432.1, read as the reverse complement.
GTGTTGAGTCATTCCTCTTTAAGGGAGGTCGTTTGGTGTTCCCCAGGGTTCTATTTTGGGGCCTCTGCTGTCTTCTTTGTATTTGCTGCCCATGGGTTCCATCTTTAGAAAATATGGTATTTCCTTTCACTGCTATGCAGATGACAGTCAGATCTATGTCTTGCTGAGCAAAAAAGAGCCTTTTAAGGCCACGTCTGTCCTGTCTAGAGGAAATCAAGGCCTGAATGGCACAAATGTCTTAAAGTTAGAGTCTTTGGTCCCAGTGGCTCTTGTACATCTCATCCTGCCGACCTCAGCTCCTTAGTAAAGCCAGCAGTCTCAAACTTGGGTTTTGAAGTAGACAGTCGCCAAATCCATCTTTTTTTTTTTTTATCTTCGGCAGCTGGTTAAGCCTCTCGTTATTATATCTCACCTGGATTACTGGAACGCACTTCATTTTAGAGTCAGCCAGCCCTCCCTCAATCATCTCCAGTTGGTCCAAAATACTGCTTCTCATCTCCTAACTGGTCCTCATAGGAGGGAGCAAGTAACTCGGCAGGTACCGAGCTCGTTTACCTGCTGGTTAAGTAGAAGCACCTGTGGCTAAAGACAAACTATGTCTTACTATCCTGTATTTAGTAAGGACGGAGGCTTTTGATTGCGGGTTCATAATACACGTTGCCTCACGGACAAGAACCTCATCTTTCTCTTCCTCCTGCCCCAAAAAACAGTTTTCTTGTCACAACGTTTTGCAACATTGAACGAAGCAACACTCGACGCGTGCAAGCACCCTTGCAAGCCGACGCTGCTCAGTGGGGTTTTAGCGGCCTCCACTTCTTTTTTTTTTTTTAAATTTAAAAAAATAATAATAATAATTTTGTATGTGGATGAGTATGTGCATGTGCGTGTGCGTGTGAGTGTGTATTCATTAGTTCACCTAAAACCTATTAAAAAATCCCATACCGTTCACCTAAACCGAACACTTCCAGCCAGAGTCGTGAGGCCGTCAGGAGACCCGAGGAAGGACCAAAGAAAAGAAATATCCACATTCTCATTCGTTTGTTCACTACGCAACACTCGAGACCATAGGGGAGGTTGGAAACTTTAGAACAGGGGTAGGCAAGTCCGGTCTTAGAGAGCCGCAGTCCTGCATGTTTTTGATGTCTCCCTTCTCAAACACAGCTGAGAGGATCCTGCAGAACGTAATTATGAGCTGATGATTTGAAACACCTGGGTTGGAGGCAGGAGACACCGAAAACGTGCAGGACTGCGGCTCTCTAGGGCCGAACTTGCCTGTCCCTGCTTTAGAAAGTCCAATGAGAGGACCGTATTTGTTGTCTTTGTAAATGTCATGATGTCATTCCCTCACTTGTCAACAACTCTCCGAGATATTCAAATGTCTACACCTTAGGCAGTACCGAACTCCCACCTGGAGGACACAAGGACTTTTCCTCTGATTTAGAGGTACTGATTCTCATTGATGAACGTTTAGACTAGGCTGCAAACTGTCAGAGACAATGCTAAAGGTCAGGGTTTGATGAAGCCCCCAGGACCACAACATCTGGATATAGCAGACATAACTGGACACCATCGATGCCTTGACTGCACCTAGAAATTGTGTCCGTAAAGACAATGACCAGAACCAGTGACAAGCAAGCTCATGCTCTAATCATACAAATGACCAACTGACCCTGGATTTTGTTCATTGTCAGAGCTGATGACAAATAATTTTGATGACAAATGTTGTAAACATGAATCGCCGTCCAATATGAAAGCTTTTTTGGCTTCTTAACTGTTCCTCCGACATGTTGTGGCTGGAAATAAACTCAAGCAGGTGTACGTGAATGAAAAGAGAATCTATTCATCTTCCAATAAAAAATGATTTAAACCATCGCTGTCTTAGCTCTGGACTAAATCACTGCATGTTTTGAGCACGGAGTCTGCACTCACTGGAAACTTAACACAATAAAAAGCCTGTGAAGCCTTGATTTGTGTGTATCCTCTTGAAGTGTGGTATTCTTCCACACTGATGACAGAAGGAGAGGGGGTTGGGGATGTGGGGGGGGGTGGTGGGGGGCGAAAGGAAAACTCTTGATTCTCGGAAATGTTTCAAAACCTTTTGGAGTCTTTGAGATTTTGTATCACATAAGTATGGAAGTTTAACACACTGTGATTATAGCGTGATCAGGAGTTTGTAGGTGACTTATTTACTTAAAGAACAATTCTAATGATTGAATCAGTCTGATAGATACAAACATAACATATGAACAGTTTACTCAGTTAAGATTGTGTTGAGGCAAGATTAGGGTTGGGCACTATTTGGATGATTACAGTTTCATGATTTGATTCCGGTTATCAAATGCAATTCTTAAAGGCATAGTGTGTAATAATTAGCGCCATCAAGTGGTAAAATAATCATTCATTTTAAAAACCCACTATTGATTTCAATAACATGCAAAAAAACATGTTTTATCACATCAACGTAGATTTTTTTTAATATGTATAATCAAAGGTCTAGTAATCTGTAATTATATTACATGGCTGCAGCCTCACCTTCCAAGAGGCTGTCATGTTTCGCAGCCATTTTCCTGCAACGGATGCCCAAAGGGCAACTTCGCAAACGTAGTTAGCCCTGCTTGCAGCTAGTATCGGACCCAATGGGTCCACCGCCGCTTACCTTCCACTGCTGGGGCCTGCAGGTGGTCATCACTGAGTCCTGTGATTCGGGCTCCCGCCACTTGTCGCCCTCTGCTTTGCTCTCAAAAGCTTTTACTATAGCTTCTTCCGCTGCTATATGAATAAAGATGACTTGACTTGACTAGCCGTTCTTGTTAGCCGCTCGATCCAGCCTATGGCTCGGCTAACTTCCACTAGCTACTTCTGCTAGCTGTTGTTAGCTGCTCCGGATAACTCCAGCTTGCTTGGTGTTTTGGCGTTGCTTCCTGGGGTTCTTCCCGGCTGCCAAGTCGCGGTCGCTCGCTGAGGTGCTCCCTCACTCCCGCCAAATAATAATATTGGTGGTAGGCTTGCGAAGTGTGGTCTCTCTGAGTCACCGTATTTCGTATGCTTTGAAATGCATGCGTTTCAGCTGTACAGTATTTTTTTTTTTGGGGGGGGGGGGGGTGATATCTAGTGGTCAACTTTTACACACTGTACCTTTAGAAATAGTGGGCAAATTAATGAATGAATGAATAAATGAATATGTGGCCTGTGGTGCCAGGTTGGGGGTCTGAGCCAAGGTTAGAGGCAGCACAAGAATGTTTTTTTTTTTTATATACCAATAACCTTATGCACATAAAAGAGAAACTAAATGCAAGCCACAGTGCAAAATCCTATGACGTAGCTTCTACCCTATTAGCTGCACATATCTTGGAGGCCTTCGTCAAGGAGAGTGTTACAAAATATACATTAGGAGGTTACCGTCATTAACTTTCATTGCACAAGTCTGACTGCGATGGCTTCCTGTCTTTTAATGACGCATTTCTGTGGCTAAAGCCATCAAGAGTGGTGCCTAAAGACAGTTTGGAATCCTCCCATAAAGCGTACTTGGAGCGCATCAAAGTGTCCACATTCCACAGAAGAACATGCTGTGGACGACGCCTTCGTATCTTTCAACTCTCCAACATGTTTCATCTCTCCTCTTTTACACATTTCACCACTACTTCCATGTATGTTTCCTTGTGTATTTATCTTTCCAGCCTATTGATGTGCACTGCGGCAGAATGAAGCTGTTTTCATCACGGTGAAAGTGCATCAGTGGGGAGATGACTCCAACAACACGGGCTCTTGGAGTGTGATTGATTGGTTCTGTCTGGCTCCGGATGGCTCATTGACTCACTGGCTCTGCAATGCCCCGCACTTCTCGAAACGGCTACGTGAGACGTACTTGTGAAAAATGTGTGCGTGAGAGAGAATGAATGATTTCACAGTAGGAGTCAGGCTAGACTAAACTGGTGTTGTGCACGTGCACACCGGGAGCAAACCGGGCCTTCGCCTCATTTTCCACTCATTTTTCGCCAGGGTCAGGTTTTTTTCCCGAGATTCAGCTGTCATACATTTCCCCAACCTCACTGGCCAATTACAGTAATCAGAAACAGGTGCAAATGGGTTTGTGCCTGCGCTCCTGTATGTGTGAGGGTGTTTGTACTGTATGCGGATGTAAGAGCAAACCAGTCAGAGAGAAAAAAGGACAGGGAAATTTGTAGCAAGATTTTTTGTGTGTGCAAAAGACGGCAAGGAGAGGCTTGTGAATCGCTTGTGTTTGAACAGACCCAAATCTGACTGACAGGGGATTATTATGTGTCTCAACCGCACAACGAGCGGGAGTTCCTGCAGTACTGATTAGGACTCAAACACAGTTTCAGACGTCTGGAGTTGTGTGATCAGCCGTTCTGATTGCTCGCAAAGGGAAATGCAAAGATCCATGTTTCCTTGCCTTAAATGCATGTGACGTGAGAGGTTATGCAGTAGCAGGGATCGCAGGTTTGATGAATGGAGAGAGGAAAGCAAATAAATGTGCCTGCTCTGTTTTTCCACTGACGTATGGTAAAGCATAGTGAACACTTAATGGCTGAGTCACAGTTGAGATTTAGTTTACCACAAGAACAAAACTTTCTTCACTCTATAGCTATCTATCTATCTATATGTATATGTATATATATATATATATATATATATATATATACTGTATATATATTAGGGGTGTTTAAAAAATAGATTGGGCAATATATCGCGATATTACAGTGCGCAATTCTCGAATCGATTCAATATGCGGCCGAATCGATTTTTAAACATCACTTTTTTATGGAAAACAAAATGTCTTACTTAGGGTTAGGGTTTACACTTTAAGCATGGAAGAATGTTATATTAATGGAACATTAAGCCTTAATATTTTATTTTAATGCTGTTCAAACATGAAACAGACTGCAACCTGTTTGTTAAATACAGAGGCTTATAAGCCTGTTTCAGGTAAATAAATATATTTTCATACAACTCTTGCAGCGTACATGTACAAGTTTACTGATTAGTATTTTATAAATTTGAGTAAAAAAAAAAATCTATTTATAGATTCGTATCAGGGTGGTATCAAATCGAATCGTGACCTATGAATCAGATCGCTAGGCACTACACAATTCACACCCCTAATATATATATATATATATATATATATATATATATATATATATAAATATGTCACAAATTTATACTATTAGTCAGTCCGCGCGTACGGGTGTTATTTTGACAAATTATTGACCAATCTAAAGTGTTGAAAATGATTTCTTTTTTGATGATGTAATGTTATTGATTGAATAAACATGCCATTTTTGGGGTCTCTTGAAAAGTGACTATTTTGGAGGTACATGGATTCTACCCAATGCCAGCAAATTGCCATTACTACGGTTAACTACTACTGTACTTCTGGTCTTCCGGCAGAAGTTCCGTCTCTTCTTCTAAAGCAGACAAAGTCGAAGTCATGGCAATTTGGTTTGGGTTTCCACAAGGATTTACAAATCGCATTGTACCCTTGGCTACAATGCAACGTGGGATTTTGGTTAAGGTAAGCCATTTTGAGATAAAAAGAATAACTTGTCATTAAGCGAACGCTCCGTCGCCCTCTCTTGTGTTTTCAAAGGCAGTGCATGTGCCGCTCCAATTTCTTAATACAGCTGGGTTTTGTTATTTGGGGGACAGTCTGAATAACTCAATGGCACATTTAAAACAACGTTCTGAGTTTCAAACGGTCGGAGTGAAGCGGCACTCGGAAGCGTATTTCCAAGCGCATCCCCGTGTGATCCTGGAGTTCAGAGCGCCCTCCGTTTACAATTCTAAACGCAGCCTATAATCAGAAGCTCAGTATTTATTCAACATTTTGCAATTTAAGGTTAAATTCATTGTGTAGCAATTATTTAGAAGGGTGAAACGGTGTAGGGGAGGGGTTAGTAATGTCTTAATAGATGAGGCAAGCTCTACTTCACGGATTTCGCCTATTATAGGTAATTTTTGGAACATAATCCCCACGATAAATGAGGGCCCACTGTATTAGAAAGTCTGCATTACTCATCACGTCAGATTTTGAAGCGTGGGCCTTTGCAAAGGGGAATAAAAACATTGCCTTAACCAATGGGGGATCGAGTATTTTGGCTCATATCTCAGGAAAATGTTGGCCTCGTGTTTACTATCGCATACCCTTCTCTTTTAGATGAGTCTGCGACGGAATTTGTTTTTGATCACCAACTGCTTTTGCATCTGCTTTTGTAATACCAACATAGCAAAACAATTAAGACCGCGATTAAAACTTAAAAGGTTGCAATTAAGATCCATCGTGCATTTTATACTGTACTCTTGGAAGGGAATTTTATTGCATCTGCAGTTAAACATTGTCATATAATAATAATATGGTAATGTACTGCTGTTGCACAGCGTCTCTCTTCTTCATCAGGCCTATGCTTTCTGGTCACATCTGTCCTGCGACTTCAGCAGACTTAACCTTGTGTAAATATTTCCTGTCACAAGTTAAGGAGTTTAGCAGGAGTGTAAATCATATAAAACTCAGAGGCATACTTCCTTTTAGCTACTAGTCACGAACTACGATACAATGAGAGTCAGAGTGATCTGGTGGCAAGATAGCGGAGGCCTGCTCCTCGAACTGTAAACTTCTACAACATCATTAAAGCATCCACTCCCAGCTCAGGTGTGATATTGTGTCAACAGGTCATAAATTGAAAGTGTTCAAGACATTTTCTGTAACTTGTGTGGCATTCCATAGATCACAAAATACCACTTGAGCCACTAAAACCTGGTAAAACAATAAACCTAGAGGTGGCGCAAGACTTTTGCACAATTCTACATACTACAGGTTTAAAAAAACATGTGCCAAATAACCAATCATGCTCAGCAGCTTTTCCCTGACAGAAAGAAATAAACCCAAACCTAGACTTAGATAATGTAGCCTAAAACCTCCACAATATCTGCTATTTACAGTGCAGGCTTTTACTCAGAGGTCATTTGAATCCATGCCAATGCGGTCACAAAAGTTCATAAAGGAGTCACCATGTCTGGTTTGAAACCATTATGTTGCTTTGAATCCATGCTGCTGCTTCGTCAACTTGTTTGTAGAGATCGTCCATCAGACGCGATTTGTGCATACATGCATCGAACCAATGAGGGAACAAGTACTCCACCCCATGCGAAGGCTGCTGACACACCAAACACCTGAAGGAAACACACCCAGTCTGCCTTTGAGTTCAACTGTAAATCCTCCAGCTGACACAATGAGCAGAACGTCTGTTAGAACAACACAAGTGACTGCCAAGGATCCAAGCTGTGGCCTGCACAACCAAAACAAAACCTTTGCAATCTCACTGAGTTGTATATTGCTTTATGACACACCTTAAATGTATTTGAACAGTTGCACTATATCATTTTTTAATTTTTTAATTTTTAGCTATTTGTAGTCCTTCAAATGACATGACATTGGATAAGGCGATATAAAGTAACAGATGCTAAGGGTGCTATGGGCACCAAAAATCAGGTAAAAAATCACTTTCAGTATCATTATATTCAAACAAATTATTACTATTACTTTTAACTCTTAAATCGTATGACGTTATAAATGTAAGGCAATGTTGAAAACGATGCTATTCGACTTCTTTTGTAAGCATATATAAATCATCGATATAGTGGTGCGGCACATAAAATCTCGCCTAGGGCTGGCCATGTCACCATCTGCCTCACCAGGGAGAATGCTGAATCCAAAATCCAGCTCCAAATCTTTGTCTATGATCATCAAAAAAAAATAACTGCCACAAGCCTCCACAAGAACTGCAGTTCCCCGCAGGCTTGGCTACTTTAGTGCGTATTGTTGTCGAGTCACACAGCGCAAGCCGGAATAGCAAAAAGGGGGGGTGGGGAATAAAAAATAGACGGACTGAGCAGACAGACGGTCCTCATAAGGTACTCGCTGAAAGGTGGGCATCGGTCAATAAAGGGTCAATGTAACGACGGTTTTGCCCATCTGTGATGGCTTCATCTACGTAAGCTTTTACACAGGCAACAAATATATTTTCAGGTTTTACACCACACATTCACTTCACTGGTCAGTCCCCTCTGGCACGTACTGTATGAAGTCATGCAGCATTACCATGGAGGTGGGTTTAACATGAAGATCAAAGTACAACTGAGAACCAGAGGGATGATACGGGCTGTTTGGTCCCTGCACCACCAATGTCAGAGTTTGGTCCGCTTTGGTGGCAGGAAGCCGGATTTGTTTTCAGTAAGGGTTGGACTCGCCAAGGCTGCGCTTTGTCACAGATTCTGTTCATAACCCATACGAACAGAGTTTCTAGGCACAGGTGGCCTAAGTATGGCATCTCTGTTTTTGATTTTATGGTACTGTTGGCTTCTTCAAGCCGCAATCTCTCAATCTGAAGCGACTGGGATTACAATCAGCACCTCAAACCTGAGACCATGGTCCTCATTTGGAAAAGGAGTGCCCTCTCCAGGTCGGGAATGAGATCCAGCCCCAAGTGGAGGAGTTCAAGTATCTTGGGTTCAGTTGCAATTTTCAATCCCTTTATTATGACACTTTACTGCATATGTTTTCTTGAAGTTACACAACGGCCAATGGTCCAAAAGAATGATTTACCTTACACTTCACGTTTTGGAAAGAGTACTACAAGGTTAGGATATATTGAGTTTCTATTGTGAGCAGCACCAGATTTACTGGCTTGAGTTTTGACGTCAAAGAATCAGTGAGTTGGAGTTTGTCAGTGTCACGTCACGCTGTTAATGCAGCCCAAGTGTGGACCAATACAAAATTGCTGCCCAGCTTTGCCTACCTACATAACAATAGCATCATAACTCTATGCCTATGATCAGACACATTGTTTTCGCTCCCTGTACACACAAACCTCTCAGTCATGATGGAATGTTCTTTTTCTGAATGCTAGCTTCAGACATCTGACGTCCACATGAGGAAACTTGGTCCACTGCTGCCATGGATATTATCCAGCAGTGGGTTTGTGTAAGTGCCTGTACCTGGAAACATGTCCAGTCTAGCACATCCCAGCAGACACTTTTGATTTACTGCATAATGTACAGTCTCACATCAGACATGTTCAAAAGCAGATATTGTTAGCCTTGGAAAATGTCTGTTGGTAATTGATTCAGGCCACTGTTTGGGCATACTGGCAAAACGACAGTAGTGATACTTTGCAAATTTTATGAACTGAAAAATGATGACAAAGCCCTACTTCTTAGATTTGTGTCTGTTGCAAAACAATCACATAAAGACAGATTAAAAACAGACTTACCCAGGCAGATTTGTGCTATATTTGTGCTGTCTAATCGCCAAACAAAACTTTAATTTGCCATTTTCCAACCCGTTGTACCGCTCCTTTTTATGTATTTTATTCTTTGCATGAAATTTGAGTCCGTCGTTCATGAAAAGCATGGAAACATGTAAATGTCAAAAAGATGAAAGTGTAAAACAACATGCACGCAAGATGACCACCCCATTTTCTTAACCGCTGTGCATCATTGTAAGAGGTGTCCTCTTTTTGTCCGATAAACCATGTACCATGGAAAGGGGCTGAAATATAATGGAGTCAAATGGAGTCAAGTCACCGAACCCCTTAAACTGCTGAGACAAGTAACAACAGCTCTGACCTAAATAGATTTTACAGCCTGTGCTGGCGCACTGGGGGAGCCTCCATATGTAAAAAACATCAAGCAGAGTTGAGCATTGGCAGACATGATCTTCCTTTTTACACAGTCTGGCATGAAATGAAGCCGAGTTCAGCTCAATGCCATACAGGCCGCAGCCTGCACTGTGGTGAACAGGTATGAGTTGAGAATGGTGGTAGCAGGCTTATGTAACGCACAGCTAACATGCCCAGAGGCGTTTAAATCAAGTGATATGTGCACATTTTGTGTCTTAGAAAAAGGGAACTTTGTGTTGTAGAGAACCATTGCGAATTTTTGGTGGGAGAAAATTATTTGAGATTTTTCTTTTTGCTCACGTGGAGCTTACCCAGTTGACCGAGGGTGCCGACCTTGGGTTTAGCAGTCAGTCAAAGGGTGATTGTGTTTGGAACCGAGCCAGTGGTGTTTGTTAGAAGACTATCTTTGTCTTCCGCGTGTTCGTTGTTGTTCAGGTAGAGAGAATGTTGATTTTCTGAATACAGACTGGAGATCGGTGAACAGGTCCTTCGAAGGATTTATTTTACAGAATATTCCGGACACAAGCAAGTTTACAGACAAATGGCTGCAGTCCTCTCGCAAGTGTGTCGTTAGAGCGGACTCACGGCATTCTTATACTATCTTGAACCCCCCCCAGGAAACAGCCCCCAGCCCTCAGCTAAGACAGACATCATTCAATACACATTGACAAATGGCCCTTTGATGTGGAAACAGACGAGCCCCCCCCAGACCTCATTCAATACACTCACCAAGCTCTACTGAGGAAATTAAAACAGTTATGACTAAACTAAAACAGTTATAACTAAATCTGGGCAAAAGACCCTCAACATGTTTCAGAAAGCTTTGTAAACCACACTGCCAATGGCTTTCTGTCATGCGCTTGTGTTTGTGCTTGTAAGCATCTGCTGGTTTGTGTTTTTCAAGTCCTCATGGTAAGCGGTGGGTTATTCTGTATGTTTCTAGTCTCGCGTTAGCTTTTCTTGCTACTGTACTTCAACTATCTTGTTGAAATGAAAGTACTTTCAGTGTTTTTCTATGTGTCACTCCTTGTGTAGGTGTGTTTTTGTTTGTTTGTGGATCTGCTATTTGCTGTCCTTTATCCGTAGTATTCACTGTCTTTGTTATTTAGTCTCCTCGACCTTCGTTGTTTATTGTTTTATTCTTTAGGATTGTTACTTGTGCGACTTGCATGCACCCCAGTTTAACGAAGTTTTGTTCCATTGATCATTGACTGAGCGGCACAGTGGCCGACTTATTAGCACACATACCTCAAAGTGCAGAGACTGTGGGTTGAAATCCAGGACCCGACCGTCCTGTGTGCATGTTAACCCTGTGAATGTGAGTGTTTGTTTGTCTATTTGCGCCCTGCGATTGGCTAGCGACCAGTTCAGGGTGTAACTCTTGCGCAAAGGACAGGCTCCAGCATGCCCGCGACCCTTGTGAGGATAAGCGGTTTAGAGAAATGACGGCTGACTGTTGACTTTGTTGTGTCTGCTTTTGGTGGCCCCTGTTTAGATACTTTCCACCGGTCCTAACACCTTATTTCTAAAATATATATTTTATAATTTATGTTACCGTAATTGTATTATTGAATATAATTTCATTACTCTCATAGTGCTTTTTTTCCTTCTTCTTTTTTCTATTCTGTTTATACTGTCTGCTATATGATGCAATGAAGCCCTCTAGTCACAGTTGCAAAGACAACAACATAGTCAGCACATTTACTGTATGCCATTTTTTAAAGGCTCAAGGCCACAGATGATTGCCTCAACTAGTGGAATTGGCCAAAGACAGGGCAATCTGTCTGTCTGTCCATCCATCCAGCCATCCGTCCGTAATGGTGAACAAGTCGCTATCATGTCTGTCTCACAGTTCTTTGTTTTGGATTTGAATTCCTGGTGCTCTGGTTTCCTCCCACATTCCTAAACTATGCATGTTAAGCATTCATGGAAAACAGTTTACCTATATTTAATATTTTTAATGAGTTTTTTTTTTTAATGTTTTTAATCATATTTGGTATTGGAGTAATCCAAAATTAATTATGCGCAATCCTAATCCATTTATTTTACTTTAATATTATGGTATTTGAATTACGTTCATGACTACATTTCTTACCAGGTAACTATTAACTGTAGCAGAATTCATTTTTAAAGTTACCCTACCAACTGGTCTCCATTGATCTGTATCAGAAACCACCATTTCCCTGTCTCAGGCCCCTTTCCTGCAGACTCCTCCATGGTGAACACCAGATGAAGTCATGGAAAGTATGGGCCCCAAAGCTTGTAATTGCCTAATTGTATCATCTCACTCCCTCAAATATTTCTTCTGGTCTCCTTTCCCCTATCTTGATCCATACATTGAGCCAGAGGATTCTGGCTGTGGTGTGTATGCATGTGTGACTGCACGTGTATACAAGTGATGGTTGGACTCAGCTTGGCTGACTGTGATTTGCGGTTCTCTGATGTAAAACCATTTTTCCAGCTTCCTACCTCAAGGCTCACATGCCCGTGAGCCGATCGTGGCGGATGTGAAGAGGATGGAGCGCTAGGGGCTGCAGTTGTTTGTGTCGTCTGACCACCAGCTTGTCCGCCTATTAACAAGCGGTAAAAGTGAATCCTGTGGATTAATGACATCATGTAAAGATACTTGTTCCAACCTCAGTGCTAGTGGCTAGACATTAAACACTTGTGCCATATGGCCTGAATGATCATGGTTATCTTTATTATGATGTTATTGTATATAATAATGAATAAAGATATACTGTATAGACCTAAAGCATTTTAAAACAAAACATAAATATTCTCCTGTGTATAATGACAGCTTTATATTTATCCGCAGAATTTAGAAGTCTTGAAAGACAACGTGCTGCCGCTAATTTAGCTAGCAAGTCAGCAAATGTGTTTGACTGCGCTTACTGCTAGCATGCTAAAGCAAAGTCATATCCATTAATGCTGTAATCTGTTTACAGGCCAACAGTAGTTCATTAATCAAATAAACTACAAATGATCATGAATGTAATTATCTATGCTACCAAAAACCATGTGTATGTGGTTAAAGGCTTAAATCATCCTCTATTTGCTTTTACAGACTCACAAGGTGGGGATTTTGACGCAATATTGCCCCTCTATACACCTTGCACAATTGACAGCAATCTTTACATTGGTGCTTGGTTTTATTGTGGAAAATCTTTGCGTCTGTTGGCTGGCCAAACTACTCATCTCTGAAGCGCTATATGATAGTCAGCAGAGTAGCGGACCCAGAGGACTGAAGTCAGGGTCTCCCCAGAAGAAGAACAAAGAATTTTATTGCCCCTACAACGTGGTCTCCTGTTCTAGAATGAATTATGCTTAAGGAGTAAGTCTTGTGTTACGTAACTGTTCAAATGCAAAAAAGGAAAGCAAAAGAAAGGGAAAAAAAGTGCAGTGCAACCTACTGATGTGCTTTTATGACATTATAAAATTAATATCGATCTGCTGTGACTGTGCTAAATCCATCTTGAACTGTGCCATAACAATCTTGGAAGTTATTGGCTGGTAGATACAAAAGCCACACACTCAAACATCCGCTGAGTTGAGCTACCAAACAGATGCACATGCACCGGATTTCCTTTTTGTCCTAAATCTCTGCTATCCTTGTCAGCATGTACAAGATTTATTTGGTATTTAATTGCAATACCTTCTGCAGACCTAAGCATGTATGGCTTCATTTCACGGTAAAATATAGATGGGATTCTCCTTTTCTTTCACAAACCTGAGTACAGAAATTTGGAAACACAGAATTAGAGAATGTGCTTGCAACTTAATGGCTGTCGTTCAGGGATAGGAATGTTTGATGGTGATGTGTGTGAGAGCCATACTTTAAGTGTTAAGTTCTGATCGCATTATTGGCTTCAACAGTAACAACGGATTTAAAGGTCTTGTTTTTGCAGATATTAAATACTTTTTTTTTCTGACAAATTAAAGCTCAGACAGTATTATTCCTGGTATAAACGTGTCAAAAGTCCAAAGCCAAAACCTCAAGATCTCTTCTACAAAGTAAGGTAACCAAAGTGGTCTGAATCCACTGAGTTGGAGGAGAAAAATCAATACAGTTGTGTGGTTTTGGACCAACTTGGAGAAGCCAAACAAACCAAAAACAGCTATGCAACAGGGAAAAAAACAGGATGTGTTGTGGGCTTTAAAAAAAAGCTAATGGATGGAAACATTGATGCGCGGACTAATAAATAATGCTGAACCATTTTACTTGTTCGTATAACCCTCAGTACTGCAGTGCATTCACATCCTATACTAAATAAGTGGTCCAAAAAAAAGATGTTTTTAACTGAAAATGAAAGGGTATTTTGCCCAATATGTTATTCTACTTTCCCAGTCTAGTTAATATTTTAAGAATTTAGATTTATGATGAGATAGTCCTGATGTTTAACTATTCGTAAACAAGACGTGAGATGTCTCTTCAAACAACAAAAATGGACCCAAATGCTTTTCCCTCTCCTGTCTGAAAGTCTGCGCTGATCAGCTTGTTCCGATCTCCATGTAGATCAAATCTAATCTAATCCAACTTTATTTATACAGCACTTAATGTCTTTGAGGAATACTTTTTTTTTTTTTTTGTCCATATAGGCTTGCTTGGATAATGGGTTGAGGAAGAACTTGACCCTTCAAACACCTTTGGGTTGAACTTGTACAGATAATGTGAGCTAAGCACTCAGTCAAGTCAGTCACAATACGCTTGTGGATGAATGGATTGCACAATAGCTGACGCAATGGAGTCATTTATATTCTCTCCTTTACACAATCTGCCATCACCCTGTTAAGTCACACTCAGTTAATTCAGTTCCTTGCATGCTCCTCAGAATTCCACTGAACTTTAGCATTTTCTACTTGACCTCATTAGAGCCATTCTTCCCGGGAAATCATTCTTAATTTAAAAAAAAAAAAAATCTGATATGTATGTCATTCCAAGACAAGGGAGACAATCAGTGCCTCCAAACACTGTGAGAAAGTTCCACTATGAGAGGAGATTCAGGTTGTTACTGGATCTAATTTGCAACGCGTAATAGCTCCTGCTTATCGCCAAATGTGGTCAAACAACGCTAATGTGATAATGAGATTAACAGCCAGTTATACCGCTGTTTACTTGACAAAAGAGTAGCAGGAAAAGAAGTTATGACATCATTCCAACTCAACGCAGTCTCCCTAATTAACAATCTTTGCTTCTGACACAATGAGTCTGCCTAAAGAGTGACATCATAGTAAAACAACACTGTTGAAATGGAAGATGCTGAGAGCAAATTTGTCGATGCTACAAATGCCGGAATGAAAGTTATGACTTTAACCATACAAATGATGTCATGAAGTATCTCCTTCTCCATGCACGTGTGAACGCTTTGCATCAATAGAAGTAAATCTCATCTTTGGGTTTCTGCCAGCTATACTGCATGCCGCTCCTGTTTTTTCCACTGCCTACTGGGATTCATGATTAGTTTCCAAGCCATCCATGCAAATTCAGCTTTCGAGTCTTCATTTTCCACTCATTAAAAACAGGCCTCGAAAGCCTGCTCCAGAACGACAAATCTCTTCGCTCATCATATTTCTCCACTAAAAACAATACATCAGACTGTCGACTCAGCACTTCCTGGCCTCTCTTACGTTTATTGTGGGAGTGCGTCTGCATGGCTGCTAAGCGGTTTTATTGACACTTAGGGAGAAGGTATGCATGCTGTGAGTGCTCAAGTATGCCCAAGCACACACGCTGACATAGATTAGAATTTGTGGGAGAAATTAGCCCGTTTTGAGTTTTCGGAAAACCTTTTTTTCTCACTTCAGCCCGTCTAGTTCTTCTGTCTGGCAATAAAACAGTCATTCTGTAGGACGTTAGGTGGATAAAACATTGGCATGAAACACGTGTACACGTGTAGAAATAATCACCATCCAGCAGGAAATAGTGGTGCCTGTAATCAGTATTTAAAAGCATGACCTCATTTGGCTTTGGTCGGTCTACATTAAATTAAACTCATGAGCCTCATGAAATGGCTCCTATAAGATATTGGTAGCCCGCAGCACCGGCACGTCATCACTAATGTAGACTGTCACACGCTTGTCTATCATGATCTGGTGAATTTTTAATTGTTATTTTTTTTATGTGTGGGGGTTATTTCTTTAGCTAATGCTAAATGCTATCTTGGGAATGGTTGACAGTTCACCAGCGCTAAACAATACAATGCACTCACTATCATTATCATTATGCAACCTTTTTTGCTCAGTCCCGGCAGCTATTGGTAGCCGGCTTTGTAGCTTACCTCGCACAGGTCCCGCATTGGAAACATGCCGCCAGAAAGGCTCAACCATCTCGACCACCAGCAACCACAGCAGTAGAATTATATTTCCCATGACTCTTAGACACGGAAGTAGGAAGTAGTTCTAGTTCCGGCTCGCTACCGATTAGATGCGGATGCTAATCAGCAATGCAAATGTGAATTTGGAAGTAAATAGGAAGGAATTGAGAGAATTGAGACGTAATATATTACCCGCGTAATATCTGGACTAAACAATGGGGCTGGCAAGTCTTTCATTGAGGTCAGAGTATGATGACATCATCACCAGCGTCATTTACTGAGAATGTGCGCTCACCGTGCCTTCAGCTGCAGGGGATTACTACTAAGAAATGACCGGAGGCTATCACTACTCGCCTCTATGCAGAGAATGACTGAGGCTGCTGAGGCCTTTCTTCTCCCAAAAGGCAGGATGTGAATAAATTTACCAAAACTTTGGTCAAGCCAGACAGATGAATTGCTCTGAGGCACTTTTATGGAGTCACACAGATGTTGAGTGCAAGGCAAGTGAGTGTGTGTGTGTGTTTTTTTTAAAGCCTATCTTTGACTTTTACATATAGGCTCAATATGTTTTGACCTGACAGGTATTTCAGGAGTAAGGTGGAAAGTTTCTTTTTTCGTCATTTATATTGCTAATAATGCATAAAGGGTCAAAATATATACAGTTGACCCAGACAAAAGAGCAGTACCTCCATCTGACTGTGTCCCAGATGTGGCTTCACACTAATACCGAGAAGCAGGGCAGAGTTCCAGAGCAAGTCATGCGCAACTTAACAGGCCTTTTATTTGTTATTCTTTACTTCCTTAAACCTTTAAAAAGGTCAGGGGTCGAAGTGACTGCTTGAGGAGAGCTGTAGGCAGACTATTAAGTAAACATGGCAGCCGTATCAGCTGAGCGCAAAGAAATCGAGACATGACAGATACTTCGTGGGGGGGACTGAAGAGGCTCAGGATCTGATAATGGGATCCAGAGAGGTGGGGGATGATGTCATGGGGAAAATGGGGGGTTGGGATGAGGGTGAGAGTTGGCCAGTCGGTGTGTGGACGGATATATGAGGCAACAAAAATCATTCGTCAGCTCTGGTAAGCTGTTTAAGTTATCTTGTTTATGCTAATCAATCCTTTTTACTCAGAAAAGTCCTTCACCTCAGTTTTAAGTTGATCAGAAACGGCAATTATTAAAATAAACAAAGAAAAAAAGAAAAAGTCGTTTTCAGATTGGAAATTTTAGATAACCGTCTTCAATAAAGTTGATGCTAGGGGCATCATTGAACCAGCAGGTGTCACTGTCCAACTGTACCATTGGCAAAAAGAAACAGATGCTTCTTATCAGATTCAACATACTAAAAGTGAGTCAGAAAGTCAATTTGTGAATGCGTAAAGTCTGTCTTCATCCACGCCATAGCATTCCTGGAAATGCCGAGCTTGTAAACACTTGAGTGTGATTTGAGTCTTCCCACCATAGAGGCAGTTATGTCATCGAGTCTTATAAATGGGTTAGAACGCTTGAGTTTACTGCATGCCATAAAAAAAAATTAAGTAGTTAGGACTCATTTTCAAACTCTTAGGTTGCACCACATCTCTTAAACATTACAGTGCTACTAAATGTTTGTAGGTTTACATATAGACATGCGATATGCGAGTGTTAACTGGAGGTGTTAATTTCACAACCCTGAATGTACATTTTCATTTTATTATTTTTCTAAATGAAAAACTCCACAAGTTTATTATTTGTAGTGAGCGAGTGAGCAACTTGGCGAGCAGGAGCTAGCATTAGTGGTGAGCAAGAGTGGCTAGCAAGAACTCACTGGAGTGGCTAACGAGAGCAGCTAACAGGAGCAGCTAGCAAAAGCTAGCAAGAGAAAAGTAGAGGGAGACAAGCTGTGGAGCCCAAATCACGGGACTCCACAACAACCACCTGGCAGGCCCTAGCTGTGGAAGGTCAGTGGAGGTCGACCCATTACCCATTAGCTGCAAGCACCACCAGAGGCTAATACGTTCTCAAAGTTCTTTTCTTTTAAGTGTCCGTAGCACAGAGGTGGCCAATCTCGGTCGAGATTGGAGGTGAAACATGTCAACAAAGCCCGATTACTAGGCCTACGATTATACATATATATTAAAAAATATATATGTTGATGTGATATATTTTTTTGCATATTATTGGAAGTAATAGTGGGATTTGAAAATGAATGAATTATTAGTTCATCACTAAATGGCAACAAAAAAAAAATCCTACACACCGTGACTTTAACATCTCTGTGATTCATGCTTATCGTCTTTGTCTCCAGGGGTAAGAAAGCAAAAATGTGTGACTCTCCTATCTTTGTCTTTATAGACTCAAACCACAGGACACATGAACCTCACATCTGTCGAATCTGGGTGCTGCAGTATACCAACATGCTTTAGCCACGTTACATATTGTACGCTTTTAAACACATGACCACATAGTCTTTAAAAGTTAATTATTAGGGACAGCTTTTAAAAGCAAAAGGTTTTTTTTCTCTCCCCAAAACACACTAACCATCACCTTGAGGATGCTTCTTCATGCAGGGTACATTTCCCCACATAGCTACAAGTGTATTGTTCGTAAAGCCTGCATAAAACTTTCAAATTGAAGGGGGGGATCCGTTTAAAGAGCTCTAATCGCTCTTAATTAGCAGCTCTTTTGAGTAGGGACATGCCACAGGCCTAAGCAACATATCAACAAGCTTCACAACACATGCGTTTGAACATGAATGGCAGCAGATGAGTTAGTGAATGATTGAACACGACCGACCGCAGTTTCTTCACAATGTTCCCATATGTTTTAAATCTGTTCTCTGATCTACAAGGCTAAAAGGGAGTCAAACGGGTCTGATTAGGAAACACACGCAAAAATGCATTTGTAATATAATTAAGCAATGACATACTTTTTCCCAGAAGTGTGATGTAAAAAAAAAGAAGTCATTTTGCACGGCTAATAATTATCTATCAGTAATTTGTCAATCATAATTAAACAACATTCATCCAAAAGTGTTTATGCTTTCAGTTTACCAAACGACAGCCCGAGGAAAAGCCCAATCGCTCATATTGTATACGTTTACAGGCTTCTATAAGGGGGACATCAATGCATGCAAGTATGCGCAGTAAAAAGACATCTGTGGCCTTCCGGCTCTCAGTTGTGGCAAAATGGAAGGATTATATTTAGTTGTTGTTGAGTGGATATTTGCATGGTGTGCTGTTTTTGTCAGCTCAGCAGCCATAACTGTTGCAGATGATGAGGATGGAGGTCAGATGTCATGTGGCCTGCAGTCTCTCGGATGCAAAATAAAACAATAAGTTGAGGGTAACAATAATGCTTTGTTGTGATATTATTTTGGTTAGCACATCTGCTAACTTTCTGAAAACAGGCATTGTAGGTTCATTGTATTGTCCATTAATGTAAATGTGACATTCTGTTATGATTGGTGTCCTGTCTTGCTTGTTAGGTTTTGTTTGCACCTGTACTACTCCTGTTCCCGTGTCATCTTAATCATCTCCCCCAGCCACTTGTGTCTTGTCCAGGTGTCTCTCGTTGTCTCGTCAGTTGGCTTGTATTTAGTTTCCTGGTTTCTTTCAGTCTTTGTTGGATCATTGGTGCTGTCACCACTCTTGTGTTTTGTTGTTACTTTGATTTTTGGCCTTTTCCGAACTTTGTTGGTTTTGTTTATTTTGAGTTTTACCCAATACTCCTGTTAGTGTTTTTGTTAGATAAAATGTGTTCAGTATTGTCCCTGCATTTGGGTCCTCCACCCCATCGTGATAATCATTCAACAACATTCAATGGTTGTTACTTAGCAGTACACGGTGTGCCCTGTCTCTTGCCCTGTCAGCTAGGATAGGATAGGATAGGCTAGAGCTAGTGATGGGTATATCGATTTCAAAGTATTGATATACTCTCAAGAGTATCAATTGGGTATCGATCACGCTCATAAAGTATTAACACTAAAGTTGCATTCGGAAATGTACTGGAGAGCGCACTCTCCTTTCATCTGGCCGCTCTGACTTTATTTAGGGATGTTTAGACCGAACATCATTCAGGCCGATTCCAGTACGATTACTGAATTCTTGAGTAGTCATCAATACCGATTCCAAGTACCGCTATCACTAGAACTTTTGATACATAAAATTGGTTCATTTTCCAAAACCCCCAATGACAGATAAAACAAAGAAATACCTACAGTATATAAACCAATATAGCATTTTTCCCTGAAATTGCATGAAATGAATGGTATTTTTCTGTACTTAAAATTTCAACAACAACAAGGTGCCTGATACTGGTATTAGCTGCTTTTCTGTCATGACATTTGTTTGATGGATAATCCTGGTCACTAAAGGCCTGTTTTATTTTTTTACTTTCATTCATATTTAATTACATTCATTATTATTTCAATTATTCATTTGTGTATTCATAATTCTCTCATTTGATTGTTTTGAATGTAATGGTCTGAAGTGCAACAAGTTCAAGTGTGACTTTGGAGGAGATTTGTTATCACTTATGAACCAAACACATTCAAACTGTTGAATGGTCTGTTATTGTCATCAAAATGGTCTGCTATCGCCCAGGTTTACCTCGCGGCAAATTTATCCTTATTGACCACAACAACTACAAAAAAAAAGGAAAAGTAAGATCATTTAAATGTACTTCTTTTAGATTGATCCAGCAGGCGTTATCACTTGTTCATTTAGCAGGCTTTGTGGTATGGTTTTGATTGACTGTAAGCTGCTCCTCAGTTTTTCAAACATCAGAGGTCATGCCACCCAAGTTAGCCATGAGGTTAGGCCTGTCAAGAGAATGCATCCTCTTGCTGGACATGCAGGATCCAGCATGCTCAGTAGAGAGTAAAATAAGTTGATTTTAAATGTTATATATAGCCAAGACAAACCTTGAGCTGTAATTGACGATGTCCCTATTAAAACACGCTTACTAGAAAAGGGATGAACACACTGCAATAGGCAAGTGAATTGCCTCATTTGACCCCCCCAAAAAAGTCATTTGGTTTAGCCACAACAACAGGTGGAAATATTCTTAATGTGCAAGGCAGCAAAATTATGTTTGTGAGGTTCATGCGAGTTCCAGATGAATGGTGACAAAAAAGCTTGCATTGTCTCAGTGTCGATTTCCAGGCAATGCACCCCATGACGGTCTTCTTTTAACTGCAAATGACGCAGAATGTCACCCAGTTTGCTGTTGAGACAAATAAATTACAGGTCCATGTCCCTCAAGGTCAATAAAGAAAAATTCAGTCATTCTAATTGGTCACATGTGATCACTTTGGCAGGTGAAAACCCTGCCGGGGTAAACTTCAGCTCAACAAGCACATTAAAGTACAATTGTCATTGTTGACGTTAATTCTCATGAAAATAGTTTCTAATCGGCCTCATGTTTGGAGCTGCTGTAGTCAAACATATCAAAGCCATCCTGATTCATTCTTCTAAGGCTACAAAGTGCCTTTTATCTCTGCAGACACAGCAACGAGTAAACACAGATGCCCATGAAAAAAAAAGCTCATAATAAATCTTCTAAGTTGTAAATGATAGTTGAAGGGGTACAAATAAATTATTTCCTCCTGATGCCATCTGCAAGAGGACCACAGATGTGAAGCGCACGCAAAGCAATCGTTGCTGGCTGAAAGGGAAGATGATAGCATTAATTGTCAAATAAATTATCTTTGCTGACATTTCAAAAGTAGGTCTATCATACGAAATTAAACAAATGACCTTATGTAGGTAAAAACTTGGTCATTGTACCTACAGGGGCCAAAATGGAACAAATGGCAATCAATTAGTAATTATTTTTATTTTATTACCAAAGCAACTATTATTTCAACATTTAATCATTAAATGCATTGTCACAAAAGAAAAAGAAACATTTGAAAGCTTGAGGTTCAACTCAGTCTATTCACATTAAACGTACTGTAATAAAATAAAGTACACAGTCGTTTACTGGTTCTTGTTGAGAATTATTAGCATGTCAACATGGAAACGGTAGCAATAATGTCAAACTAATTTTTGTCAAAGGCCAATTTGCAGTTATGACCTCTCTCAGTGGGCAGTTATGAGAGTGAAACCAAATAAATGTTTAATCATAATTTGTAACTGTAAAAGGGGTAACAAGAAGTTATTTAGAAAAATATTATTTCTTACACATGACAATTTGACAATTTTAGTGCAATTTTTCATTTTAGTTTGTTTTTATTTCATTTTGAATTTAGTTTTTTAAATTTAGTGAGTTGTCAGGTTGGTTCTTAGTTGTAGTTATTTCTTATTTATTTTTTAATACGTATTACTTGTGTGCAATATTTAAAAAAAAAACACCATGGGAGCGACATCATCTGAAGGTGCTTTTCTATTGGCTGCTGCTGCTAGTTGAAGTCACTTTCAAACGTCCTTATTCCGGTTAATATCAAAATCAATCTACTTAAAATCACATTTAAAATCATCCCTAAGGGCTCATGCATTAAATTAATTACCAAAGACGATTAATTACAAAAAACAAAGGAAATTTTTACTATAATTATAGTTTATAAACATAAAATGTAGTTTGTTAGTTTTCGTTTTTTTAAAAAGCATTTTCGTTTTTATTTTATTTGGTTAAGGAACTCATTTTTTGAATTAGTTAACTAAAATAACCTTGCTCCTGATCACTCCGGCTACCAAGTAGCTTTGAATGGTTCAGTTTGCTTTCTATAATGTAAATGGATTAATGGGCTGGTCCCTTTAAATTGTTGTCTTGGGGTAAAATGGAATGAAAATAATACTCCAAAAAGCACCGCATCAGCCCCAAAAGGCAGCGGTCCACCTGCCACCATACAAATTCAGTATGTCACAAAACATAGATACACACACTCATTATGGAGCGTCTGCCAACTAGTGGTAAAACATTTCATTGTTCTGCTTTACATGCCACAACACTGGCATAGATAGAAAAATAAAATGTGTTCTTTTTTGATTGTAAATAAATTAGTTGCTGACTAATTGATATTATTTTGTCATATTTCGCATACTCTTCAGTAAAAGCAAGCTACACTTCAACTACCCCAGCGATGAAACGGCCACAACTTCTACCAGCACATCTTTATGGAACAACTCTTTTTGTGGAAAGTTCGTGACATCTTATGGATATTTAAATCACTGCCTGATTGTGTAATTGTTCTTTAGGGACAACAATCTATCAAAAAATTAATTCAAAAAAGAAAGTTGGAAAATATATATATAATTTACATTTTACCACAACCGTCACATGTGAAATACTCTTGCTGCCACATTTCATCTTATGAACAGTTAACACAGTTAAATTTCACCACAAACGCGGAAAGAAAACAATGGGACCATGAGCAACATCATGCCAGACCTCCAACCTGTCATGCGATCACTGCTTCCGTGTTCCATGTTGGCAGACGGCACAACACTGCTGTCAGCAAATGTGGGATGGGATAACTAGGGGGTGGAAAACATGGTTGCACTTTTTTCATGTTGGTGGGCTGTATCCCCCCGCCCCCTCCCCATCCACTTCCTTTGGTAGGCACAGACCTCAAGTGGCTTAATTCAAGCAACGTGACTTAAAGAACATGTGTTCCATGTGCTGCAAAAATGGCATGTGCACTGTTTGTTAGTAAGACCGATGGGAGGGAAACGAGACTTTGCTCATCAATTCAATCGTCACTTCGGAGAAGTGAAGAAGTCACTCTACTCCTTTGCACATCTGTCTGTCAGTCTGTCATCACCATTGGCGAGAAGCCATGCCTTTGTTTGCATGTTGTAAAACAACAATCAAAGAAAGCAAATGGACTCAGGCTGTCTGTGTATGCGTGTGCGTGAGTGCATGTGAGTGTATACACATGACAAAATGACAATAAACCAATTAAACATTTACAAATAATGGTGCAGTGATTTGTTTACTACACACCTGCTCATGACATGTCCGTTCGGCCCTTATAGCCCAGCCATTCAAATGGATGGGGATTTCGGACCCCTGGTAGCGCTGCCATTAAAATGAATGGGGAATTCAAACAACTAATGTTTATATATGTATTTTAAAGCCAAGAAAAACTAAAATACCCTGCAAAGTCGTTTTGGTGATTTGCTTCTAAATACATTAATGTTTGAAGAAAAGTGCTAAAAACATGCAAAGACAGAGAACAACAATACTCTGCTGCTGAAAAAACCGCAGCGCTTAAGTCTTTCACCTTCTCAGTTGTGCAGATTTTTGCAGGGTAGGGCTAAAATGTGTCCAGATCTCTGCTATCTGTCACAATTGGGAGTTATTTAGTAATAAAACCTTGGCTCATTTCTACCACTACAATACGTAGTTAGCCATCTAACTATTCCTACAACCTCCCAAAATGATCCCAAATCTTCCCTAAGCTATTATGCTCCTCACAGAACGAGCTGATAGCGAGTTGGACATCTCCCCACTAAAAATAGCCTGCTAATTGGCAGCTAATAGCTATTAGCTGCGTTCGGTCCATCCAATTACTCCACAACCTTGCTCCATTGCGTAGATCCACACAACAGAGTCACTTAAGAGAAAGGCAACTCTTCTTCACATTAGCTCGCAAGCTAACAAGCGGCTAGCTAATAAGCAAACTCGTAAGCGCGATCGTGCCGGGGTTGTCCAAAATGTCAGCGTTTCGTTTTGTGTTGTTTTGTGTGGGTCCTCACTATAGACACTGATGTGAAAAGCTAATTGTTTATTAAACTATTTCTTCAGCCTGCAACTGAGCCCAGACACTTTAGCGCACTTTGTACAAATGCATTTGATTGACAGGGAAAGGTCAGGTTCAGTAGACGCGCCTACAAAAGTCCTTCAGGTGGAACGTGGTCTTTATTCTTCATGATTTTGGAGCCGTACTTTATGTCCATGGCGATTTTTCTTTTTTTTATTCAAATGTATAAGGCTTGTTAACAATACTATTCTTTTTGCTGTGTCAAATTTTGAAAACTTAACAGGGTGTTTAAGAAAAGAAAAGTAGAACAAAGTGCCATTCTGCTGTTGCTTCTTTCTTTGGGATTCTCCTTTGACACGAGACACTTTTACCCCCTCGGCTGCTTCCACCCCTTGAGTCTCCCCTTTGACCTTCCGGTCTAACCTCTTAAATTATCCTCTGCCAAGGACAGTCACTTTCAGGCTACTTTATTGCTGCTAACAACATTATATTTAAGTCTCCCAAACTTAAAATGTACAAACCGCATAATCAATATGTTGGGTATAATATATAGAGTATGTGTTTTTTTTTGTGTGTGTGTTTTTTTTTTTTTTCAGTTTGTGGGAGCAAGGGGGCACAGATGGAGTGGACTGGGTGGTGATTTTGGTGTGTGTGTGTGTGTGTGTATTTTATTTTATTTTTTAAACTAGTCTTTTTTTCTTTACTCTTTAATTAAGTTTTCAAAGTTTTTTGTTAATGTGCTTTAACGTTGTCGATGTATACGTTATTTTAGTATACTATTTTTTATTTGTATTTTATTTTTCTCTGCTTTGCTTCTGAATGTCATTAACTGTTGTTAGTAATCCTGTACCGCTGGCTCAGCTGCAACACACCAACAAGAATCAAGAGTGGAGGAACAGAACCAATTGCGCTATGTAAGGGAAGGTTTAGAGAACTTACACCCACCAGAAATTTGGAGCCGTTTTCTTCATTCTGTTACATAATTATTCGTATTCCTGACCACACTGGGACTATGGTTTGATGACACTGCCATTCGTGGTTATTTATGAGTTTGTGTTGGACTAATATTATGCCAGATTTGTGTGGGTAGTAAAGTACTGAACCTGTCATACTGGGGGGAATATTTTTTGTTCTTCAAAAAGAATGTGGGCCCCAATAGCTACTTTTTAACCTTAGCTCAGTCTGGAGGATAGATTGTGAGGACGGTCAAAACTTTTTTTGTATGACAACTAAGGGAACCAAACAAGGAAGTGTTCACTTTTATCTCTCGTTTCCTCTCATTCCGCTCTGCTGCTCTGACTGTTAATTCAATTAGCCACTGTAAAAGAAACTCAATGTGTAATTTCTGTAATTGGGTATCATTACATTGATAATATCACAATACATATTAAATAAACAGACATAGTTCTCACTGAAATGAGTACACACACAAAAACGAAGGAAATTTTAGTCCACTAAAAAGTCAACTTGACCAATATCGTTTTTTTCTTTTTCTTTTTTACCTTGCTAGTAAAAAACTTTAACATCTAATAAAATCGCAAAGCATCAGACATGTAGCTAGGGCTGGCTTTTGCCAACAGCCTCACATACGTGTGCGTATCACGATACAGAGTCACAATACGATACATATAACAATAGTGTCTATCTCGATACATGACCTTCAAGACGACGTGTATCCTGATATTTTACATTTCTTTACATACATTTTTAATGGAAACTTTCAGAGATGTGCCAGGAAACTTTGTGAATGAATGTCCAATATCAATTCTGACGCCTCCGTGTCGATACATGTATGTATTGTAAAGAGGCGCCAAACGATAGATCGCCATATTGATGTAAATGGATATAATTTGTGTTTACTGTACACCATCATCACTGTATGTTGTAGTTGTAGTAAATGATAAAAATTAAAATGACATTTCCACCAAGCTTAGGGTATCAGCACATTGCCATTTAAAAAAAAAAGTTGGCTTCAAGGTTATTTTAGTTAACAAAAACTATACGAAAAAACGAAAACAAAAATTCAAAAAACGATTTAATTTATTTAATGCATGAGCCTTTGGGGATGATTTTAAATGTGATTTTAAGTATATTTATTTAACCGGAATAAGGACGTTTGAAAGTGTCACACAGAAGTGACATCATCTAGTAGAAAAGCACCTTCAGATGACGTCACTCTGATGTGACAATGAAATGCAATGCTAGGTAAGAAATTAGTTATTTTTCTCATGATTTTACCACGGTGTTTATTAAATATTGCGCACAAGCAGAGGTGGCAAAACCAGGTCCAGAAAGTAAAAACCCTGTCACAGTTCGGCTTTAACCCCATGTGCCAGCTAGCTAGCTAACTAGTTCCCTGGCTGGTTCCCATGGTGCTCGTTTACCTGCTAGGGAGCTAGATAGCTAGCTAGCATCAATGGCTAAAGCCAAACTGTGGCAGAGTTTTTACTTTCTGGACCTGGATTTGCCACCTCTGCGCACAAGTAATAAACATCAAAAAAATATTTAAAAAAAAATAAACACGAAAACTAATACTGAAACTAACTAAAACTAAACTAAGCATTTTTTAAATAACTAAAACTAACAGAACCACCCTGAAAAGTAGTTAAAACTAACGGCATTAAAAAAAAAAAAACTCAAAACGAAATAAAAACTAACTAAAATGAAAATTCCAAAACTGTAATAACCCTGGTTGGCAAAAATCTAATTATAGTTGTAAATATGCAAACTACTTTGTGCGTCAACTCTTCCCCTCAAAACATTGATATTTATTAACCAAGGTTGTCTGCACTTGATTTATTAAAAACTGAATAACTGACTGTTTATTGATACTGTATGTTGATTTTTATTTTATTTTTTTGTGGGGGATGCAATATATCATGATACTGCTCTTCCACCCCCCCCTTAACAGTACCTTATTGATCCACGTATTGAAACCTTCTCATATAGTTTCTTTTTCTAGAAAAAAATGACTCTACTTCTCTGTAATTTCACAAGAAAATATACAGTTATGAAAGCTGAAAGAAGTCAAATTCAAATCGGCTGTATGCACATCTTCTTTTATTACCACTGAAGCTCTGCGTTTAGGAAAGAATAACAGAGAGGAAGTCCGGCTACACATGTAAGACATTTTGCGAGCACTGCATGCTGTAATCAAGCATCAGTAATCAGTTTTCAGGTTGCCTCCCAGCCCCTTTTTCTGATGTGTCTCAGCTGCAGCGGCACAGCGCAGCCTTTGTTGTGGCAGCTCTTCAGCCCCAAACTGGAGTAACCCGTAAAAGTCCCCCCCAAAAAATTGACAGCCAGCAATCAGAGAAAGCCAAGGGTGCCCCTTTTTCTTTGAGCTACACCAAAAATATAAGTACAGTTAAAAGTGCAAACAAACTGTATTTTTTGAAGGAAAGGCGACCACCCTCTATGTTTGCTAAAAATAAAAATGAAAGAACCCAATAATTACATTTGGGCTTGACCCAAATAGTGTTTACTTACACAAGCTAACACCCTTTGCACCTGTCAGAGAGCTGAGCTGCGCCACCACAGTGCCCTCAAATATTTGTACGCACACTTTGAAAAAGAAGCTAAATTTATTACAATTCTTCAAGACAGAATAGGCTGTGCGTAAAGCTAATGTTATGCTATATCAATGACAACAATTGAACTGTATAACGGAAATTGTGTCATGGGTCATGACAAAAAACAAAATAATCTTTCCCTGTGAATGAATAACAGATTTCTATTTTGCAAAGAGATCCTTGGCAAGTTTAATTGAATTAGGAAGTTCCTGGGGTACAGTAGGGTGGCCACTTCCATAAGGTCAAAAAGGAGGACATATTTAAAAAAAAAAAAAAGTAATAAGTGTTCCCTCGCTATAACGCGGTTCACTTTTCCCTGTCTCGCTGTTTCGCAGGTTTCTTTGTGCGCAATTTTGCGTGCATTTTTTTTTTTTTACAGTAATGTGCCTAATTTATAAAATTTATGAAGGTTTGAACGCGGTTAAACAAGAGAGAAATGTGACAAAATGCAAATGCCTCGATGAGAAAAGTGTATAAACTGTGTGGTGAGGGTTTTTAGAGCCTTAAAAGATTTATAATAAATGTAAAACAAAGCTATAACTACTTCGCGGATTTCATTTATTGCGAGTAGCCTATTTTGGAACCTCACCCGTGGAAAACGAGGGAAAGCTGTATATCGGACTCGCGGTGTATTTTCATCAACAATAAAGTTTTGCATGGTTTATAGATTAGGTTTGTGCACTAAATGGAACGCTACGAGGCTTAACTTGCTTTCTTTGTAGGTGTTTCACATTGCTCGGGAGAGAGCCAGCCGCCATTTTACGTCACTACGCACGGAATGCGTTGCGACGTAAATAACAATGGCGGCGTACGTCCAAATAAAGTTTCTACAAAATGTATTAAACTGGAAATGATTTTTTAAAGATGAATCTCATAGTTATGTTAGTAACAACCAAATTAATAATATAGAGCAAACTTGTCATGACAGTCGGGGTTCCTTTTAAACTGCTAATGCTAATTGTTTGCTAATTGTTAGCACAGGCTAATTTTGTAGGTATCTATGATGACTCATGTGATGTAGTGCATATACTGACTGTATTTTATGTTTCTGTCTCTATTAATTAATTCATTATTAATTCACTCCAACTTGGATGTTTGATGGGATGGGAAAACAATCAACTTCAAACGTCAATCAAGACTAACTTTGCAGATTCCGCAGTATTCATATCTTAAACCCACAAATTCCAACCTCATGGTGGCACCACGGGAGCGTCTGGAAAATGTGAGGAACATTCTGGTGGCTAAAAGTGGGGGGAAGAACGCTCTTTTTTTCTTTTCTTCCTAGTTCGCCTTTCCTCAGTTCTGGATGTTCAGCAATATCCCCTGACACCAATGACATGACCTTGTGTAATATGACAAGACTCATTGGATGGCAGTGATGCTATGTTGCAAACAACCATGTTAATCATTTGAATCTCATCACATATCTAAATAGGACAATGTGTTTAAGTGGGCCTTAAGTGACCTGAAGATTTGAGATGAATACGTAACGTCTCAATGTGACTGTGAAAAACTGAAAGGAAATTTGACAATTGCAACGTCATTTCTCATTATCCAACCAGAGATCACACTTCCCAGCTGCAATAACACACACACACACACACACACACACAAACTCAGACCTGGAACATCTGCTTGAAACATTTATTCAAACTTTTATTTTGTTCTTCTAAACGGTGACACTCTACTTCTTTGAAACACTGAATTGAAACTGACAGAATTCTTTTAAAACATCTTTATACAGTTTATTAGTGTTTAGGATGGTAGACTCACAGAGGTTTTTTAGTTTCTACTTTGATTTCCTTTACAAAAGACAACTGGCTGCCTCTGCCACTTTCGGAATCGTGGCAGACGTGAGCCAAGTGGATATAGCGGTTTCCGCAACACACGCAGCTTTGTCAGCATCTGCAAAGCTGCACAAAGTGAGTGATCTCAGCTTGCATTAAAATGTGCAAAAACGGTCAAGGGACTCGTGTGCGCTCTCTTCTTTCAACTCAGGGTAAGGTTTAACTGTTGGCTGAGCGGCATTTAGGCGTGTGGGATGCTTTGATAGGAAGTGGCATGATGCCCAATGTCAACAGCAGATTATAGGTCTTAAACATCTGTAGAAACTCTTAAGAGGTCCCACGCACGGGGCATTTTGGAGATCCAAGTGCGTCCCCGAGCATTGATGATGCCAAACAATCTTCCTCTCACTGTGACTAACATCAGCAGACTGTTAAATATTGTGCAAAAATGAAGCTAAATAGTTCAAATGAATACACAGTGGTACCTCAAAGCTCAAACATCCCCAATAGTTGGACAATTTTAAAGTTATCAGGAGTGATACGGCTTAAAAGCTGGACAAAAACTTAGGGTTTAGTCGATCATAATGCACAACGCCACACAAGACGTCCACGTACCTCAAGTGTTCAGTATAGCCACTTACTCATACTCAGACTCCAGACTTCTGCGTGGGTGGTAGCAATGCACATGAAAAATTGTTTGCCAATAAACATGAGACGAAGACTCCTGCTTGTTCCAATCCAGCATGTTGTACTTCATTGCCATGCCAGCCAGAGATGACGCAGCATTGAGCCAGTCAGCGTTAGTATTAGCACCAAGGGTGAATTCATGTAGTGAGGATTTTGAGTGTAAAAAGACAGTTCAGTTCAATAAATGCAAGCTAGTTGGCTTTTGTCTTTTCTTCTGAGTTTAGTTTGTAAAAAATTTAGCGCAAATTTTCGCACTGACTTGTGTGCAGTTAATGTTGAAAAAACTAGTCTGAGGCCATCCATCCATCATCTACCGCTTATCTGGGGTCAGGTCGCTGGGCCAGCAGCTTTAGCAGGGAAGCCCAGACTTCCCTCTCCCCAGCCACTTCAGCCAGCTCCTCCGGCGGGATCCCAATGCGTTCCCAGGCCAGCCGAGAGACGTAGTCTCTCCATTATGTCCTGGGTCGTCCCCAAGGCTTCCCGCCGGTGAGACATGCCCGGAACACCTCTCCAGGGAGGCGTCCAGGAGGCATCTGAACCAGATGCCCGAGCCACCTCAACTGGTTCCTCTCAACGCGGAGGAGTAGCGGCTCGACACGGAGTCCCTCCCGGATGACCGAGCTTCTCACCCTATCTCTAAGGGAGAGCCCGGATACCCTGTGGAGGAAACTCATTTCGGCCGCTTGTATCCGGGATCTTGTTCTTTTGACCCACAGCTCGTGACCATAGGTGAGGGTAGGAACGTAGATCGACCGGTAAATCGAGAGCTTTGCCTTTCGGCTCAGCTCCTTCTTTACCACAACATTCTCAATAATCCTAATCCTCTAAATTTTTAAGTGAAATTTAAGTTAAGCGACTGCATCTATTCATTTTCTACACTGCTTATCCAGGTGGGTAAACCACAAATCTATGTTGACACATTTTCAAAAACACACAAAAAAACGAGACACTACTCTGAAAAATATTGAAAATCACAGATAGCTTACAATAAATTATCACCAGGAACTATCGATAACAAATTTAATTGCTAGTCAATCTGGTGACCTGTGGTTATTATTACTTTAGTTAAGGCTAAATGCTATCTTGGTTGCCAGTTCAACAGTACCAAACAAGGCAAAGCACTCACCATTATCCAACCTTTTTTGCGATTGGAAGTTGACTTTAACTCGTGACCTTACATCCCGCATTGTAACATTTAGAAATATGATGCCAGCTTGTTTTGCGTTTCGTTTCCCATGATTCTTAGACAAGGAAGCAGGAAGTAGTTCTAGATCCGGTATGTCTGCCAGCTTTTAGATGCAGATGAGAATGCAAACGTGAATGTGAAAGTAAATATGGAGAAATTTTACTGTTGCATTCATTTTTAATTACTTTATCGTATGAATCACCATGACAACTGTGTAATTGACATACACTTGGCTCAAACAATTGATGTGTGATTGGCTGGAGGGGTAAACATAGACGTCCCTCTCATGGCAAAACACAACAAATTGTCAAAATACAGGCTGGGGTGGTGGTGGATGATGACAAAATCACCACCACACATTAACAGAAGCCCAGAGGTGTTGATTGTGAAGGATTCCATGTGTATACATCCAGTGTTTAAGAAGTGTTTATTTCTGAGTGAGTACTAAAGACCTCACCTTTAATTCGGGACGTCCGGTCACCCGAACAATATTACTGTCACTGTAAAAATGTACGTGAACGCTACATACCACGCTGAGTACATTCAAGATGGAGGCCTGCACTTTTAATAGTTTTCTCTTAGTTGTTGTCTCGTCCCACCTAGCATTTTCCTCTCTTGACACTCCATCTTTTTTTCTTTTTTATGGTTTAAAAAAAGTGATACAGCACAACTTACTGTATGTGGAGCCTCAAAGTCTTATACAGGTTTGCACAGTTCATATCACACGGCGTCTATATAATCACTATAATAATTTTTTTTTGCAAAATGTCTAGTGCAAGTTGAATATCGCAATGTGCGGCGGGCCAAAATCAAAAGGTTTCATGTAGAGTGAATAAAGGTTATGTGATAGTGATTGGATAGCAAAAATTTGTTCCATTTTTATTATTTCCAATAAAAAATAAAAAAATAAAAAAATATTGAAATCAAATCCAACTGGAAGTTCACCACCATCCTGGAAGTTCAAGTTTGCTGACGACATCTTGCAATAAAAACTAATTTACGAGTTGTACGGCATATTCCGCAAAGTTTGCGCTTTAACTAAGCGTATATTCTCTTAGACGCACTGTCCAAAAGGAAGATGCAGCCATAACAACCTTGTGCGCCAGTATTGCAGAAACAAAACGGAAAACGGAGAGTGCCAAACCAAAAAACAGGCGCCTCGAGCATGAGGCGAAACACAAAGTGCAGACATGCAATGAGGCTCAGGAGGTTAAAAATGTGCTTATTTGTGAAAGCAATCTGTTGTTTATCCTTGAGATCCAATTTTCAGTTCAAATGTTGCATAATTTTCCCAATTTTCAATAACCTATTCATCGTATGGATGTCAAACCTGTCAGCATAGCACTTAAATAAACTAGAGGAAACAATTATGTTGTCCTTTAACTTCACGTAAATGCTGACTGGATGATGCGCAACTGAACATCTCACTGTCTTCGGTCTTCTAAGAGGTAAAGCGTATGCCAACAGTGCATCACCCTTTCTTTGCTTCTAAGCCCTGCTGGACCTCATAGCACATCCATGGAAAAATCATTTAAACTTTGTGTTTATTTTGGAGGACTCAGAGGAGCTCTTTCCTACTGACTGGCAGGATGAACAGGGATTGCCGTTGCAGCAGTCCAGATTGTTTATAGTGGCATTAGGGCTGAAATTAAGATATGGTCAATAAATAACAGGAGAACTTAAACAAGGGGTGCCTTAAAGGAAACTGTTATCAGTCATTTAAAGGCTGGTAGCGGAAGTGAGCCTAAAACAGACAAAAAGTTATGCTTTCCCATTATAGGGCAATGGTTTAGTATTTATAAATGCTGCTTTTACAAATGGATCAAATGTGCGACAACATCCTTAATGGCAAGTCAACTTTTTTTTTTTTTTTTTGCAAACAATATGTTCTATGCAGCCCCACTAGTCTAAATATGGTATTCTGGTTAATATTGCGTTAGTGGAATATGAGTTAAGCAGCAAAATCCAGCCATTTTCATCCTATCTCAGGGGGCGGCCATTTTGCCACTTACTGTCAACGGAAGATGACATACTGTATGTGTTGCTATGGATAAAAACGGCTGGATTTTGCTTCATAACTCATATTCCACAAATGTAATATGTCATGTTTAGACTAGTGAGGTCACATATAAGTTATATTGTTGTCAAGAAATGTTAAAGGTTGACTTCCACTTTAATGGATCAGTCTGTGATGCTATTTTCTTTGTGGCGCCTCAACATAATCTCTTTCCTTTTGCCATTGACTTTCTGCTGATTGTGTGCATTTGCGCATCAGTCTCTGATTAACTTCATTTAGAATCCACTTGAGGTGTATTCCGTGTTTGTTCGAGGCCTCAAACACATCCCCTGGAAATACAAGCTTTCTCAAAAACCGCAGGTTAGGAAAATAGCAGGAAAATGTTCCAGCATGACATATGGAGGAGTTTAGGCAGTATTGGGTGACACTACCAGAAACCACGACACAACAAAAGTGTATTTTATTGAAAACTACTGCACTTGGTGCCTATGAGTGCATGTGTGTCTTATGTGCCTCAGACGCTGTAATGAGTCTGTTTGTGATGTAATTATGGGAACGAGTTTGGGACACTCATGTGGTGGCCCATTTTTGCGCCATTTAAGTTGTATTTTATCCACAAAAAAACATGTCAAATAGTTAATTTTGTGAAACTATTGTTCTATTGACAGCATGCCACAGAAATATTGTTTATTTTTGTACTTGGTGTAATCCTAGTATATTGTTTTTGTACGTGAAAGTCACCCCCCCCCCCCCCCTTGTCTCTGTTAGCCGCTCTCAAGCCTCCAACACACTCCAACCTGTTTTTTATTGCTCTAGTAGCTCAATTGTCGGCTTTTCTTTGTTGTCGAATCTTGAAAGCCTGAATAGTTGCTAAATCAATTTGCAAGGTTGCCAGTACCACAAACATTTTGTTACCAGATGAGCACTGTGTGAGGGCAAGCATGAGGTAATCACCCTCCTCTGAAAGGATCCATAAATAAATATTTTCTCACATAACAATAAACAAGGATTTTCAACCTCACAATCCTTTATTTTTCTTCAGCCAGGATTTAAATATTACTGTTGAAAATAAATGATGTATATAACAGTATCACGCCTGGTTACAGAGTTTTTACAATAGGCATCTTGGTAAAAACTGAATCTACATGAATGAATGGCTCAATAGTCAGCACAATTTGCTATTTGCCATTTAAATGTTGTGGGTGGGTTCTTTCAGGAAGGGCATCCTGCGAATTACTCACTGTGGTGACCCCTGACGGACAGTGACTAAGCAGGAAGTCAAACAAGAACATTCTCTACAAGTGTGCGATTCAGCGCAGTACTTGACAGAAGGAGAAACTGATCTGAAGCTGCAAGCAGAGGTCCATGGGCAAGCGATGTAATGTTGGCCATGAAGAACACAGAATCTGTGAAGTGGGCACTTGAAGATCAGACTGCCTGCCGCCCCTCCCCGATCGTACGAGAACCGTGTGTGCCCCCAACCCCAAAAGCTGGGGCCTCATTGTAAAAAAAAAATTATAATGACGATGATAATGGAGTCATTAATTAATTGATTTATGCAATCAGTCATATTTATGGCTAAACAACGATGAAATCCACCACACAGAACTCACAATCTGCCTGCCTGCACCTCGATTAAATTCACATTACACTACCTGCGCCAATAGTTAGACATGGCTCGAGCAGGCGTAAAGTTTAGTCTGAATGTGAATACATGTCATTGGAAACTCCCTCAGTATGACGGAATGCCTAGCATGGCGCAGAGAGATGAATGAAATTCCCATACAAGCACATCCAGACTTGCGTCGGCACAAAAATCAGGATCCCCTAATATAAAAAACATTCCTCACCTAGATTTATCAAAGCAAATAGATAAAGGCCCCCCTTTGGCCAATTGCTGCAGTTTTATTTGTTCGTCATGTCTGAGAGAGATATCCTGTGGTATTCAGAGAAGATGAGCTGTGGTTCGAGGAAAGCTACTGGGGTCAGAAGCCAAGAAAACAACTTAGGAGATAGCTGAATATACTTTTTTTTTTAAATAAAAAAAGACTATAATTCATTTTAACATTCATAAGCAGGAAGGTGGCTTCATTCCAACAATTTTAATACTTAAACCAAAACTGCTTGGCTTGGTTGCAGCAGAAGCTGACAAGCAGTACATCAGCCTGCATGATAACCAGGGTACATCTTTCAACTCACACTTAACAATAATCTGTGACATAATATAGACAGGCGGGAAAAAAAATATAGTCCGCAGATTCATCACTCAGCCAAACGTTATATAGGAATTTATTAATTGGGTTTCCATGTTGACATTGTGTTGACGCAAGGGTGAGTTCAGATGACAGCAAAAGATACACTCTTTCAAAAAGCAGCACATGTGTTTCCTATGTGGGATGTTTGAGCAAGACAAATGGCAAATATCGGACATGCTGGAGACCCACTTGGCCACACGTGCCATTTCCCCTGGATGCCTGACTTTTGCTGGAGTTTTAAGAAATGTTTAGTCTTCATGCTAATGAAGAAATATTAAATGCGGTAGCTGTCTCTCCAGCTTAGAGGCTTCCGCTGCTCGGCCTTTCTGAAACACACGTGTTGCGAATTAGCCTGATGGTTACAGTCACAATGTGGAGTCTTCCTTGAATAGATGCGGCCCTGGCAGACTTTTACTCATCATCCCCCGTTGACAGAGTGGAGTGGAAAATCTGTATCCAGTTAAATGTAAATCCAGTCAAAATTTGAGAGGAGCGGATCAGTAGCAATTATGGCCCAAGAGACATTTTTTTCAACAAAAAAACGAAGCTACTGAGAAGTGCTTGACAAATACATTTAAAATGACATTGATGTTTTTGAATGAATGGCACAATATTTTGCATAACAAAAAGGGCTTCTAATTTTTGAGGTTTCGTTACCTTGAACATTTCAGTTTGGTCCCTGATCTATCAGACAGAATCATTAGGGACCGACCTTCTGCATTGCATAATTCTCTACTTAGATCAAAGATCTAAAATGATGAATTGGTTACTGTCACACAGAAGTCAATTCATGACCATATTATGATACACAATGCGCACAAGAGAAAAGGAACTAGAAAATGCCATTTCTGGAGAAATTGTCTGTGAAGGCTGTAAGGCTTAATGAAAACCTGTGAAATAGATGGAAGCGCTGAATGGCGTGAATTGGTGAAATATATTGAAGTTGGAATGAAGTGAATGGGATGAAAAATGTGGAAGTAAATGGGAAATGTAGAATCTCCTATTAAGAATGAGTGGGGGAAAAGTAGGGTACAAAATGGGGAATTGTGGGTAAGGCGCGAATCCTGGGAATGAAAAAAATAAAAGCGGCCATGGCGTGAATATTAGGGATAGTTTGAAATTGGAACGGAGTGAATGGGATGAAAAATGTGGAAGTAAATGTGAAATGTAGAATCTCCTATTAAGAATGAGTGGGAAAAAGTAGGGTACAAAATGGAGAATTGTGGGTAAGGTGTGAATTTTGGTATTGGAAGAAATGGAAGCGCTCATGGCGTGAATTGGTGGAATATATTGAAGTTGGAATGAAGTGAATGGGATGAAAAATGTGGAAGTAAATGTGAAATGTAGAATCTCCCATTAAGAATGAGTGGGGAAAAATAGGGTACAAAATCGGGAATTGTTGGCAAGGCGTGAATATTTGGAATAATAAAAATACCCCCTAAAATGTCGTGAATTTTTGGAATATATTAAAAGTGGAATGAGGAGAATCAGATGAATTATGTGGAAGTAGATAGATGTGGAAAGTGGAAAGTTTGAAGTTTGGAATAACAGGCCACAGCCTTCACACAATAAAATCAAACCTAAGTGTAAGCACTCAAATCTTATCCTACAAACTGTTTCTATTGAGTAGATTCACTATTAGGGTTTGTTTGTGTCTGAGCACCAGGTGGTGCTGTGGCCCTCTCGTAGTCATTGTTTATTATTTATCTTCCACCAAATCATCCAAAACGCACTATTTTTGGCAAGTGTGAGTATCTTGGTGAAAGCGTTTGTGTTTCATGGGTCCGCGGTAAGTCCTGGAAGGTTTGTCAAAAAATTGCGAATTGACACCAGATTCAGTGGATACGTGTATCATAAAAGAATGCACAAAAAACTTCCTAAGAACCAATGCCTGAAATGAAAAAGGAAGTTGGCCATTTTGGTTTGAAGCAGCCACTTTGGACAAAATCCGGGGTTCTTAATAGGATATTTGCCCAAATAAGCCCCAATTGGAAGCAGGTCTACGAGACCGTTGGACGACACTAAATTGAATGAAACTGATTTATTTATTTATTTTTCAACATGTGGTGGGTGTGTGGATGTTTGATGATGGTTTTGATGATTCACCTTGAAAAAAGGTGTGTGAGGTTTTGTTGATAACTTCTTGCAGCTTTTGAATCATTATTGCATTTCTTCAAATATTGTTCTTACCCAGTTCAACTGAGTCTTGTGTGGTTGACACCGGAGAAAGCCGAGTGGTAAGATGTTGTGAACAAAGATCTGGATTTCTATTAGCAGCAAGCTGATCAGCTGGCATGGCAACAAATAGCTGCTAATTGTAAGGTACAGTAAGTGCTGAACTAAAGTTGCTTACCATATGTATTAAAATAATTCAACAATGGTCATTACAATCCGCTGTGCAAAAATGATCCATGCTTGTCTTTAAATTTCCTTTCACGTGATGGCTGCTCAGTGTCTACATGGACATCTGGCAACACTTTGAGATATTTTTCCATCAGTGTGAGGATCTGCTATGCATTTTTTTTTTTTTACTTGATGAGCTTCGAGGCCTCAGGGTTTTCCAAACACTATGGAAATGTAAACCAGTGTGTTTCTGTATATGGATTGTTTACAATGGTGTTTACAATTTAGCTGCGCCATGTTGTTGGAATCTGAATCAATGACACCTCAAAAGCTATGTTTACACAAAATTTTGGATTTTTCAGTTCTTTTGTATTTTGATCTGTATTTGTGAACAGGTGGGGAAATATAAGCATTTGAAGTTTTATTTCTGGGTATGTGCATTTAGATCTGATACATGACTTAGAAGATAAGTCATTTTGTTTGAACTCACCCGTTTTTCATGAGAGTAAAAGTGCTGGAGCCGACCTGTGAAGCTGAACGACAATGGAAAATCTGTCTGAGCAATTGCACAAAAATTGGCCAATACAACCATTTGGACGGCCTTGGGCAAATAAACCATTGGCATACTAAGTAACAGAAGGAAAACAACTGCCATTGACATCATGAACATTGTTGAGAGCTGAAAAGAACGTTTGTGACATCAGCAACAACCTCAGGGCAGGAGTGAAGGTAAAAAGACACTTCATCTATTGAGCAAGAATAGAAAGGCCAGTCTGGAATTTGCCAAAATGTTTTAAGGACTGATGAGACAAACTAACTATCAAATATTTTCTTTAGGTAACAGTAATCTCATGGACTTTGACAATATGGGAAATGCTTTTGTCCACCAGTGTCTCAACATGCCCATATTTCCAGGATTTTGCAACTGAAAGCAAATGACTGTGGTTGCAGCTGCGTGTGTTCATATTCAGACCTGCAACTAGAAAGACACAATTTGTATGTCTTCCTTCCATCCATTCATTTTCCGAACCACTTATTCCTTATATGTTGTAAAACCAGCATACTGTAAATACAGTACAGTCGAGCAGCTTGTCTGGTGACTCATTAGCTTGGATGTGAACGTGTGTAGAAGAAATCACCGCAGTGGATGTTCTGAGTCACAGAGTACAGACCAACCAAAACTCCTTCCTCTCTTCAGGTAGTGGGCCCCAGTCATGGCGGATCTGCAAGTTTGGACCAGCACCATGGAAAGTATGGTTCTTGCGGTTCTTTGAACGGACAACAGAACTAGACCTACAGAGGCGCCTTTCATTTTACTGCAGGTTTGATCGCAGAAGCCTTTCTGGGAATATTCTCCTGCAAACATCTTTGTTACTTGTTTATGCTAATCTGTCATCTTGACAAGGTATGCAGCGTTTCACATTAGCAATTCAGTACAAGCTATTACTTGCATGTTTTTACGTGTGCATCAAATAACTATAACTTGAAACAAATACACTCCTGTCCCTAAACAGACGCCCTAAAGACTTGCTTCGTCGCTTTGCTAAACAAAACAGGAGCACCTACTGATGTGAAAGTGTCGGTTAACTTGTGATATGATTGAAGGAAATATTTTAGGTTTTTTAGTTAGTTTTATTAAATACTGTAATGTATTTAACATATATAACCTTTTATTAAATGTATTCTAATTATTTCATTATTTATTTTAACGAATAAAGGCAAATAATAATAAATGCCTTACACCTAATAGCTATCTGGCCCTGGCCACTATAAGGAAAATTACATACAGCCTTGGGATGGGAATTGTCATGTTTAGATTCTGTTTTCCTTGTGTGTCTTCCTTGTCTTGTTAAGTGTGATCATGCCCTTCCTCGTGTTATCCAATCAGTGCCCTCAGCCACTTGTGTCTTGCCCAGGTGTGTCTTGTTGTGTCGTTAGTGTTTGTGTATTTAGTCTGCTGTCTCCCCTCTGTCTGTGTGGGTTCATTGTTTCACCAACTCCCCCCAACCCCAACCCCAACCCCAACCCCAACCCCAACCCCAACCCAACCCAACCCAACCCAACCCAACCCAACCCCCCCCCCCCCCCCACCCCCATGTTTTGGTTCATCTTGTAATTTGGAAGATCACTTTTTTTTCATAGAAATTAAATTCCTTTTTTTTGATTGAACCTCGCCTTGTCTTCCCGCATTTGGGTCCCCAAGCTTCCCCTTTTTGACAGGAATAGGATGTTTTGTTTTTTTTTACTACTACTGACATATG
Source organism: Vanacampus margaritifer (assembly GCF_051991255.1). Classification (NCBI taxonomy): domain Eukaryota; kingdom Metazoa; phylum Chordata; class Actinopteri; order Syngnathiformes; family Syngnathidae; genus Vanacampus; species Vanacampus margaritifer. The sequence continues at coordinate 54,184,400 of NC_135432.1, read as the reverse complement.
AATTTAATTAATTTATGTTTTACTCTACTCATGTTGTTCATTTAGATAATCTATGCAGCATATTTATGATGGTGAATAATGGTCATGGTTACCATTACAAACACCTGGGAACACAGGAATATACAGGTTTTTTTTATTGAGGGTTGATTAAGCGATTTCCATCTATAAAACCACGTTCCAGGAAACTAAAGTTTTACTTGGGGTGAATAAAACACATTATGAGATCAAAGATGTGCACCATATTGTGGACAGTCAAGTAAGAAGTGTGCTCAAACATGAGTAACTAACATAAATTAATGCTGACTGACCAAATACATTTTCCGAGCTCATAATGCCTCATTTTGTATCTGGTGATTGAGGTAGTAGCACAGAAATCATAGCAAAACGATATGAGTCCAATATGCGTGATTGGTCCGATGAGTCACATGCTGTGATGACGTTCTCAGCATGACGTCGCGAGAGGTTATTCATGATACTGAGATACTTGCTTAAAACACGCACTTATAACTGTTTTCATCGAAAAATAACACGATTTTAGCAACAGAGGCAACGCAAGATGGCTGCCCTCTGACTTCAGCCGCGACTGGCAGTCCAGTTTCTCAGGACCATTTATGCGGCCCCCTTCTTGATCAATTTCACAACACATTTAAACGCATCATCTGGTCATCTCATCCCATTTGTTCAAGCACGCAATGTTCCACGCTCGCCCTTGTTGTTGCTTTCTTTCTTATTCCGCAAAGTAAAAGCGGCTGCGGCAACTGGAATTGGACATAAATTGCGGAATAAAGACCATCCTGTCTAAATCAGCCGTAGTGACACCCCTTGACCCGGGACCCGTATTGTGTGGGACAGAGTAGAGTAGAGTAGAGTAGAGTAGAGTAGAGTAGAGTAGATACCGGCGGTGGAAAGAAGGCTTTAGGTTCTCGATCCAGAGGTTAGGAAGGCTGTTATTCATCATGGCAATAACAAATAATTAAAATATATATATTGGAAGTCACAATCCAGGTGAGTAGCTACAAATAACAGAGCAGTTTATTAACCGTTATCAATACAGTGCATATCTGAGTGCATATTTGTCTTAAAATCTTTTTCCTATTTTTTGTACAGCACTAAAGACTTTTGAGCAGCGGCCTTCCAGTTTATCAGATAATCTTAAAAGACCACGGTGGGTAAAACTCGAGAGAGAAATTACGAGTAGACATTCCTCAAACAACAGGTCATGGCAAACTGGTAGAGCTGCCCATGACTCTAAAAGATATGAGACTAATCAGTGCAATTTTCAGCATTACAAGCTCCCCCCTAATGGTAAATTAAAGAGAGAGTCAAGATGTGCTATTTTTGCAGACTAATGTGAAGCATACCTCTGCACGATCACTAACAGAAAGCCAAAACTCAAGCGATCGGACGTTCATCATCTGAGATGACCAAAAGTAACTTTGGCCATTTGGAATGGATGGTAATCATGAGTAGAGTATGCAAAAATAGTGATAAGGCTGATTTTTGTGACCGTTCAGCGTCTTTAAAATGTGATCACCGTTCAGATCACAAGATGGAGCAATATGTCTATTAACAACCTCTTTATTTACTGTATATACTGTAGGCCTACTTGTGTACTGTTTACTGAGTATCAACAAAAGTGTTCCCAAGAATTTTTGTCCATGTATAACAATCTCTGCTAACAACAGTGATTTATAAAATAACAAAAATAAATAAATAAATAAAGCATTTTTTTTGTCATGTGTTTAAACTGTATGACCTGACAGTACTGTATAATATTATCCAAATGATCTTTTGGAAAACCATCCCCACCTGGCCCCATCGTATGCCTCTAATTACATTTTTGATTATTATTTCTTAACTTGTCACGGCATGACTAAAACTAGTCAGAGATTGTAGAGCCAGATGGCGTGACTGAGGCATCTGTCAATCATTTGCTCATGTGTACTGTTGCTCACAGAGGCTCGTAGGGACCTACAAAGGCTTTTGCAAAGGAGACTATTATAGTTTTTTGGCTAGTTATCTAACTCAGATTAGTGATGAGTTAAAATGAAGGTATTGAAAAGCTCTTTACTTCATGTCAAGTATAAAGGTGCTCTTTGAGGCGCGAAGGCTGCATACTGCATACATAATCATTCCCATCGGGTCATTGACTAATTTGATCACCTCTCTTACTTTCTAATTGGTTGTACATTCCAAAAACATCAACATCAAACTGGTAACAGTACACTTTTGGCAATACTCCATCAGGAACACGTTGCCAATGTTGCTAGCAACGTAGCAACATTGGCATGCCACCGTGCATTGGGCTAGTAGTGAAGCTAGGTTATATTCAAATCTTGCTAACTGTTTCAAAATGACATCCTCCAACTTTAAAAGAGTTGAAGTGGTACGGTTGTCCAAGGAGCAAAGCGACATTTCACATCAAAAGAAGTTAATAGATCGACTACATATTGATAGATAGTGACCAAATCTAATCTAGTGACGGCCAAAAGCAATTTATGCAAAATGCAAAATATCAGCTGGTCTGATAAAGCCGATCCAGGCCATTAGCAAAGTTGAGAACAAATGCAAGGCAGCACACATGTTTTAGTCCACTGAGGTGCTGTCATTCTTAGTGAGCCTTAAATTACATGTTTGTCGTTAACATCTTTTAAAAAGAAAGATCAGATGTCAGTGTAAGTCTGCTGTCTTCTATCCCTGTCCCTGTTATTACAGTACACATCAAGTCTTTGGGAAAAATCTTTGGAGAAAGTGGTTGAGATTTTTTTTACTGATGACCTGAAAACTATGTGACAAGGTGAGCTTAGCAAAAGGTCAACCCTGCAAGAACAAGTTTCGACCACCAACAGGACAAATGGTGTGCTTGGTCTGTGGTTGCCATTAAACACGAAATATGAGCTACAACTGCTGTGGGGCTCAGATGACGCTGAGTGGCACTTTTAAGGCCCTGCTTGAATGGCAGGCAAGGGGAAAGATTATTGCTCATAGTTCTCGTGCTAAAACCAAATTTTAATAGAGTTCAAGGTGCATCTTCGGCAATCAAGATGTATAGACTGTCTTAGTTAAATGTGGTAAGGAGCTGATGCATCCGTATGGCCTTGTTAAGGCACTTGAAATGACTTTCAATGATGAAGTGCTATATCCTGCAGTGGTAAATTGTAGTTCTAATATCACACTTTTTTTCCCCCGAGGAGGTGGGGGTAAATGTGCCCCAAAGTTCACAACAATTCATCATGTTATTCTCTCGGGGCTTCAAGCTATCTCCAAAAGATTGCTAGACTTGTACTAGGCATACAAGTAGGGTCTCGAATGTCCACACATGCTTTTTACTAAACAGGAATTGGTTTGAATGTCATCAACTGCAAGAATGTTTATCATTGCTGGCTTCCAGGCCTCTAAGTACAACATTAGTCACCAACAGTACTTGACATAAGGCACATAGAAGCCAAACATGCTTGAAAGCTAGACAAAACTACTTATTCTTTCAGCAAGTGCTCGTCTCATTTGTCACTATTTATTAGAGGTAAAGTATGTGCATTCAGACAGATTTTTAATACAAATTATGTCTATAGGTGAAGGTTTATGGTACCCTCACTCTAATCCTGTAACAAGGAAATTCCAAAGCCCAAATGGAAAATTATTTGTTAGGGTTGAAAATAAATCTTAATATTTTAATGCCTTTTACATGGTCAGAGCAAGGTAGGATATTTTAACATGACTGTGGTTTCTTTTTATCTGAAGAATCTCTTGTCCATTTTCCCTCAAACCGAAATGATAGGGTAAAAGAAAGAAGGCCTTGCTCTTTACATGTTGGAAATTAAACTTCCAGCGCAGATGGAAAATGTGAGAGAACGAAGCGCAAAGAGTGGAAACGTTTCCAGCTATGGTTCGAAGATTTCTAATTGAAGCTGACAGTGCCTGAATGCACAGACACGGAATTAATGGTCGGGACACATGTACTTCCCGACAGGCATGGAACAGCATGGATAAATCAATCAATGTCAACTTAAAGGTGTAAAAATTCTGTCCCTGGAGCAAAACATTAGGTAAAGCTTCACATCCACTTAATGTAATTGACAAGATATTTGATCTTACAATGTCTTGATGGGTGACAAATTGATTTATCATATTTATCTTGTTATGGTCTCAAATTGAAAATAATCTTTCTAACCTCCAGAAAACACACGCAAAAAAAAGGAGAGGAACCAGCTTGCTTTTCCAGTAGTTAGCCAAATATGCTCTTGCATTAATAGTGTTCCTAAAATTAAACTACTATAATGTGACTCAGATTCAGACATATCTTAATGTGGCTATGTCTGACTCTTTATTTCTCTAATTGTTTGTCTCAGTCCATGCCTTACTCTGAATATGTTAGAATATATTAGAACTAAGTCTCCGTGAGATTACGTGAGGAGTTAGTAACCAAAAGCAGGTAAGACAAGTTCGGAAACAGAGAGTCTTTATATACAAAAATACAAAGTAACAACAGATAGCAGGGCTGGATTCAGATGGCCCTCGAAGAAAACACTCAAATCCTCAATTGAGAAAGCATGAAGGCTGCATGGGGCATAGATGTAACCTCGAACACATGGAAGAACCGCTTGCAGGAAGACAGGAAACCTCGACACACTGACTAAAGTGCAACGCCGAAACTCCAGCTCAGGCAAGGCACAATTCAATGACAGAATAAAGGCCTTTTATGATCAAATAAGAGCGACTAGACAAACTACTGACTTGTAGCCTATAGCAGAGCAAATGACACCATTCTCATCATAAGGGATGGCTAACACATCATTATGTATAATGGACATAACTGTATAGCAACTACAAAGGAAAATTACTCGACAAAATAAGACAAATACCTCATCATCATAAGAGACAACATAATACAAGACCATAACAATTTCATGACCCCGTGACCCAAACAGTCACCTTCTCAATCTGCAACTCATTTGGTCAAACAGACTGCCAGCTATTTTTCAGACCGCAGACAAATGAATTTTTTTTAAACAAAGGCATAACCAACAAAAGGGTTTCGTAACATCTGTTTTATTCTCTAAAGAAAACATCTGTAAAAAATACTCATAATTATCACAATAAGATGATTCTTATCTTATTAAAGATGTCTGGATTGAGTAATATTTTGTTGGAAGTGCTCAAAGAGTAGTACAGGTCTTTCATGGGCTGGCAGCCATTCGTCGATTGGGGGGTTCAGACGGGTGAGGTGGTGTTAGGCTCTTAAATGACGTATATTACCAATCATGACGTATCTTATATGATCTGATCCAAAAAAAAGGGGGGTGGGAATGGCTCAGTGATTGGGAACCACTGCTACAATTTCCAATCAACAGTGTACATGTTGATTATCTCAATTTGAGTCAGTTGAGTTTTTCACTTTTTATAATGCTTGGTGGCAAGCATTGATAGAGTCATTTTTCATCGATATCACAGTATTTCCAGATGAATTAACTAAATATTAACATTACTGTCAGGTTGTGTGTGTGTTGTTGTGGACCAGACCAAACCAAACAAATCACAGATCATGACAATTACACAGATTTCCAAATATTAGCATACCTGGAATGACTGATATTACTACCATGTCATTGACATGATTCACAAAGAAAACAATAATTTTGCCAATCCGTTTGTTTTGGGCATTTCTTGTCTGAGATTACTTAAAAGTGGCCATCAAAAAAGTGAGAGATCTCTCACATGACTAGGAAAAAAAAAAAATCATCAAGTGTGTCCTTAGGTTGGTCCCAGCAGATTTCGCCAGCTCCCTTGTTTTTGTCTTACTTTTACGCAGTTCTGTCCCGGAATCCAGTTTTGTTTTTTTGTTTTTCTTCCAGTCCAGTCAATAAGCCAATTGTTTGGGCCACATGTATGTCAATCACACCGTTGTCATAGTGATTCATACAATAAACACCTATTAAAAAGGAATTCAACTGTTAAATTCCTTCCTATTTACTCTCACATTCACACATTCTCACATTCCGTTCACATTCTCATCTGCATCTAATCACTAGCAAGTGTATTTTCATCATATCGGAGCAAGGACTACTCCCTGCTTCAATATCTAAGAATCATGGGTAATGTAGTCCTACTAGGCTAACGCTGCAGTTGCAGTCAAACACAAGCTGAACATTTCTTGCGGCATTTAAATTATTTATTTTTTTACAATGTTGGTCACAGCAAGATGACGTCACTTTTGTGGGGGCACACTTTCAAATGTCCTTATTCCAGTCAATATCAAAATAAATCATGTCCAAAAGCTCATGCATTAAATTGATTACCAAAGACTAAAACGAAGGACGTTTTTGCTATAATTATGGTTAGTTTTAATCAGTTTTGTAAACATAAAATGTAGTTTCATATAGATTTTTTTTATTTAAAAAAAAATATATTTTCGTTTTTATTTTATATTAATATATTTTTTTTCTTTTCGTTTTTTTGTTAGTTTTAGTTAACTAAAATAACCTTGGTTGTTATGTAATGTTTTTATGCAAGATGTCCATTGACAAGCTCGAGTCTCTTCCCGCAAACCAGATGTCTGTCTTGGTATCAAGAATTAGAGCTAGCACGGTACCACGGGCCATCCAGGCTGCTGGAAAATACAACGAGGAGTAGAAGAAGCTAGGTTTTGTTAGCTTATCTCCTAACTACATTGTGGTTGCATATAGATATCAAACAAACAAGTATCAGCATGATTCATTTAGCCTACCATCCAAAGAAGGACAGGATAGAAAGCTTTAAAAGGCACAGATTAACAGGATTTTATGGGGTTATGATTTTTTTATGATGTTTATCTCAAGAGTTGAACAAAGTGTTCTGTAAACCAGCAAACATATTTTCATAATGATAGCCTTTTAATCTGCAAGCAGGAAAATGAAATCATCTTGTCCTGAAGCATAATCCCTATGCAGGTGTTCTTGTAAAATAATATCGGGGGTGTTACCCCAAAGGAATCCCTCCAGGATTAGCTTGGAACCAACTTCAGGTCACGCGAGAACCTGTTGTTGACATCCTTCGTCAGTCTTGGAGAAAGGCGATTATTGTCTGACTTGTGTACAAACCTGCGAGAAGCCAGAAAGTGGTTGGTTTATAAGCACGCCGCACGCTTTCCTATCACGTCCAACTTGCTGTTCATGGTAAACCCTAGCGAGGGGAAGATGGAACAAAGAAAGCAAACCAAAGACATCTGCTGAAACCTGGCTCGACCTTCCCCTCACATCACTGACACACTGCAACTTTTCATTTGGTAATGGGGAACACATGGGGAGTGTTTTCAAAGATATCCGAGGTAAATATGACTTGAATCATGAAATGGAGCTTCTTGCCATGTATTTAGCTATTGTCTGCTTTCTTTAATAGGTGACCACCTGAGACTCACGTTTCCAAAGCAGGTTGAATACAGCATATGTATATGCCCAACTGAGATCCCTGAACACAATAGTGAAAATCCAAGATCTCATGTAAACAATTTACTGATAACTCTAGCCCCAGTATTTCGTCTCTTGTTGGTGGATCTTCAGTAAAAAAAAATAAATAAATTTTAAGTCAGTCTCATACATCTTGTTGTCACCATTTTACTCTCCAATAGAATAAAAAATGTGCGCTAGCCAGCTGCTGATTAGTTTATCTTATATGAACACAAAGTCTGGAACCAGAGTGCAGGAATGTTTTACTGTATGTGTTCATAGATGTTTTCACTTTGGTTTTCCACTGATTCATCTGGCCTGATCTTCATGCTGATGGCTTACGGACATGGAAGCAACCCCAGTGGTCACATCCAAGTACATCATTGTACACTTGTTATTCCAGTTCCACGAGGACAGTCTTAATTAACACATTATCGTGTGTGTGTGTGTTTGTTTGTCTTTGCCAGATTACGAAATCTGAAAGCAATTGTCCTGTAAAGGTCAGTTCACAATCTTACAAGAGAGCACAAACTAACCGAAACGTTCACAAGCTCTTTGAGGTCAATGATTGACATCTCTCTATTTAATTTTAAATCAAAGAAGTTGTTGTGCCACTTACAGTCTTTCACAATTTAGTTTCCTTTGTTTAATGTAAGACTTCTGTTGTCAAACATTTTCCATGTGTCCTTAAGAATCATATTCCCTATTCCCTCTTATTATGAATAGAAGCTAGCCTCTGACCGACTTCTGTGCCCTGTGACTACTAAAACTAAACGACGGTAGCTCAAATCAAATAATTTAAACATTTATGAGCTTCTCTGGAAAATCATTTTTGCTTATGACAACAACCCCAAAATAAGACTTGCCCTAAGTGAAAATAAGATTTGCAACATGGATTTTCTTGACTTCAAACTGGCTTTGCAGCTTGGTGTGAGGCAGTAAAAACACTTTCCCCTGAGCCTCATTTGAGTGTTAAGTAAGAACTGCATTCAGGATGAGTGCCAGGCTGATGTCAGCACATTTGTCCACTCTTGTATTGCAGTACCGTATCAATCCTTATCCTTCCCTGGCAGTCGTCCCTGTCAACACCAAGACTATCGCTGGTTCTTATCTGTCACCTGCAGTCCCCCGAGTCACCAGACGGGGTGCTGTCGAAGTGCTTGTGATGATCAGGTCTCCAGAGACTATGAAGCAGTCTTCCCTGGCTCCGGCTCCCTGCATCCGCCTGCTTCTCGGCAGTTTGTCTGACTGACGTATCCTCCCCTGCCCCCGCTGAGCCTCCCACTTGGGCCCACCACCTCGATTTATTTCATGCACTCACACAATCCCCCGTGACTATTTCATGGAATGTAGTCTACTGAATTTAGTTTTTTTCCAAGATTGTTTGCCTTCCCCCGCCAAATAATCACTGTATCAATTACAAAAGCTATGGAAGCTTTTTTTCTCTGGAACTTTGTTGAACTATTTGCCAAACGTCATGTTTCCATTCTCTTTGTGTTCCAACCTCTAATATTAAAGACTTTTCATTTGACAGTTTTCCCTGCGGCTCGTGGGGAGATTCAAACATTCGTGTCAAGTTTTCTGGTCCCTGCTTGGTGATAGATGCATTTACATTTGTCACTGAGTGGGTCTATTGCTAATGTGATATTTGTTTAAGGCATAAAAATACTTTTTATTTCTTTCCCAATTTTTAACATCTTAACCATTTTTTAAAATGTGAGACACCAAACAGGACAAGTCCATCCATCCATCCATCCATTTTCTTGGCCGCTTTTCCTCACTAGGGTCGCGGGGGTGCTGGAGCCTATCCCAGCTGGCTTCGGGCAGTAGGCGGGGTACACCCTGAACTGGTTGCCAGCCAATCGCAGGGCACACAGAGACGAACAACCACACTCACATTCACACCTAGGGACAATTTGGAGTGTTCAATTAACCTGCCATGCATGTTTTTGGAATGTGGGAGGAAACCGGAGTACCCGGTGAAAACCCACGCAAGCACGGGGAGAACATGCAAACTCCACCCAGGAAGGCCGAAGCCCGGACTCGATCTCACGTCCTCTGCACTGGGAGGCGGACGTGCTAACCAGTCAGCCACCGTGCTGCCAACAGGACAAGTAAAAAAATAAAAAATCTCTATGTATTCAATATTAACCAACACAGCACACCACACGAACACAACATCTCCAGCAACAATCGCAAGTTTCCTCCCCCAAATTAAATATCTGTATGTAGTTCCAAAACTAACCTGTGAGAGGCAGCATCATGCCACTGGGCATCCAGGCTGCAGGAAAAATACAATGAAGAACAAAAAAAATGTACTATAAGAAACAACAAAAGAAGCTAGGGTAATGATGGGCCTCTTCAGAAACTTAAATATCCAAACTTTTATGCCACGTTTTCTTAACCTTTGTTGGAATATGTCATTGGGTCAACGAGAAATGAAAAGGTACTTCCTTATTAACATAGCATTAATATTAGTCTGTAAAAGTTCAATGATTAGTTGATTTGGGTGAAACAAGGATTATCAGACAGATCTTTAAAGATGATTCAATGGGGTAGATGCCACGGACTTCCGACTTCAGTGTCATTTCCAGCCACTGTTGGCTGCGTTCCAACACTCGCACCCCCACCCCTGCACCCCCAACTGATGGTCAGGAGCGTCTCAACTCTCTGAAATGCTTCGGACAACTGAGACAGACACATTACACACTCGACGAGAACGCGCAACCGAGGGCCACAAAAGTGCAAGAACCGGGACGCGGCCCACACGTCGCAAACAGGAAATGGAAACAAAACTAATGTGTGAAAACCAGGAAGTCGGAAGTCCCGCCTCCTCCGTGGCACAGATATTTCCCATGATTAGTTGGTAAAGGAAAGATATATACATATTATTTCTTGTTTTAGTAAAGGATCCCCTGAAGATGTTTTTCATTTGTTTTAAAATTGCCCATTCTCCAACAAATAATGGAAAGTAGTTTATAATTGTATTCCCGTTTGTATGGAACCACATTTTTTCTTTTGCTTTGCTTTGAACAGCCTATATATATTGTCTGTCTTTATGAACTCTCCTCTTGTTAACAAATGTATTAATTTTATCATATTATCGACTAAATGGCATATACACATAGTGATACACTAATCGAAAACCACTGTTTTCCTACTAGGGATTGTATTGTACGTTATGCTAATTTGCTGAATAAATATTACTGAAAAAGTCTCTAGCTTGCTTGCTTTTTTTCCCAGTGCTTTTTCTTTCTCGCTAAAGGCGGGGACGTAGGATTGTGTGGGAAAGTATGTTATTGTGGAGGTGTGTGCTTTTCAAAAGGCCCCAGCTGGTCTGCCCTAGCATATCGTCTCATTGCCCTGGAGACAGCCTTCAGCATCCTTGTCAGGACGGAGTAGTTCTCAACCACGGGGAAAATCCAGATAATGATTGTTTCAGTCGACCTTGAGTCTTTGCATGTCACTCTCAGGGTGCATCAATTAGCCGAATTAGCAATCAGTTCTTCAAGACAAGACGGCAACTTCTCCACGGTGTTTCGGAATATGCGCAATGACTCAAAAGTCACCTGTTACTCCTCTATTTTTGTCCAGCAACAGCGCAAGCTTCTGATTGCTTCTTAATTGGCTATTGTTTAGTTTCACATGACAATCAGAGTCCATTGATAGTGGTCAGCCCTGAATGTTTTCCAAACAGACTGGGGATAAAAAAATATATTAAAAAAATCCTTCCTGACGCCACATATACCGACCGGTTAATCTTTTAATGACGTCTGAGAATCGGGCCATTGTTGATTTTGAGCAGAAGCCAGGCAAAATACTTCAATTCAGCACAATTGTCTGTTTATGTGCTTTATACTGTTGAAGGTCACAGATTTGTTGCTGGTTAATTCTAAACAACAAAACTATGGTACAGACACATGGTTCTTACAGGTACAATACGGTGGCCAAATGACAGAATCGTTTTACTTATCAACCACCCACATGTATGATTTTAACAAATGTTATCTTTTTCTCTTTCTTTCACTTAGTCATTATTCGAACAGCTGATATGTATTAACGAGCTATCATAGCTTTTTCTCGAGTTGAGGGTTTTATAAATGTGTACATATGAATAAACATCCAAACGTGCTTTCCACCAGCATGTCAAACAATTCTCTGCGATATGTATCGGGGGATTAATTATGTTCCAGGAAAATTAAACTTGATCACTTCAAGCTTGGTGATTGCTTTTTCTTGTCTTTGGCTACTTTGGCTAAGCGTCCGAGTGTGAAAGCAAGAGATGAAATAATGCTGCATTCAAGGAGCAGATAAATAAACTGACAGAATTACAAAGTAAGCTGTGTGAAGCGAGAAGGTCAGGGTCATGGAAGTGCAACTCCACAGAGTTCAGCCTCTTGCTGAGACTGGATATGAAGATATTTCTGCAACAACAATCAGTGGTTACATTTTTTCCATGTTCTTTTTTTAACAATTTATCATGACTATGAGAGTCAAAAGATGAATGATTGACAGAAAAGCAAAGACTATTCTACACTTTAAATCTCAAAGGTGCCAATTCCGATTATGATTAGTCCAAATCGTTTTCAGTTGTTATATTATGTAAGACAGTCAGAGAAAAAAAGTAACAGTGGATATATCCAAAGGAAATGTTGAACGTATAAGATAAACAAATGGAAAATGGAAGGTTTGCAGAAAAGTAAATTGTGTGTCTCCTGGCTGCGATGAAAGATCTCGGAATGCGATCCAAAATTTCAACATTTGGACTAAAATCATGCATATCGTGTACAAAAGACCAAATCTGCTGTGCAATTTTGAGGTTAAAGACATACTGTGGGGAAATTCATTTTATTCTCTGAGAAATTAGAAATGGCTGGGCATGGGCACTAACTCTTGGCAATATTATGCAGCCGCTCAGAAGATGAAATATTATCGCTTGAAACAATAGATTTAGTTTTAAGAGAAACGGAACATTTGGAATCATTTAGGATTTGACATAATGTGCCCTGAATTTCAGAAGATGGATGGATGGATAATTGCTTCAGATCTTGTCATGCAAATGAATTGTGGCAAGAGAATAAAAATCATGCAGCACTAATAAAAGTCTATACAATACATGCAAGATGTACAACATGAAGTTGTGTGGTGACACTTAAATGCATTTGTGCAGTGTGATACTAGTATGAATGTTTTTTAGTACAATCTTCCTGTACAGTACTTGTAATAATAATAATAATAATAATAATAGTACTTATTTTCATGAAGACTACTGCACCACTGTATTTTAATGTTGGTCATGATGGTGGTACTTGGAGCACTCATAATTAATTTTTTTAGGTTGCACTTGGTGTAAATGGTTTGAGTGCTCGACTGCATTGGCAGAACGAATGAAGAACCAGCAAAGTTTGTTACTCATGAGTCGAACGAGTAAAAGGTCCTTCCATGATAAGGCACAGCCGAACAGAAATAATATATCAAATATTCAGTACTATTAGAAGGGAAGCCGAGTTTGAGCATGTGATTGACACCAAGTGATTAGAAGCATGGTTCGATGGATGAATGTTTTGTTTTATGGTGACATATTACATGTCAGCATCTTACAATGGATTCCAAGTCAATAACAAAATATGTTGCTGACTGAGGAAGCGTGAGCTATTGTTTTGCTCTGTCCAAACAAACATTTATTGTGAAATATTGAAAACCACTCCGAGGACATAGTTTAGTTTAAAAAAAACAACAACAACAAGAAAGAGGGGCTCCTTTATGTGCTTCTCTATGTGAATTTTGTATGGAAGGAGACAAATTGAATCCAGATCAAGAAAATGGACCGCTGCAAACTAGAGCAGCATGCGAGTACGATTGGCTTAAGTTGTATGTAAACAGAATTGCCGTATAATACAAATGGTAGCATAGAGCCCCGAACAATAAACATTGAATCTTTCCTTCCTTCCTTCTTTCCTTACTTCCTTACTTACTTACTATTTTCCTATCATTACCAACAATTTTGTCAAGATGAGTTCATGCTACACACGGTGACAGCCCAGGTACTGCAAAACATACCTTTTAGTAGTTTATATTTATTTATTATATATTATTATTTATATTTATAGTTTATATTTTTGAAATACAAAAGTGCCAATAGCAAGTAGAGCAGAGGCGAGCTATGCTCTGTTCAGTACTAGTAAGTAAAATTGAGCGGGAAAGGGGCATAACTCAGCGATCAATGTGATTTATTTTACATCATAATAAAGCCCCCTAGTGTAGTTGACAACAACATTCACGCGCAATTGGCAATTTGTTGTAATGATTTCCATATCCATATCCATCCGTGGGCGGCACGGTGGATGACTGGTTAGCACGTCCGCCTCCCAGTGCAGAGGACGTGAGATCGAGTCCGGGCTTCGGCCTTCCTGGGTGGAGTTTGCATGTTCTCTTGCATGTTTTCTTCGGGTGCTCCGGTTTCCTCCCACATTCCAAAGACATGCATGGCAGGTTGATTGGACACTCCAAATTGTCCCTAGGTGTGAATGTGAGTGTGGTTGTTCGTCTCTGTGTGCCCTGCAATTGGCTGGCAACTAGTTCAGGGTGTACCCTGCCTACTGCCCGAAGCCAGCTGGGATAGGCTCCAGCAACCCCCGCGACCCTTGTGAGGACAAGCGGTTAGGAAAATGGATGGATGGATGGATTTCCATATCTGCAGATGATCAGCACTAAACGGTCTTTGGATCTGGCCTGCATTTCAGTGTCTAACCTAAACTGTAAATCAACCAGAAGAAAGGACCCTTGTTCTTCACAACATTAAAGACCCCATTAAAGAATGATGTGTCAGCCCTAATTGCACTCTCTGCAGTGAATTACAAGGATGTTATTATGCACTGCTTTGGTATCAGGGGTTCATTCTATTTAAATAAGCGGCGATGTACGTCTTGAATGAGGAGTGTAGAATCTGGAGTCTAACAAACATGTGAATGTGATTGGCAAATGACATCAATTTGTTCAAACGGATGTGTCAATTTTCACGTTTCTGTTCATTTCAGCGTGTTGGTGCTGCTCGCTCGCTCCCTGCTTTGCATGTGTCCGTCGTTCAAATTGGAAACAGAAGCGCTTCCCCTGCATGGTATTTGATGACGGATGGATGTTTGCTTCTTAGAGGGGGAAAGGAGGGCGGGAGACGGAAGACCGCAACACCTAAGGCCGTCATCCGGTTTCCCTCAAACGACGCAGCACGGAGCACAGCCTTGAGTGATGATCTGGGAAAGCCATCAGTGATAGCAGCAACATCAGAAAAGTTCCACCATCAACCGCTTGGAATTTCCCTCCCACGCAAATGAAGAGCTTCAGCCTTCATCGCTTATGTCGAACACGGCGACTCGCTCACAGTCTGAGGGAGGAATTACTCATCTCGCACAAGGGAGCGTTTTAAGGAAGCGAGGAACGTGTCGGTTTATGGTACAACTCAGCTGTTGTGTCTGAACGCGCACATAAAGACACCGTTATCATTTTTGTGTACGCACTTCATCAGCTATTTGAAATGCAAGAATGGAAACTCTGAGTCACCTTTGTGTGTGTGTGTGTACGTGCGTGTGTCATGATGGACGCCGTGTTCTGTAACCTTCAGCTAACATGTTCCATGGACGCTCTCAAAAATGATTTCAGTGTCAAATTGAAAAAAAAAAAAATAATAATAATTTTTTTTTAAATAGCCTCGGAAATGACCACGAAGGATGATTGCTGCTCCTTTTACACAGCTGACTTGTACTTGTTAACTGGAGCAGGATGGGCGGAATTATCATCTCATTATCATCATCTCATTTAGCAAACCCCCTAGAAATAGAAAGCTTTTTTTTTTAAGAATCATGTATACATGCAACGCAGCTAATAAAATCAAAAGATCTTTATTAAAATTGCTCCAGTCCTGAAGGTGGCAGTAATGAACATACACAATCAGATATTTAAAGCTACTGAATGTAGAACATTCCATTTCGAATTGCTACTGCAAACTGCTGACGAAAAATTAAACTGCACATATCGTTCTTCACATACACACCGCGCACATTACGTCACATCCGCAGACAGGGCGCGGGAAATTCGAACCCGAATCCAGTCTGAAAACTATTGACCAGAGTACCCATTGTGAACAGCTACGGTGTTAATCTACTCATTAGAAGGCATTTCAGTCATAAATGGTCAAATAAAAAGCTTACTGTAAAGTTATTTTGGGGGGAAGAAGTTCCATATTGCAGCTTTAATCATTTCATTTATTTTCAACACTGAAGAAGTAACACTTTGACACAATGAAAAGTAGCCAGTGCACAGTTTATATAACGGTAAATTTAATTACAAATATTTATCTAGTTTACTGATTTCTTAATTATTAATTAATTAATTGTGTCAAAGTAAAAGCGTTAACTCATTGATTAATCACAAAAAATTATCGCATTAATCATGTAATTCACACGGATTAATCGCACTATTAATTTGATGAGATGATCCTTTAGCTTGACAGCGGATGGTTACGTTAAATTTAGCACAGGTTGTGTTTGAGCAATAAACGGAACATGTTCATGTCAAACTACTGGGGTGATTTTTTTATGCAAGCAATATATATATATATATATATATATATATTTCTTATTTTCTTATATTGCTTTCTTATTATGAGTCCCGTGATCCGCAAATGCTTCTTCAAACAATGTGAGCAAGTTCCAGCAAGCTTGCAACGAGTTTTGCTATGACAAATTTGATAGAAGTTGTATACGCAAATCATCTTTCTTGTCGTTCCCACAACTGCAGGCTTTTCCCGTCCTCTCACAGGCATTCACAGACGCCGCTGGGATTTGAGTCACAGTCTTTAAGTGGGGGTGGGGGTCGGAGGTCATAATGATGGCTGCTCTGCCAGTTGCTGAGGCCTTGGGGGAGGAGGAGGAAACTCAAGTGGGTTTTCTTCAAGTTACCGTGCAAGGAAAGAGTGACTCAGCGCAATGTGGAACTCCCATTGACCTGGTGGGGAGCAAAGTGCTGACTGTCCAGGCCCACACACAGCATCACCCGTGCAAATATGGAGTTAGGGAAGTTCTGCTCTTCGTCTCATCTTTTGTTATTTTCTCATTGCATTCGTCGATTGGAAATGTTCCATTCCCACTGATGATCCAAGGTTTAATAATAATCCCTGCATTAGCCCTTTTTTTTATTCTACTGATTATTGGCATGAACTATTATTTACAATTGCAACGATTGCCATCATAAACGTCTGATGTTTACATTTGAGCATTGCTTCAATTTTAACTTAATCACTTTTGTTTTAAGATTACTTGTCTGGGGATTGATACCATAAAAGGACACTACCTAGTTATTTATAATGTAGTTGAGCATACTGCAAACAACCCTGTTGCTTGGTGGGAGAGGAAGAAATGTCAAGTACACATATAACTGAGCAGGAATTTCCTTTTGACATTTCTCATGTTAGTTTTAGTGAATATGAAATAAACGTATGATTTGGCGCCAGTTGAAATAAACAATTTTGTCTTCGGCTGACATAAGCGAAACAGTCAGATTTTTGGGTGGGTTCAATCTTATCTCGGGATGTTTTTATCAACTTAGATATTAAATTGAATGTGGAACTCTCATGAACCTGCCAACTAAAATATGTCAAGAGGAGAAGATTCCACTTGTCTGTGAGCACAGCGCCAAAAAGATTTCATGTCAGGAGCCAAAAGGGTTGGGCAAGACTTTTAAATGAAGAAAGACCTTTTTAGGATGACTATGTATGATGGATTCATCATATTTTGAAGACGTCTTCATAATTACTATAATACATTTTCAATTTATTTTATTTTTTTTATAAATATTTTTTCTTATTATCATTTTTATTAAATTTTCAAAACAAAATCATAACAAACGTTTTTAAACATGCAGCAAGTAATCAGATTCAATTTAATTGCTGCTTTAGCGTTTCAAAAACCATTCAGCCCATGGACAATCAATCAATCAATCAATCAATCAATCAATCACTGCATATCAACCAAACATTATCTGGAGGCATTTGGAATATGGAGCCAGTCGCACCCACATTCGAGAGAACCAACAGAACCCCACATGAGCAAGCACTTTGGCAAGCGAGGGAAGGAAAATTGGAAGTCTAAAGGACGAAGCCTTGAATAGAACCAAGACACAAATCGCTGACATTTTTTTTTTTTTTGCCAATATCTGGAGACTTTAACAATTTAACAGACGGCTTGAAGAGAGATGAGAAAAATCCCTTGACAGATATGTCGCTGTCTGATATGTTTGGTGAAGAAAGCCAGCTAAAGTCCTCTCTGCAGCAACACTAACCTTGATATCAGCACACTGGAAACAGTGATGAAATAATTGACTTCTAGTAAAAGCAAATGGACTGTTTTAAAAGTTGGAGAGGATTGTTTCAAGGAAGGTTTGGGGGGAGTCCAAAATGTGCTCATGGGGAAAGAATATGCTTGTAAACTGATTAGATGACTAACGAAAATGATGCCTAATGTTTGAGTGCGCTGCAAGTGAAAAGACACGAAGACAAAGGGATGACATAACTTCATATTCCAGCGTCTGCTCATAATGTTCACCCACTGTTTCAAGTTTACGTGGGTGTCGCCCCATGAATCCTGACAAACAAAGCATCTGAGACCACCCTCATCTCACAATAAATACACCGGCCCAGCTGACGCCCTAAAAAGGTCAAACGGTTTGCAAACTCGGCACTGTTGCGGGCCGCGTCCAGCAAAATCTTCACATCTGCGTTCTGTGAAGCCACCAAGAAACCTCCCAGAGTTGAAAGGATATCTGACCTGAGATGAAGAGATAGAGAAAGGCTTGAAGGTCAAATAGGGCGGGAACCTTCTGGATTCGACATGAATGGGCTTCAAAGGGGTCAAAGTGCACACTGATGTGATTATTTTGGGAATTCACAATTTTGTGTTTGGACTTTCAGTATCAGGTATAATGTACAAGCATGTATCCGGCACAAAGAGTTACAGAACTACAATGTAGCTTAACGGAAAGGAACAACTTGGAATTTTCATTATAGTTAATTTTCATTTCGTTTTGACTTTGTTTTGTAAAATTCAGTTAGGTTAAAGCTTACTAAAGTTACTTTCCCCACTGGTTTTCGAAAATGCTTCTTTTTTATTTAGTATTTATTTTATTTTTTAGATTTAGGAGTAGTCTATTTGTCAAGTGCAAAAAAAAAGGCCATTAAATTGTGTAATAAAGTAACGTAGCAATAAAGCACTAAAGTTACTAAAATGTTCAAACATTTGTTTGACCTTCTTTTCCGAAATAAATAATATATAATATCGAACCTGAAAATTAATATATTAATTGACTAAGACAAAAACGTCACATTTCACTACCATTATAGCTAGTTTTAATACAAGTAAGATGTCATTTTTGTTATTTTAAAAGCATTTTTGTTTTTATTTCATTTCATTAATGTACATGTTTTTCCATTATAGTTTTAGTTATTTCATTAGTTTTTGTTAACTATAAAAACCTTGTTATGCATCCAGCCCACATTGATGGGAATTTTGACTCTTTTTTTTTTTTTTCAAAAACTGGTTCTAATAGGCTCGGGTCCCTAAAATGAGACGATCTTTCGGCTTCGAAGTGCTTCCTCAATTTTTTGGGTAGCTTCAATTAATTTATTACCAAATTATGTGTAAATTCAATTAATAATTTTAAACATCTAAAAGACAAACGGAATGCACTATCAAGATTTAATTTTTTTTTTGTGTTAATAAACTATTGAACTTATATTTGACTTTGTATTTTGGCTCTCATTTTATAGCAACGCTCTCTTGCGCTCTCGTATCTCCCTTGTGCTAGCATCGTGTGTCACTTGCCTCTTCCTCCTTCTACTGGCACATTTTGACCAATCACATGCGGCTTCAAAAAAAAAAATAAGGCAACTTTATTGTCATTATTTACATCAATATTAGGTTTAATTGTTTGGAAATAAATACAACTGTGAGTACATTTGATGATACCTCCTATAAGCCACTATGCTATTAAATATCCTGCGCATATACTGTACTGTATGAGAATGTATGTACCATCAAGGAATCAACACTTAACAGTGTGTCGTTTGGTTCATTTAAAACTAACTCTGGTATGATTTCTTTGACAGCATGCTTTGTTTTCTCAAGTGTGAACATTATCATGTGATGTCATCCCGGTGTGCGCCAAACAAGCGGACCAGGACCGCCTTTTCTTGTTCAAACATTCCAAAAAGAACTCTGCCGCAGTTCAGATCATTTGTGCTCAAGTGTGAAGAACCAAAGACAGGGACCAGGAGTTAAAACGACAGCAGACAGCATCAGGAAAGGAATACATAACACAATAACAGTAACGATTACCACAACTTCAAAGGTGTCATGATATCCTTTACGGCAGATATCAGTCTGTGTGTATGTGGAACTCAAGACATTAAATCACGGGTCACCAACCTGGTGCCCGCAGGCTGGTTTTAGCCCCCAAGGACCACATGAGTAGCTACCCTGCGGGCCGGTTGTAAAAAGAGCTCGCCAGTGATGGGCCAATTGTGATATCCCGGGAATGATAATGATCATTTGAAAATGTGAAAACTGGAAGATATTTGCAGAAATCAAATGTTGTATATTGATATTTATCAGTTTCCCAATTATTATGTGAAATCATTGACATGGTCTACACATTAATAATTATCATTCATCTCTAATAATAAAAAATAATAATAACTAGGGGCCAAACCTATTTGGATTTTTATTTTAGCGTTTACTGACTCCGATATTATTAAAAATAATATAACGAATGAAATAACTTACTTTTTTCCCTCTCTTAATTCTTACAGCAATAAACGTGTGAATAACAGACAAAATATTAGACTCTTTTACAATACTCTTTGTCCTTTAGTATTTGTTTCTCTTTACAACAGAGAGGGGAAAAAAAGAAAAAAATTGCCAATTTTTCTACCTATTTCTTTTGTTTGAACGTTATCTTTGTCTTATGTTTTAATGCGTTGATATGTCTTTTTTTGGTGCCAATTTTGGACTATTTTAAAATAGCCAATATTGGCCTGATTAAGTCATTACGGCCCTAACAGTACCATCATTAGTTGACTCTAGAAGTAACTCTCAAATGTGAGAGTCAGTTGTTTGTCTGCATGCGCTCTGTGAATGACAGGCAACATGGGATGGAGTGCAGTTTCTTGTGACCTTAATGAGTTTTGCTACAGAAACTGGATGGATGGATTTTAGGTCATTAATATGTAGTTTAGGGTCAAATTGCGGCTCAAGGTCAACAGTGTGAACACAACTTGAACAAGAAAGAAAAAGAATCTAAAAAGTGTACTAGTATATAATTTCTAGTAAGACTATATTTGTTTAAAAAAAACATTTTTTTTAATCAATCTCTAACTTTTTTTCAGCACAGACAGAAAATGTAGCTTGTGAATGGGAGTGCGTTGTAAAGTAGTACAAAAAGCGTATTGGATTATGATTGCTGACTGTCCCTTTTTCACAAAAGGAAAATTCACACCCGCTTGTATTTCTTTTATTTTTATGAGGTCAGCTGGAGTTGTTGGCTCTCTTTCTGACACATTCAAAGGGGAGTCCTGCTCGGCTGTTGCTCTTGGCATGATGCTGGATGGAAACCTACTGTATTGTCTGCATTCAGCTTGAATACGTGCCCATTGGCCATTCCACTTATGTTGAAAAGGGCATTCCTTCTCTGGTTTTGGTTGGAATCAATCTGCTTTAATGGCTGCTTGCTTCAGGCAAGTCTAATCTTACACAATCATACACTGTTTACGTCCCATAACCCATTGTAAATTGTCTGTTGATGTTTGGATGGGGTATTATACTCGCCTTGGATGGATTATCAGAAAATATGTGTTGCATTGTCTAATTGCTGGTTTAAAGTCATCCAAATACATCTATTCATCCATTTTTGTCTTTTGTCCTTATTAAGGTCATGGACGAGTTGGAGCCTATCCCAGCTGATTTGGCCAGAACTGGTCCACACACGCCAAGCACTTTTTAGACAGACAACCACTTAAACTTACATTCACACCAATTTAGAATCTTCATTAAGCCGAACATGAATGTTTTTGGAATGGAAGCCGGATAACAGGAAAAAGGTTAAAAGCCGAGTGACACAACGTGGCAGTTTTTGAACCCAGACGCAGAGATAGAGGTTGAGGCTAAAGCAGCTTTTATTAAACAAAACAAAAGTTCCTCGTTGAGAGGGAGAAAACAAAAGCTATTCAAAGCTAAACTAAAGGCGCTCCAAAAGGGAGGAAGTCTAAACTACAATCAAAACAAAAATCACTCCTTAACTAAAACAATACTGTGGCTATTCAAAGTTACAAACCAAAGTTCTCTCAAGGGACAGGGCAACGAGGCTGTGGACAGTAACTGGCTTTAGTGGCTCTGACGAAAACACTTAGGCACAAGACAGGGGAGACGCAGACCATTTAACACATGAGGGTAATGGGAAACAGGTGCACACAATCAGGAATCAGGGTTGACACTGACACCACACGAGGAAGAGCAAGTGACCTGAAACGATAGGAGTCAGAATTTTCAAAATAAAACAGGAAACGACAAGACAACCTCACCGCGGTGTGACACCGAGATTCAAACACCAAACCTCAGAGCTGTAAGGCAGACGTGCTTGCCACAAACTCACACTGCCCCATTAAAAATATATGAACTATATACTTTGCAGTATATCCGCCATGAACATATTTTGGAATTAAGTTTCAAATATGAAAGCATAGCAAAATGTACTCTCGGTTGGGATGTAATGCCTCAACTAAATTTATATTCGACGTGACAGGACGTGTGCTATTATAGTTGTTATTGCTCACTCACTATTGGCATTGTATTCCACCATCCTGAAATGGTGCGTAAGAAATGACACTAAATCTTGATTATATGCTTGTAATGGAGCATATATAGTTGAAAAGTGATACAAAATCAAATGGCCTGCAGTGCCTTTTAACTCGGTTACGACATCGCTCGACAGTCGATCAAACCGATGTAGATCATTTTAAATATTTGGACGTGTTAGTACATATGTCCTGTCACATAGATGATATGAATCTACTACAACCTGAAACATTGTGTAATAACCCCCCATTACTGTACAATGAAGATTTAATAATATATCCAGCCAAACACTAAAATACATGACATGAATGTATCATCACACTACTCCAGGTGAATTGTTTGTAAATTGAATGTAGAATTGATCTATTTTAAAGAGGTCAGTCACATAGAAGTATAACAGAAAAATACATACATGTATCTTTTCCAGCATTATAACAAAGCATGCTTTTGCATAGAAGAAACAAACAGTACTTATTTCTCTCCAAAAGTTACTCAAGTAAAAGTAACAGAGTAAATGTAACTCGTTACTACCCACCTGTGATCATACAGGCCTTTATTCTGCCTTGCTCTAGCAGGAATTTCTGAGTGACACTTGTGTCAGTACGTCGAAGTTCCTTAGCCAATGTTTATTATTAAATTATCAAAATTATGTATTATTTCCTGAGGAACATTTTTTTCTAAATTTGAACAAATCGGACTCTGACCGTCATCCCAGAACTGTTGGTGTTTGATGTTAGAGCTCCACTGTAATTCCATATAAATCAGATTGTTGGACATATCTCATGTTGAAAGCTTGATGATGATGATGTCATTGTAAGGAAATACTTTATATTGTCCTAACTAGAATGCGTCGGTCATTCCATTCCCAGGGTGCTGTCAGTAGGGTGGGGGCTTTAGGACCCAGATGCGGGAAGGCAGAGAAAGGAGGCAGAGGTGCAGTCCAAAAAGAGGTTTTAATTTCTAATCAAAAAAACTAACTTCAAAATACAAAATAAACTGAACTAACAAAACATGAAGCTAAACATGACAAAACAACTAAGGCGAGACTAACAACATGACATGGATCCTGATAAGGCAAAAAAGGTCAGCGTGACGTGGCGAAAGACTTACGACAGTGGCAACAATGAACCGACACAGACAGGGGGGAGACAACCGACTAAATACACCAACACTAATGACATAACAAGACACACCTGGCTGAGGGCACTGATTGGATGACACATGAGGGTAATGGGGAAAGGTGGACACAATCAGGGATCAGGGTTGACAAAGACACCACACAAGGAAGGGCAAGTGACCTGAAACGAGAGGAGTCAGACTTTTCACAATAAAACAGGAAATGACACGACAAGGGGAACACACAAGGAAAACAGAGGCTAAACATGACAGGGACTAAACAAGACTGAAAATAAACATGACAGGTGCTCTATTTACATTTTACAGCAGAATCGAATATTAATGAGAACGGTTAATAACCCTTAACCCTGTTGACTGACAGATGCCATTCTGCCAGGCATCCTAACAACTGCCGTTTTGCATCCCAACGAATGATAACATTCATAGAAGTGGGGTGTGCCTTGATTTGGAGTGTGAATAGTTGAGTTTGCCACATGGACTTGTGTTCTTCCAGCTTTTCGGTCTCTGAGCTAAACGATTGCGCTACAACTCAAGATGAGCAGTGCATTGAAAGGACGCTAATAAACTATATGTTCCCACACAGGCTTTTTGTCTCAACTGTAAATGACTTCTTAAAACTAAACAGACATCGCCACTGCGGAAGGGACGTGTGGTCTGCCGCTTGCGAGGGAACAATTCGAGATAAAACAGGGAGTTGCAACCGCAGACTTTGAAGCGGCCCCATTGAATCCCACTGCCACAAAGTGATCGCAGATGCACGCTGGATTGTCAACAAAGAAATCAGCAAAAATGAAGCAGCAATGAAGAAAATTACTTTCGAGGGAAACGCGACATAATTGGTTGAGATGGAAAAATGGGACAGAAGCATACTAGTTAGGACAATATAAAGTATTTCCTTACAATGACATCATCATCATCAAGCTTTCAACATGATATACGTCCAACAATCTGATTTATATGGAATTACAGGGGAAATAATAAATCATTTTGATAATTTAATAATAAACATTGGCTGAGGAACTTCAACGTACTGACACAAGTGTCACTCAGAAACTCCTGCTAGAACAAGGCACAATTCTATATGGCAGAATAAAGGCCTGTATGATCACAGGTGGGTATCTGGACCAACTCAATTGGTGGATTGTCCAGGTGTCCTAATGCTACTACAATGTCTCCCTGGTGTATTGTTTCTCTGATTAAAGTCACATATAGTCATGTGGTCCTGCATGAACCATGTCAACCCAATTGGACACGGTTTCAACATAAACATTACTAAGCCTGTCTCATTATATTGTTTTCATTTTGAGTCATGCCAAAGAGATTTCCTCATTATTACGTAGTACATAGCATACTTTCTTGTCTATTAATCCATTTGACATACTGCTAATCAGTGTTTGAGACTATGCAAGATGTCAAACAAGAGGTGTGGTACACTTCCACCAATCACCATTCAGCTTCAAACTTGTATTTCATCTGTGCACACATACTGAAATATCTATGCCTGCATCATATAGATCAAGGGCTTTATCTTTATTTAGATTATTTTTGTAAACAATCGCTCATGTGATAGCAACAGAAAGTATACTAATCTTTAAACCAGGTGAAACCAGGTCTAAGTTGTGGCGCAGGAGGCGTAACATGATTTTGGTGGATTTGAACCAGGCGCAGGCAGATTCTGCGCTCCTCTGATGTATGGTGAATGCCATCAAACCCTCTAAAATTCTGTACAAATCAATTTATTGCGCTCATTATTATTATTACTACAATTATTATATTATTGTCAATTTTAATAGTGTGCGTGCGTGCGGTCTTGTTTTTGTTACATAGTGGGGCCAACATTCTGGGATTCCACACAGTTGTGGGGCTCTTATGCTGGGCCCCACAAGTTTAGACCTCTTTTTGAGGGTCAAGACTTGGTTTTAGAGTTTAGGTTTGAATTGGGTTATGGTAAGGAATAGGGGTAGGCAATCATTTTTGATGGTTGGGGTTAGGGGAAGGGGCTAGGAAATGCATTATGAAAATGAGATGGCCCCACAAACATAGTAAAACAAACTTGTGTGTGTGTGTGTGTGGGTGTGGGAGGGTGCAGGGGGAGTTTGGGTTACGCACAGACGTAAGATCAAGGGTTGAAGGCGGTCTCCAGTTGCCTACTTCATAACTGCCGACTTTACATAACCCGTGAGTGTATGATGATTTTTGCAGTTTCTTATGAACGTATTTTGCGTGCACACAATCCCCAGGGTCAAATTTAAAGGGAATGAAGCGAGCTGTGTTCACTCCCACAACGGCGACATAACAGAATTTCTATAAGCGCCGGCCCTATGAAAATACCAAAAGAAGGAAAACTCCATCCATGTGCAGCTACCCTGTGAGTGACCGCTCCATGATGCGGTGTGCCTTTTCACCTAGTAAGTTGTATAGAAAATGGATGGATAATTTGCTTCTGTGATTCTTGAAATTTGTTGGAATTGTTGAGAGGAGCCAATTGAATTCGCTCTAACAACTACTATCGAGTGGTTTGGTTTCACTTTGTTAAAAGGTGAACTGCAAGTCACGACCAAACTTAGATAAACACAAGAAAATGGATGGAAGAAACGTAATTGTTGCCACGTGTGTTGGTAGACTGGTACCGGGTCTCCATTAGAACTCTCAGCTGGATCGGACATCTTCCTCAGGTCAAAGTCGTGCATCTCAACATCGCACTTTGTACAATTGTAGTCTCGCATCCCCAATTTGTCAGTTTGTCGTCACTCGTGTATATATTTAGAAAGTGATAGCCTACCTCGGAGGCCTGTTTGGGTTACGTGAATGTTGATTCAAGATACCGTGTTGATATCATTCTGCAGACCCACGGCAGTCAGTTTTTCTCAACTGTTATTTTCATGTCAGTGTCTTCTTTGCACGCCAAGTGTTTTGACAGATTTTTTCCCCCTCCTGTGTTAGGTCTAATATGAACCAGCTGTACACACTCCTACTGTACTATACCTGCAAGTGATACCAGCTACCAGGAATAATGCGTTTCACAAATATGTTCTTCATAGGTACCTAATCGGTAATGGAGATAATATTTCAAAGTATGAAAACGTTGATCTCTAATTTAGTCTAGGTTCACCACTATTATCTTCAATCCACAGCAGTGTTTTACAAACATGACGATCTGTGTAAAAGAATAAATAGATAAATCATATATATATATATTAGGGGTGTCAGGCGATTATTTTTTTTAAATCGTAATTAATCCCATGACTTTAACTCACGATTCATCGCAAAATGTTTTATCTGTTCTAAATGTACAATACATTTTCATACTCTTGTTAACATGAAAGTGGAAAAAAATGTTAAATACAGTAATTTCAAAATAAATCCTAAAATTGAGTTAAAATTAAAAAGATGTACTGTACTGTAAAAAAACGAGATGTGATATTGATTTGCATTGATAATTTTTCTGCCACTAGATGGCATAACTGCATTTGACGGTGACAGTTCAGTGCATTTTTTTTCATGTTAAGAACTATCAAATATTTAACATGCAGTGTTAAATTCTGCATATTTTTTAAACTGTAAAATGCAACTTGTCCCCAGTCTCCACAAATATATGCATTATTATTACTGCTAAATTTTGACGTGGACATGTCTGCTGCATTGCGACTGGAATTCCCCCAATACAGGCTTTTCAAGTAAGGGGCAGTCATTAATCGCGGGTTAAAAACAAATGAGTGCCGTTAAAGGAACTTTAAATTAACGCACTAATTTTGACACCCCTAAAATAATATAGTTTCCTTTATAGCACATCTACAACGAGATCCTGCATCGTTTACTACATTCAGTGCACGATAAGAGGCACGAGTCAGGGCAACTTGTGGTGCTAACAACCCCCTGAGCATCTGACAGTTCCTCACCATGCTGGAGCAACATCTCTACTCACTTGGATTGTCTGTTTTTTTTTTCTTTTTTCCCAAGCTGAAGAGGGTCACCAAGGTGACCTGTTCTGAAGACACTGACGACAGCAAGTTGGCTTTGATGACAGAACTGCAGAGGACCCTGCAAGAATCTTTCCAGGGTTGTATGAAGGGGTGGTAGAGACGGCTGGGAAAGTGTGTTATGAATCCAGCAGGATTTCTTGAATGGGAAAAAAAACCTTGTACAGTAGTTTGGATTTGAAAGATATCTTTATTGACACCAGTCGTGGAACATTTTTTTGACAAACCTCTTATAAATCCATAAAAAAAATACTTTTTAATTTGAAAAAGTGCTTTTTATATGGTACTGGATCTTTTTTAAGTAACTTTTTTATATAGTAAGAAAGCCCAGAAAAGTCAACTTTTACCAAAGTTTCATGTTGTCATTATAAAATAATGCAATCACTCAGTGTTTTGGTGGTGACTTTTGATACTCGACCCCATTCTTTATTGTGAGCACAATTCAGGCTTAAAGTCTGGACAGGAACTTCCTTCCCTTGTGTGTCTCACATTCCCCCCCATTAGATATGGATGATTTGAGAAAATGTTTTGCCAGGTCCATCTAATATCTACGGTGTCCGGTAAGTCTGTGCTTATTCGCTAAAAACTGAAAGCTGCTCTGCCGACTGTGAAGCAAGTCTGAACAGTTTTGAATATTTATTTTCACACTCCAGCTTCTCTTTTCCTGTTGCACTGACATGACCTGCCATTTGGAGTGGCTGAATATGTCTTTGGCTATCAAAATAAAACATATTTCTTAAGGCTTGAATGAAAATGTTATGTCACTCAAAATGAAGAAACAGAACCAATTAACCCAAATAAGAGAAGTCCCACTAGCAGAAGAGAAAAAATAGCCGACACAAAAGCAACATTTTCAGTAGTTTTATTGAAAAATGCCTCTTCTGTTTTTCAGAAATAAATAAGAAAATAAGGCTGTGGGGAATTCACAACATATGTGCAGTTAAAACATGAGAACAGCAATCCGATGTCCCATAGTCTTGCATCCAAATCTAACTGCATTGATAGAACACAAATATATTCTGACTTACAAATTCTCAGTAAATTATACAACACAAACATGCAAATTACACATGTGGTGGCAGAAACAAAAACATTTGTTGAAAAAAGTTTGGTGCATTACAAGTCAGACTGTTTTTTTTTTGGTTTTACAGGCCGTACAAAACAGGATTGAGAACAAACTTTGTGGGGATCAAATTAAAGACCTAAGAATTCTTGCAACAAACAAAATTGGGCAAAAAGAACACCCGGTGGTTGAATTTCATTCGATACTACAAGCAGACATTAAAAGGAGCACTAAGCGTGATGAGCGACCTTTGTATTGCTAAGTTCTCATGTCAAAACAATATATGTTCAATATAACTATGGGTATCAAACCCATATACATATGTTCTGAATAGCACTTTATCCTCACATAAATGGATCATCAAAGTTATGTAAATACTACACTCTAACAACTCCTCGTGGTAGCTATGATGCTAGTGTCTCTGTATCGCCTTTTGGTAGTGATCGCTTTCTTCGCTGGTTTTGCGTGTAACCTGATGATTGTATTGACTCAATTGCTCCAGCCGGCTCCACGGGTAAAGACGCTACCTCCGGTTCGGGCTGGTAGTTGGTGGCTATAGAAAATATGCGTCCAAATCAAACAAGTGCTGCACAATTTCAAATGGTATTGCACATAGTTTTTTTCCCTCTCCCTAAAATGTCCTGTGTTGGACTTTTTATTTTACACAAAGGAGCATTAGCATCATAGAAATTATTATTATTATTATTATTTTAAAAGGATACTATAAGAATAAAATAAAAATATTACAAGAAAAAAAATGTTGCAATTTGTGAGAATAGAGTCATAATTTTAGCATTAAAACGTCATTTTTGCAGGAATAAAGTTGTAAAATGACAAACAAATTGAGCTGTTGAGGATATTGTTAAGTTACACTTTCGCAAAAGTTTTGACAAACAATTAAATTATCAATACCCAATAAAGTAAAAACATTCCTTTATGGGGGGGGGGGTTCAATCATCATTCAAAATTTATTGCGTTTGTGGAATACAAGTTAAGCAGCAAAATCCACTTGTTTTAAGCCATCTCAGAAGGGCGGCCATTTTGTCACTTGCTGTGGACCGACTATGACATTACAGTTGTTCAGGGCTCAGGTAATGACCAATCACAGCTCACCTTCAGAAAACAGGTAACAACCAATCATGGCTCACCTGTTTTCAGGGTTTGGTCATTTGACATTCGCAAGCTGAGGCGTGATTGGTCGTTACCTGAGCCCTGAGCGCCTGTGTTGTCATCTTCAGTCGACAGCAAGTGGCAAAATGGCCGCCTGAGATGGATACAAATGTTGCTGCTGAACTCATATTCTACAAATGCAATATTAATCAGAATGTCGTTTAGACTAGTGGGGGTACATACAACATATTGTAAAGAACATTTTTGGGCTGACCTCCCATTCATCCCATTATTAATATTACAACTTTATTCCTGTTTGATGAACACTTTTAATCCTTTTGTCTTCTCCTACCATTATGACTTTATTCTTAGCTTGAGTTAATTGCATAATAAACATTAAAAACAACAACAACAACAGTTGCGCTACACTTAGCTGGCATGAGCGCACCACTGAGCACCGATTTGTCCGACATACACACAAAATAAAAGATAATGGTTAAAAGTAACAAATGGAACATGCTTCAGTCTGGTCACTTTGTAAACAGAGGTTATTGCTGGTGTAAGTAAGTTAGCGGGGGTGTTATAAGGCACAAGCTCAGTACAGACGTTAACTTGGATTTAGTGAAGTGTCCGGGATCAAACATCATTTACATAGCACAACATTAGTTTTATTTACAGTCTCACCTCTACATGTACACAAATCCTCTTTGTTAGTAGTTGTGTTGGTTGGGGGTTTGTACATGCTCCTTCCTTGGTAGGAATGCTCTGTCTCTGTTTTTGTGTTCCCAGCGCTTTTGTGGTTCAAGATGCAAACAGGCCAGCAGGTTGCCATCACGGTAGCTTATAGCTGTGAGATGATGTTAGTGCCAGTCCACTTCCATTCTGGTTTTTGCCTTTTTGTAATGTTTGTTTTAATGTTCATTAGTCATGTCCATGGTGTTTATCCTTTATTAATGCCCTGGAACAAATGGGCAAAGGTCTCAGAAACAGGATTCAAACTTTAAAGCTGCATAGTAGAT
The DNA here is from genome assembly GCF_051991255.1 of Vanacampus margaritifer. Classification (NCBI taxonomy): domain Eukaryota; kingdom Metazoa; phylum Chordata; class Actinopteri; order Syngnathiformes; family Syngnathidae; genus Vanacampus; species Vanacampus margaritifer. The sequence continues at coordinate 54,153,773 of NC_135432.1, read as the reverse complement.
TCAGAGAATTTACTATGCCCAACCTGCAAATATTCAGATGGGTGAGTTGTCTCTGTGGGGGGGTTGAAAAGCTACTACACCGTATGCTAATAATCATACACTGCTAGCTAGAGTGATTTGCATGCATGTTTTAAATAGAATATCAAACAAATGCAGGTGGTGGAAAGTGGTGAGTCCCAACTGACCGATCGCTAAACACTTCCCAGTAGGGATTGTCCAATCCAGGCTTGGCTAGGCACAGCTGGCCTATTAAGATTTGGATTTAAATATTGCACATGGGGCTTGAGTGAAAGCGAAATAAAGAATTCCAAGTTGGCAGTCATGAAGATACACTTGGAGTTAGTTTCCGTGTGGGGAAGTCGATGTTTTTCTACCTCTGTCCAAATTCATTGAATGGATCCATTGTTCATAGAACAGTGCAATCTCTTCAATCAAATGCCCCTGAAGTTGTACAAATTGGAATTTGACCAAAATTTTAGAACGGTATCAGAGGCGGTAAAAAGGAAAAGTGTGACGATAACCATAGAAATGTGTTTTAGAGCACAGCAATCTGTCTTTACACATCTGGAACCAATTACTTCTATATTCATTATTTCCTATAAACACTGTTTTGAAATGCAAATGGATTGAAGGTTGACCAGCAACCCGGAAAGGATCGTGTTCAACCTTAAGGCTTCAGACAGTGTCCAAACTATTTGCTCATGTGACAGAATAAAAGCTTATATGGCAAAATAAGAGTCACAAATACAGAGCCCAAGTAACAGTGACAGTTAAGAGAAACATATCAACGCCATAGAAACTGACACTTTCATCATGCAGTTACTAAGTCCCTTATAATGATAATGTGATGATGATGATGATATTTTAATGATATTAACTACTCTAAGTTTGTCTAGTCTTATACAGTTACTATTTTTCTTATGATGACAACGTGATTATGTGGTCAGTTGCTATGCAGTTGATATGTTCCTGAAACTGTCACTCTTATTTCGTTTGTGTTTGCGACTCTTATTATGTCATATAAGCTTTTATTATGTCATATACACAGTAAATTTTGTAGAGCTTATTTTACTCTGTATTTTTTTTTATTTAGTCCCAGTCTAAATCGAGTAAACTTTACACTTAGAAGAAAGTAAAATATTATTATTTTTTTAAATCCTTTAAGGGTTCAGGAACAATCCCATAACCGTTAGCATGGGAGACATCCACTCTATCACTTGAGGTATGCCACAAGCAAAAAAGTCAAGGGAACCATTTTTGTTTCTGTGATAAGAACAGAAATTCTGTATATCAAAAGTTATTTCTAATATATGCCATAAGCCGCCCAAAAATGGATGGCAGGCTGCAAAATGGGCCCCAGGGCCCTATTTTGGACACCCCTACTGTTTTCAATGATTGGCCATTTAGGGATCGAATTTAGTGAACGGTCAGTTTTCTCGCATTAATGTTTTGTTTTCACTACCACAGAACATGCATGTTTCTAAATGTTACCATAGAAAGTAGTGCACTGAGCTGCTTGTAATTAGTGCGCTATGTCATGTAGTAGCATGCAGGAGTGAGGCAGTTTGGCTTTTACCTGGGTATCCGTTGTAAGGGATGCCCACACACTGAGAGGAGTCGCAGTATCCTTGGGGTCCTGGTGGTCCCCTCACCCCGGGATTACCATTACGGCCTGGAGGGCCACGAGACCCGGATGGGCCAGTGGAACCCGGGGGTCCCGTTCTTGACTCTCCTTGAGGTCCTGAAAAGAGAGGAGGGGGTGTTAAGGGGGAGCCTTGTGACATCGCTCGTAAATATTGAGTGGAAACGGTTTGCAGCTCTGTAGTTTCACAATTCCAGTTGTTCAATTACAAAGTTTGAAAAAAAAAAAACTTGTGTCGAACTTTGTGGAGGTACCGGTTTCTACCCACCCGTCCCGCTCCCCTAAGCTCCATCTGTCTAGACAGTGAGAACTCAGCATGGAATTTTCCCCCTCGCTCGCTCTGCCTTAAGTGAACCCATGTGTTGTCAAGTAAGCCACCAAAGAAAGCTCGTTGTGCAACATTCTGCTGCTTTCTCCTTCACACACACCGAGACACACTCATATTGGATTGAGTCATCAGAGTGGACTTCCTCCCACCGGTCTTTAGTTGTGTCTCACATCATTCAGCATTTGGTCTCGTGAGGCCGGACTCGAATGCTTTACAAAAGTCTTCCTCTCACCAAAAGCAAATCTGAAGAAGTGATGAGTTATTGATAAAAATCCATTACATTATTTTCAGCGTTACAATGAAGACATTAGAAGTCTACAAGTAATCTTGAACTGTATCATGACTGACATATGGAAATTGGGAAACTTACAAGACAAGTAAAATGCTAAATTGAAACGCATGCTACGGTATGTAGTCCTTCAGATGTGCACAATGTTTGGAGAAGCCCAAGCACATAAATCCTATACATGGGTTCGGAAATATTTTTGGTGTTTTTCAAAGATTTTATGTGATGCAGCTGCCCAAAGAAGGTGCCTGCAATACACACATTTTTGGTCAAAATGTTCCGCCATTTTAATTTAACAAAGGGGACTAGTCCATGTGTTCAAAAGCTCCACGCAAAGAAAAATGGAGCCACTGTGTGAGTGTGATTTAGTGTAAACATCAAGTCGCACGACTGCAGCTGCTACCGAGAGATGATAAACAGAGAACCTACACGCACGCTTGTGTTCCTTGCCTCATTGGCCGCAAGGTTCAACAATGAAGGCCGTTGTCAGACTAAAGAGAGAAGAAGGAACCTGGTGGTCTTACCTGGTGGTCCATTTGAACCTCTTTGTCCTCTGACACCTGTGCCTGGAGATCCTCTCTCTCCTTTCTCACCTGGCGTACCTAAACAAATAAGCAATTAAGAGTGACATCAGTTTTGTGATGATGAAACAAACATTAGTGGAAGAAAGAAATTCAGCAGCACAGAGTCTGATACCGATATTGATCCGATACACTATCAACAGGATTGATACACGCTTTTCTTTATTTCTTAGTATGGAGTGACAGAGACTTGATCAAAAGATAATATTCAAACAAAGAACAATAGTCAAAAACTGTAGGTATGAGAAAATATGACCCATTTATTCCAAACATGTTGGTTACATAAATTCAACCGAAGACATGAGAAAACTACACTCGAATAAAATAAATACAAAATAAATTAATGGCTTAAAACATTAAAATTAATTATTATATAAAAAATTTCAATATAGAAAATTATGGATGTAGACCAATATAATACAATACTGCTTGTTTGTTTTGTGGCTGATATCAGACCGATATCCGATATCAATATTGGATTGGAACACCCCTAGTTCTATGCGCCCCTACTAAGTCTAAACATGATTGATATTGCGTTTGTAGTATATATGTTAAGCAGCAAAATCCACCCATTTGTTATCCATCTCATGGGGCGGCCATTTTAACACTTGCTGTCAAGTGAAAATGACATCATAGTTGCTCAGGGCTCAGATAACGACCAATCATGGCTCAGCTTACGAATGTCACATGATCAAACTAAGAAAACAGGCGAGCCGTGATTGGTTCTTACCTGAACCCTGAGCAACTGTGATGTGAAGTGGCAAAATGGCCACCCCATGAGAGGGATAAAAATAGGGTGAGATTTTACTGCTTAACTCATATACCACTAACACAATGTTTAGACTAATGTGAGCTCATAGAACATATTTTTGCAAGGACAATTTTGGGGTTGATTTCCCCTTTAAAGCTCACATATGGAAAGGAGTTAAGTTGAACCAGGTGCAGACTACAACAGGCTCTTATGTAATTCAGTCACAATTAGCATGACCTTAAACTGAACTTCTATGTAGCGAATCTTGGCAGAAGAGCTCAAGTACCTCTTTCTCCTTGACTTCCAGGTAAACCAGGACCTCCTGGGAAGCCGGTTCGTCCGGTTTGTCCGGGCTCTCCACGGGTTCCCGGTTCGCCGGCTGGGCCGGCTGGACCCGGTGGCCCTGGATTGTTGCTACGGTAGCCAGAAGGAATCTGGTTGAGCATCTGATCAATTCTGCTCATCTGACCTAGAACAAATAAACAAACATGTTAGAGTGGGACGATCAAAGTATACAATTTTAGGGTGAAGAAATGTTTTGCTCACTGTTCACAAGCTGTTCACAAACTTGTCTTGCAATGGAACGCATCATGTTTTGGGATGCAAAGTCTCCCTGGAAACACAAAGTTTGATTCAATCAACGTGACAGTGATGGTCGTAAATGACTGATTCAACAAAAGTGTACATACCCGCTCGCCCTTCTCTCCTTTAAGGCCAACGGGACCCTGTTAATGAGAGCAATATCACATGTTTACTTCATGCACCAAAAAGCTATCCTTTGATTGTTTTGTCATCACATACTGAGCGTCCTGCATCTCCTGTTTTCCCTGGTTTCCCTGTAACTCCTGGTACACCTGGAGTGCCAGGATTTCCCTGAAGAAGGACAAAGAAAACAGTGATACATAGTTAAAAATTCATCTTTCATTGGAGCACAGTAAATATGGCAGTCACATGACTTGACTCGAGTCACACTCCCATCGACAGCTTTGTGACTTGCTTGGCTTAACTTTAAGATAAGATGGGATAAGAGAAATAACTACTACATCTAACGTCATCCATCAATAGGAAACCCACAGATCCAGGCAAGCTATGTGTTAGAATAAATGTACATAAGTTATCCCATATTTACTCTTTTAGTAATTGCAAAGCATTTATTCAATTGTGACCTATGTTTGAACTATGTGGGTTGGGGTCGTCTGTGGAGAGAAGAAGCTGCAGTTGCAACACAGGAACTGAAACGTGACAGGATAGCGGCTGGAACATTTTGCGGTTGAACTGTGAACTTTGACTGAAACTTTATGCGCTGAAGAAAAACGTCTGCATTATTGTCTGCGCAATGAGTCATATCCGGGATGATTGTCACGTTGCTGCTATGTACATCCCCAAACCCTTTAGAGCAATAATAGGCTATGTAACCAGGGCCTACCCAATAAAAAGAAGAGATTCGGCGGAGTGCGCTCCAGAGCGGAAAGGAGATTGTAATCTGTGCACATTTCTGTTTCGTTCTCCTCGCGAGCAAAAAGAATCAAGTCTGTTGCCTTCCTTCCTGGTCTGTTTTTATTAAATGTTTTCGGTTGACTAAACCTGACACTATGTTAAGATAAAATGAGATTAGATATCTTCACAGTTTAGCTCACTGGTAGTTGTTCAAAACTGAACAAAGCTTAATGTCATGTTATGTTTTTAACTCAGAAGGCAAAAAAGTGACAAGACAGGTTTGGGGCATTTCTAAAAGGACACAAATCTGAATGTGTCAACATAGACACGGCTGCACTTACGCCATATGTGATGTAGCAAATCTTCCGGTAATCTAACACATGTAAATGGACTGAACTTCATAAAGTGACAACCTCAAAAATAGGGATGGGCGAGTTCCGATACTAGGCATCGGTATCGGGCTGAAAATTGTCACTAAGTTCATGGAATTTTAAGGAAGAATTCTACAGATGGATGGACGTTTATTTGGGAAAATGATATGTTTATATGTATCACTATGTGGTATCAGAATCAGTGATACTTGTATTGATATCGGTCTGAAAGAAAGTGGTATCGAACCTCCCTACTACAAAGTATGTAACATTGTGTTACATACTTTGTAGTAGTAACTGTAAACACTCAATACTGCAATGAGGGAAAAATATTTTTTCATAAATATCCATCCACTTTCTCTACATATGCATTTTATTTCATAATCAATTGTTCATTTGACTTTTATAGGCGTAAGTATACTTTTTTGTGTTATTATAAGTTAAAAAAAAAACAACAACATTTTATTATCAGTCCAATATATGTTGTGAGGCATCAAACTTTTATGGCTTGAATTACGACTTGCTTGAAATTCCGTGGAGACTTGACTTGTTTTAATTTTGCCACGGTAACTTGAGACTTACTTGTGACTTGCACATATGTGACTTACACTCAACTGCATTAGAGGACAAATGTTGCCAAGGGCTCTAAATGGAGATGGAAACACTCCCATGTCCAAACATCCTCTGCTCATAGCACTCATGAGATGCACTGAGGATATTTATTTATTTATTTATTGTATGTTGGCATGACGCCTGTCCTCAGCAGAGCTGGATTAATTACATTCAGACATCCCCTAACCACAAGGAAAAGAAAGGGGAGGATGCGTGCAGAATCATTGTGGTAGCACAAGTATGACGAGACGACAGTAGAAAAGCAACCGTTGCGCATCAATCAGGGTTTTAAGCCCATTCAATGCAACATACACTTACCATTGGCCCTGGTGGGCCTCTGGGTCCAGATGGTCCGTCCTTTCCTGGTGGCCCCTGCGTAGAAACAACATACGTGAGCTACAACACACTGGGGACACTCTCCATGCAATACATCAGTGTCATGACATTGTATTGCTTTCTGTCTTTAGTCTGTCTCAATTACTTTTTTGTATAAATTAGCGCCTTGAATATTGCTGCTGGAACAAGTAAGAACATGCTGTGTCAGCGCACGCTTCACAACAGCATTTTTGTATACACAGTGGGTACAGTAAGTATGTGATCAAATAAATGAATGTTGCATCCATTTGTGTCCACACCACTGGAAGTGTACTTACCCGCGCTCCGCTTGGTCCAACAGCGCCCAGAGGACCACGTGGTCCAGGAGGACCCTGTGAAAAAAAGCAGACACAGTCAATCAATGTGCAACGATCAGGAACAACCAATTCATGCAGTTAGCAAATAGCTCTGCTTAAATGGACTATAAAGATTAAAAAAAAAAAAAAAATTGCTTTTTGTCAATTGTTATGCCAAAGTCAACATACTAAGGTCAGACTCAATGCAGTTGATATGTGCATTAATGATGGTATACAAAAAAACACTTCATTCTTTTTAACCACAGTTGAATGGTGAGAATCTCCACTTGCCCAATTACAATCCAGGCTTAGGTACGCTATGTTTCAATGTCAATCTCCAAATGCAAGTGATTTTGGACTGGTTAAGCAATATGATCACGAAAACTCAATGTTAATTTCAGCATTTCAATATTAGCTTGAGTTACAAGGCTGGGCAAAGAACATGTTCCATTTCCATTTTTCCTGTTTTGTAACCGGACTCCACACTTAATAATTGAACTGCATCACCGGTCTACCGTTTGTCAATCATCGAGCCCCTTTGAGAGTGTGGGTGTCCCCGAGGATGGAGGGTAATCCTTCCACTCCTGAGTGTGGTTTTCCATGCTTGCCATGTCAACTGAATCCAGGCTCCAGAAGCAGAAATTCTCTCCATGAATGCTTTCTTACTTCTTCTTCATAAACCACAAGAAGAAAGGTGGGGGTACTTACTTGCAGGCCAGCTAGGCCGGAGTCTCCACGATCTCCCTTTGGTCCGGGGCGACCCTGAATGTGGAGAAATCTTTATTTTTACTTTTGCTATACATTGATAGTTGGCGAAGGGTAATATAATATACATGTTGAGATAACTTTTTTTTTGTATACATGAACTTACAGGTGATCCAGGAATAGACAGTCCATTAGGACCTTGAGGACCTGGTGGTCCCATTGGTCCGACAGGTCCAGACTCACCACGTGTACCCACTGGACCCTGCCGAGATATACAACGCAACCAAATATTTTTAAAAGAAGGCAACCCTTACCAGATATTTCATTTGATAATAGAAGACTGACGACATCAGTTTGTTGTTTGAGTATTTAAGATCCTCTATCGCTATGAGACCAAGCTGAATGAGAAAGTGTTTCATAACTAAATTCAGATGTTGCTCCTGTTGGTGTGATTGAACATATTGTTTCGGCATACTACCAACTGCTTCTGGAAAACCACCGCTATGAGATTCGGTGTTTCCAATCTGGGAATTGTCTTATTGTTATTGGCTTTTGTTGACTTAAATGACAGTAAAAACATTACAAGATGTTAAAAGCGAATGAAGGTTTTGCTCACAGGTTTGCCCGGGTCGCCTCGATCTCCCCGCGGTCCCTTAGATCCTGGGCCGCCCTGGAAAGGCAAGCAATCAAAAGACGTGTGAGCGCAACAACAGCAGTAGAATCCAACAGCCCCAACATGCACAGCCACATAAATGATCCTCGCACGAGATGAGTGGGGTTATGAGCGCACATTATCCAGTCGTTTTTCCAACAGGCATTTATCTTTTTACCCCCTAAACCAACATTTCATTGCATGTGACTGGCCTCATGCTCAATTGCTCTCCTCAGAGGAAAAGAAAATATCTCCTGAGGCGAGGGACATCCTCAGACTTCTGGAGATCAAACTGTATCGCAGGCAAATGTCAAGCTGCTCTTTATAGTCGAGCCATCATAAGAATCGATGGCATTGTCATCATTGTCATAACATATTTGACATATTAGGGAATATTTTACAGGGTTTCTGTCGGTATCAGCAAATCTAATTTAATACTTATTGAAGCCATTTTTAATACACCCTAAAATGCCCACATTGTACTGCATATACATAGGCATACGTTTTATATATTAGGGCTATCATTTAGTTTAATTGATTATATAATTTCTACAGTTAACTCGTGATTAATCACAAATTAATCACACGTTATACTGTATATGATCTAAATGTATAATTAAATCAATTTTTTTCAAGTTGTTCACACTCTTGTTAATTAACATAAAAACAGACAATTATGGTTACCAAATACAAATTTGGTTGTATCTTTTAGTTCACTGATTCAGTCATTCATAAAGTTATTTGAAGTTAAAAATATATATTAAACAGTTGAAAGAAGTGTGAAACACTCAGTCATTGATTTGTGATTTTGATTGTGCCACTAGGTGGCATTTGTGCTTCATGTTGGACATTAGTGACTGGAACAGTACAGTTTTTTTTTTCAAATTTAGAGCGATTGTCCTAATGAACATGAAGCAACTCGTGGACTCTAGGCCATTTTGTTCATTGTAAATTACAACTAGTCACAAATCTATATATTTTTATTACATTTATTATTGCTAAATTATGTTAAAATGATTCATTTGCACAATTTTGTATGTAAAATGAGCCATATTTTTTATTATTATGATTATTTTTACATCAATTGTATTTACATTTTAGTTATTCTGGTTATCATATTTAAAGCTTTTCAATTGCATTTAAGCCCTTAATTTGATCAAAATCCATTTTATGACTTTTAATGCTTTTTAAAGACCTGTGAAAATCCTATTTTATCAGCAGAAGAAGAGATGAAGACAGAACAGAGGAAAAGTGGTAGATGCAGTGACTTTACCGAAGGACCGGGAGGCCCCTGGGGGCCGATGCTATCCTGTGTGCATGTGCAGGAGTGGGGGAGGGCCGGGCATTTAGCCTCATCTCGCTGGAAACAAAAGAAAAAAGGATTAGATGAGGGAAATACACGTGTAGGTAAGACCAGTAATTAGCGGTCAAAAAACTCATGGATGCCATCAAGATTGCTTCATCCTAATCAGAGAGAGGTCGTGCTGCAAAACCTCACAATCAATGGAAATTAGGGAATATAATTGAAAAAATGTGTGTATGCATTCTCCTGGTACAGCCAACAGAATCTAACAAATGTGTTTAATTGCCAGAACTATAATGATTGTAGAAGCACTCATTTTCAAATTACCGTAAAAATTTGGTTTATAAAATGCACCCGTGTATAATAGGCCCCCTCAAAATATCCCTTGAAAAGCATTTTTTTTCTCTTTACTTGTATGTAGTTTAGTCCCCCAATTTGCTGGTATCCTTTAATATCAAAATGAATAATATGAATAAAACAATGTAAAAAAATTATCGTCGTTATTATACAGAGGGCAACACCATTTTTTTTCACATTTGTATAATTAAAAAAAAAATGTTTTTCAGGGTATTTTACAACACTTTTTTGTCAAAGTTTCCATTTACTTCAATGGAAGTAGAATTTATAACGCATTTAGGTCAACTTGAGAATTTGTCCAACATTTTGAGAAAAAATATCCCTCCAAAGTTGAACTTCACAATCCCACCCAGTAAATGATAATGTCGTCGAACACTAGTGTTTTTCAAAAGAAACTTACTGTGGCGGGCAGGTCGCAGCATTTGTCTCGGCCGATCCAGCTCAAGCTGCAGATAATATCGAACATCTGGAGCTGGAACTAAACAGCGGTAGACAAAAACATTGAGAGGTGTTAAAAATGGCTTCCATACATGATGACAATGCACAGTGTTAAAAACAGACAGCGGAATACTGGAAACCGAACACTTTTTACTGTGCATAGCATAGAAACATATGGGAATTCTTTCAAAGAATTCATTTTATAATAGTTGTTCAGTGAAGTTGTGAAAGAATTGAGATGATTTTGCACATGTGTCTTGTTTCACGTACTGTTGCAGACTGCCTCCTTCCAGACCGGGCCATCTTGCCAAGCACTTCGTATCCCTCCAGTGTGATGTTGCTGGCCTCCTTGATTTGCTTCTCCCCCACCTCTTGACAGTCCAAGTTGAGTTTGACTTTCTCTGGAGAGACGGTGATGTGGAGCTGTAGAGAGAAGATGATGGACAGGTGGCACATTGTTACAACACATTATTGTCTTTTTCAACCTTTGCAGCTGCCAAACCTGCAGCTATGCTAATATTTGATCATGCGCAGGGATTTTGAAAATATGGGTTTGATTTTCCCTTTTGGATTTGTCTGGGGTTTGACTGACCTTTTAAACGTGAAGGAAATGAAGAATTAAGGAAAAGTGCAGCCTTACGGATAAGAACAACCTCACTGAACCTTTCTCAACTTTTTTGTATTAAGCTTCTAAAGAAACTCAATCCACATAATTGCTTCTTTTGGGAAACTGTTTAGACTTTCCGAAACTGCGTTGATTACCCACTCTGATATTACCATCCAGTGGTTCCTGATTCAGTACACAACTCCTGTTTGTTGCCTTTGCTGATGAATGGCGCACAACAGAAGGAAATATATACCATCTGACAGCAGCCTGCAGTGTGTATGTATAACAATACAGAATGACTTAAGTGTCAGTTTGTGTCCGTAGAGCCTTGCTTGGCATCATGAAACTATATCATTTGTGGCATACCGAGCTTTCTTTTCCCCAGAGCACATTTTCCCCTACTCAGCGGTTAGGCAAGCTTTCTTTATCTTACAATAAGCAAGACTCTTTTCCTTTCTACAAAACCTTAACAACCACGAACTTGACCAACGTTCTTGGAAACTAATCACTCATTACGTCCTCATTATCCGGTACTTGGGTGGGCTATACTTTTATCCTGATGATGGTATTGTTCGAACCCAAATGCTATTCATTTATATATGCCACCGACATACAGTGGCAGGCATTTCACACTGAGACAAAATCCAGAGGTGTACATTCTGTCAAGGACTGACGGTAGGTCCGTCAACTACTAACGGACGGCCATTTCGCTGACAACTGATGGAACAATATGCCTTTGTCTCTCGTTTGGGGTTGCCGCGGACTACGTCTATAACTCCTGACAATATCAACATTATTTCGGTATTGAAACTTTTGGTCCGATTTTGAGTAAATGTTTGAAAAGAGTGCTCTACTGGATGACACTTGCAATGAAAATATTAGGTGACTGTTGAAACAGGTATAGGCTTAAGTGAACACCTCACATGCATACGTATGCTCGTGTTCTCAAATTTCAGGCTGATCTCTTACTTTCCAGGATTTCTTTCAGAATATCTTTTGTTGCTTTTGGTATATGCCAATCCATAACCTTAAGGGCATTCATTGCACGATTGATCTAATGAGCAAGTAGGATTAAGTTTGACTTCATTGAGTCCATGAAATCAGAAACTTAATCAGATTGATGTTTCAAAATAAGCTAACTATTACTGATTACGAGGCTCTTTTGTCTGACATCTCTACAATAAACTGAGATAAAATGTAACCAGTGCAGCCCCAGAAAGACAAACCCATCAATATTTAAAGTGCCCTGGCAGTCTTTTTTGTTTTTAGTTGGGATCATTTACTGAAAAGCCTTCATATCAGCTAACCACACATTTAACACTACCACTTGCATCTCAAGGATGTCTTGATGCAGCGATGCAAAATGTTTTACAGTGACATGAACTGAAAAGTGCATTTGTGGATTAACAGGAGCATCCTCGCTATGGACTCCAACCCCTCAAGTGTGGGAGTCAGGGAGTTCCCAAGAGGGGTAGCGTGGCTCTCATCTGCAAAAGTCATCTTTGAGAGTTTTCCCACATGCTCAGCTAGCGGTAGACCACGACCTCTCAAACCCGGGTTGCTCTTTATTTACAAGTTTGAGGGGGAAAGCCAAATGCAAGCACTCTATGACCCAATGCTTTCAGTGGATTTGAACCACATAAAAGGACTCTTAATACATGGCAAAAAATGAAAAGCCTGAAAGGATTAGGTATAAAGAAATAAAAGGAACATTGTGCTCCTTACCAAAAATTAAAAGACATACCAGTCAATACTCACTGTATTTTCCCTTTTCCTTAGGGTGACTATTTAAAAGTACAATAAAGGTGAAGTTTTTACAGAATGACTGCACTACCTACATACATACAATTCTGAATGCGGTTGTTGGATTCAAACAATGTTTTAGTTGTGCTATTTTTACATTTATTACTCAGATTACGAATGTTTATACTATCCATTACTGGGAAAGTACTATTATTGTAATAGTTAAAGTTAGATTTATAGTATTGCTTCAAAGTGAACTTCAGAGAAGCAAAAGATCTAAAGTTTCATTGGCAAAGCACACATATGTGGTCAACTGAGCTATGACGTTGAATTTTTCTATGAGGTTTAAACAATAGTGTCTTTGGGGTTGGAACATTTGAACACTACCTACATTTTTTCAAATATCAGCATTTCAGCTAAAATCTCGAAACAAACATGAGTGAGGGGAAATGTGTTTGATGACAGTAGACAAAGTGTCAAGAAACCACATCAATATGGTCTGCCAGAGCATGGAGAAGTGGCACTCAGTCAGCAATCCAGTAAATGAGCGGCTAGGTAGAACGCTGGGCCACAAACTAGCCACCCAGTGTACATTGGGAATAGAGTCGCCACCATGATCACGCTCTGAGGGCTCACACATAGAAATTATGCTGTCCGGTGGCTGATGTCATTAAATCACCAGCAAACATTTTGCAGAGTCTCATTCATTCACGAAATCCCCCCAATTTAGGTTTGTGGGTTCTAAATAATGACACTGGGATTCCAAATTTCAGAACACACAGTGTTGATTTCATTATATACTATCACAATGAACAAAAAAACTATCAACATAACTCACCAAAAGTAATTATTTACATATTACAATTAATATAATTTTCTTTTTGCACTTATGTACTAGAATTACACTTATAGTATTTACTAGATGAATCATTCTATTTCTTTTTTTATTCAAAGAAATAGATTTATTCAACATTTGACCGTGTGGAAGTTCTAAGAGTCCACTCAACCGAGATTATTCAGGCATGATTGGATGTTACTATTGGATAGGTCCCCTGAACATTATTTGGTCAGTCATTTTAGAGGACCCACATATTAGTCTTTGGGATAAAAACCGTAAAAGCAACTGGACTTGAAACGACAATTTTTCCCTGCAGTGTGGGAGATAAGCCATAAGTAAGAAAACACACGATGATTCATTGTTGTGATCCCAACAGCCCGCTGAGTTGAAACAAAACAGTGGATGTTTTACAGTCACTGCTGGTTTTGGTTGGATTTGATACAATCTGATTTCAGTCATCCCAAGAGATGATACACAAGCAAGCGGGCCTAATGTAGTGGCAAATGATCTGAAGACAAAGGTTTCGTAAAAAGAAAAATAATCTCGTAGGCGGTTAGTTCAACTGATGACTTGTTTTGACAGATTGTTCAGAGGACAGTCTTCTCTTAACGACTCTTCTAATAAGGAAAGTTTCATTCCTACTAGTGCAATATCGTCGAAAATGACGACATCAAAGCAGCTGCAATCATTTTAGATTGAAAAAGTAGTTTGTAAAACTGTTTACGTTGTACCTAAATGCACCATGACTAATTCACGTTCAATCCAAATAAAATAGAATAGAAGGTAATCCAGCCTCCTGTGTGCAGAGCTGATTGGTTTGGAAATCACTCAACATCTTGCAGAATATTCCGCTGTCCTCATTTGGCTATTGGATTATTGAAATTGAAGAATTTCTTTTAAATTGTATTTATAAACTCCAAAGCTCATTCATCAAGTAAGTAATTGAATTTTAAAATACCACTTGGACATGAGACCTCAGCTGTATAATGGATTGCAAATGACTTTTTGAAAGAAAAAAAAAAGAGAAGCATGATCTTGGCTCTTGAGCTGATCAAACAATAAGATCCAAAGGTTAAGCTATATATATTTTTTCTTTATTTCTTTTATGCTGTGGGTCAAAATGACCTTCAAGTTTAGCTTTGCACTTTCGAACTTGGCACTAACAGACAAAAAACATTTGGAGATATTTGCAAGGAACATACAGAATATTGGGTTTATTTTCACATAAACAGACTATAAGAAATTATTAATTTCAACATATGTGAAATGAAAATCTATAATATAATAATTTGTTTTTTTTAATTTATTATTATTCACTTCATTATTCACTTCTCAATTAAATGTTAAATGTTTATTAGAATGGTTTTAGAGCATTAAACATACCCTGGGTCAAATTGACAAATTTTAATACTGAAAACTATAATGTATTAGTTTTTTTGCTACAAACCCTCTCAATTAAAATGGTTCACTTTTACATATTTTTAATTAAATGTTAAATATATGAATGCTTTTGGAATATTAAACATAGCCTGGGTCAAATTGACCCATTTTAAATTGAGTTGTTTTTCACAATGACACTTTATCAACAAACAATTAAAATGGTTCATTTTGACATTTGCATTAAAAACTATTAACCATAATTCATTGCTTTTGGAACATTAAACATAGCCTGGGTCAAACGGACCCATTACTACGAATAGTAGTGTTTCACGATGAAACTTAAAAATGGTTCATTTGAAATGTTTGCAATGAACGCGGTTAATAATGTTATTGAGATGTGTTTTAATCATTAAGTATAGCCTGGGTCAAACTGACCCGGGAACATTATTGCTCTTCCTGAGAAACCAACCTAACAGGAGGGTTAAATGGTACATGAATTGAAATGAAGACACTGATTGGGACCAGTACGCTCCTCTTCCCTTCAAGGATGGGGCCGTGTGTTTACCTTGTGGAAACTGCCATGGAAAATGCGCTTCACTTGTTCCTCATTAAATGTGGCTTTCTGGATCTCTCCTCGGGTGTCCTTGTTGTAGAATGTGATTGTTTTGCTTGAAGCTGGAAAGAGAGGAGGCTTTGATGAAGGCTATGATGAAGCGGCACGCAAAAGCACAGACAGTACTATAGGGAACACATGGGGGTAGACGGATGAGGGGGATAATAAGAACGTTACGGGGGGATTTAGTCCATGCTCCTAATCATTTGCATGCACTTACCACATGTGCAGTTACACAGTGGTAAAAGATACTCATTGAAAATTAAATGCCAATCTTACAAGGAAGCCAAATCCTAAATTAGCGTAGAAGAGTACAGACAGTTATATGCATTTCCTGGTTCCCATTACTATCCATAATTAAGCGGATATGTAAAAGTTTAATTTGCTACAGCATCTTTCCGAGCAAATGACAAGAGGAGCCTTACGGTTGATGGTGAGCCCGACCTCCGGGTTGCTGTTTTTGTCAGCAATCTGCCAGATATCGAAAGGATCCGAAGATGTGTCAGGTAGGAGTCGGAAGAGGAGGACGATGGTGTAAGATGGAGGAAGACCATCTGGATGAATCTCCCTGTTGGTTGGTGTTAACGAATTGTTTAGTGACGAACCAAAAGCGGACACGGTCAATCAATCAAGCAAATGTTCGAAGATTCGAAGATATTAACACCTAACCAGAATGGTACAGTCCGTCAGGAAAAACTTTTAAAAGCTAAATTATTACCAGTTACCCCTCTGGGTGTGCATAAATGACTCACATGTTGAAAGTATTTTCCATCCACTCTTCCTGACTACAATGTGAAGAACTGTTTCCATTCCACACATACAAATAAATACACTTTAGAAGTTCTGTAGTTGTATAAAAGCATAAAACTTTTAGCCCACGGGTGAGTGTTGTTTCACTAAGACAGGACAGGAAGAAAAGCTCTTCCAAGCTGTATAGCTTGTGCTTCATATTCTACAACAATTAAGCGGTATTGCCAATGGTGGATTTGAGTAATCCCTTTGACTACAGGGGAAATTGAGTATCGCTATCAATAATGACTGGGGGCTGCACATTATTAGCGTCCACTGAAGAAGCCCATCTAATAATTGTACATACACACAGGATTTTGCACCCGCTCTTACTTGGTGGGCTGGTTCAAGAAGGCATCCTTATGCAGCCTGTAGGCAATGTAGCTGTTGAATGAACCCGACTCCATGGACACACCATTCATACCCGCGAATGTGCGGTCTGTAATGTTGAAAGCCTCAAGCATCCTGAATCCTGAAGATGGACAAACAATATAGTCATGGCAAGTAGTGAAAGACACCAGAAAATAATAACATGCTAGTCATGCTAGCAAGGTGTGTTGGGATCAGTCAGTGTGACGGTTACCGGGTGTGGTGTATCCATTCATGTAGATCAGAGGGCAAGCTAAAGAAAAACAGAAAGTGATAAAGGATTGGAAACCACATAATGCAAGGGTTGAAATGGGGTGACCAAACACTAACAGCGGCAGTCTCGGGTTTGAGCCTTGATTTCGCCAGCCCATATCGTTTTGCCCAACTTTTTTATGTAAGCCCCGTCCCTGCGTCCAATTAGTTTTCTTTACTTTTCTTTTTTTTGGGGGGAGGGGGGGGGGGCATTTTTATGTCAATCATTCAGTTGTCACATCGATTAAAAAAGGAAGTTATCTTTTAAATCCCTTCCTATTTCTTTTCACATTCACATTTGCGTCATATCTGAACTAGAACGACTTCCTGCTTCTCTGTCTAAGAATCATGGGAAATGTAGTCAAACCAAACATGAGCTGAACGTTTCTGGCTGCACTTTTCACCGGGAATTGTCACCAAATTTAGCATTTAGCATTAGCTAAAGTAATAACACAACCACCGGTCACCAGATTGACAAGCCATTTAATTTGCTATAAATAGTTCCTGGTGAGAATTAATGTACATTTCTTTTCCAGCGAAATTGTCCCGGCTTTGATTTTAGAAAATCTGGTCACCCTAAGTTTAAAAAAAGTACTTCTTTTGGCAGTAGATCAGTAAAGGACATAAAGTCTGTCTTACTGGAAGTTGCCGTTTCACAAATGAAGGTGATCAGGTTGTCCTGGATCTTGGCGAAGGCATCGTAGTCATCCACCACAAACACGTGTCTTTCGCTGGGTTTGCTGCCAATGTTTCTCAACTCTGCCATGTCCACATCGGCCACGCCAACCACAAATACACTGTAGCCTGCGGAGGCAAACGCACAAAACAATACAATTGTTAAAGCTTACGCAAGAAAATGTAATTCCAAGAGGTTAGTCTTAAATCCAAACTGAACTGGTACCAAAAGTAGGGGGGAAAAGGCGGATTGTTTGTTTGTTGGCAGGCTACTTTCTGGTTGAGAAGGATGACAATATTTGATAAATGGATAGCTGTGGTAGACTGTAACATTAACAAAAACAAAATAAATCAAATTCCTTCATCCATTAGTCCTTGCTTCATTCACCACAGCTTCATGTTATGCAGAACTTTGAGTTAGTGCATAATCGTGTAAACAAACTAACTACAATACAAATGTGATGAATTTGTAACCTTTTTCTCATGCTTTGTCATTGACTGAGGTAAAAATCTGCAAACAATTTTGTGGGGGGAAACGGAAATTCCAATCATTCAAATTTGCGTTTGTACACTTCACAGATGCAAATACTTTGAGACATACCAGCTTGCTGCAGCTGCAGGGCGCTCTTCTTGACGTCATCCTGGGAGCGTCCATCTGTGACCACTACGAGAACCTTAGGAACATTCCTCCTCATTCCACTGTCATAGGTGAACACCTTATCGTAAACATGTTTCAGTGCAATGCCTGTACGAAGGAGCAGGAATCAACACCATTACCAAACTGGATCTTTTCATCTTGCAGATACATGCACACTTGTAAGATGAGAGTACCTGTCTTGGTATTTCCTCCTCTGTACTGGACATTCTGCAAAGCTGAAACGACGACTCCTTTGTCATGGTATGTGTTGAGCTTGAACTCAGTCTTAGCACCATCGCTGTACTGCGCAAATGCAACCTGTTCGAAGGGAGGGAAGAATGAGACAAGAGAGACATGGAAATCTAAATGTGCACATATGTTATTGTACATCTTCAACTTTATTATAGATTGTTATCCATCATCCATCAATTCACAAATCCATATGTTATTCAATTCTATTTATTGATTGATTCACACAATTCACAATTTCAAAACATTCCAAAAGTTCATGCTATTCGGGGCTACTATTTTTCTCATTCCAAAAATTCAAATTTTTCACAATATTTTAAATTTTTCGACCAAAACATCACATTCAACTTAAATTCAAATAGTTCCTATTTGAAATTTAAATCATTCAGCACATTCAATTCACTTGAATGATTTTCAACATGCCAAAAATTCCTACTTACAAAAAATTAAAAATTTTCAACATTAAAATACTGCCGCCCAAAAAATTGAAAATTACATATTAAAAAAAGTTTTTCTCCTCTATTTTCGACATTTTTTGAGCCATTTAAGCTGTTCCAACTTCCAACTTCAGCTTCTTATGTGCGGGCATCTATAATGGGTCGGCCATATTGGCCAAAACATTAGATACACTAGATGTTTTTCACCTCTTATTTCTACTCTTTTTTTTTTTTTTTACTGATTCAAACATTACAACTTTAAAGTGTTCAGCTTATCCCTACTTCATTTTTTTCTCAAATGAAATTAATTAAATTATTATTTTTTATTTACATGTTTGGAACGATTCCAACTGTTCCAACTTCAAACTGTTCATCTTATTCCTACCCATTTTTCTCCCTCCAAAATTTCAAAATAAAAGCTAATTCATCAAATTATTTGTTTTTCTCCTCAAATTTCTATATTTTGTGTTCATCTTATCCCTACCACATTTTTTTTTCGAAAATTAAAAATAAAAGCCAAATGTTCCTTTTTTTCTCTCTCTTTTTAACCGATTCAAACCATTCCAACCAAACCATTCCAACTTCAACATGTTCAACTCATTCCAGGTAACTCCGTATCATTTTATGTCATTCAATATCACTCCAAATCATTTCACAATTTTTCATTCAGCCTCTAAGCCTTCACACGCAATTTCTCCAGGAATTCCATTCCCTAGTTCTTTGCATTCTGTATAATCCAAACAATCTAACAATTATAATGTTCTAATCCAGCAGAGAATTCCTTCTGACCTGCATGCCAGTCGGGCTGATGACATCAAAGGCACCAGTCATGCTTTTCACAAACTGGATGACCTTGAGGAAGCTCTCATCTCCGATACTCCAAGACCCATCAATGAGGAAGACCAGATCGGCCTTTGCACCTCTGCAGACTGTGATTCAAGCACGTCACTGATTAATTACGTCCATCCCAGTGGATTTGTATCATTATTTAACATGTAAAAGCTCTCCTCACCATCCAGCGCCGATGGAACTGTTGCTGGTGGAGGAGCGGTGGGTGGCTCGGTTGGTGCTTCGGTGGGTTTAACCACTAAAGGTAAAACAGAAATTAAATACATTTTAAAAAAAAACATGCTAGTGGAAATGCCATGCATATTTAAGAGCATACAATAAAGCATAATGCCATCTTACGTGTTCGCTCCTTTACACTGACGCCGGGCCCTTCCATGCTGGGGGTCTGGGTGTACACAGTGGCAGTGTAGAGGGTGTCAGGTGTCAAGCCGTCAAAGCAGTGACTACTCGCAGTGCTTTTGACTGTGATCTCCTGAGCTCCTTGCTGAGAGGCTAAAATGGGAAGGGAAATGAGATCTAATTAATTGAAGAAATAATATTTCAACAGAGGTCATTCAAAATAAAAATTCCTGATGCACTCACGATTGACAGGTTGGACTTTAAGCCTGTAGGACGTTGCAGCTCTGTGCTGAGCCCAGACGATGCAGAAAGTGTCATAGCCCACGTTATATGTTGTCAAGTCTGTCACATTCAGGTACACTAAAAAAGACCCAAACCATATTTGACTGGGATTGCCAATACCATTTAGAGGATATGTACCTCAGTTTTCAACTTACATGTGGTGCCCTGGCCAATCAGAGGTCCACTGACGCCTGTGCTGTACTGTGCCAACACTTTCAGATCATAGGTGGTTCCAGGTGTCAGGTTATTCAATTGGTGGGAAGTGACGTCGCCGACAAACACCTCTGCGGACTCATCAGATCCTGGGAGGAAACACAAACAGGATAAAATGTGAAAAATATGTGGAAACAAAAGCACTCATCTCAAGAATAGCATAATCATACCCTCAGGTTGGTAGATAAGCTTGTATCCCGTAACCTTTGATGGTACGGGGTCCCAGGAGACCTTGAAGCGGGTGTACCATTCATCAGAAACTCGAAGGTTCCTCGGTCCAAGCATAGCCGCTGTAGGAAAAAAACTGGTTTGGATCACAGTGACAACATGCAGATGCAATTCCATGTGATCGTGATCTTATCACTGATTAATGTTTACGAATTATGAAACTACAAGAAGCAAACCTCAGGAAACGGATTGTGTCATGATACAGGGCTTTGTTTTGTTAGGTATAATGCTTGCCAGGACTACTATAAGAAGCAGGTCTCTCTGGAGTGCAGCCATTTTGAAATCCTCTGGCAATAACTTTTGATTCTTTTGGCCAGTGTGACACCAAGTCAAAAATGTATTGTTCTGGAATTCATCAGAATTCTAATCAAGTAGATGAGTCTCTTTCTGACTTTTGTTGTGAATTCCAAGCATTTGTGCCGAATCCAGTCGACGCAGATCGAAAAAGCTCTCTTGCTCTCTCTCAGCTAATTGGAACCTCTTGCAGAAAAATGGCTTGAATAGTCTGTACCTGTGCGACCATCTCCTTCCAGCTCTCCTCCTGGTCCTTCAGCATAGATAGCCGTCACTCTTATGTTATAAGGGGTGTCTGAATTCAAGTTCTGCAGAACCACATTGTTTCTGTTCCCTGGGACTGTAGTCTGCAAAATATGAGAGAAAGCTAAAAGTTAACTGAAAGTTAACTGCAACATCCGCTAAACATCATCACATTTGAATAAGATCTTATATTATATGTTATGGAGAATTTTCCAGGATTCTACAAATGCTTACATATTCCTCAATGGGGTCTCCAGTGGTTGGGGCGTAGGTGATGCGGTATTGCGTGACCGGGCCATCAGCATGTTCCCAGCTCACAGAGAGAGTGGAGGTAGTGGGATCGTACACTTGCATGTTCCTGGGGCCGCCGCGTGGACCTACATTTGGAGAAATTTCAGTGTCATATTGTTACTGAACAGTTTTTTTCTATTTCTAATCAAGCCAGTGTTATAATCTTAAATTTCGTACGTGTTTTGCCATTGTCAGTGATGGTGGCTCCTTCACCGTCACTGTATACCGCAATGACTGCAACGTTGTAATCAGTGTCTGGAATCAGATCCGGCAAGACGGCCGTGGTGGTGGTCCCTGATACCAAAAGCTTCATGCAAGCACACAACATAAATGTTATTATAAGATCACATTCAGCAGGAATTGTAAGTATCTACATTTACATTTTTGTCATCCCCAGCTGTGTAAATTGCAAAATATATATATTTTTTCCCTTTATCACCACCACCTCCTTCTTTTGTTGGAAGGTTGGAACAGTTATTCTGTCTGCTCCTTTGACCAAACACTCCTTTTCCAGAAAACGTGAAGTGTATCATGACATGACATATTCCTGCCAATTGCTCCCACAAAGACCGTTCCCCTCTCTCTTGATGCACACGTGTGTTGTACATTCTACACAACACCTCCCTTTGACTCATCAGTCCCATAGCTGTCAACACTGAGAGAAAGAAAGAGCCAAATATTCCTTTGAAGTTGATGCGTGTGTTTGACAGCCGCGAAGGCCACATCTTTCACACACAATATATACGTTTGCGTGAGAATTGAGTTGCTGGGGACTTACTCCAAGAGAATATCAAGGCCAACAACAGGTAAAGCTGTCAAGCCTGAGTCAGTTACGCAGATGAAATAGGCCATATTGTTGTGGCGTCATATCACATGCACCTCAGAGAAGGGCTGAGTTCTGAAATCCTCACTATTTGAAGTAGACGGCAGAGAGAGCCAACGATGTCACATCAAGTACAACTTCAAAAGTTGTTTACATATTCCTAATTCTTTCCACGTTAAGATGTTTGAACACTCCTTCCAGATGCCACATACAGTGCTATGTGAATTAAAGAACCCAGTCCCGGTTTACAGTTCATGCTAATGTACACGTATAAAAGACGTGACATTTGGTAAGCAGACTGTTTAGCTTTTAATGTCATATTATGGGGCTATTACATTCCTTGTGGCAAACGGAAGAGTACTTTAAATTCAAGGCAAAAGTGCCTTGTTAGGCTGTAAAAAATACATTTTTTACATTTGTGCCCACTTGCTTGCCGGAAACTCACCGACTCGGGGGGCTTGGCACCAGTCACAGGAGTGTAGACCACCCGGTACTGCAGAACTGGACCTGTGGCATGCTCCCAGCGTACGTTCAGGCTGTTGGTTGTGGGGTTGAATACTTGAATGTTCCTGACAGGTCGACGCTCCACTGCAGAGCCAGTAATGGTGGAAGGTGGTTGAGGAGACGGATTCATTAGGTGAGAGGTCAGGGTTCGGAAAAGTAAGACAGAAGGTGGAGTATGAAGAGAGGATTGTTGGACAGAGTGAAGAGTGATGACAGAGCAAGGTGAAAGGGCAGCAGTGCAAGTGTTTGCACAAAGATGAGAGAGGATGAGACAAAACAGACCAGTTAGCTCTTACACCATTAATCTACAGATGTCCCTGAAGCCTGAAGCACATGTACTTCGATGTTCTTCAATGTAATACAATTACAAGGACAAATGTGTTGAAACAGACTTTTGGGGGTTGAGCTTGACACTTCCATTCCGCCTCAGTCTTCATTGTTCAGTATGCTAATACATTTGCGACACTATGCTAGCACTAGCGGCGCTACAGAAAAAGTTTAGGAAATTTCTGCTTCTTTACTTTAATGTTAAGGTACATAATTCTATTAGAAATGAGACTTTTAGCTAAGTGGATTGTGAAGATTGTGGAGAATATTGCAATGTACCAACCAAAGGTATAGAAACACAACATGCTATTTTTAGCCATGTGTTGCCATGCCGTGATTTTAAATCTCTTCGAACAATGAGGGCCCAACATTACTCCAGGTACTGAAAATTGTACCTGCTGGTACATGTTTTCACCACGGAACTACATCAATACATCCCATGAGAAAAAGAGACAAATTCACTTGTGTTTATCTTTAAAATGTTACTTAACAGGAAACTTCTATGCGATGAAAGGGGAAAGGATGCACAAGGTGTATAAGCAGACGCTCGCATTCAAAAATCCAAAGCAGATGTTTAGAGCTTTTGTGCCGCTCCTCCATTATAACCCCATAAACGCAGGGGAGGAAACACAGGGGGTTAAACACACAGAGTACTTCCGTACTTTCACAGGCTAAAGCTGGTTGCTTGTATCTCCTTTGAGTTTTTAAAGCACAATAAATACTTAGTGAATGCTTAGAGAAGATCCTGAAGTTGAATGAGACTGATTAAAAGCACTGTAGTTGACAATATCATCGCCGCAAAGTCAACATAAATGTGATGTAAAAAGTCAGTTTTTACAGGCATTTGGTTAGATTAGTGAAACATAAATGGGATAGGTTAAGAAAAACATAAAAAATATTCTATGGACTATTTGAACTAAATGGAAATAATAGGCACTACGCGTGACCTTATTCAAGTGAGTCTAAGGCCATAAAGAACATAAAGCTCCCTATTCATATGAGCACCCCCCCCCCCCCCTCCTCTTCACTTTTCCCCAAAGGAGAGCAATTAGTCAATGTATCCCCTCCCTTGATACCCCAAGCCCACCATTATCGTGACCACCACCCATCATTCCAACCTATAAATGGACAATATTACGGTAAAGAAAGAGGAGACACCATTTAAGGTTGCCAGCTGAGCAATTCCTTCCTACGCAATCACCCCACAAAATGCTGAATCATTCAAGGGTGGAGGTTGGCGGTTTGAAGTTGTAGCCTTGCTCCAATCCTTGCTCCACATTTTGCTGAATCAGCTGCTCATGTTTTTTGATTGATCTACTGAGAAGTATACAATCAGTTTTTCGTTGTTTTTGTGATATCATGATATTAATTAAAGGGGCTGTATGGAAAAGTGTTTACAAAGTTCACTCTGGTGAGGCATGAATTGATTCCTGTTTTTAACAAAGTAAAAGAGAAGATCAGATCACTCAGTTAAAATATTATTTTAAAGATTCAGTACTTGATATTCAATTGACTCTGATCATTTATATCGATCAACCATTTTGTATATTGAGGCAAATGCATTTGTCATCAATACACAAAATAATAAACACATTTGAACGTGCATATGTGTGAATATCAAGAATGGATGGATGGATCAGGCCTTTGGATTAATGGATGGATCAGTAAATGCAATAGATGGATGAGAGAATGAAATGATGTATAAATGAAGATGACTGGATGATGGAATGGACTTTAAAAACAAGAAATTCTCAACCCATGCGCATTTGAACTCTGTCATCAGCCATTTAACATGACTTTAGTTGGATCATTCTCATGAAAATGGTTGGGATAAGCAGCAAGAGTGACAGCCAACCCCACTAGAGTTGGCCTCACTTGATGATGATGATGATGATGATAGTGACAATAATGACGACGATGATGATGATGATAGTGATGATGTTTGACAAATGAACAACGGCCATATAAATAAAGCATGCTTTCACTTAAAAATGGAAAACATAATTTTCCCTTTGGCATATTTACTTACACGAACCACCACTCCCGGACACTATGGATGCAAAAATAGAAAGGTATAATGGATGTAGCCTTCATTGAAATCTTACTCAGAAAGTTTATCAATAACTGATTCCATAAATACAAACTGTCTTGCAACGAGGATGGGAAAAAAAGATTAAACTACTGGAATATATATATATATATATATATATATATATATCAATTTGATTATACACAGGCTGAACTTACGTGTTTTGCCATTTTCCGACATGCGCTGTCCCTCTCCAACAGAGTACACAGGAACCACAGTTACAGTATAGATGGTATCGGATTGAAGGTCCTTCAGCACGGTGTTCAATGTGTTGCCAGATACTTGGACCTGAAGGAGTAACAACAAAAGATATACTTCAAGGGAAGATCTGACTAGTGGAGGCAGTCTCGTAAAAGTGGAAAGTGGGGTATGGGAAAAGGGAGACTCCAAATGAAAGGTTCAATTTCAAGAATTTTCTTCTTGTATTAACATTCCAACCTTATTGAAGACCCATAAATCAGTTATCTTTACTGCTTATCCTATTTGGGTCACGGCATGGACTGAAGCCTACTCATCTGATTTAAGACACTGCAAATGGGTTTTGAGTCAGAGTTGATTCCAACAGCACAAGAGTCAGCTACACCAAAAGCTATACTACCAATATAGCAACTTTCTGTAAATTATGCATGCTTTTCTTACAAATATTTTAATGAACAAATTCTACTATAAGACCCAATGATGATGTGGTAACTTGTGGCCCTCCCTGCTTACCATGTCTTCCCGGCCTCCAGCTGCAGGTTCATAGAAGATTCTATACTGTCGCACGTTGCCATCAGCAGGCTCCCACTGGACATTCAGGGTGCTAGTCGTGGGGTCAGTGACCTGCAGGTTCCTGACACCACCCAGAGGCTCTGAGGTAAAAGAAAGCAACTCAATACCAACGTATAATCACATTTAACTGTCAGACTCCTGGTTATTGTTCCAATCCAATTCAAATCATATTTTACACAACTCACACATGCCTCCTTAACCACTGTAAAAAAAAATCATTAAGGAGCTATACAGAAGCAAATTATAAACATCTTACTGGTTGTGCCAAGTCCAACGAGTTCATTGCTGACTCCTCGGGGGTAAATTGCCACCACACTGATGGAATATTCAGTGTCAGGGGTAAGCTTGGGCATGAAGAGACTGGTCTTCTTCCCTCCAACTTGGGCCTATTAGGGAAATAAGGGACATTTTAGGATATTCTCTTTATATTTAAATACAAAATCATGTGATCAAGTACGACAGTGCTATCAAATGTTGACGGATCAAATGTAAACCGGATCAATGTGCTTCCAAGATGTACCACAAATATGGGACCTTTACAATCTTGGGCAAAAAGGAAAAAAAAGACAATTTGACAATTTTTCGTCTCTTGTGTATATAACGTCAAATGTGCCTGGCATAAAGAAACCAGTACAATATTGCCCAAGCTACGGCATCTTCGCCAAGGTAACTAAGATGGCAAAAAATCTAATTGGAGGGTAGCCACATTTCATCAGGTTCCGAAAAGGAACACAGTCCATTTAGATTGCAAATGTAAGCAAAGCCATGCGAGGTTGAAGGTGCAGACGGCATTTCGTGAAAAAGGCAAATCTAAGTTTGCGTCCTCCATCCAGTAAAATCGTTTCAGGACATCTTTGTGGTATTGAATTCGATACCACAGTGGAATAACTATTTTATGTGGGGCTCAAATCGCATATCGTCACCCTCTTAAAATAATTGCCTAGGTCATGTTTTCGTAAGAATTATTGTTTTTCCCAAATCACCTCCTCATGATGCAAATAGCTCAATGTTTTGTGACATAGGCAATTATTTTAAGAAGGCGTTGATATATGTATATTAAGTGACGATAAAAAAATTCACTCTCAAGTATGCCGAATAGCAAATTAGATTGGGCCGCTCTCTGTATACTGCTTGAATGCATGCAAGGGTACAATTTAGAATTCCCTATAAGCCTGCATTGTGAAAGCAATGCCAACCAATTGAAATTAACATTAAACCGCCATCCAGTAAGAATATCACGAAGAGTGCCCAAGACCAGCAGCACAAAGTCTCCACTGCTCGGAAACATTGAAGGAGAAGAAAAGAAGAGAAAAAAAACCTCAGATGGGTCCATCAAACTTCCAAACAACATCTTAAAAGATTTGACTTGGAGTAAACTATATTAATGCAAAACTGCTGCTGCTGTGTTGAAGCAATGCACAAATATTGTTTGGAGGAGACTGCTCTGAATGAAAGGAACAAACCTACTGATTGAGTTAAAAATCGAGAGAGCCAATTTGACTGCTGTAAGATGGCTTGTGTCCTGCCAAATAATGAAATTTGTTTACTGCCAAACTTTTAATGCAATACATACATACATATAAATACATGTAATACCATAAATCCTTTTTTTTATTTTCATTCTTTGGCACTTATTGGAAATATCCCATTTTCAAACAAATTGAAAACATTACCCGTCTGTTGCTATTCCACTTGTAGAGCAACTCAGAAGTAATCCTAATTAACCTTAACATTTGGGTTGACTTTCACTTCTGTTAATACAGATAATAATGGATATGACCAAACAGTCTTCATCGGAGCTTAGCGTTTGACTTACAGTCTGGGTCCTGCCTCCAGAAGTGGGAACATAGGTGACCCTGTAGTTCTGGACACGGCCTGGAGCTGGGTTCCACCTGGCATTCAGGGTTGTGATAGTTTCGTTGTACACAACCAGGTTGGTAGGAGGAGCAAGAGGTGCTGAAGAGTACATACATAACAATTATGACCTTGTCAGAATGATTGGTTATCCTTTTCACACCAGAGCTGTTGCTTCATCATTCCTTTAAAACAGTTTTTTAAAGACGCTGTCCTTGATATTCAAGCCATTGACTCTGATTGTTTACACGTCAATGAATCCAAATGTATTTCTCATCAGAACGAGATAACCAACATATTGGAATGTGCATGCTTCATGTGAATATCAAGGATTGCTGTTTTAAAGGAGAAAAAAAATACTCATCCAAGGGATGGTATCTTTTCTGAAGCAGGTATGGACTAGTCAGGGCAATGGATAAATGGATGGATGGATGGAACGATGGAATGATGGATAAATGAATGATGAATGAATGATGAAATGGACTTCAAAAACAAGATTGCCAATCCTGTGTGGCACCACATGCACACCTGAACTCCGTTTTCAGCCATTTAACATGACTATAGTTACTGTAACATCCTGGGAATAACACTCATTTTTTGCCTGTATTTTATATTTATTTTTGCCCAATTTGAGGATGGGAGTATTATACTGGGGGCTTAATAAGAAATTAAACTTTGTCACAGAGTTAAGCAAAGTAAATAAATAAAAATAGCGAACTGAAATACAACAAGATTTTCGAAAAAATATTCTGAAAGACCTTAATCATTGGTATGGGAAAAGAGCGTAATTTTTAACCTGGATTTAAAAGCATTAGCATTAGGGTAATTTGGGCAGTGCCGTATTATGGACTGGTGTTTGTTATTCACAGGATTTTTACAGTAAATCATTCTCAAGAAGAGAACTGGGATAAGCAGAAGGGCAACAAGAGCACAGATGCAAGATGGATAGCACTTCAAGTAACCAGCTGTGTCAGCGGCAGCACAGCCGGCCTTGCTTGATGATGATGATGATGATGATGATGATAATGATGATGATGATGATGATGTTTGACCAATGTACAACAGTGCAGATTGGCCAAAATAATAAATCATGCTTTCATCACTTAAAAAGGAAAATTATCATTTTCCTTTTGACACATTTACTTACACGGAATACTTCTCCTGGGCACTACAGAGGCAAAAATAAAAAGATATAATGGGCGCACCCTTCACTGAACATAACACGCAGAATATTATCCACCATTGACAAAACCTTTCAGCAAGATACCACATGGACATTGAATGCATGTTCATTTGTTCTCATTACTGTCATCTTACATGTACGCTCAGTGCCTAGCAAGTCTTCGCTCTCAGACTCATCTGGATAGATGGCGGTGACTGACACATCATAGGGGGTGTCTGGCTCCAGGTTCTCCAGAACATGAGTTGTGTCATCATGGTTCAGAATGGCCTGATGAGAAAGACAAATCATGTGAGACGGTTCTTTAAAAAACAATTGAGGAACAAATAAGACAAGCATTGAAATATACTTGCAGTTGTTTTTAAGAAATATGTGCAAACGTACATATTGGAAGTTGTTGTCTCCCCTCTTTGTCCAGCCGATGCGGTAGAGAGCTACATCAGGAGCTCCATGCTCCCAGGTAGCTCTGAAGCTGGTCTGGGTAACCTCTGAGAATCGAAGGTTCTTTGGGGCAGGAACCACATCTAAAAGATGGAAGATTGGAAGTTAGGGTGACTTTTCACCAAGTTAACAAAAACTTCACTCTTTGTCATTGTAGTTGTGTTGTATTTTCATTCTTACCTGTGATTCCTTCACCCAACATAGTCCGGCCAGGACCTTCATCATAGATTGGAGTAACAGCCAGGGTATACTCAGTCTGCGAGATCAGGTTGTCTAGTACTGTAGTGGTCCGTGTTCCCCCCACTTCCAGCTGTAAACATTATTATTGCGTAACATTATTCCAAATTTCTAAACTGACTTCAGATTTTTGTTCACAGTTTTTTCCCCCCAAGTCTTGCATACGTTCCCAGTTTTAAGAAACTTAATTTGGAATCCAAATCAGACAAAACAACATTTTTATGTGTCTGTGTTTTGAGTGGCATGCTCTCGCTGAGTGGGTAGGAATCCAATGATCCATAAAGCCAACATTTTGCTATTTTCTGGCCAGAACACTTTTTCCCTTACTCACTACATTTTTCATAATCAAACTGACAGGCCACGAGACACATCCACATATGTTTCCAGAACAAGAATTCTCCCAAAATGGAAAAGCAACCCTGTGGTCTATCCATTCAACAACACCATTACCCACCTTTGATTCTGGTAAAACCATACTGTCTTAACCTTTTCAAGGTTTTTGCAGGTATCATCAAATCTAATGTAATGTTTGTCATGCCATTTTGTAATGCAACCTAAAGCTAATGAAATGCCCACATTGTACTGCATAAACACATAAACACGCAATGAATGAATATACTTAGGGCTGTCATAAATAATCGCACGATTTTCATAGCTAACTCGTG
Source organism: Vanacampus margaritifer (assembly GCF_051991255.1). Lineage (NCBI taxonomy): Eukaryota > Metazoa > Chordata > Actinopteri > Syngnathiformes > Syngnathidae > Vanacampus > Vanacampus margaritifer. Next base: position 54,123,420 of record NC_135432.1, on the reverse strand, counting down.
ATTAATCATGAATTAGTCGGATGTTATATCTGTCCTAATTTACAATAAAATATTTTATTCAAGTTTGTCATATTCTTGTTAATTAAAGGTGCATTCTGCCATTTAAAAAGGTATTTCTACATCATGCATGCTCCACCCACATGCGCAGATGAGTACAAAGAGCCCTGACTGTTTTACTCTGACTGCACCTATCAGCTTTTATCTTCCCTTTATAGTGGAGTGCGGACCCTCACACTCCACATTTTCTTTGTGGAGGGGAGTGGTGGAGTGGTGGAGTGGTGGAGGGTGACGTAAAGCGCGTCCCCGCGTATTAGCGGACATGTGGCATGCGCTTAAGATCATGCACGTACTCGCACGTGCGGTTACGCTTTGGGCCAGAGGTGGCAGTCGTGAGTAAAAAAGTGACAAACTGCACAAAGATCCTTTAAAATAAAAGTGGACACGTGGTTACCAAATTCAAATGTGGTTGTATCTTTTAGCTCATTGATAAAGTAATTTAATAAGTGATTAACAAAGCTACAATTAAGTTATGGTTACAAGGAGTGTGAAACATTGAGTCATAGATTTATGTTGAGGTATTTTTTTGCCACTGGATTGTATTAGTGTTGCATGTTGGATGTTGGTGACAGAAACACTACATTTTGTTTTTCAAATTCATAGGTATTGCACCTCTTAGAAACCAGGACATTTTGTTCATTGTAAATTACAATTGGTCACCAGTTCCCATCAACACATATATTTTTATCACATTTATTATTGCTTAATTGTGTCATAGTGACTCCTTTACACAACATTGTATGTGAAATAAAGAATGAACAATTTTTTATATATATATTTTTTAAATGCCTCTGGCACTGTATTTAATGTTTTTTAAGGTCATTTAATTAATTTAATGGCTTTTTTTTTTAATGACCCGCTGGAACCCTGCTAGACGCAAACATTTTGAAAGTTCATACAAATAGATGCTGACTGAGACGTCACTCAGCAAGTTTTCAGTGATATTAGATCCCCACTGAAAAATAAATAAATAATCAAACTCACCTCCTTAGCTTCTCCAGTCTCGGGCTTATAGGTGATGAGGTACTTGCGGACAGGACCAGGAGCAGCGTCCCAAATCAGCCTCATAGAGCTATGAGTGATATCCTGGACCCTTAGTTCACCCACAGGTGGCAAGGGCACTGAACAAATATATCATAGTCAGCCATAAATGCTGTCTAAAATGGGCCCGCTTGACATTTTCAGGATTGTGCTCAATCAGAAACATTATCATCTGAATTCAGTTGCTACTTGCTACTTACAGGTGACTCCCTGTTGTGTCAGTGGCTGACTGGCTTCCGCCCCATGTAGGGCCAAGAGGGATAGCGAGTAGGCTGTGTTGGGGAATAGTCTCACTAGCTGAACCTCAGTTGTATCGCTGGCCACTCTGATCTGTAGGAAAACAACACAAAGTTGGAGATAAAAGTGAATACATGACAAAGGTCAGACACCTGTGAGACACATTTGGTTCACTGTTTTGAGCACCTCTCAGAACAAATTCAGATGCTCCCTGGGCTGAGTGAGATCATACATGATCACACCCACCTTTTTATAAGAATGTTACTTCTCCTTTGAGACACATTACTGGTAGCTGTGTGTGTCATTTAACAAAGACTGTTCACGAGTGTTAATCATTTGTATGTACTTTCCTTTTGAAAGAATGAGTGTTTGTATATTTGGAATAGCATGAGATCAACAGGGGACAGGCATTTACCTCCTGCTCGACTGTAGGTTCCGTGGCATTAATAGCTCTGTAGAGCAACATGTAACCTGTAGCACTTGGTACCGCCTCCCATCTCACTCTCATTGTGGTCATCTGCTCATCAAAGACGTCCATCCTTCTCACAGCAGGAAGAGGCACTGCAGAGTAGACAGTGAGGAATTATGTGATAACATAATAATGCTGTTGGACAGTCTTTTTTTTTTTTAAACTGGTGTCTCTACACTGTCTTTTATTGGCAATAATAAATCTTGTTTTCTAGAGTGCCAATAAAATTGCAATGAGCCACTTGAATAAATAAGTCAAAAAGAGGCTCAAACCACATGGCAAGCATGTACAGTCAGTTGTTTGTAAATGTACTTGATGAAGTTAGTATTGTCATTTTGCAGCCATATAATTCAGTCATTTAGGTAATAAAAAAAAGTGCATACAGTAACTCCATATGTGGACTAGCGTCCCAATAAAACAAATACTAATCCAATTACTCCCCTCTAGTCTCTTCTTCATCTTTGGATGAACTGAAAGCTCTAATATGATTGAACACGTAAATCTAATATCACTGCATGTGCACCAGGAACTCTGCACCAGGATCCTTTCTTGTCATACAAAACACCATGTGACAAAGATTCCACTTAGGTTCTGTTTTTTTAGCCAGAATTAAACATGTTGGTCACTTTTTATAAAACTGTCATAAAAGAGTGGTTGAGGTGGCGGAAAAGTTGCTAATTAAAGCCAGCAAATCACTAAGTTGGCAACAGTGATGGATAAATATTTAATTTAATTCAGTTGAATTTGGTTATGTTGCTTAAGAATTATGATGGGGCTCTCTGGATCTCCTGTATTATGGGAACTTGGACCCAAAAACTTTGAAAACCCCCGCCTTAGTATGTTTGATTCAGGCAGCATCTTGGTTAAATAGCGCATCTGTGTCTCAGTTCTCGAGCTTGCATAGTTTTCCCGTGCTAGAATGACCTATTTCTCAGAGTAATCTGGCTTCCTCCCACATTTCAAAAACATGCAAGTAACAATAATTGAAGACTCTAAAATTGTCCATAGCTGTGAATATGAGTGTTAATGGTTGTCTATGTGCCCTCTCTCCCAAATTCAGCTGGGATGGGCTCCAGCTTACCAGAGGAGATTGAGCACAAGTGGGAAAGAAAATGGATTGGCGACAGTCACACACAAATCAAAGTCAAAGACAGTAATTAACATAGGGAAATGTTTTTTAAAATGAAAAGGCCGAAAGGCCATGTGTGATCAGCCTACTGCTTCAATTGTTTGATCTCATTGGGAAAGTGTCTATGTTTTCTTTTCACTCCATCTGGCCAAAGCTACTGTATGATGATAAAAGTCTTGTGAGCCTATCTTTAATGTTGACATTATTTGGCGATGACGATCGGAGTTTACATTCCCACTGGAAACTTTGACCATAAATGGAATGGATGTTTAAAAATGTCTTTAATCAAACACTTCATGCTGAGTAGTAAACCAAAACCCCAGAGAGAAAAAAACTTACATGTGGTCTCGACGCCCTTCAGTGGCTCGCTGGTCTCTTCTCCCACTATGGAGTAGACGTTAACCAGATACTCAGTCAAAGGGTCGAGCTGCTGGAGTACCACTGTGTTCTGAGTGCCATCCACAAGCACCTAATAACAGAGAGAGGTCATTTAGACCGAATCTGAATTTTCGGATTCGAGTGCAAAGTGCAGTGTAAAGCGGTTTGAACATATGGTGTAGATAAAGTGCACTCCATTTACCATTATGATCAAATTGAATGTTTCTTTTTTTTTGGACTGTTAATTTCCCCCCCCGCAAAAGTGCATTTAATAACCCATTCGAATGGATTCAGGATTTGATGTTTAAATGGCATATGCGAACATAGATTTGGGGGGCGAATCGAGGCTATATAACTAGCAATCTAGATCTCTAATATTATTTGAAAAGTAGTGGTTGTGCACACAGGAGGTAATAGCACAAACAGAAAAGCTTTACACTCAACAGTCACATGTACACATTGTTGCCAACTACCCAGTAATGAAAGTAGCTAGAAGTATCCTCAATTTGCATAATTGACAATTTGCATGTAATAGTAAGCATAGCATTACGAGAGAGGAATAACATTGTGGGAGAGGCAAAAAGTGAGTAAAAAACACACCCTAAAGAACACCAGAAAAAGTCGCTAGTCACGTTTGACAACAACAACAAAATGTCGCTAAGAGGCTTTGGAAAGTCGTCAGATTTAGCGAGAAAGCCGCCAAGTTGGCAACACAGCATGTAGAATGAGATTCCCTACACACAAATGATGCTGATTTACAAAATAATAATGTTTGCTTTGGCACTGCTTGATAACTAATAATGTAATACAATGTTTATTATTGTTCTTGTAGTTTTCAGTGGTATACAAAATATGCAGGTACTAATAACACTAGGAAATAAATAAATGAATACCACTGCAGTGGCAAGCAAAAATAATACACATTTTTCCTTATTATGCATTTAAATTTTTTTAATTTGATTAATTTGGGCCTATTTAGATTGTGCAGGCATACCTTATACTTTGTATACCGTAAATTGTTTTACCTCATCAGATTTGGGTTATCAGTTAATTAAGAAAAATGAGCATGTCATGTCAATATACTTAAGAATTCAATTTTTCCAGTGCTGTTATTGTTCATGAGGTCATGATGATATGGTTTCTATTCCAAACTGAGACCTGTGTGTTAATGTTTCCTGGCCCTTCATCCGATCATAATGTTATTGGACACCCATTCAGCAGGAGGCCAATACAAACAGGAGGTTGGAAATTGAAGTTTTCGAACAGTATCCCATTAGATGCTGAAACAGTGGCTCATTACATTCAGTATTTTAGGCCAAACTTCTCTCAAGACCGCAACTCTCGGGAACTGCACTTAACCTTTATGTGTTATGAGAATGAAATACTGGCCACATTTTTGGTAGTCTAAGCGTTATATAGTTACCTGTTGTGTGATTCCTGATTCAGACACATATTCCACACGGAATTTTTCCACTGGGTCCTCAGGGGCAATCCATGTGGCTCGGAAAGAACTGTGAGTCACCTCAGATGTTACCAGATTAGTTGGCGCATCGGGCGGACCTCCTTTAGCAGACGGAAAGTGCAAGACAAACCACCATGGTCAGCATTATATGCCTACTAAAGTTGTTTCCGACGTGGGTTAGCACCTGCAAATTCTCATAAACTGGAAAGTGGCAACTTCCTCAGACCACAGCCGATTCTCAACTCTTTAATTTAAGTTGCATGCATTTTATCTAGTGGCAATGTGCAGGTATTTCTAATTGTTTGACTCTTTCTAGCTTCTACATCACACTTAATAGTAAGCCAAATAACCTATTTGGACAAAAGTAATGGGACTTTTTTTGCCTTTATACAATTTACAGGAACTGAGACTGGAGAAATAAATGGAATTGCAGCAGCTTCCAATCTTCCGACAAGATTTTGGAATGCGTCTGTGGAATCCTTTTCCACTCATCCAGAAGAACACTTGAGGTCAGAGATCGCTGATGTTGGATGAGAGGTCCTGGCTCAGAATGTCTTTTCTCGTTCATCTCTAAGGTGTTTTATGGGGTTGAAGTCAAGGCTCATAAGGTCCATACCAAACTTATCCAGGCATGCCTTTATGAAGCTTAGTGCACTGGGGCCCAATCATGTTGGAACAGATAAGCGCCTTCACCATAATGTTCCCACAAAGTTATGGAGAAGCATAGTATGTTCAAGAATACCTTAAAATGATGCAACAATATGGGGAACCAGGGGTAATTGTAACCTTTTAAACAACCTTATCATGATACAAGATCAATTAAAAAAATCTGCAATTGTATGAACTCCTAAAGTGAGTTTAATGATAAAAACTTAGAGTGCCCAAACGTCTCAGATTAATGGGACAGTCTTGAGCCTTGTTTCCTGAGTCCTGCTGGATTTCACCAGTCCCATTGTTTTGTCCCTCTTACATGCAGGTCCCATTCTGGCGTCTCATTTTTAACATTTAGCATTAGCTAAAGTAGTAACCCAACCACCGGTCACCAGATTGACTAGTGAATAAACTTGTTATAAATAGTCCCTGGTAAGCGAATTGCGGTGTCCCGGATTTTAATATTGAAAATCTGGTCATCCTGTGAAAACTGATACACACCTGGTCCCTTTACACTGTTACAAAGGTTGTCAGTTAGCCTGTCCACGATGTCCAGCAGGAAGGAGAAGTCGGCCACATTGTACATGTGAATGTCATCCGGATCCGTGGCAATGGACCTCAGCTCATTCTCATCAGCGTTCTTCACACCTGAAATGTAATATACACTTGAGCTACTATCATAATAGCAAAGTCGGTTATCAGTACTATTGTATCATAGTCTTTGGAAACACTTATTTACCGATGGCATAGAGCTCAATGCCCTCATCACGCAGTCTCTGAGAGTTTATAATGACATCATCCTGGGACTTGCCATCAGTGATCAGAACACCAATTTTGCGAGCGTTTGGTCGCATGCCAACGTTTTCTTTGAAATTGTTCTGGAGCAAGTAGTTCAAAGCCAGACCTAGAGGATGTAGGAAATGGATTTGTAAATCAATACATTTCTTAAATGCCGTTTTGTTTAATTTATCTTGATTACATGAACTTAAGTACCAGTCATGGTGTTTCCGCCCTTGTAGGGAAGGTTAGAGATTGCATCCAAGAGGGATTCCCTGGTTTGGTGAGCATCCAAATGCCATTCAGTCTTTGGATCTCCACTGTACTGAGCAAGACCTAAACAACAGACAAACTTTAATTAGACAAACACGCACAACTTTAAAATTGGGAAAATGTTTCATCTTCTGGATAGACTCACCAATTTGGACTCTATTGGGACCGATGTCAAAGACTCCAACCATGCGAGCAATGAAAGAGCGAATTGTCTTAAAGTTGAGACGTCCGATACTCCAGGAGCCATCGACAAGCAGCACAATGTCAGCCTGTGCACTGGTCTTACACATCACATCTGACAGGGCAAAGAGTTCAGTGTCTTCATTGGATGACATTTCATATGAGATGCAAATGCTTATGCATGATTTATCAAAATATAAATGTAGAAGAATGATCATGTTACTTCAGGACATGGAAGTGGTAAAGAAAAGAAGGAAATGAGAGAATATGTTGACAACACATCCAAACAAAAAATGTGAACATCTACACAAGCAGGCAGTAAAGAGCCTCATTATTCTTTCATCCATCTCTGAGGATTATTTTTCCATTTATTTTCCAGGTGTCGTAATTATTGTCCTCTCGTCTTGTTGCATGTCAGGGCAGTGTCTCTTGGCAGTGTTTTTTTTTTTTTTTTTTGCAGCTGTGTGTTCATCCCAAGGGCAAATCAGGAAAATAAAGCCATAATAGCCCATGACATATCAAAGGCAGAAGGAACTCCCATGCCCTCCTTCGCAGCCAGATAATGTTCAAATGGTGTTTTCCAAACGTGAGCTGGAATCCTCAGCACCTAAAAGGAGCCAGCAGATGTGCAACTGGCACAGGCAGATGTTGCACTAACTGCCAGTGTCTGCAACTGAACACAGGTTACATATTTGATTTACAGCCGGGTCATTCCCTCACCCCCCACAACAAAAATAATATATAACAATCTCACAACAAACAAGCAGATCAAACAAATAGAGATGCGATACAAGTAGTAAACACTTCTAAACTGCTTCAGGTGCAAAAACAAAAGGACTGATATCCAACAGGAGAGATTTATTTTTAGCTCTTCTGTTGCTTTGAAGTAGACAGCTCTTTATCTGTCTCCATATTAGGAATGGCCCTGTCAAACTGGCCTACAAAACACGTCATTATTCCATTACAGTACTCATATTTAAGTGCTGCCCTCTGACTCAGAAAGTAATAAAACATTTTGAAACCGAAATACGTGAAATATACACGGACCAAGTCTGCACTTGGACTGAAAATTGAAGGTGTAATCCCAATGTGACACACTGCAGACAGCAGGAAGTTCTTGATTGATGTGGTACTACTGTAGATTGTTTTTTATTTCACTACAATGTCATGTAGTGGTAAAGTTACCTGGTAGTTCAATAGGAGGTGGCTCAGGTCCACTTGTGAGTGTGGTTTTCTCCTGTCCAGCCAATGGCATACTTTCTCCACCCTCAAACATGCCAAACACGTTCACTTTGTATTCAGTATCAGCTCTACAAAAACCAAAAAAAATAAATCAACAAGTCATGTAATATAAAGTACACAAGATGGTTTCTTAAAAGTTACAAATATTAAAATAACAAATAAAAATAAAATGCAAGATGGTAGGGTAAAGTAGATCTACCTTAACTCCTCCAATACCACGGTGTTGTCATAGGGGCCAACTATAAGCTCTCCCAGGTCAATATCATCCTCTTTAGGATGAAAAATGACTTTGTATCCCTTCACCTGACCAGGCGCAGGGTCCCATGTTACACGGAAACTAGTCTTTGTTGGTTCCGAAGTCTGGAGATTCCTGGGACCTTTGTAGGGGGTCACTGGTAGGGACAGATATGTAAATATTTATTTTATTCTATTTTCATTCTTGCTCTGTGAAAGGGGCTATATAAATACATTTTATTACTGGAAGGCTTACTTACCACAGCAAAGCACGGAAACTAAACAAAAACTAGTACAATGTATAAAGAGATGAATGATGGATTTTCAGAAAAGTTCCCCAACTATGAATTTTCCTGTTGAGTGTAATTCCCCTGGAGTATATCGATGTGCTTTGAAGATTTAAGGATCTTCATTGTCAGGCATAAACCTAAGTCAAAATTTCATATTTTCTCACAAATGTGTACTACTGTATTAGTGCTCCCAACATGGCATGTAGTCTTCACAAATTATTAATAAACCGAAAGCATCTTGAGAGCAACTCTATTAAGTCTATTTAACACTGTCTGAGAAGTTCCGAAAACTCCACCTCCTCCTCACTCAGGAGTCTTGCGAAATTATATCTCCTCAAGATTGAAAGTTGTGACGAGTAATAAAATCTCGATAGACAATGAAGACTGAAAATAGTTAAGTTGGATACATTTAAGTAGTCTGCCTTGTTAAAAATTGATAGCTATCATACTTCATTGCAGAAGGCAGCCTGTTCAGCCAAGTTTGCGTGCAGATGAATTTCCGCCTCTTGCACTGCCTATTCAGCGTTTTCCGTATTGCATCATTCATGGTTCTTGGGAAGATGATGTAAATACAGTGATTAGCTATTCTTAACTATTAAAGTATTTTCTCTTGTCTTGCCAAAGACTTTGATAGGCACTGCCTGAGGCAGTGACAGTCTAATAAACTGTGTAATAAATTATCTTTTTTTTTTTCTTGAGCAAATTAAATTGGTGGAGCTGGGGGCGGGGAATTATTCTGCCTTGAAACTATAATGATTTTATTGTTATTATATTTTATGGCACCCGGGACCAATGTTTGGTATGTAATGTATATTTTTTACGCACGGACATTTGTTGCTGATGAACCATGTCCAACTTCCTTCCTATGGAGCCATTCTCAAAAAATAAAATAAAAGCATCTTTAAACTTATTTAAACTTAACCTTTAGTTTTTTTTCATGAAATGTTGTTGTTTTGGAGATTCGAGGATTGCGTCTGATAGTGACGATATACAGACTATGTATCGCCTGATAGAACAAAAGTCAGATTTCGAAGCCAGACGTAATCAAGGTGAGACAGGATGAGAAGAAGGAAAACTGTCTCTCAGGTCATGCTTTTCATTCTATTTGTTGTATATTTTTTATTGAATTATGTATTTATTTATTTACTTACTTATTTATTTATTTTACATTTAAAACCATTTATATACTAACAAATGAAACAGCATGGTGGAACAGGTTGTGGTTCTGAACTTACATGTTGTTCCTGCGCCTTGTCTTGCTTTGCCCTCTCCGGAACGGTATACCGGCACAACAATGATATCATAGGTGGTGAGGGGAGTAAGGCGTCTCAGCACCGTTGTGGTATTGCCACCGGGCACCTTGGCCGCCAGCTGGCGCCCTCCTGACTGTGGTTTATAAGTAACACGGTAGTTGACCACGTTTCCAGGTGCTGGCTGCCATGTCACCTTCATGCTCTTCTCTGTCTCCTCAGAGACATCGATCACTCTGGCAGCATCCGAGACTGCAAAGAAGAAAAACAAAAAATATTTGTGGTTAGAACAGAAAAAAAGTTGAATGAATGGTTTGATGGAAAATGTACACCACGTTTAGATTCTAACGTGCGCTATGTGTGTACTTAGCAGCTTGTGTTCCGCATTGTGTAAGCATCATGGCTGTCCTAAAGCTTGTCGAAGTCTTTTATCTAGGTATCTGCTTTGTTTCCGCATCAGTAAGAATAACATATTTTATTTTAGATTTTCAAACTATACATTAAACAGGCCTTATATGATTGATTATACATAGCCTGTTGTCTTTGGAACGGATAGTATAGAAAGGGGAAAATATGCATTTGAGAAAATATTGATGACACTCAATGTGTTTTTTTTCAATTGAAATCAGTCTTTTCTGCAGGATTCTGAAGCAAACTCGTGTTAAGTCATCAAAAAGAGTTTGCGGATTTAAATGTAAAAAGCAGAGGTGGGCACTTTGTCTCTTCGTCAAGCCCTCATTGACGGATGCCCACCTTTCGGCGAGTTCTTCCGCATTTTCGGCGAATACTTTATGACGCGAACGCTTGAATAAATACACGTACTGAGCACCAACAGAAGAAGATTTACATCTGATGGTCCTTCTTAGTCTATATTTTTTCCAGGCTTTATGTCATAAGGCACTTGCCGAATATGCAGAAGCACTTTAAGGTGGGCACCCGTCAATGATGGGCTAACCTAACGGCGGAAGTGCCCACCTCTGGTAAAAAGCAGCTTTCTTGTCATTGTTTGTGAAAAGCCAATGACGGTTTGACATTGCTTGACTCATCCTTTCTAACCAACGAGAAACTCATAACACATGAGAAACGATTTGAGGATCCAGTGGAAGAGATAAAAGAAAGGGAGTATGTTAAATCAAAATAATCAACTTACTATCGGTGGTTTCCTCGCCATTCAAGGGCTGACCTTCGCCATGACCATAAACAGCATGCACAGCCACCTGATAACGTGTCTCGGGTGTGAGACCATCCAGAATAGTGGATGTGAGCTCTCCTGGAATTCTCTTTTCTCCAGACTCCGCGGTGAACATAGATTGCCAGGTGATCCGGTACTGACGGACTTTACCCGGGGCCGCAACCCAAGTCACAATAAAAGTGGTGTCTGTGGGGTCTTTGGTCACTAGGTCTCTGGGTGAACCAAGTTCTGTGGATAAATTCAGAGACATAGATATAAATCAATAAAAAGAATGTACAGATACATTTGTTTTGTAATCCCTTCCATCGGGCACTAATGTAGAAAACGACTAAGACGAATTCTACAGTGTCACCAATTAATCCAAACAAACCATCATCACTCATCTGTCTTCCCTTTAACCCTGTAGGATCTATACTACACCATGACCTTCTATTTTTATAAACAAAAACTGTTGAAAAAATCTGCAAAACGAATCACAGATTGCAGATCGTCTGCACCTCTCCTCGCTGCACTTTACTTTTCCAATTTAACAAAGGGAACATGATCCATGATTCTACAATTGCAGATGTTGCACTACCTCATGTCCTCACTTATTTTACAGCTTAGGGATTTTGTTGGTGGTGTTTCATGAGGAGCAGCCAGATGCCGAATGCGGTGAGCCCATGTTGAGACTCTCACCAGTCCAACCTGGCTGAAACATGAGATGCCGTATGACAATCTTTTTTTTCTTCCTTTTTTTTTTTTGCCTTTATCCCTTAATGCTGGTGCTTAATGACAGAGCGGTTTAGCTGGGTGGTAACTGTTAATCACATTTATCCAAAGCAATGGAAAACAAAAAATGTGAGATGCAGCCACTGTGTCTAATTTATGACTCCTTCCTAGCATCCCATCTATCCATTACTGAGGACCTGGAAAGCGATCTGAACAGAAATAACAGCAGAAGATGTTCCAGCCAAGCAGAGTGATCTGCACCTTGAGAGTAGACTTTAGAGATGAGGAGTTCCAGACTTTGAGGACTATGAAAACAGTCAAGGCTACACATACTATAGCCAGACCATCCCAATAACCAGAGTGCCTTTGCCAAATCAACAGCAAAAGATGAAATTGATTGACTGTTCCGGCTGTGTGTGAACCGTGGGTGAAGGGAAAGAACACAGGATGATTGCTTTTGCAGACAGTGGCCCACATTTTGACATTTGCACACAAGTGAAGGGGCCACTCCAAAAGGTAAAGCACGCATGCATGAAACACATGGTTCACAGATTTAGCATAAACTAAATCTGACTTTTTCCACTCTGAAAAGCTCAACCTGAAGACAGCTAGCATAAATCAAATCATGGGCATTCCCTGTAGTACCAGAAATACTGTAATTGTATGTTGATAAAAACATTCAATAGGATCCGGTGGCTTGCTGATAGAGTGGTATTCTCAAATTAAGACAACTAAGGAGAAAAGATGTTGCGGTTTACCTGGGTCAGCGCCGGGTTTTGAACCTTGTGTCCCAAGTTCCAGCTGAATTAGCTAGCCCCAATATTCTATCTCACTATTATGCAAGTCCTTCCCTGGCATCCCGATTATATTGTTCAGTCAGCAAACCAATTGTTTGGACCATGTGCTAGTCATAGTGATTCATACGATAAACCAATTTAAAAAGCACTTCACTGTTAAAGTGCTAGCAGGCGTGTTTTCATCATACCAGACCTAGACCTACTCTCCGAATCATGGTCATTGAATCATTGATATTCTTGGACAAAAGTACAATTAAAAGTAAGTAAAAGCCAGATAAATTCACACAAAAGCCTTACCCACGTTCATAAAACCTGGTATAACACAACTAAAGAATATTAAAAAAGCTTTCCCTGTGGGGCGTGTGCTGGCATAGCCTTTACATCTGCAACCCAAGATGCCTAAAGCTCATTATCCAAACAAAGAAACGGCAGCCACAAAAATGCACCAGCACTATCTCATGCACTTATAATTACCTTCATTATTTTAAATGCCATTAGGCCACTGAGCTGTGGACTAATCACAGGCACCAAGTTCTGACACGTCCAAGCTTCACCTTCTCTAAGTTGAAAGTCACATCGCAGCTCTGCATGTCACCCTTAATTTAGCTTACTTCTTTACTTATATTACTTTTATGATATGCATTTTAAACACAAATATGACATTGTTTTCCAAGCAAGATGGTCAGTTTAACGTAGACAAACATCGGACCAGCATTGCCACAGACAGAGCCTCTCATGAAGGATATACATACATGCAGATAAAAATGAATTTATAAAAACAATATCAAATACTGTAAATTAGAGAAACCAAACAAATATGGAATTACATGTTGAAAGGCAACTTTATTTGCTACCAAGCTTGAAACCTGAACATATGACCTCGCAAAATACAGGCTGAATTGTCAATCTTCCAGGACACCCTGAAGCATTTTCTAAATGCAGCACTCCTTTCTATTCATCTTCACTCTCCCAGGTCCTTGGGAGTCCTTTGCCCCACCCTTGGGACAGCTCACACACGTTTCCGATGTTCCCATTTATAACATCTTCCATTATAGACAGAACTGCCTCTTCATAAGTAAATAATCGTGTTTGTTCATGGTTGAATGGCACATTTCATTATATTATTTGCAGTTGCACCTGGTTAGTGTTCTGCCCTCGTAGACATTTCAGAGTAAGAATTCTGCCTACTCCCTGGCTTCTGTGTTGGCTACCACCATATGGGCTTTGTCATAAGAGCTTGCTTTGTGTAGCCCACCTACACGGACTTCACAGGGAGGGTCACTCAAAATAAGTGACCCCTAAAGACAATGAGATCAGTGTTCAGAGCATGCTGAGATCATGACAGCTTAATAGAGCCGCCTAAACAAAGTGCTTTGTCATCAGGCCTTTTCCTATGGGGGTGTGCAGCTAGTGACGGCACATATTTGACTTGTGGAAGTTAACTATAATAGTGTCATTTTGGTCAAGAAGGAAAACACAAGGGGATTTTTGTTTACATTAAACTTTGCACAAAATTACCACACCCAAAGGCATCTGGGCTGCAACTACATGATTGTGGTGTTGAGTTGAGGAATGTGAAATGTTTACATTGTTGATACAATAATGGTTAGGAAAGGAATGGAAAGCACCTAATGTGTTTATGTGTCATCAATAGCAGAAGGCTGAGACCATTTACTGCAGGGCCAGGCATTGTTTCATTTTCATTTTAAAATCTTAAAGCATAATTCACGTCCAACATATAATTTGAATATCAATTTCAATCAGATCTTATAATAAAATACAATTATATCCAACTTCTTTCTCAATAAGGTCTCTGTTGCATATGTGGCCTTACCGCGGAAAGTTATGATGACTGCTCTCACCGGCAGAGCCCAGATTTTTCACCACTACCTTTATTTTAATACACATTTAAATGGAACTGACATTCTTCTCTGATGGAAACAATGCCTTACTTGTTGTTCATAATGCCACAACACTCCTGCCATTCTGTTACTAATACTTTATTTTATTTCCTTTCATGAGGCAGTGAGCTCCAATATTACTCTTTGGCAAAGATGGAGATCATGTATTTCAAAACTGTCTTAGCATATTAAACTGCATTTGAAGATTATACAAATATATTCATACAGTATTGTAGACTTAGTAGGGCTCCGTACAAATTGGTGGTAACTCAAATCAAGATGTGAATTGGCCGTTATAAATGAATGCTGAATCAGAATTTTCGGATTCGAATAAGAATAGATTGTAGCTTATTGCCGTGTGTACTAATGTCCCAGAATGTTTGAGACCCAACACCCGGAAATGTTTGAGTGTTTGCGTGTGTACGGCAATGTCTAGCCAGCTAATGATTATTGTATTAAAATGTTAAGCAATCACCTAATAAAGCCCATCTAGGCAGTGCCTTTGTCGTAACTTCACTGCTGGCCTCTAATGATGTACTTACACAAAGAACGCTGGACTAGAGAGGAACCCTACTATGTTAGCTTTGCGCAAGCTAGCTGTTGCGACATGGATGGATTTAAAACTTTACCAAAAACTAAAAAACACCCGTTTGCCCGTGTACTGCGAGGGATCCTGGAGGTGAAATTAAGTCATTTTTAACTAATGATGGTTGGCACAGCTGTGTTAGCGCGTTGGCCACCTACAGCATGGTACACTCCAATATGTTTTCAAGAAATTGAATATGAGGCTTGGCAAAGCGCTTTGGACAACATATGGTGTACATAAAATGCTATGTACAACAAGTGCACTCCATTTACCATTATGCTCAAATTGGATTTTTCATTTTTTGGACTATGACGTGTTTTTCAGCAAAAGTACAATTAATAACCCATTTGAATGGATTCAGGATTTGGTGGTTAATTGGTAAATAAATATGCAAATGCGTATTTGGTGTCCGAGTCCAGGCACTAGCGTGTAGTAGGCAATATGTAGGCTACCTTCTACATGGTTGTATACTGAATATACCCATATACTGTATGGGGCACAACTGGCAGACAAACCAAGATCTAACAGGATCAGAGTGCAGGCTTTCTGCTGCAAGCCATTCACATTTTCCAGATTTACAAGCATCCCCCAAAGATTTCCTCCTCATTAAACCTACAGTCGGTGCCAAAATAATTAGGTCTAGTGCTGCATTCCAAAATGTTCTTTCCAATCATAGCACATTATAAAAGCAACAACCTCATGAATAAAACTTAGTTCAGCTTAATTTCCTAAGCATGCATGGATCGCACTGCCCGGAGTGTGATAATACATGTATAAACCAAGCACCAGTGATTTGTTGAGCATATAACCCCATTGCATGTCTCTTATGCCTTTCACACACTCAGTGGTGTAGCGTGGGATGGAGAGGGTGATGGCCTCGGTGTGTAGGGTGGGGGTTAAACAATTTAGAAAAAAATCTGAATGCGTAGTAGTAGAAGTCGTAGTAGGGTCTTAAGTTTTGATTTAAAAAAGTGGAAGAACAGCACTCATTTTAAGAGTTTATGTCTGACATGGCTGTAAGACAGTGGTGTCCAAACTTAGTCCTCGAGGGCTGGAGTCCTGCAGGTTTTTGGATGTTTCCATGCTCCAATGCAGGCTTATGCAGAGCTTGTTGATGAGTTTCAGGTGCGTTGGAGAAGAGAAACATTCAAAACCTGCAGGACTCCGGCCCTCGAGGACCCAGTTTGGACACGACTGCTGTAAGAGATACAAGCTTTACTTATTTGGGGCACTTCTACATTGTTAAACAAAAGTAAGAACTATGGTAGCTCTAAAGGCTAATGATTAACACAAATAACTGACCCATCTCAGATTCTGGTCACCCATACAACACCACTGATGGCACCATTTTCTAGACTTAAATTCAGATGAATAAAGTGACATTCTTTCTTACCTTCTAATGTTGTTCCTGTCCCTATAAGAGGATCACCCAAAGCAGAAGTATAACGTGCGCTGACAAACAGCTCATATTCGGTGTCTGGTTGGAGGTTCTTGAGCATAGCCTGGGTTGTATCTCCTCTGATGGTGACCTCCCTCCTCTCACCTCCCTCAGCAGGTTTAAAGGCAATGATGTATTGGAGAACATTTCCTGGAGCAGCCTCCCATGTTAGTCTCATGGTATTGATTGTTTCATCAAACACCCGAAGGTCACGAGGCGAACCAATTACTGAGGGCAAACGAAAATGAAATAGCCTATTAGTATTCATTGCACCAGATGACAAGTTCTCAGAATTGATGTGCAGTATTGTTATAAATAGTCATTATTGTATTCTGTTCTTGGCTCACCTTCTTTGGTTGTACCATCCACTTGCAGTTCATCCCCCATGCCTGTGATATACTCAGCAGTCACAGACACACGGTAGGTGGTGATGGGGAAAAGTTCCTGGAGTACAATGGTTGTCTCATCTCCAATAGTCTGTGTCTCCAGTATTTCCCCAACACCGCTAAGTGGGACGTATGTCAGGCGATATCTGAGAACTGATCCTGGAGCAGCATTCCAAGATACCCTGAAACTGCTGGTTGTCTCCTCTGTAACTCGTAGGTTCCGTACTCTCCCCATTTCTGTAAAGGTAAGATAAATCCATGTTATGATATGATGTATACCAAACCGTCCAAATGAAGGCAAATAGCTTACCTTCAAGTGTAGTTTCTTCACCAGTCAAAGGAAAACTGTCTCCTTTTTCATACTGCCCAAAGACATTGACCTCATATGTAGTGAGGGGGGTAAGATGTGGCAGAACAGCTGTGGTAGTATCGCTGGGAACAGCCAGTGTAATATAGACCCCGGTGACATCTTCAGCCTTACGGAATCGCACCAAGTAAGACAGCACTTCGGAAATGGGTGCGGTCCAGGTAGTTCGGAAGCTGCGGGAGGTGATCTCAGAGAATTGCAAGTTTTCGGGTGGAAGCAGACCTAACAAACAAAATTATAACATATTTAGTGGGCTAAAGCACATGACGTTTGAAAATTAGTAGCATCATGAACATGTTGTACTATAGACTCAGTATTTGTCGGCCTCGATTGATATACTTTAATTATTCTACTACAGTATGGAATTTAATTATATTTGTATCGTCCATAGTAATGGGCCATCATTTGGTCCTGTAATTATGTCCATCTTAAAAGGTTGAAAATATAAAGTAATCAAGCATGCCTGTATCCTTTAATTGCTGTTGTTGTAGAGCTGCATGCGTCATAGTATTTTACAGACGTTTTGTATTCCGAAAATCGAAAGACAAATACATCATGGCTCAACATGACAGCAAACAAATACTTAGCCTAATCTTAGCTCCTAATCGGTATGTTAAAATCATTTATCCTGGAACTTACTCTTCTTTTTAATCTTGAGCAGTTCCTGTTCAATCCTCAGACAGATGGACTGGGTAAGCTCTTTGGAAATCCTCTGGAAGGCATCAAAGTCCTCCACCTCGTAGACGTGAGTTTCTGACGGTTCATTGGCAATGGCCTCCAGCTCTGACCTCACTGCATCTTTCACACCAACAGCAAAGATCTCCACATCATTATTTCTCAGGTTGGTTGCTGCGTCCTTAAAAGAGTCTGATGACTTTCCATCTGTGATCAGCACCATGACACGAGGGACATTGGCTCTTGCACCACGTGCACTGGTATAGATCTTGTCCTTCACGTAGGCCATGGCCTTGCCAGTATTGGTGGAGCCTCCGCGGTAAGGGAAAGTGCGGACAGCTTTGACAACCGCATTGATGTCATGATGGGCATTGAGCGCAAACTCAGTGTGTGGATCTCGACTGTACTGGACCAAACTAAGCTGGACCTTGTCGGGGCCAATGTCAAAGGAATTGACCAGTACCTCCAAGAAGGCACGGACTTTGGCAAAGTTTTGTAATCCAATACTGTATGAGCCGTCCACAAGCAGAACCACGTCAGCCTGCACATCCACTCCCAGAGAGCATTCTAGAATGACAACATGCAAAACAATTGAGTTATTGGCGTTTTACCACAAAGTAACATCAACGACAGGGATGACAATAAATCACACAAACAAATCTTCTCACCTGTTCTCACTTTGACAGGCTGTGTCCTCTCCATAGCCATAATGGGTTCACTTGGTGTCAGACCCTTAAGGGCATACAGGTTTATCTGATATTCAGTATCAGGAGAGAGATCACGTACATTGATGGACGTCTGTGTAGCGCTTATGTACAACTCTTGACGAGTCATGCCAGGCAACATGGGAAGAAGGACAAGTTTATATCCTGAGATATATCCCTGAGAGGCATCCCACGTCACTTTCATTGACTTTGATGCAATTTCCGTAACCTGCAAGTTGGATGCTGGCTCCACCACTGGGGAAAGGAATCAGACCAGGCAAGAAAAGAATTCAGCAACTTGGAGACTACGATAGCGTTCCAGTTGTGTTGTAAACAACATTTTCCAGGCCATTAATAATAATGTGAAGCAATGTATTTTATAAGCAGAATCTTGGACCTACTTTCTTCACCGCTGACTAGAACGCTGAGCTGCTCATCAACACCAGAGCACACTTCTGTGATGATCTTTCTCTGGACATCTTGGATCATATCAAAATTGGGTACATTGTACACATGCTTGGCATATGGAGTGGAAGCCATTTCTCTAAGTTCATCATCATCTGCACCTTTGATACCTGAGATGGAAAATGAGAAGCAAAAAAAATTTGTAACTCGGAGGATGCTCTGGTTATAGTGTAGCATTCATGACAGGCATCTTACAATGAACCTTCAGTGGAAAGTCAAGAAGTTTCCAAGAACAGGCTGATAGGACACATGGGAGAGCAAAATAAAAACTCTTTGTGAAAAACATACCTAGGACAAATATTTCCACTCCAATGTTCCTAAGTCTTCTAGCATGCTCCTCCACTGGATCCTGGGATTTTCCATCAGTGATGATCATGGCTATCTTTGGAAAAACTTTCCTGGATCCAGCTTCCTCCGTAAAGACATTTTGCAGCAAGTACTCAATGGCATCACCTGAAGATAAAGGACATTCCATATATTTGTTTTACTTTCTTTACATTCTTGTGTGGAATATACTAGACTGAGGAGCTCCTCACCTGTCATGGTATTTCCTCCTTTGTATGGCAGTGAGTTGATGGCTTGGAGCAAGTCTCCTCTCCTGGTGTAACGTGTAAGAGGGAACTCTGTGCGAGTGTCCGTACTGTATTGTACCACGGCCACTCGGGTTTTATCCTCGCCAATGTCAAAGGCCCCAGCCAGGCCAGCGATAAAACTACGGATGTGCTTAAAGTTGTCTCTGCCTACGCTCCATGAGCCATCCACCAGAAAGACCAAATCTGCAATAGCACTGACTGAGCATTCTGCAGAAAGAAAAAATTGAAATGGGTCAGAAATGAGAGTTTTCACATTGTAGAATTTGGACCGGCCTAACCTGGGGCTGAGTGTAAGAATATTTTTACAATTACTATTTTCTTCCTATGTGGATTCTGACACCAAAAGAAATATGCATGTGTGCCAAAGAGTGGGTTTGGTATAGTCATTCCACCCTGAAGCAGCCCTGTGGTCTAAATATTTACCAAAAGTCCCAGCTGCAATATTCACTTTTATATTCTGCAAAATTCTGTTTATAGTAGATTGTATTTTCTATTAGAATAATGTTTATCCATTACAATCTCTGATGCTTTTGTGGGTGGACTTGAAATTCAATCAGTCTAATTCACTCCAAATGTGCCCCTCTTTTTTCACCTCAAATTCTTTGACCAAATGTTGAAAATGATGTAATGTGAAAGACAGTGAGTGCTTAGCCATGAACAAGGGCAAGCGAAATCTGGAAGTCGTTTCCAGAAGAATCAACAGGTGAGGGGGGGGGTTGTTAAAGATGTTTAAATCCCTATGACGTACTTTGTCAGATGGTGCCTGTTTCTATGGGGTACAATGAACGTGTCATTGCTGGGTCACCCTCCCCTTCCTGCTGTCTTCCCCCTCTATGACGCACAAAAGAAACCTTGTATTCTGACTTGAAGCCTCCTTTTCCTTTTTTCTTAATGCAGAGACTGCTGTTAATTAAAGGAATCAACGCTTGCCTTCCCAACCACTGTCAGAAACGTTGTGCGCTCACTACTGACTGCCCAGCAGAAGGTAAAATGACCAAAATATTCCAGAGGGAATTATACTGTCATGAAAAAAAATATTTTGGGAAAAAAAGAGGATGGAGAAGAAGTCCTGTAAGTATTTTGCTGGGCATTAGAAAAAATACTTACTGATTGCATCTGACGATGGCCTCCTGACACGTCCACTGGAGTTACTGGACTGGACTGAAAGACAAGAACACTTTGACAGTCAGCAGAGCATATTGTCGCTCTGGTCCTTACTGTGTTATTTTCTCAGCAGGAGAAGGCAAGAAAATCAACACATCATAAAAACAAGCCAGCACAATCAGAACCATCTGCTACACATACTGTATGTTGGTGCATAAACAGTAGCGGATTGAAACGTTAACAAATACATCATTCTAACTTCTCCTTCCTGATGAAGATGTAATTTGGATGAGGAAAATTACATTTCTTGAATATGGCTTTAATTACAAAATACATCATTCATCTCTGGAGGTTTCCAGATGTCAATCTAAACTGAGCATTGTTTTCTATGTAGACATACAGCTGATCATTAGCAGTACAGCTCTGGCATTGGATCTCATTAGTTTGTCTGTAGCTGTACCAAATGAAGTGTATGTTAAGAATCTAACTTTCCAAAAAATAATTCACTTACTTGTCAGCTGACCAAAGATGGGAATACTCTCCTCAGATCCATAATAGGAGTTAATGGACACTGAGTAATCCAAATCAGGTGTCAGGTTAGTGATTGACGTGGACGTGGTATAAGCATTGAGGGCAAAGTCTCTTGTCGGTTCATCTGCATGAGAAATAAAGCCATAATTAGGATGTTAGGTTGCACTGTATATGTTGGAAAATATGTCATCTGTTTCAATGCCCCCAAAATATGCCGTCTTTACTGACCTGCCTCTGAAGTAATTTGTACTCTGAAGCCATCTGTCCTTGTCGAGGGCCTTACCCACGACATTTCCACTGTGTTCTCATTTAGAATTTTAAAGTTCAAGTCCGAAGGGGGATCCACTGGAAATAACAGATCAAGCAGTATTAAACACAATAAATACACATGTTATGTATGTTTGTGGTAATATTGTTGATCAAATGTAAGTTGGAATTTCTAGTCAAGCATTCACATTGATCCCAACGACAAACACTTCACGGCTGAAGTGAGCTTGTTTCGTTGTTGGGAAACAGACACAAAGCACTGATGTCCATGTGTCACGTGACGAGTAAGGAAATGTGACAACACTAGAAACAGCGTGAGAAGCCATTTTGGAGTAAAAATGGCATTTGTTTGAGTTGCCGCCCAACCATGGAGGCTAACAACTCAAGCACTGGCATACATAACATGTGCACGACTCAAACATAACCACGGTGCAAACATGAACGTGAACCATCCAAATAACATGCCGAGTGCTGTCATCACAACGCATGCAACCACTTAAACCACAAAGTCGATCCCAGCATGACAAAAACACAACTCAACTGCAAGTTACTGATTATACAATGGAACTGAAGATGCCATATTGAAGTCTTGACACAATTGAACACCATATGTTTTATATACGTACAGTATATAAACATATTCCATGTTGTTTATTTGGTTCAAGAGGCCTTATACGAGCCAGTGGCACACATCCATTGCAAACCTTTTAAAAAAGAATACACAATTTGTCACATGAGACTCTTGTGCACTTTTTCCATTGACAGAAACACGTTTTTTTACATGTGCAATAAATACACACTCTTGAAAAAAAACAGACACATTGGGAAAGAAGACATATTTTTCGGATCACAGCGTCATGCATCATGTACATGTGAAAGTTGTTCGGCTCAACAACTTTGATGGGTTTGCTTCTCCATGTACAGTTGGGACCACACAGACAGATGACAAATATATTTTAGAATGATATTCCGTTTAATAGGTAGCAGCCTAAAAAGCCTAAATGTAGAACAATGTTAATAGTTGGAAGTGTGAGAAAATTGGTATGTGTTAAAGTCCTCTCAAAGTGCTTAATGTTTCATTTGTCATTCATGTTAGTTGTGTTATCATCTTTATAAACCTACTCATTGGCATAACATTAATGTCAGATATGTGCTAATATGGCGGTGAGTGAGAAAATGTATTATCAATTAGTTAAACTGACTTTTACTAATATGTACTCAAGCACTGTGAAGAATTATAATTTAAAAAAAAGTCAGAAGGGAGCATGCAGATAATTTTAGGAATCAAGTAAGCTGTTAATAAAAGTTTTGCATGAATATCATTGTAAAATACACTTTAGGGGAAGGAAGCCATAGTTTGGGAACATACTGAATGCAAAGGCGGATGACGAACAGGAGCTCATCAAATAGGTAAAAACTGGGATTTGGAGGATCACCAACCTGGCTTATAAACTCAAGGAGCCCCGATGGACCGTGTCCCCACGCAATTCTCCACGAGTTCACTGCTCCAACAACGGTATGAAGGTGTGAATATGCGTGTGTGTTCAGGAAATGACTCAATGGGAATTGTTTAGGGAAGTCTTCACTGGCAACCATTACCACCTTTGTTGATGTATACTTTCTTTTCCTGGAGTTTAAATAGACTTGAGGACCAAAGGTGGTCTCTGGTGTGTTTTTAGGAACTTGTGGCTATTGGTGTTATGTCCCATCAGCTCCTAATAAAGGACACCCGCTCTGTGTCTGGCTACTGTTCTCTGAGTAACCTCAGACTCCAGGCAGTCAGCCACCCTGGGTTGTGCTACTGCCAGAAGGGGAGACCAAGTAGAGGGGGGAAAGAACACGGACCCTCCCAAGGAGGCAGGGAAAAACGCCAAAGTCATTCGGCAACATGTGCTGACATTAAACATTACTGCATATTCGCTTTCCATACGTTTCGCAAGTCAGCGTTTTCGCAAAAGCCCGCAAAGAAGGCCGAGAAAGGCTCTTTGTGCGCCTTAGTGCTGTCTGAGGATTCATTTGCTATTCTCCTATTTCATCTTTCCATTGCTCCAGTGGAGATATGTGAGAAGAGAGCTTAGCCTCCACTCACACTGCCAAATCGCTTTATAAGGAAGGAAAAAATTACAAGGTTTCCATACCATATTTGACATGATTTTCTATGTTTGCACCTAAAGTCATTTTTCATTTTACCCCTTCGCAACCAAGAATAAATGACATAAGAAAATACCATTCCTATAGTTTTAATATGTAGAATGACATCTAATTTCTATCATCACTGCAGATAAATCAATTTAGGTCAAATCGGATGGTAAAATACTTGATGTTTTGGAAATTATACTTATTTTTTTCAATGTGATGACTTTAATGCACTGAGAGTTACTGATTCAACACTATTTTAAAATTGTCTAATCATTCTTTCCAGTGTCCTAGTAGTTGGGATTTAGCTAATGTCACCATGGAAAATAAGATATTTAATGGTGAAACACTAAGCAATAAAATTACATTTGATGACGTATTTAGTGTTTGCCCTGCTGTTTTAAGACTTTTAATTAGAAGTTGGAAATGGAATACCATTATGTGTTGTTGATTTGCTGCTATTTGCCAGATTGTAACATTTACTATGAATAGCTAAAACTCATTTGAACTGCAGCCTAAATGTGATCCAATATTGAGTCATGGCATTTAAATCTGACAGCATACACCACAATAGCCCTGGGTCACACAGTCACACATACACATAGAATAACAACAACTTTATTGACTTCACCATTACACGTTGTCATATATAGTCAGTGACATTAAAATAAAGGGCTATCCCCTTGCAATCTAACAACTGGACAGAACTGGTGAAAGAGGAAAGGGAGGAGTTAAAGAAAGAGAAAGTGCTTAAGTGTGTTTCATTAGAGTGATTGACGGGTGTGTTTAGTTTACCTTGAGCATCGATGGAGGATATCAGAACTGCAAACAAGGCAGCCGCGGCCAGAGACAGCCCTGTCTTCATGTTTAGCCTTCGGGGGTTAGCAGGGCATCAATGGGTCTGAATAAGAGCCGGGCATTCATGGTTAGTCAAGGCAATGGCGCCCCATGTGGCGTAAGTGTATACTGCATGCCATGGATATATTTAATTAGTCACCTTAAACCCTTAGAAATTCTGCAGTTTATAAACACAAAGGATGCAGCCAACGTAAAACACAATAATTCCACTATTAAGACATAAACTTCCTTTGAAACATGCCATCTATTAATTCAAAACTCGTTTTACCCATATTGATCCTATAAACCACTTTACTTGAAAATATCCATCCGTTTTCTGCACCGCTATTTTTTAATAGAATAGTCCGGTTGCCTGCCACAATTAGAATGCTTTTTTTTTTTATTGGCAACTCAGTTTTTAACTTTCCTAATATGCATGTTTTTATGCAAACACGGAAAGCCAAAATACCCATAAAAAAGCACAAAGTGAGACCACGAGGCAAGATTCTATCCCAGAATCTGCGAACTGCCAGGCGAATGTGCTAACCACAAGTTCATCAGCTGCGCTACTTTAACACATATTTATTTTATTAATCTCTAGGTGTTAACCAATTAGAAGTTATATGCTTGAACAGCCATAAATAGACTGGCAACATAATGTAATAAACTAAAGTGCACTTGCATGTATTGTATTATTATTATTTTTAATTATTGCACTGGATAGAAATGTACACAAAATTAACATACAGGATACATTGGGCTGCGTCAAAAGCAGAACAGCTGTGAACATTAGGGGGCCAAATGACTCCATGGGCCCCTCTTCAACCCCCCAATTTTTTTTTTTTTTAAATAGCGAAATTGTCAAAAATTGACAAATTGACAAAAATAGACCAAAAAAATATATAGCTCTAAC
This sequence comes from Vanacampus margaritifer, assembly GCF_051991255.1. Lineage (NCBI taxonomy): Eukaryota > Metazoa > Chordata > Actinopteri > Syngnathiformes > Syngnathidae > Vanacampus > Vanacampus margaritifer. The sequence goes on along the minus strand of NC_135432.1, from coordinate 54,098,147 downwards.
TATGCCAGATAGATAGATAGATAGATAGATAGATAGATAGATAGATAGATAGATAGATAGATAGATAGATAGATAGATAGATAGATAGATAGATAGATAGATAGATAGATAGATAGATAGATAGATAGATAGATAGATAGATAGATAGATAGATAGATAGAAAGAAAAAAAGTTGTGATTGGAAGAGTTGTCGAAACATTTTCAAAAATCGCCAAGTGTCAAATAAGTCATTAAAGTATATGAATTTGGATGGCTCACCTACTGAAGAAGCCACAAAAAAAAAGGAACGATGAAGCCTTGTGTGCACCTTCTCTCCTCTCTGGCTCCTGCGCGCTCCACCAGCAGATGTCCAAGGAGGAAAAGCTCCCTTCCAAGTGGGAAGATTCTTTCCACCACCGGCTTCTTAATAGGGGGGCAGTTCCCAACTCTCAATTTGCCATCGTTTTGCTCGCTGACGAATTTCCCCGCCTGTTACTTGATATATGTCCCCCTGCTGGGACCGCGCGATTCCTTGGAAATTACATTTTTTCCCCCCTTCAAATTCCATTGGTCTGGCGGTTTAATGAGTTTCCAACGCCAACGTGACCTCACAGCAGTTTGGCCAGACAGCGCTGCGGGGGTTTTGCTAGCTGAGAAATACAATTTATTTGGATATGTGTCAAGTGATGAGTCAAAATGTTTGCTCAGGGAAAAGAAGCAGATGGGCTCTTGGTGATCCGTCGCCTTTACCTAATATGCTCAGAATGCTTTTAGGCATCATCGACGATGTAATCAAACGAAGAGCGTTTAGCTTATCTTGTCATGAGAATTTGGACATGTTTGAAATGTCAGTTTAGTTAAGAAAGTTCAAAGACTTCATCACGCGTTAACGCACACTGACTCGTTGTTCTTTGGTGCTCTCTAGAGCTCAAAACTTAAAACTGCACGTGAATACAAGTCACTGCTGGAGGAAATGTTTTCTTGGAAAGCAACCAAAGCACGTTTCTACATGTAAAAACTCTCTTTTATAACCACCATTTTATTTTTAATACGCAATAAATTTCTTGTAAACAAAGTACAGATAAAATAAAAAAAAGTTAATGAGATTTACATTTATGAGATTAGTTTCTCACCCCAAAAGTCAATTTTATTTCTCCAACAGTCTGATCTCTTTTTGTAGCATTTATCTTGGCTGGACTGAAGTTTGTCTCTTTTTTTTTTTTTGCTTGTCCAATCAGACTTTAGCCTGTATGAGTTGCCGTGTACGTGAATCTAATCTGCCCAGGGCCTTCAGAATTAGTAGTGTTTCCTGATCTTACTTCATTTCACAAACTACATTGACTGGTTATTTAACCAATCAGTTTTCTAATCTGTCCTCAAAAGGCCAGCGATGGCTTCAACATAATATTTCTGTCCTCTGATTGGTTGGTCAGAGCAAAACTTTGACTAGCAAAACTGTACATATTTAATAATCAGGATCTCTGGTAGTATGTAATTTAGTTACGTATTTTAACTTTTTGTCATGTTGATTGATACATTTTGATTCCGAATTCCTCCAAATGATGTTCGTGGTATGCTGTTATTGTGTTTTTGTACAGTATTGTTGGTATCTGTAATTAATTGTAATAAATAGTGGTGATAAAAGGTGGAGTCGGGTAAGTCCCAGGTACCAAATACATGGCCCACCAAATGCAAAATATACATTTAGGACATTTATGATGTGTGTAATTGCCTTGTAATACAGAACAGAACAGAAATGTGCAAATGATGCAAACGGATAAAGCTACATTTGATGCCGTATGGCTAATAATGGCACAAAATTTATAGGCCAAAAATGACCAAGTGTCACTTTAATGGCAAGAGAAAATAAGATGTTGGGCCTATGGAGGGATGGTTGTTGCAAAAAGGAGCCTTCAGGAGGATTTGGCATTTTTGAATTTGATACATTAGGTCATAGTTCTGAAAACAATTTGGACTCAAAAGTTTTTTGTTTGTTTTTTCGCAGACGTGACCCATCAAGTCTCAGAGGGGGATTTTTTTTTGTATCAGATATTTGATCCACCCTACAAATGACTAAGTATTGCCATCCTGTTGAAACAGGATTATAGAGTGAAAGCTTCAGAACATAACACTCGCTGGTGTTATTATCAACTGTTAACTTGCGACATCTGTGTTTACAGGGGAGGGGATACACTAGCCTATATTGAAAAAAATCTTACCTTGTGCACTTGACAGTGGCACTTTTATAGCACATTTTCATATCTGGGAAGCACTTACCTTGCAGTCCAAAAATTGCCCCTATTGGCTACATATATGGATGGTATATTAGACTGGAGAGGAATGGCAATGATTGACTCATGCTGTACACTTGTGCATAACTGTTTTTAATATAGTGTCATTCCGCATCATGCCAACTTTAAACATGTGGCCATATTTAAGATGATCACAGCTTCTGGTCTGACAAAAGTGTCATGCTTAAAATGTGCTCACAGACCCACAAATAAACTGTTTTAATTCTTAATCGTTTCCTGACATAACAGCTTGTATTTGTGTTTGGATGACATGTTCATAATAGCTTCTTATTTATGCTTGTTTTCCTTTGCAGCTGTGACCTTTAACACCACTCAAGAGGAGAGGGGTGAAATGACACTACGAAGGATCCTAACCTCTGTTGGGAACATATATTTATATAATACTCATCTGTTTTCGATGCTTAAGTATTTCATTAGGGTATTGGGTGAACTATCCCAGCTGACTGGGTGACAGGCGGGGTCAACCCTGGACTTATCGTCAATCAATCATAGGGTTCATACGAACAACCACGCTCCTATTCACACCTATGGGCAAGTTAGAGTTTTTATTTAACCTGTGTTTTGGGGGGGAGGAAGCTGGAGTAATCCACACAGGAGAGTGTGAAAATAAAGATCCCATTTGAATACCAAAACCTAAGAACTGTGATGCAGAGTGATAATCACTACCGTATTTCATCACGCAGCTATTAAATTGTAGTGTTGGCGGATTAATCAGGCCAAGTGTGAAGCTAACAACTCGTTTAATTAACAATTTTCAAGTTACTGTAGGCCGTAACTACGCCAGAACACAACAGCTCAATAACACTTACAACAGTAGTCTGTGATGCCTTCCATTTGTTTTCTGTTAGGTAATTTATTTCAGTTAGCTACTTAATGTTAAGTGAAAAGCTCTATGGACTGGATTTGTTGCAACGGCTCAGTAACTGTTTCGATTAGAAAGTTGACAGCAAATAATTTTTACTCGGTTTCAATATATGGGTAATAGGGACATCTGGTGGGCAACCACTGTTATTACATATAAAGTCTTGTGACAATTGATATAGCACAGCAAAACCACAATATTAACAAAATACTTCAAGAAGCAAAACTGTACTATTTACATGATTGAACAGAATAACTAAAAATGTCAATAACATGTTAACTTCTAAAATGGCCTGCTTTAGTAGACTAGTACAACCTATCTTTTCAGCCACAAATACATAAGTTCAATAATATACCCGCGGTAAGTGAAATCCTCCCCCCTACTATGTTTTTTTTTCTCGTTTATTATATACACATACTGAAAAAAAAAACTGTGAAGGTGAGCCCGTGAAAGGTGAACCATGTTATAGCGAGGGAACACTACTCAACTATAGTAGTTCCGCTGTGGCTGCAGGTTTCATCTTTGATTTGAATGATTATTCACATTCGAAAAACAAAATTAAACTATCAAGTGTATCTGTAGCCGTGGAATAGCTTTGTCCGGTAAGAATTACATCATGAATCAGCTTTGCCTCCGGCAACCAGATGATTTCTGAGTCAATAGTTTCATAAATATATGAAATAGTGGATGTGGAAATAAAATACAATATCCGAAAGACATTGACAATTTCTTTAATTGGAACCTATTAGCCTTGTAAAATCCCAAACATTTCAATTTCAAACAAGAGACTCCACATTATAACAAGGTGTCTTAACGACTGGTGGAAAACTGGAGGGAAAATAAAAAGTGTACATTTTCTACCACTTAATCTTGTTATGGGTGAGTGGAGCCTCAGCTGACTTTGGACAAAATAAAGGTTCTTATAAGTGCAAATCATTTGGTCAACACTGACATACCGGTAGTTGTGCAATGTAATTTAACAGTAATGAAAAAAACCTTACCACTTATCATCCAGACAGTAAGCTCAAGTCACGGTAACACTGGAGTGCTAAGTTAGTTGCATGCATAAATAATCAGATTGTCAGTTTTTGTAAATGTTTGAAAAGATGGAAAGTGAGCTGTGAGTTTTAATAATTGGTCATTATGAGGGCATATACTTCATTTGACGATGCACAAGGAAAGGCTATTTTCAGGTTCAACATCATCTCAAAGCCAGACGTATGTCAACGTAATGTAATTGTACATTCATCAGCAGGACATTTTGTAGTACACGACGTGGACAAAAGCTGACATACAATACACATGCCCTTCAACAATTAAGCCATTTGCAAAGCTGTGCTACAATACAACAAATACTTTGATATAGAGATAAATAGAACATTTAAAAAAAAAATAAAACATAAAATGACATTCGCAGCAGCCAACTTGAAGCAGTCAAGACTTGGGCATTGTACTCTGCCTTCAAACACAGCTTTAGATGACACAACATGGGACTGCTCTTGCACAAACATACATTTGCAGATGACCAGTGTATTTGCATGAAAACCGTCACGCAGTCCAGAAGGGATGCTATACTGGCAGGATCTAGTTTGGAATATCTGCGCTGCTGTTGCGCGAGTCGTATTTGTGGTGGATGATGAGCAGGACCACGCCCAAGAAGAAGCAAATGGAGCCCACGGTGATGTAGGCGATGCCCAGGAAAGGGTTCTTCCCTCCCATCCAGGAGATGGTGCTCAAGATCATTCGCTTGCGGCCGTCAAAACTCAGGACAGGGTAATCTGATTACATAACGTTAAGGAAATACGACTACAAAAAGGAAACTGAATAATTCTGCAAGAACAATTAATTGCAGCGTCCATGCATTTGTCCACCTCTGTCGCCATGTAAGGTTTGTTTCCTACGGTTTCGTCACAGCTGCATATCCCGACCCCAAACACAATGTTGCTTTGTGATTGGTGGTTCGGATCGGTGAAAATCCGCGGGCTCTGTACAAGATGGATTCTTTGGGGAATTCATCTTGCAGAGCGAGGTTAACATTTAAAAGGAACAAAATGTGCTGAAAAATAATCCAGTGATACCTTGAATTACGAGTTCAATTTGCACCATCACCAAACTCTTAACTCAATTTACTTACAGCTATATAACAACAATTTCACCATTAAAATTGATTGCAATTCCATCAATCCGATCCAGCCCCCCAAAAAACAACACAAATTGTTGCTAGTTTTTAATAACGAAAGCACTGTACTTTATATTAAAAAAAATTACTGTACATATCGTAGTATTTGCTATGTGTGTGCCTGTATGGGGTGTGGCCTAGTGAGTGACATTAGGCGCTTCCAGCAAATGTTCTCATTTTGTATGTATGTGACAGTTTACTAGTGTTGTTCCGGTACCGTTTTCTGACTGATTCCGAGTACAGAGTTTTGCAGTATTGGCCCATGCCCATAACGTAACGATACCTAGGTTGTTTTGTTTGTTTGTTTTTTTAACATGAAAAAGCTGCCTTACCATTGGTTCAGAGCTTCCAAGGGCCAATAGGGTATCTTGGCTCGGCATGCAGCGAATACGTCACACATTGGTGAACGTCGTACACAAGCAAGACACAAGATGCTGCATCCAAAGTCCTATATTAGTGTCGGAAATAACGGTATCGGCATGTTACTTGTTAGTACTTGCCGATGCCGATACTACACACAAAAAAAATCTAAAAACTGCAAAATATTAAATCAAGGCAAAAATAATTCTCTTGCAGCTGTTGTATTGCATATACATTGTGCAGGTTTGCCAATGTTGTTTCTAGTGCATAACCACATTAGCGATTAGAATCATCAGATTTCTCCTTAGTCATAACCAACCATACGCCTTTATTTGTGCTGACGAGTGTACAAAAGGATACTGTAGGTGATGTCCAAGATGTATCTGCCGCTAGCTAGGGTTGGGGTTGAGCTGGACTTCTTCTGGATGATCCTGTAGAGCTTGCGAAAAGTGGGTAAGGCGGCCGTGCGCATCCACACAATGAAGTCTTCATTGATGAAGCCGTTGTTATCGTGGTCGTCCGGGTCCAGCTCAAACACCGGCTTTCTCCAGTTCACTGGCTTGTTAGTACCTGAGACAGAACACAAACAAAATAGTCAATTCTTTAAAGACCTTGTAAAAGGAAATTCAGAGATTTGTTTCCGAATTCACTATACATGTTTGAAGATAACTGCTTATAATGTGCAAAGACTAAGAATGATGTAGTATTCAGTTTAACAACAGGGACTTTTAATAAAAATGGCACAGAGAGCTAGAATTACCTTGAAAAGCGATAGTAAGATTGTCGTTTCCCCCAGGATTCCTAAACTTCACATGCTTGTCTGTCCACCAAGCAATCCCCTTCTTCACCAGAGGGATTCTGATTTTGGTGCCATTGGAGTCAATATGATAGAGAATCAGAGTGTCTGCAAAAGAAAATATGAAATACTGCGTAACATCGGTGCTGTGAGCATTTATAAAGAGCCATAATGATGGTTTTCTCTTACCATTGAAGAGGCTGTTAGCTATGGCCCCGCAAGGAGCAATGGGCAGGTTGTCACTGGTACGATAAGGCTCGCATTCCTTGCTCGGATTCTGTGAGGGGCAATACGTTTAATTATTTGATTAAAATATCTGCTTCATGGATGACTTTACAACTATACCGTCAAAGCAGAACGGTCCCCATTCAGCTGGCTGTCATCTCTAGATTTCACATAGCGTCTGTGGTTTTGGTAGAAGTTGGATAAGCCATAATACATGAAGACGTTGCTCTGGACAGGGAAAACACATTGTTACTGATGGTATTAATAGAGGTTATTTTTGGTCACTTTCCCACTACACTGAAACAATCAGCTACAACCGGCTCAGCCCGACTTGCCACAAGTTTTTCACTTGAAAAACGTACACAGTAGGACTGAACAAGTCAGCATTTTTGGATCCAAATCATCAACATTTTTTTTTTGTAGTAGTAAGTCTTATTCCCACAAACCAGCATGCTACTTGCGGTCAGGTCACACTGAGCAATCAGCTCTGAGTTGGTCAAAACTACATGTTTATGATTAACAATATTTAAAATAAAGTCTTCAGAAAGTATTCCAAGCATATTTCAAAATTGGAGTAATCAATCATAAACCTTGAGTCTCCCTTTACCTGAACTAAAATTGGATGTTAATGGAGATTTTCTGCCTGCAAAGATTTTCTTTTCCCTCTCAATCATGTCACTCACCAAGCATCACTATCAAATATTGGACAGTGGGCTTCGCTCTACTTTCGACACACTCGAAGCAACCCTATCAATACTGGACCTAGACATTTATTATTCATTGAAGAGTGTGTCAAGGAGAGTGCAGTAGTAGTAGGTAGGACACACCTCAAAAGGCTGCTCCAAAGTGAAATTCACAGAGCACACGCAGGATGTTGTGCTCTCCCAGCTGTAGTTTTTGGCACAACTAAAGCATGGGCTTGACGTGTCCACACCGGTGTAGTCAATCTGAAAATAAAATGCAAGTAAATGAAAAAGGCACGTAATACACAGCAAATGCAAATATGAGGGAATAGGGATGTTGACACCAATAATATCGGAGACTGTGAGCTGTTTTTCAGTATGCGCGACTAAGAATGTCATGTGATCACGTTGGTGCGAGAGCATACATTTGAACCAACACAGGCACTAAATTAGACACTGCTCATAGAAAATCACACTCTTCTTCAGCTTTCACTGCTTAGGACTTGCATGCGGACCACAGACTGCACACATGCACATTGGTCCATGCATGATGCATCCCCGCAAAAACAACAAAAAAAACAGCTCTTTGTTTGCTGCTCTGATTCATGTATGGTATGATGACCACAGGTGACAAAATCACTTCTGGGGCAGAGGTGATTTTAAATATCATTTATCTATGGCAACGCAGACGGTTCCACGTAAAAGTTTGAGATGTCTACTGAAGACATTTAACATTTTCAATTTGATGTTTTACTGTTTTTGAATTTACTTATAGGCATATCAATGTGATATAATCATGAGTGTTTAAAAGAATACAGTGGGATGGTGATTTTGTGAACTTTATTTGATCTTTGTACCCTCAAATGCTGTTAGAGGGGCAATGTGCATGATGTGTCAGAGTCTCTTGTCATTTAGGGACTGAAGGTCTGGGGTCAGATTTTGATTACTTCTGTTCCCCCAATCAAGAAGGGGAACTGTATAAAGATGTCTGTTTACCATCAACCTTACACCTTTGTTCAATCTAGGAGATGACATGTCTGCCCTTTGTTCAATCATGAGACAGGAGGAGGAACCTTTTAGCTTTTTTGGTATAAATGTGTCGATGTTCTGTAAATTGTCACACTCTTGAGGTCATCACGTTGCATTCAGACGTGGTGTCTTAATGGTGTCTTTGGAAGCTTCTAAATAAATTCTTGCAGGAAAACTTCTTCATCAGATCTCGGATACAATGATTTTGAACACGCAAAGATTACACTTAAAATAGTAATCATACAATTCCTTCATTTTGGTGACCCCGACGAGCGACGTTGCGAGCTGTGGCGTTCACGGACGGATGCAATTCCAGGCGCCTAATTAATTACGGTGAGTGGACATTTATCCACGTTTGAGGAATTGTGTCTGTTTCGAGTCGCTGCAGCTGGTATTCGTCTTGAAAAATTACATTGTGATGAGATCTGTGTGAAAAGGTGTTAGTAAAATTTGAAGTCGTTGTGTTGGACACGAAGTCCCTGATTTCGGATTTTACTACGGTGTTCGAACTGTACACGTACGTGGTGACGACAGCATTGTTTACGGAAGTGTCGTTACGTTGGTTGTCTCGCTGAAAGGGAAACACAGGCAGACGCAGCGGGTTGCGCCGCTGCTAAGAAGTCGAAAGATTCTTGAATAATTTTGATATTAAAAAGTATAAATGGACACAGCGTACGTACGCCGCTGTTATAAATTTGGTACTGAGAGGCACAGGTAGACGCAGCGGACTTCTCGCCGCTGTTAAGAAACCGTTAGATTCTTGAATAGATTTGTTCAGCTGGTAGACACATGCGCAGATGAGGTACGTAACGTTACGATGATGGTGCACAATTAAGCCGGATTGTTGCAAACGGGCTGAAGCAGGCGTTTTATTAAAAATTACAGGAAACACACGGCAGTCTCGTTCTGAAGGAATTTTAGAGATTGTAAGTCCCTGCATTTCTGAGGCAATTGTTAAGTACATGTAGAGTTGGAGACAACTTTTCGCTGCGAAGGAGCCAAGAGACTGCTTTGTGATCGTCTTAAAGCAGTATTTATTTTCAGGGATACAGGTTGACGCATAGCTTTTATTATTTATAAATGCTATTGCTAAGAAATCGAGAGATCGCGATATTTATTGTTTTTGGATAATTTTGTTTAGCTGAAAGGAGCGCTCCGCCGTTTAAAAGGCATATGATATTGAATTTCCACGGCAAATATAGGAATTACTGCTGTGTGAGAAGTAAGTCCGTGAAGATCCTGGATATATTTATTAAAGTCGCGCAGATTGTTTTATTTTATTTGTTGAGAAAAAAAAAATATATATAATAATAATATTTTTGGGGGGATTAATGAGAATATTTTTGATCTGTTATATCGTAGTATCATAAGTGAGACGTCACTGACTTTATAAATATTAAAAACGACTAATTACTACATATAATGGACGACATTGTTGATCAAGACTCCGGCTGGTTTGATTTGCATAAACTTCCGGTCCATATTCTGAACTCTTCGCTGAGCGTACAGATAAAGGCTGCAACGCTCGTGATGATTGAAGCGCTCCCACCACGCCAGAGAACACAGCAGGAGCTGAGGAGCAAACGTGAGACGGAGGTTGCCGATCTCAAGAAGATTGTGGAGGACGAGGCCAAGGCCCACGAGCAGCTGATGGCCGACATGAGACAGAAACACAACCAGGCCTTTGACGAGCTTAATGAACAGCTGGAGCAGGCCAAGCGGAACAAGATGTCTATGGAGAAATCAAAACAGGCCCTAGAGAGCGAATGGAACGAGGTGCAAATCGAGCTCAAGACCCTGACGCAAGGCAAATCCGATTCAGAGCACCGTCGCAAGAAAGCAGAGTCCCAAGTTCAGGAGCTTCAGGTCAAATTTGGAGACAGCGAACGGCAGAGGCAGGAGATGGCGGACAAGATGGCCAAAATGCAGTCTGAGCTGGACAATGTCAACAGCCTTCTGACTGAAGCCGAGGACAAAAACATCAAATTCAGCAAAGACCTTTCTTCAGTGGAGTCTCAGCTTCAGGATGCACAGGAACTGCTCCAAGAGGAGACTCGTCAGAAGCTCAACATCTCCACTCGCTTGCGGCAGCAGGAGGATGAGCAGAACAACCTGCGCGAGATGCTGGATGAAGAGGAGGGCAGCAAGAGAAACGTGGAGAAGCAGGTCTGCTACGTTTCAGGCACAGCTGGCCGACATGAAGAAGAAGTTGGATCAGGAGACGGCCAACCTGGAGAGCGCGGAGGAAGCTCGCAAGTGCGTCCAACGTGACGCTGACTCGTTGCAGCAGCAGCTGGAAGAGAAGACGGCCGCTTACGACAAATTGGATAAGACCAAAACCCGTTTGCAGCGGGAGCTGGATGACCTCATGGTGGACCAGGACAACCTGAGGCAGGTGGTTTCCAACCTGGACAGGAAACAGAAGAAGTTTGACCAGATGCTGGCTGAGGAGAAGACCATCTCCAGCCAGTATGCCGAGGAGCGCGACCGGGCCGAAGCAGACGCCAGGGAGAAGGACACGCGGGCGCTAACGCTAGCCCGTGAGCTGGAGGCCTTGGAGGCAGATGCCCTGCACTACCAGGAGGATCTTGCCACAGTCGAGAGACTCAAAAGACAAACGCAGGCAGAGAGAGACGAGCAGGATGAGATTAACAACGGCAATGCTAAAAATGCTCTGCTGACTGAAGAGAAGAGGAGGCTGGAGGCTCGCATAGCCCAGTTGGAGGAAGATTTGGAGGAGGAGCTACTCAACACCGAGATGATCAACGAGCGTCTGAAGAGAACCACACTGCAGATGGAGCAGCTGACCACGGAGCTTGGCGCCGAGCACAGCAGCGTCCAGCGACTGGAGGGCGCTCGTTCCCAGCTGGATCGCCAAAACAAGGAGCTGAAGCTGAAGCTGCAGGAGCTTGAAAGCACCATCAAGTCAAAGTACAAGTCCACCATCGCCTCCCTGGAGGCCAAAATCGCTCAAATGGAGGAGCAGCTCGACATTGAGTCAAAGGAGCGTCAACAAGCATCCCGGCTGGTCAGGAGGACTGAGAAGAAGCTGAAGGAGGTCGCTGAAAGAAGATTCATTGGAGTGCCTTTTCCATGGGCAAAGATGGGCACAGTTGATTCGCCTGGAAAAGCTGATCAAGTGTCAATCTGCTGGTGAAAGGGGGAAATCACTCAATGGTGATTTGAATCACATGCCCCTTTTCATCAATGCACAAGGAAAGAGTCACACTGGGAATGAAGTCCCGTGACCTTTCCTGCGATCTCTGACAGTGAGCCAGGGTTCGGAAAAAGGCTGACAAACGCCTCTTCTTAAAAAATTTTGACCAACTGTCGAACGCACTTTTCATTCAACAAGACCTTCACCAGGAGATGGCTTCGAGGGACAGACACATCTGCTATTGCGTCGTGACACTTAACCACATCACATAGTGTTATGCCTCACATTTATTATGCCCCTTCCACCGAATTTTTTAATGAATCAAACTGAATTTTGACTGCTAAGCCCATCTATCTTTCTCTCTCTCTTTCACCTGCTATTCTTATTTTCTGAACTCCACACATAAACATTGCTTCATTTTTGCGACGATCAAGATTCACGCTGGACTTTCTCTCTAGACTATTGTGGGATTAAATGTCCGGTTTTTGAACTTATAGAAGTTCAATGGTAGGACTGAAGACATTTAACATTTTCAATTTGATGTTTTACTGTTTTTGAATTTACTTATAGGCATATCAATGTGATATAATCATGAGTGTTTAAAAGAATACAGTGGGATGGTGATTTTGTGAACTTTATTTGATCTTTGTACCCTCAAATGCTGTTAGAGGGGCAATGTGCATGATGTGTCAGAGTCTCTTGTCATTTAGGGACTGAAGGTCTGGGGTCAGATTTTGATTACTTCTGTTCCCCCAATCAAGAAGGGGAACTGTATAAAGATGTCTGTTTACCATCAACCTTACACCTTTGTTCAATCTAGGAGATGACATGTCTGCCCTTTGTTCAATCATGAGACAGGAGGAGGAACCTTTTAGCTTTTTTGGTATAAATGTGTCGATGTTCTGTAAATTGTCACACTCTTGAGGTCATCACGTTGCATTCAGACGTGGTGTCTTAATGGTGTCTTTGGAAGCTTCTAAATAAATTCTTGCAGGAAAACTTCTTCATCAGATCTCGGATACAATGATTTTGAACACGCAAAGATTACACTTAAAATAGTAATCATACAATTCCTTCACTACTCTGCAGCCACACAATTATGATGAGGTAACAATGAGGTTAAAGACATCAATGCCCTAAGGTAGTGCGTGTGTTTCAGACACAATTTTAATGAAAAACGCTCTAAAAAGCAATGTAAAAGTAGTCTTGCATTTACAATTTAATGTGGTTGCTATACTTTTTAGGAAAAAAAACCCTCAATCAATAAAGTAATATTAATAGATAAATAATTGATAAATGTATGCAGACATATTTATCTGCCCTCTGCCGGTTTCATTTGTTTCCATTAAACAATTTGGCTGCTCCTTAATTTATGCAGCAAAACATTAACAACTGTTTACCATACATAACTGTTAACTGATAACAAATAGAACAGCTTGAGCTTGCTTGCAAGGATGAATTGGACAAGACAAACGTTGTATGTACTTTAAAATTATTTGCATTCAAAATGTTTACCAACACATTACATGACATAATTAAAAGAACAATGACATTAACATACACTCAATTTCAAGTCATTTTATGAACTGTATGTTCTACTGTACTAGCGCACTCAGATGAGCCATCTACACTAGCTTGCCATTACGGGTCTTTCTGTCGGCCTACGAGGCTGATGGCAATGTTAGTGGTTAGTGTAAACGAGGCTGGGGTTGTCTGGAGGATGCAAACGAGACCAGTGGAAGGTAAAAGCTGGTCCTACCTCGAACTCCTTGATGTTGTTTGACGTAACATACAGGCCGATGCCAATGGGGATGAAGATGAGACCTATGACAAAGAAAGCAGGGAGCACGGTTCCAGCCGTCAAAATGGGTTGCCAGGCAGGTAGTCTCTGTTGTTTAAATGCTGTGTTGTCCGGTTTCTTGCTTTTCACGGCCCCTGCGCCGCCATGATTAGAGGGGCCTGAGTGGTGGCCGTCCTCTTCCTTAGCGTTGTAGCTCGACGCCATCATGGCTGCAATCCGCTCCGAGTAAATACTGTCGTGGACAGCCGCTCACTTCCCGTTCTGTTCCACACCAAAGACACGACACGAAATTTTAAACTTGTAAAATCCCGAGACTAGTTAAAGTCAGGCAATTGAGTCTTAAATAGCTGCTCGGGATAGCTTTGACTCTTTCTGTTTTAATGGTGCCATCCTACACCAAGAAGCAGGAAGTAGAAAAGCCGATAGGTTTTTAAAACGCAATGGTGACGTCACCATAGTGCACGATGACGCCCACTGACACTGCCATGCGCCAACAATATGCGACAGCAAAGTACATTATTTTTTGTATTTATAAATATAATCCATATAAAATATATGCATTGTCTGGGCACGCATTTATTCACAAAATGGTGAACCTCGCCCCATTCTTGCCTTGTTCGTGAACAACTGAGCCTTTTCGGGATGCTCCTTTTATGGAACATTCTGAAAATCCGGGCATTTATTTTAAAATAAATTTAAAATGTAGAATCTATGCAAAAATCATTAAAAAAAATATTATTCAATTATGTAAATATTTCAGAAAAAAAGCAAGTTCATAAAATGAATGTTATATTCAGTAGGCTATCTAATTTCATTCAAAACTTCATTTAAAATTAAGTTAGCGATTTCTGTTTGAGAAATTTCCTTACTCTATGACCCAAAAGGAGAGACAGTTATTGGTGATAATTAATATGCACACAAATCTTTATTCATAATAATTTCATTATTTCTTTCTTTTTCTTTCTATTTCTAAATAGTTTAAGGGAGACTACTATAGAAATGCATTTCCAAAGTATAATAATAGATTAGCACAACACATTTTAAATCATGTCTGTTTTTAAACCAAAAATGCTTTGCGCTGGTTACGGCTGAAAATTATTTCACAGGGGGTACATCACTGAAAAAAGATTGAGAAACACTGGCGTATTGTACTGCTTTTGCCTGTGACTAGCATACAAAACTCTCAGAAAATCATGCCTAAAAATTGTTGTGTGGTTGGATGTTCCAACCATAACATGATGAAAACTGAATTATCATTCCATATTTTTTCATGGACCCTGAACGGACAAAATGTGTACAAGCAGTGAAAGCGTGGAACTGGGCGGTTTAAAAGGTGGGCTAGCCATTATTTTGTTTTCTACATATTTTAGGCGTTAACCAGCTGGCATCATTATCTATGGACAATTCCGAGCTTACATCACAAGTCAAAATGGTGGTGTTACTCGTTTTCTCCCCACGTGTTTTCTGAAGCTCAGCTGGGATTGGTTGTTACCTGAGCCATGAGCAACTGTGATGTCATTTTCAGCTGACAACAAGTGCAAAATGGCCGCCCCCTGAGAAGAATAAAATGGTGACTTCTGCTGATTAATTAATTTTCCCCAAATGCAATATTAATCAGAATCCCATGTTTAGGCTAGTGGGGTTGCAAAGAACATAAAACATATTTTGGTTGATTTTACCTTTTTAAGTGCAATTAGATACAGAGCATTGCAACCTTTAACTTTAAGTATAATGAGAGTGTGACATTACTGACTTGCTTAAGGTTTCATTCATAGCAATTTGGTTGCTCGTTATGTTATGAAACAATAAATTAACTCATTGTTAACCTTTTACAAGTACTTACCATAATTGAAACATATAGGGCAGCTTGATTCTGCTTGCAAAGATTAATCCATTCATAAAAGACAAACATTACATATGTGCTACTTTTTTTCCAGTGAATATGAACACTTTAAAATGATGTTTATTCAAAATATGTTTAATAACAAATGCTTTACATACAATTAAAACACAAATTACATTAACACAAACTGCATACATTTGAAGTTTTTTTCATTATATATGTCACAATGAAGAATTAGTAGCAAAGTGGTTTGACCTTTTTTTCTCTCTGTACATTTTAGTAATGTAAATAAAATAATTATATATGATACTGCATGTGATAGGGAAGTATAAAAGGCTATGCATAAATGTAATGTTTTAAATCAAATATAATCCTCTTAATCACTCACTTGGCTGTTGTGTTATCAGTGCGTTATTGTCTCTTTAGCACCGTAGAGAATTTTGGTTTGCGAATCAGCCTTTTCCTCCATTTTGATAAGTGATGCCATTTACCGTTGATTTCTTAAATTCTATTCTCATAGATTGACTCTCAGCACGTGACTCTGCCTTCACTCCACTCGATATGCCCAGGGAACCAAGCACCGTCTTCCCTGTTTTCAGGCTCTTGGACATTGGGATGCGGGTCAGCCCCGTACGAGGGGCCTGGGAATCGTGCCCACACTGTTTGACAATAGAGAGACAGAAAGACAGAGGGAAAGAGAGAGAGTACAGTTTCTCAGGCAGGAAAATGAAAGCATTTGGCATTTGAATGGAAAATGAAGAGTAATTCATTTTAAAAAGGGCAAAACAGGAATTCAATATTTCTAAACAGTGCAACTCATTGGACAGAAACTGAATGAAAATGCAAATATTTATTCATTCTTTCACTTGTAACCCAGTTTGCCGGGCTTGGTTTCTGTGTTGTTACTGCTGCAAGGCTGTTTTTTGTCAGCCAGGGGGCACAAAGCCCTGTGAATCTGTTTGTGAATGTAAACACTGTGAAACAAATATAAATTGCAGCATGCTTGTAGCAGGGTGGCAGAATGCCACATCATTAGCTCTGCTTTGCTGAGGCCAGCCCATAGGGCCTTTTTTGTCACGCTAGCAAGCTGAGTCACAAAGAGGATATCATAAGGTCCACTGAAACATCAACACTCCTTTGCTCTCATGGCCTTCGGTCCACTCAGTGATACATGCAAATAAAATAATAACCATATAAAATTAATTTATCTAGTCTTTAATGTGCATAATTTGGACTGATTTGGGTTTGTCTTCTAATGCTATTCTATTCTTTTCTAATGCTAAATTCTAGTCATGTAGTTTAAAATGGTTTCTCCTAAATACTGTTAAGTACAAAGTGCCTTAAGTGTAAAGTATTCTTTACTTTTAAATTCTTTGAAATTGTTTTAGCACAGTACACAATTACCACATGTCTGGAATGCAAAGAGTAATAGAAGAAAAGTGCAGTACTGTGCAAACGTCTTTGGCCAGCACAGTAGATTTGTTGTTTTAGCCATGGCATTATGATCACTTGCTGAGAATAATGATCTCTAATTCAAGAATTGCTCTTTCATGTACTGTAAATGAGGTTTGACGTAATCAAAATATTACTCATATTCCTCATTATGATGCAGTAGAGTTTTACACTTGCAAACTACAATCACCATAATAATAAACATATTATTAAATGAACACTTCTCTGACACTGTCAACCAAAGCGTTATCACCTTTGTAAAGACAGAATATTTGATACGGCTCTTATGCATATATGTTATGTATATGATATCGTATTGTGCAACTGGTCATAATGTATTTGTGTTTATAGGTTTGTTAATTTATATATTCATTATTTAGCAGGCTACTTCCTGGTCTGTGGAAGATGATGAATAGATTTATTTAGATTCTGGGGTGTGGGCTGTTTAATTGATGCAAATGTTTATGTAGCCGTACTGTATAGGCATATCCATATTCTCATCAAAATACAATGGGCCCATGCACAAAGCTCCCTAGTTATCCATTTAAACAATGACTGTTGTGAATGAGCAACAATACTGCTGGCCTTAGACCTTTGCATCCTACTGAATATAATTTTACTGTTCTGGTGTAATAAGCTTGAGAAAAACATACCATGCTTTGTGTGGGTCTGGTAGTGTTTGATGCAACAGGGGAAATGGTAATGGTGCTCATCACTTTGTTCTGTGTTGTCCGGGTCGTGGTAATTTGGCGAGGGGATCGCAAAACCGTCCCAGTCGACAGGGTCAGTTCCTTGTTCTCAGTTACTGGCCTCACTACCATCTTTGGGGTCAGACTATTGCCGAGATGAATATGGATCTTGTTATCATCAGTGGTGGTAATGATGCTCGTGTTACTGTGACCCTTCCTTATAGTTACTGGGACCATCTGCTTTTCAGGGGTAACCTTGAACACAGCCCGACCCATGGTCATTTCTTGGGGTTCTGGGGAGGAAGAGGTATCAGGCACTGCTGTGGTGCTGACTGTCATGATGGTGACAGGAGATAATGGCCTTCTCGAGGTAGCAGAGGACGCTTGGCTGCTGTCTGGAGACTTGGTTCTGGAAATAGTTGTGATGGTGACTGGAGATTTGGTTCTTTCTGGACCCTGATGACCATTGGTGGACCTTCCCCGAACTGTAGCAGAGTGTGTTGGAATGATTGTAATTCTTGATTTAGGTTGTGATGGGTTGACGTTTGGTGGCGTTGTTGCTGAGAAGACATCCTCAGCAGTGGTGCTACTGATTTCAAGGGTAGCCATATTGTTTTGGTGGTCCGGTGTCACTCGGATGTGTAAAGGCTGCCCTTGCTTGTGGGCCATAGTCAGGTTTGGATTTCCACTAATATTTGTTTTTTCCAGGCTGGTTTCTTGAGAGTTGGTGTCTTTCTTCCTCATCCAAGGAATCCAGGATTTCTTCATACTGAAATCACTTCCAGATGAAGGGGAACGAACAATGCCACCAGCCTTTTCTGTTGGCTTCTTTAGACTCTTCTGCCTTAAATTGTTCATGATGTGATTCTCTTCTTGAACAGACTTCCTAATAAATCCAGCCGGAGTATCTTCCTCTGTTGGCCCATTGGACAATGCTTCTGTCTGTACCCCAGTGGACGTGACAGCAACGTCCACCATCCTCCTTCCATTCAAACTGGGCCTTAGTGCACGACTGTGACGCTTTGCTATCTCCAGTTCTTTGGTTAATTGGAGAACTTCAGTGCCCATGCTTTTGGCTTTCACTTCCTCTTCAAAGAATCTCTGCTGCAGGACTGAGTAATCTACTTGTAGTTGAGAAAGTTGGTCCTCCTTGTGCATCAGTTCATGTATCTTTTCCTTGAGAGCTACAACATCCGCCTGCATCTCCCTGGTTTTGGCCTCCTCTCGTTTGTATTGTTGTCGCAGGTCTTCCTCCTGGCTGTTCTCCTCTCCTTTCTCAATCGCTTTGTTCCGTGCTATTTGACTCCTCATGGCCTCCACTTGCTGGGAAAGGATGTTGGCTTTGTCTTGTTCTGTTATGAATCTTTTCTCCAGAATGTCGTATTGATCCTCTGTTTTGATCAGATCTCCCTCAACCACTTCAAGTTGTTTGAGGCGATTTCTTAGGTGCTCAATCTCAAAGGTTAGCTCTTTAATTTTGTTATCTTCTCTTTTCCCAGTATCAGGTGCTCTTCCTTGGTCACATTTCACCAATTTGTTTGCAGATAGTATTTCTGTCTGCTCCAAACTGTCCAACCTCTTTTTCATTTGGCTGACCTTTGAAAGAAGATCTTTTGTTTTATCAGTTTCAAATCCCAGTTTGGTGTTGAGGTCCTTCTTTTCTGTCGTCAGGCAATCAACTTTTGTTTCCATTTCTGATTTTAACTTCAAGAGTTTTTTGCTTTCCTCTATCAATTTCTCTGTCACCTCCATAACCTTACTCTGCTCATCTTTGACCATCTTACTTAAGTCCTCCTTTTTCTTTTCATCTGATGTCATTCTTTCCACCAAAGTCTTTCGCTCCTCCATTAAAGCTACAGTCAAAGACTTCAGCTTACCTAAGTCATCCTTCAGGTTAAGCTCAGACTTTTCTAACTTGAGTTCAGAGGATTCAAGCTCTTTCATTCGGATCTTGAGCGTGACAACTTCCTCAGAGAGCTCTTTGGTCAGGCCCTTCTCTTTTTCTAAAGCAGCGTATAATTGAGCAGACTCATTCTTACTTATGTTAAAGGCACCTTCAAGTTTCTCCAACTCTATCATTCTTCTCTGGAGTTTCTCCACCTCTATCCGAAGTTCTTTACTTTTGCTGTTCTCCTCCTGCAGCTTCTTTCTGAGCTCCTTGCATTGATTTTCAGTTCGGGTGATCTCCTCATCGTTTCCTTCCATCTCCAGCACACGCTTCCTTAAATTCTCTAGCTCGCTAATTAAGTTAGAGTTTACACACTCTCCTTTGCCATTAATGCTCTGCTGCAGTTCCTCTTCAGACTTTCTCAAGGCCTTGTTGCTCTCCTCTATCTCATCCACTGTACGCACAAGCCCTAGAATTTTTGAATTGAGTTGACGGTTGAGGAGCTCCTGACTGGCGAGCTTAGAGCTCATCTCTTCATGCTGCTGAGCGAGTGTGACAGTTTTTTCTCTAAGCTCGGCCTCTAAGCCTAGAACCCTGTGGGCATCTTCCTGAGCGTGCTCCCTGGTTTCACTTAGTATCTTCCTCTGCTGCTGAAGCTGCTGGCTCAGTTCCTGGACCCGCTGAGTCTGTTGGTCCATTTGCTCCAGGTGTTGTTGGCGTTCATTGACCAACATCAGGGCAAATGATTTTAGTTTCACCAGCTCCTCTTGCACTTTGGCCAGACGTTTAGAATGCTCCTTCTCCTTTTTCACCTGGTAGGCTTTTTCGTTGTCAAGCAGCCTCTTTAGTCTAGAAATGAAAATAGGAAAAATCAAGGTTGTGCATTAGTTAATCATCTAATAAATCTAATTGTTACTAGTTTCTTGCCGTGTTTCTGCATTAAATGCTGTACTATAAAAATATGAATCCCTTTTATTCAATTATGTATTTTCCGAGCAGAGATTTAATGGTCATTTCAGTAACAATTTCTCATCCACATATTATTATGACAACTTTTACTACTAGCATTACTTATAACACATTTTCTGTATGGCAGTGGAAAACATTATCTTTGTAACTTTTGCTTCACATTTCTATCTACAATGGATTTTTATGCTGCTCAGGTAGCTGATGATTAGATACAGCTCACTGGCAATACAGAACAAGCAGGTCAGCACAATTAACACTTAAGCCAAAACCAGAGTTAAATATTGCATCCAGCTCTCCCAAAGTACTTCCTTCGGCTTAAATTAGGGTAGAGACTAAGACACTGATGTTTGCTATCACCTTGTGGGCTTCTTTTCTCTTTTCTACTTTCTGGTCTGATAATGTTGATTCATGCTGCTCCAATCAAATGCATGCAAAACAGAGTGCAATGTTGCATGTTCTTCCTCAGCATCAGCACAAACATTTCAAGACCAGATATAAGCCATAAACCTTTGTAATGCAAAAGACACCAAATAGTCCATAAACAAGTATTTTCATCTCCATTTGAAAGGAATCGCTTGTTTCAATGCGTCATCAAATGTAAATGCAATCAGAAAAATAATTCAGTCAGAACTTACCACTGATGTTCTACAAGCAACACACAAGCTTAATTATAGTGATACAAAATCCAATCAGGATGCGTGACAAGTAGCCAAGGCCTCTTTTTGCACAAAATATCCTCTGTCACATTTCAAGCATGCTTGTTTAAGGACTATGAAAGGTGATTTACTACGGTGCAGAACCATCAGACCTCTGGTGCGCGATGTCACCTCATCCTTATAAGGCAGTCATGTGTGTCTGTGTGTGCGTGTGTATGTGTGTGTGTGTGCGTGTGGAAAAAAGTGAGAGAGACTGTGCACTGTTCTACTTTGGACTGTGAAAGGGGTGGGATTTTTGCCACAGGAGGAGTGCTCTGCAAAACTCCCCCAATTTTCCTGCTTCCATGCAACACTGGCATGTTTGAGTGAAGGCCAGTCCAAACAATTTTCCAGACAGTTTAGTCCTTACTGAGTAAAACATCACACCGTTTGTAGTTCTTCACAAGTTCATTTGAGGATTTCTCAGTTTTCTGACACTTTAAGGGTAAAACCATTAAAGGAAATAGGAGGGATTGTTCATTGTAGTTCCCCTTGAGGGGAAACTGGACTAGCACCGGTTTCCGTGAGATGAGGGAAACAGATACGGAATGGTTGGATGTGTCCTTTTTTAAGGTGAAGAAGATTGAAGATGACAAAATGTAACCATGACAGTCAGCTTATAAGAGGCTATTGGGATGCACAGCACTGGACTTTAATATATTCTGATAGAGCCTAAGTAATCACATCATCATCTCCGACATAGTTATCAATTAGAAAATGATGATTGAATAAAGGCTATATACAGTAGCTTGAGCTACCAATGAGAGACAGTCAGGTCAAATTGTTGTGTTTTGATGACAAAGCAAAAAAACGGTCTAAAGCTGTGAATCCATCTTTGACCTCATGATGCAGTGATTTAATTTGTATGGTGATTCCCACACAATTTTGTTTTTATTACAAATAAATTGTAAAAAATAAATAAAAATGCAGAGCCATGTTCCCAATACTAGATATTAATTTAGCAGCTAAAACGTTTTTCAATACATTGAAAGTTGAATTGTGCTGATGAGAACTAAAAAACACATGGAATCATGGCACAGCATTTGAGTCTGTGTTTCCTGCGGAATTTGCTCAAAGGCAGTGAAGACCCTCTTGTCTCCAAAGGCTGTGGATTGAAGAAGACAAGAGATGCCAAAAAGCTGTCATGACAATAATGTGTTGTGGAGAATTTATCTCACTTGACTGAAAAAACAAATGTGTGAAGCATTGCTAACATGCAGTAAGACTGGTGTGCTGTTAAGAGAATCAAACTAGAGACAAAGTGGCCATTAGGCAACCATAATAACTGTACCGTGCATAATAACTGTTGGACCTAATAAGACTCATGGTGACAGGTACAGACACCAAGTAGTGTGACAACCAGTCCTTACCCCCTTTAGTGTACCAGACGTATACATTATGTTTGGGTCACGATCAAGAAGGCCATAGGGATGAGTGAAAATCTGATGCCACGAGATGCTGGCTAAGGACTTTTTTTTTTAATCAGTCAAAACTATGGCCTGACTAACTGGATTTCCTCCACCCAGTTCGACACAAGTGTTTGGCAACAATATGCCGTTAGATGGTGCCAAAGCAGCGTTTTTATATTACACATGACTTTGGGCTGAGCAAAAAACCATAAAATACCCCAGTTTCTTGGCCTTTAATGGAGACCCCCCCCCCCTCAAATAAAATAAATAAATAAATTAATAATATAAATGAATAAAAAAATCATCCTAGTCTATATTACATTTTAAACACTAAGCCCATTACTAATAACCTCAAAGCAGACCTGATCTTGTCAGCCATATCTTGCAAAGATAGATAGATGAATGTTGATGCAGGAACAATGATATACTGTATACAGTAAAACAGTAGGCTATGTGCATAAATTACTTAAGTTGTTTGCCAGTTATGGTCAATTATTGTCCTGTATAACTATAATACTGATAGTCTGTACATGATGTAAAATAACTAAGAACATAATTTGATGTTTACAATTCATTATTAGTTTAACATCTAATGCAAATCAACATTTACAACTATTGCACATTAATCTACACATCTTTCCAAAAGTGGAGTTTGTTCCTCTATTAAGTATCAATCACTTGATACTTAAGGTTCTTGACATACAAATTGATGTTATCTGAGAGGTGTTAATTGCTGATGTTTAGTATGAAAGAGCTTATTTTGGTGCACATTTTCTGCATTCCTGTGACTTTTAGGCACACAACCATTTATTGTTGAACGCTGGAGGACATCATACCAATGGAAAATTAGATGTTTCCATTTCATCTAAGGGGGAGAAAAAGTAGGACAGTACCAACCTTTCAGATATAACAGAAATGCATTTTTCTCTATGTATTTCTCGAACGGGAATCTTGCATGTATTTGTTTTTATTTGTATTTTGTATTTACTCTATATGCACGGAACACTTGCCTTACATTTTTTCCATATATAATTGTATCCTTTTGGCAGATTACCATAGGCCTATGGTGAAAGACTTGATTGTCATCAAATGTAATATGTCTTAAATTACCTATATTTACCTTTTGAGATACCCAAACTATGGTAATGGCGTCTCAACAAGCTTTTGTACCATGATGCATATAAAGATGTTGAACTAACTTTCATGTATAAAGAGTGCAGCTAAGTAAATACGACTTAAGCAAAGAAAAGAGTTCTTGTCACAGCCACTTAGTCAGGCTTGACATTAAAGTCGAAGATTATTCTTTCCGATGTGCCTTTGATTCTCACTCATGCAGGCATTCGCTGCAGGGGAGAAAGATTAAAAGGTCAACAGAAATATTCGCTCCTCACGCACTTGTTTATTCGGCTTCTGTTTGACAACAACACACTTGTCTCTTTGAGGAGTGTTCATTTTTTACACTTTGAATGCTTGAGCATTACCAGCATTAACACATTACCAGCACTAAACAAAGGATCTAGAAAGTCAAACCGATGTATGCTTCTCATAGCTTTATGGGGGCAAATTATTTCTGTAACTTTATGATGCTTTGAAGTCCATCAATTTTACGTTTTCTTTGGCTTTTTCTTGTGTTTTGGATAGGTGCGTGGGGTGGGATGATAATGATAATAATAATTGAACTATCTCATCTGTCACTCGTCATCCATAGTTAAGAGTGGATGTTTATATACAGAATGTGTTTAATTGTTTTGCTGTCCACAATGGTTCTTTTTACTCTTCATAGCAACATTACAATTAAGTGAAATTCATGAAGTCTTTAAACAAGTGGACTTTCCTCGCCATACATGTTAACTTTGAGAACACGTTTTCCTTTTTACAGTGTATTTAAACATGTAAAACATTTTATGATGGCAACGGTTAAACGACATTTCAATTATTTCCTAAAATCTGAACAAATTAGAGTGTCCTAAATCAATTTGTGATCTATTTTGGAGGTTACACTGAATGTGTATAATCCTTCCCTCAGCAAAGCAACTACCAATTATTCTCCTTCATATGTGAGTGCTTTAATTAATTAGTAAGGGGTGAGTTTGTGTATACATTCAGTGTCGATAAACAGCTCATTTGATCTGTGTGAGGTCCTCCATGTCCACGTGATGGAGTATCCATGGTGTGTGGCACCTCTCCCTGTGTCTCCATCAAACTTCCCATGGGCAGTTTCCCTCATGGCCCAAATGGAAAGGTGTTGTTTCTATTTTGTACAGCCCTTATCTCCTTCAGTGAAGAACCAGACACCTTACACAACTAAAGTTTCCATGCTGCACACCGCTTAAATAGTAGTTTGTAATATTTAATATTTTTGATTGCCTTGTTTATCTATTTAAGAAGGGCCAAATTCAAACACTTATCAAAAACATGCACTTTAGTTGTAATCACTGCCAACTTCATAACCACAATACAGACGCCTTTATAAGCTATACCCCAATATTGAGTCAGTCTACTGTAGGTACACGCACTGACTCACTCCTAAAATCCAGATTCCCTAATTGTATCAACGTCAGTGAACAAATTCCGGTTGAATTTGTAATAAATAAATAAAAAGGTGGAAATACAATTTAACCTAAATACTAGTAATTGGAGAAGACTTTTTAGAGCTTTATTTACACCTGTGATGTCCAAACTCGGTCCTTGAGAGCCGGAATCCTGCAGGTTTTGGATGTTTACCTGCTCCAACGCACCTGTTCCAATGAACAGGATCATCATCAGGCTCATGCAGAGCTTACTGATGAGCTTCAGGTGTGTTGGAGAAGAGAAACATCCAAAACCTGCAGGACTCCTGCCCTCTAGGACTGAGTTTGGACACCACTGATCTACACCAGTGGTTCTCAACCGCGGTTCTCAAGTACCCCTATCCAGCCTGTTTTCCATGTCTCCCACAGCCAACACAGGTGTTTCAAGCGATCAGCTAATCAGCAAGCTCTGCATGAAGCCTGATAATGATCCTCAGCTGTGTTGGCTGTGAGACATGGAAAACAAGCTGGATAGGGATACTCGAGGACTATACTATACGGTGTCCAAAGCGTTTTACAACTTATAATCAACGGACGCACTGCAGAATAGTTGTTCTTTTAAGTCTTACATCTTTAAATTTCAGTTTTAGTAATACAATTACAGGTATGTCCGTTTTTGAACAAAATTACTTAAATTTTTATTTATTTTTTAAATCTGAATACACAATAAATGAATGCTACATTCATTTAATGTACAGTAGCTAGCTGGGGTGGACCATAGATAGGCCTATATTAGCTATAGAGTAAGCCGTGTTTGTCTCCAATAAGTTGATTATAACTCAATTAATTGTATTGCGATTTTGACGCGGATTGGTTTACACTATTACAAACATCTGACATGCAGCTATGACACAAGTGACGTGTCATTTTATAATCGGGGCTTTAACATAGAGAGCATTGCGGGACCCCTTGTTCAACACCGAGTCACTCAGAGTGAAGGCTCTATATATAGCAATCTATGCCGACGGCCTCTTGCCTGAAATAAATGTGTTTTGCTTAATTGTTCAAAATGATCGCGCAATTCAAAATGTCATTCGCAGCTTTGCAACTTGTTGCACTGTTAGCATTTGAACTAACAATCGGGAAGAAAAAAGCCCCGGGATCAACATAGCATTTGTCTTTGCTTTACGTCACTGGACAAGAGTTGCAGGGTGCCATGAAGAGATTCATTCAATTAATTTCAAAAATACATCACAAAAGTAGTAGCGTTCCCATGGTAAAGTCATAGAAAGTGGACTGGTGCTAAACAGTTTCATGTAAACAACATGCAGGTTCTGATGTCATCACTCCATCTGATCTGGGTCCGCAAATTCAGATTTTATTTTTGATTTGCCGGGCCCACTTGAACAAAGGTTTGAATTACCACCCATTTGTGTACATCAATAGTATATGTCTGTGTATTAAATGCAAAATTTTGTTATTCGTGGGTCCGGTTCGGGACAGTCCCAATCAACGCTACAATCTTGATAATGTTTGGACATGTTAGCCCACATCCAGTGTGTCTTTCCTCACCTTTCTCTCTCTTGCTCAAGTAGATTGGTAAAGTCATCACTCTTGTTCATGTAATCAACGTGTTTGCGCTTCTCGCTGTCCAGCTCATGTACTGTGCGACGGTGGCACTTTTCAGCAAGCAGCAACTGACCCAGCATGCGCCTGTAGGTTTCCCTGTGCTTCTCCTGCAGGCGCTCCAGCTGCAAAAAAAAAGCACAAAGAACAATGCACAAGCGGTGTTCATTTCAAGAGACATGATAATCAAAAGATTGCTGTGACTGACCTCAATCATGGGCTTATGGTATACACTGTGGGTGTGTGGCGGAGTGCCGGTGATGAGGCCGTCCCTCTGCAAGGCCTGGATGGCCGAGCTACCTGCTGCACAGCTGTCTGCTGATGCAACGGTCACTTGAGGGGTTTGCTTGGATTTTAGCATGCCGATAACATCTTCTCTTGCCTGCAGTCATACAGAGATATAAAAATATTAAAATAGCATAATGCAGCTTGAAGTGCTAAAAAAAAACTGTAGGAAATTATCAAATGTGTTGTAATTGGTATTTTTCTCAAAAATGAATGGATTTACTTCACTAGTTTTTGGGTTGTTATGCAGCAGCCATTTCCCCGAAACAAAACATACAAAAATGGGTTCTAGGTCAGAGTTTACTGGATCATCTATCATCATAGCAAAATGTTGTAATCACCAAGTAATTCATCACTTAATTAGTGATATATTGGCAATATAATACAAAGGAGGAATTTCGAACATGTTTTCTTGAGCTTTGGTAAAACGAAGCGTCATCCTTGACCACAAGATGGTGTTGTAGAACAACTTTTCCCATTCAGACTCTGTCCTGTGCATACTTTTAATACTATGTGCTCTGTGCTTACAAGCTAAAGTTAGTGTTTACAAATATTTAAAAAGTGAGACCTAACTGAATCATTGTGACATCAAAACACTGGCATCTGATCAGATAAGATGTTGAAGACTTCTCGCAAGCCCACCTGAATCTCTCCTTCCATAATCCCCAGCAGTTTGAGCAGATCCTGTTTAGACAGGTTCATGACAGCA
This sequence comes from Vanacampus margaritifer, assembly GCF_051991255.1. Classification (NCBI taxonomy): domain Eukaryota; kingdom Metazoa; phylum Chordata; class Actinopteri; order Syngnathiformes; family Syngnathidae; genus Vanacampus; species Vanacampus margaritifer. The sequence continues at coordinate 54,070,689 of NC_135432.1, read as the reverse complement.
CCTCCTTTTTCTCCAGTCTTTGAGTCCATCAGTGTCTGCTCTTCGTCAAATATCACCTCCTTGTTATCTTCACCCTCCTGTTGCTGAACTTTGGCTTTCATGTTCTTCACAGCAATACACACATCCTGCTCATGGCTGATGTCACGGTCATCCTGCGGGACGCCGAGCACCGCGTTGGTCGGCCGTGCCACCTCACTGCTTTTGGATCTCATCTCCCACCTAGGCCAAGGACAGAGAACAAAAAGTATGTAATCTGACTTTTAAAGAACATCAAACATGTCCTTGTTTTTTCTTGGTTACATCTAACCATCCATTTTCTGTAGTGCTTGTTCTCATAAAAGTAGCAGGTGAGCTGGAGGCTATCCCATCTGATTTTGGGTATGAGGCTGTATCCACTCCAGAACTGGTTGCCAGCCAATTGTGGTCACTCATACTCCCATTTACACCTGTGGGCAGTTTAGAGTTTTCAATGAACCTAATGAATGGTTTTGGAATGTGGAGAAAACTGGAATACCCGGAGAGAATTTGCGCTTAACCAGTCAGTCATTGCCGCCATCTAAAGCTCCCTATCTGACAAATTTTTCTAATCCTAATTTTGCACCATTATTCATGTAAGAGGCTGATTTGCTCCCTTATAACCGTCATGATTTTAACACAGGTAGAAAGAAACCTGTGAGTGTGCTCATTGTTCACAAACACACACACACGGACACACACACACATTGTGGTTCATCAAAATGGGAGTGTGTGTTTCTAATCTCAACCTGTCCTTCAGACAAGTCATGTTTGTGATCTTTTTAACTTACATCATCTAAGTGCCCAAAAAAACATCGTTAGACAGAAGAATTTTTTGTTCCAAAATATAAATCAAATGCAAAAGCGATTACACAACTGGGAATGCTATCCTGTATGGTAAATAGAGAACAGTATGCCTTTGTACACTTGATAGAATCACATTTACAGTACAACAATATGCATTATAGAGAGCTTGTCTGTTAAAGATTCTGGCTCAGGAGAAAGTGAAATCTTAACAGCACCAACTTTAATGGTGCTTGAAACTGACCTTTTTGAAGCTTCCCCTATTTCCAGTGGAAATAAGCCCTTCACATTAGGGGGAAGAACACGAGATTGGACCGTATCGCTCAGTTCAAAGAGAAAAGATAAAGAGTCAGGACAAAATTACACATGACGTGCATGCCTCATCTTACCTCTGGAAGTTCACACAGTGCTACTTGATTTCCATTACCTGCTATCTATCTGCATACCTGTAATCTTTGGGTCACATGCAAACCAGCAGGGCGCACACAAGTGCTCCCAGAGCTCAGCATCAGCACATTTGAATGAGGCATGACAAATGTCCTGATGACTTTAAAGTTTGCCCGTCTCGGCACGAGTGGTGAAGCATGTGTAATGCTGTGAACAGTGTTGACAAAATCAGCCGTTCACTGGTTTATTTTTATATACTGGGCTGATGCCATGATGATCCACATTACTACGGTACGGTATCTGTTGCTCTCATGTTACAGGGTCACTCTTCATGGTGCAACAGAGCAAGCTGGCTGCAAACTGTCTAAGTTAAGAATATATCTCATCGTTAACTGATGTAAAGCATGGGGAAAATCATTAAGGAAATCTTCACAACAAAACGTATGCAAACAACTTGCATTGTACTGTAAAAAAATTTGACTTTTAAAATTATTAAAACGAAGATACGGATGTATGTATAGTATGTCTGGTGATTCTATAATTGAGGTTTTGAGCTTATTTGAGCTTATTTATTCAATTGTTCCTGAATGCCATGATGCTAGTGAGGATCAGTGGTACAGACTATATTGTGGATATTGTGTTTCAGGTAAAAACAAACACAAAAAAAACAGAAAAGCTGAGCGCAAAGTCAGATCAAAACAAATACCATACAGATGTCTATATCTGATTTCTTTGTGAGTTCCCCAGTATTAGTTACTTCACAGGTGCAGTTAGAAAGGGATGTTTGCATCATTGTGGGAGTGAACACAGCCAACTCACTTATTGGTCAATGAAAGCGACTCCAGCCCTTCTCTTTAAATTCAGCGCAGGTGAGGCATGCACACATTCTTTGACATTGTGGAAGCAGAAACTCACACGTGAAGTACATTTATAAGGAATTGCAAACGGAACTCCACAAGTGGATGACGTTAAGTTGGCTTGAGCATCACAGATAACTGCTGTGAAGTGGGCACTTGGTGACCACCTCCCACTACGATCGTTATTATCTGTATCCGAACCCTCCCACATAACTGTGTCGCGGCCCATGGTGGTGTTTCAATAAATGTCAGGTGGACTTGAATTTTGAGCTGATTATGAATTTTGAGAGTCTGACAATTACATTAAAGGATGAAAAAACACTTCTGTCAATGCTTGTTTCGGCAATTTTTCAAAGTTTCTGAATTCCCACTTCTGACAAATATAATAAAGGTGACAATAACAGTGATGTGTTCAATGATTAGATTTCTACACTGATTCAGAGGGTTTGATGTACACTGTAGTCATATTTATGAATGAAATATGATGGCATCCACCACCGCACATATCAGCAGAGAGCATAACTGTCTGCCTGCACCTCGGTCAAATTCACCAAAATCGCGTTACGCCAACTGCACCACAACTTAGACCTGCTTTTAGCTGGTTTAAGGTTTAGTCTTCTTTCTGTCACCAAATTGTCAGGAGAGTCAGGGACTGTCGGAATGCCCAGCATTTCGCAGTGAAGTCTGCCAAGTTCCTGAACATGGTAAACTAGACTTTTCCCAACATGAAAATGAAGTGCGCCAGTTTTTACACTGAGTACACATGTGCCTGTCTCCGAAAAAATAGCCCTCAATGTGAACCTTTTCAATAAAAATTTGAACTCTGATAATGAGACTGTGTGGGCTCTATTCATGACATTGTTGTATTGTTGACAAGTCTTCGTTAGTCAGCCAGGATAGCAAGAATTTGTCATCCCTTCGATGCCTTTTCTGTTTGATCCACCTTGCCGGGTCATTGAAGCCTTGACTGCATTGAATCCTCCTGAGCAACAAATGGGCATTCCAGAGTCACGTGCGCTACATTCCAGTTTGGCATTCAGCACTCCCAGTTGTCTTAATGGAGAATAAAAAAGAGCAGTCAGACAATCAGACTTTAGTCAAAGGTCTTTGGTGATGACCCGACTGCCCACACCACACATTCACAACATTACTGATTGTTTGGCGTCCAACATAGCGCAGTGTTATATCTTGTGACAGAGCCAGTGAGGCCTCAAACAAAGCCTAAATTTAAAATGGGAGCCCGAATGTAACTCATGGCAAGTCCAGCTGTCACATAGACGTACATACATACAAGTATTTATAGCGCGTCATTCCAAAGAGAAAAGAAGGAGCTGTAAAGTATGTCAGTGGTCAGTGGGTGGATACCACCAATGGATGGTTGCTACATGACTTTTATCTTTGGTCTAAATTTGTTTTTGTTTTTAAATTCCGTTCTTTTTTTTTAAACTCAATGTATCAAATATACAAAATAGCTTCTACATAGTGTCATGTAAAGTGGTGGCAAATACTAGCTATTGTAAACAGTTAACATGAACATGTTGATTTTGTATTCAGCACAGTATTTGTTTTTATCAGTGAGAGAGGATAGATTATGTCAGGGAAGGGCAAGTGCAACTAAACCATGTCTGCCATCTAGTGGTAAACAATAATATTACAACTTAAAACAAATATCAACCCATGCATATTTGTGGTTAAGCACCTGTAGATTCCCAAATTTGCAGGGTTTTTCCCCCAGTTTTTTTTTTATTATTATTATTCTTGGGGGTATTTTCCTAAGTTTTGTTTCCCATTTCCCCCCTGTTTTTTTGTGGGAAATAAGTAATGTGTATCAGCGTTTTATTATTATTATTTTTTAAGAATTGTTTGGGCTTTTAAAGAAGAACAAAATAACAATAATCATTTTTGGGGGAGGGGATGGAAATTAATGAAGGAGCCACTCAGACTGTGGTCGGGGCTTCCAAAACTCTTAATATTAGAATTTGTTGTCGATAAAGGAATAATCTATCATTATTTTTTAGAGATTTATTGAAGGGATGAGCGAGTACAAAATGCCCAGCCTTATTTCAAGGTGTCGGTACTCACAACGGCGGCCAATACTAGTATGGCAGTTTTTTGATCAGGAACTAGAAATGAGAAGAATAGAAAATTGCCATTAATTTCATACAATTTTTGTTGTTGAAAAAATGCTATATTGAGGTGTATAGGTCTTGCTTTACAATTAATTATCTGTTGTTGTTTTTTTGGGGAAATACTACGTATGAAAACTAATGCTGGTATCATTCGGCTACTTTGTATCTGTATCGTGACTACTCAAGTGTTGAGTACTCGTACTGGCATCGGTCTGAACACTGACAATTTTATAGCATCCATCCAGCCATTTTCTTTAATGCTTCAACAATTTAAACTACGTCGGCTGTGTACTAATCACCACTATGTTATTTATTTGTTTTAACCTAAAATATATACAGTGATACAAGTCACAGTAGCCTTGTTTTTTCTATGCAGTGTGATGATCTGTGATCCTAATACTCCCTGTGACTAAATAAGGAAATAACATTTCTAGTCTTTGGCAGCTTGCTTGGTTAGCTGCAGTAAAGGCCCATTTCATTCTGACATGAGAGATAAAGCCAGCCAAGATTTTCAAATTTGATATTTGAATCTGTATCTGCGCCTTAGAGTCAGCATTTCATGAAAATTTGGCAAGCTTGTTGCCGTTCAGGGGTACAAAGCAACAGTACGTTCCAGCATTTTGATGGACAGCGCGTTCCGGTCTAGACGACCAGTGACCTCACGGGTCAGATTTTACGTAACTGCCGTGTTCTGGGAAAATTAAGTTGGTATGCAAGCTGTTCAAGTAACAACTGTAACTCGTACATCAATAAATCACCTTAAAATACCAAATGTCAGCAGCATTTTTTTTTACCAAACTGTATAATTATGATAAATTGTTGCATGTCACGTTTGTCAAAGCGACTTCTTCAGTTGGCTGGATTTTTTTTAAAGTTTTTTTTTTTGCTTTTTACTTCGGTTATGCAACAAAATAATCAACATATTAATCAATTATTAAAAATAATCATTTGTTGCAGCATTAAGACCTAGACTTATATCTACTTTTTGTGGTGTTGTTGAAGACTTCTGGAGATGCTTTAATACAAGCCAATGCACCTTTGGCTAAATTAACCATATCCTAATAATTGGGTGGGCAGTCAATCCAGAGATCCAACTTTTTGTATAGAATTAAAAAGTTGGTTTCAATTGTACATCCTCTTTTAATGTTGAATGCTTAAATCATTTGAAAGTTCTGTGCAAATTTCAAAATGAGCAGTGCACTTATGACAATGCTCAAAATTGTTCACTTGATGATTAAAAGTGAACAGGAGGGAATATTAGTAGAGTGGTGGGATAATTTGTTTACATGGTTGTGGAGTAGTAAAGGTCTTCCAGCAGCTTGTTGTCATATAAGATTTACAACCTAAGTGTATGGTCCTTCTTAGCACTGCTCATGTATGTTTATAAGCTTGTTTTTTTCCTTGTTGTTGTCCTCCCCCCATAATTCTCAGTTCAGAAGTGATGCAGTTGCACAGGATGCTGTTGTCAGTGTGTCTACGTTCTGAACAAATGAACCAAAGTGGAACCTTCAAAATCGATCACAATCTGTTCCATGACCCCAGTTAACCTCCAAGTTGCTCTTCATTTCAAAAATGTTTCCATAACAAACAGTATAGAACATGTCAGTAATTAACTTTCATTGTGTTTATCTTTCCCTGACGGATTTTATTTAGCACAATATTATTCCTTTTGAGAAGGATGGCAGGGTGCAACTAGTTATCTTACAGAGACATGCAACCCACCACCCAATATTGGACTTGGAACCCCTCTGACATCATAACCTGTTAGGCACCAATTAGCAGCTAATCCAACGTTTATAGCCAGTGTGCTTTGCCGCCAAGCCATTCAGGATCAAATGATCTGGAGAAGATCTTAAGTTGCTATGGAGTCTGAAGACTTATTTTTAAACCAAATGAGTTATGAGTACCAGTGATCTGTGAAACATCCAAAATTGTCTAAACTGCATTTTTGGAATTCAACTGCATGGGCTCTTATATGTTTAAGAGCTGCGCATGTGTCGGTGACAGCTGTTGTTGAGGCCTACCAGACTCCGAGAGAAGACGCTGGTAGTACTGACATTTTCAAGCATACTTCAGTACGTGCGCAGAACCACTCATGCTGACACCAATACCTTTCTAGTTAGTAATACCTTAGAGTAGAATTTCTGATGTAAAAAAAAAAAAAAAAGTTTTTTTTTTTTGGGGGGGGGGGGGTTGTTTTGTTGTTTTTATCCAATCTTTCTTGTTTTCAATTATAACAAGGTACCACACTAAAACTCCTTGCCAGCCTGAAATCCAGCTCCTGTTAAACAGTTGACAACACTAGATATCGTTTTGCATTCCTATTGTATGCTATGTGAAGGCTATGTGTGACACATTAATCACTGCCATTGACGGTTATAGACGTTAAAATTCATTTTAACTATTTTGATTAATTTAACCTTTTTTTCCACATTTGTTAACAAAAGTATGCTAGATTTTTTTTTATCATACATTTAGAACAGATATAAAATTTGTGATTAATCGTGAGTTAACTAGTGTTATCATGCAATTATTTACGATTACGATTTTAATCATCTTTTCTATTTAAAAAAAATAAATAATAAAAAATAATAATAATAATAGTCATCTTTTTTATTTAACAAAATATTTTAATTATTTTTTCATTTTTTTTATAATCTTTTCTTTAAAAAAATATTGTATTTTTTCATTTTTAATCTTTTCTTTTTTATAATTGTAAGTGTTTTGTCCTCTTTTAATTATTTGAATTATTTTTGTAAATTATTTGAATTATTATTTTTGAATCATCTTTTCTTAAAAAAAATAATTTTAATTATTATTTTTTAATTTTCAATATTTTTTTCTATTTTTAATATTTTCTTTGTAAAAAATAATTAAATATTTATTTTTTAATAATCTTTTCTTTAAAAAAATAGATTATTAAAAATTGGGGGCATCCGGCGATTAACATTTTTAATCATAATTCATCGGATGACTTCTCTAGTTAACTCACGATTAATCACAAACTTTATATCTGTTCTAAATGTACAATAATACATTTTTTCCTAGGTTTTCGTACTTTTGTTAACAAAAGTGGAGAAAAAAAATTTTACTTATAGAAATAAAGGGAATTTTTGACATCTATAGCCGTCAATGGCAGTGAATGAGTTAAAGCTACAGTAAATGTAATGTTCTATATTAAGGACATGTGAGTGAAACCAATCCTTAGTTACAACCAGATATGTGGCCTTGTGGTTCTAAAGCTGGAACAGTTACAATGTGTAAGCTTGTCAACACCAAGCAATACCGATATTAAAACTTCAACAATCTTACAAGGAAAATTAAGGCATTGAATACAGTATATTGATTAATGAATACAATAATATAGTACATACTGTACTATAATACAATTTCCATTACACTAAACTAGTCTTTCTCAAATGTGGCGGGGTGGGGGTCTGGGGTTGTGATGCCACGCGTGTGACCCCAGGGAACAGTTTTATTGTTTTGTTTTTGTTCGCCTTGCTAGAATAAAGTGTAATTGCACATTTACCACAGTAGGAAGCAGTGGCACTATCATTGTCAGGGGGTCAGGAGTATTAGCTCCTCTGCAGAGGTGTACTTACCAAAATGTTTATAGACAAATGATCTTATTTATAGTCATGGCAGAGAGTTGGGTTTGTGTGACATGTTTTCTTCTTCCGAGGGTCATGACAAAAAATAATAATTGAGAAGCACCGCACTAAGCACGAAAGGGCAGCTATAGGAATAGAGTTAATATAGTGCAGGCAACTGTAAATGTGTCAAGCACTAATAAAAGCAGAACACATTCTTGCCATCATTATTTCAAGTTGTGGTTTCATTTATCATTTTATGTGTTAAATTTTAGCAAGTCCATAATCACACACACACCAGAATAGTTTGACTCTAAACATGTACCGTGTGAATGTCAGTTAGAAAGGGCGACCCGGCGTCATCCATCATGTTCACTTTTTAGAGTCTAAATAAAACATATAAGCATACACAGAACAAACTATTGCTGAGCTTCAACCCTAATAGAACAAATAATGAGCTAAATTCTGTCGTGTGTCACGAGTCAATGCAGCTCTGGCACACACTCACAGTTGGACAACTTCAGATTCCAGGTTAAATCTTGGACACCATCTAACACTAGAAAAATTTACACTCTTAGTCATTTACAAGCCGATAATTGCACTACATTCGCAAATGTATCTTTTCCAAGTGGCCATTTGGGTGCACAGTCAGCATTCCGTCAAGCCAAAATGCACTCTGAATGAGCTGAAATGAGGCACACAACAACATTAATGAGCAATACATTGCCACTGGTTCTCTTTGTGGCAATAGATCCCACATCAGCTGAGGAGGATGGTAGGCCGCAAGAAAGGAAGGGCGAGGGTGAGAGAAGAGTGAGGTGGCGCTCGGCTTCCGGACACTTGGCCGAATAAATCTTTGAAGGCGATGAAAGCCACCCCTAGGTTGGAATCCAATGCTGGCAGTGAGGCATGTTTCAGGTTTGTTTTTGGTATACTGTGGCGGTATACAGTCAGTATATGTTGACCAATGTATAGAGGATAGTGGCTGATGACCTCACGTAGATGAAATTGAGTTTATTTTAACAGCATTACAGGATGCACGCTGAATGAAATGTGTCATCCTGCTGCAGGATGCTAAGAAGAGGTGTGTGATTGTTTCCAATTTGTCAGTTCAGTGAAAAAAAAACATATCAGTTTTTGTTTGTTGTTTGTTGCAAACAACATGCACTCGAAGCTAGATGACGTAAGCGGACTCACATTCAAAGCAGGAAAACTTCAGTGTCATTATATTTGTCGTCATCAAAGTTAAGATGGACACGCACACACACACACACACACACACACACACACACACACACACACACACATACACAATTAAAAAAATAATTAAGATGGACTGTTCAGTGGATTTACAGTGGTTATTTTTTTACACTTGTGTGACATCTACAATTCAACTCATTTTCTGGTTAAGCCTTTATTATTTAAATTTAAGGTAGTGTTTTAGTTGTTTCACGTTTGAATATTAACAATGGTCCTGGTTAACTCATTTAATGCCATTGACAGCTATAGACATCAAAAATTCATTTGAACTATTTCTATTAGTTTCATTTTTTTTCTCAATTTTTAACATTTTAAAAAGAGTATGAAAACCTATAAAAAAAATTGTACATTTAGAACGGATGTAAAATTGGTGATTAATCGTGAGTTAACTAGTGAAGTCATGCGATTAATTAGGATTGCAAATTTGAATCGCCTGATGCCCCTAATTTTTTATAATCTTTAAAAAAAAAAAATAAATATATATATATATATATATTTTTTTAATAATCTTTTTTTTCTTTTAAAGAAAAGATTATTACAAATTAGGGGCGTCCGGCGATTACAATTTTTAAACGTAATTAATCGCATGACTTCACTAGTTAACTCATGATTAATCACAAATTTTATATCTGTTCTAATACATTATAAAAAAATCTAGGTTTTCATACTCTTGTTAACAAAAGCAAGAAAAAGTGTTAAACTAATAGAAACAGTTCAAATGAATTTTTGACGTCTATAGCCGTCAATGGCAGTGAATGAGTTAACTTTTACACTTTGCACTTGTAAACCAGTTTGGAATGCATCTAGCAACTCCTCCAGTGAATGTCCATAGACCTTATGTGACTATATGACTTCATGCTCATGACTCAGTCTGCTATCATCCTTCATTGTCTGTTGGGATTCTGCCCACATGCAAAAACTAACTAAATGGTCACATTCATGTATTGCAATAAAATGCCATTCATCCAGATATTTTATTCATGACCCTAACCACTCGTCATTGACGATCACAATGATGAAGCTATAGTAGCATGAACAACACAATATTTGAGTCAAGAGTGAACAATTTGTGAAAATTTTGAAATAATGATACATTGAAAACAAACCTTATTCATTCATAAAGTGAAGAAGAGTACTGGCTTAACTTAAGTAAGGCTTTTGTCTTCAATGATTGATAACAGTGAAACAGTCTTCTTCAGTCTGACAGGAGTTCAAATAAAAGAAAAGCGTTACCTGTTGTGCTGTCCTCCACGTTTAGTTGGCGCTCACTCTCCGTGGGTAATCCTGGCAATGTCGGGAAGTGAAGCATCCGCAAATATCCACTCGAGATGCCCTGTGGTGGTACTGGCTGTTGAGCATTGAGCAATCCCCGTGCTCCTTTCCTTCTCACTTGGTCAGATCAGGGAGGGAATAGAAGAAAGCAATAATGGAGCACTGTAACTTCCCACTCTTAACTCTATCGCTTGCTCACTCTCTCTCTTTTACCCTCCCTCCCTCGTTCACTCCCACAACCCATTCACTTCTGCTCAAACACAGCAATCCTTTCCAGAATACAATTGGGACAAGCATCGACATCAAAAGGAGGACAAATCGATGTTTTGACTTCTTGGGAGAATGAATTTGTCGCCCAGAAGGAAGACGATAGAAGTACAGTCTGTTTTGAGCATCCCTTGCAATTCTTCTCTTCAGAGTCACAGTAGCTAAAAAAGTTCCACTCTATATATAACTCCTCCTTTCTTGCCAGCGTGGGTGCTGTTGGCAGCTGAGGTTATCTGAATCTTAGACGATTTGGCCGGCCAGCAAGAGCGCTAACTCTCCCCGCTGACCTGGGATGACAGCTGAACCATGTCATAAAGCGCGGAAAGTCCGATGACAGCAGTCACCCAACCCCTTAAGTTGCTCCAAGGAACCACCAACTGCTGACGTTTAGGTGGTCTTGGAATCTGAGCGTGAGCCAAACTTTCCAACACTTCTGTAGCTACACTTGCTACAATGTAAATTTAGACAGTGAGGTCAGCGCATAGTACATTAGTCATCCAGCTCCACGATACACTTCATCAGGTTCTCTTGCTCCAATGAGGTCCAAAAGAAGAGCGATATCAAAAATGTACTTAAGCTCGAGAGGCCAAAAGGCACACTACAGGCCCTATTTTCATGACAAGTGCGAGTCTTGAGCAAAATGCAGTGTAATTGTTCGCATGGGTGGAGTTTTCTTTCATTTGGTATTTCCCTATACTAGTGCAGGTAAAAGTGTCTGTTTGCTTTTTTGTGCACCGTTGTGGGAAGGAGCATAGTGGATGGGCACTTAGAAAGCAACTTCCTCCTCCGAATGTGCATTGATGTGTGGGGTTTCCCACACAAGTCATCTTATGTCAAGGTTTTCAACATGATCGCCGGGCAGCTTTTGAATGATGCGTCCTTGTCTTGGTCCGCCTCCTGCATGGGGGGCACATGCAAGCTGAATTCTGTCACAAATTCTCACAGCTAATTGCTCATTTGTGACACATTTCAAATACTTTCATACATGTCAAATGTGTCTGAATTATTTTGCGATAAGCGTTCTTGTTTCAGAACAGTTCCATTTGACGAGAGACTGTTTGTGTAGCAAAGTACAGCCAGTTACATTGCGTGATTGCAATTCAATTAAGACTTTATATTTTGTCTGGGGATCTGAAAAATGATAGAGATAGCAATATTTTTTTCTACGGATTGTTTTGTTTTCATATATAGATATATATTAGGGGTGTTAGAAAAAAATCGATTCGGCAATATATCACGATATTACAGCGCGCAATTCTCGAATCGATGATTTTTAAACATCAATTTTTTATGGGAATATTCAAAAAAACGTCTTACTTAGGGTTAGGATTCACACATTAAGCATGAAAGAATGTTATATTAATGGAACATTAATCCTTAATATTTTCTTTTGTGCTGTTCAAACATGACTGCAACCTGTTTGTTAAATGCAGTGGCTCAGTTATAAGCTTGACTTTTCAGAAAAATGAATACATTTTCATATAAATCTTACAGAGTAAATGTACAAGTTTACTGATTTCTATTTTCTAAATTTGAGTAAAAATAATTGCAATAATCAATTTATATGTTCTTATCGGGATTAATCGGTATCGAATCGAATCGTGAAATATGAATCGTGATACGAACTGAATCGCCAGGTACTAGGCAATTCACACCCCTAATATATATATATATATATATATATATATATATACAAAAACGGATCTCTGTTTTTTTACTTCTGACTGTTGCTGCTTCTAATGCTTATTTTTTTCTGTAGTTAGAGCCACCTGCATTCAGTCAACACTCCAATTGTGACACATGGTTTTGTTCAAATGATCTCATTGATTTGCAAGGAAAAGGGCCAAAAGCCAACAATTATGTATTTGGATATTTCTTTGATTCTACTGAGAATATGGATCATTTTGAACTTTTGTTGATGCGTACCATGTGTTCAGTATGGACCTGATGTACACTGGTTCATTTGTCTGACTTCCGTAACTTTCATTGTGGGTTCACTTCCAACTCAGATGGTGTGAATGTGAGTGTGTATGCTTGTCTGTCTCTATATTTACCCTGTGATTAATTGGCAACCTGTTCAGGCTAGTCCAACTGTCTCAATACACTGAACAGGATGATACTTATTAAGTAGTATAAGAAATGAATGGATGGATCATTTTATGCCATATCAACCAATATGACATTTTATTGGTCATGCAAGTGTAAAAACAAGTACAGTATATACTGTATATATATATATATATATATTTTTTTTTTTTGTCTTTTTTTTTTTGGTAGTTTTTGTGGCTTTTTGTGTATATACACAAAAAGCCACAAAAACTACCAAAAAAAAAAGACAAAAAAATATCCCAAGTAACAAATGCATGATGGCGGGCTGAACTGTTGTGGTGTGACAGAATTGTACTCATTTGCCTTTAGAAGTTCACTGAGGACGCTCAAATAGTTTCTACAAGTAGCTTTTACTCATCATGGGCCAAAAGTCCTCACTGTATAAAACCACTTGTCTCTGTTCCATAGCTGTACTTATGTACTGGTTTGTACTGAATATTTGTGGTTAGAATGTCTGCTTCACGCACAAGAGGTCATGGGATCGAATCTCTTGGTTCGTATGTTCTCCCTGGTCTTAACTGATGGCTCTAAATTGTCTTTCAGTGTGAATGAGACTGGGAATTGTTTTTTCTTGTTCCCTGTGGTTGTTAGCTGGGTTAGGTTCCCGGTTACCCACAAACCTATTGAGGACAAGCGCTATAGAAAATAAATGGATTGGTTTTAATAACTGACTACGTTGACTGGGCCAAACCGAGTTTAATAAAGTGCAGGTTCGAAGACTTTGTTTCCAGTCTGGTACTGCTATCTGTCTCTGGTTAGTGTCCATTGCTTTTAATTCTGGATGGATGGCTTATTTTCCTTCTGTTCAAACATATCGCTGGCATCGAACAGTCGTATTTTATGTTAAATTGACCAAGTTTTGACATAGGAGGTTTTGGCCTAACACCAGCAGTATTGTATATGATGTGGAGGAAAATGCCCGGTAAATATAAAGATGCTGGAAACCAAAGCAAACAAAAGACACATCAAGCGGTTCAAGTCACCGAGGAGTTATTTTAGATGATGATGCGACGACTGCAATCAATGCGTCTTCTGTCATTCATGTGGATCTGATCCAAGAGCAGTATTTTTCTCGTGGTGTTATTATCAAACTGGGCGGGTGTTTTGATGATGTCATGTTGTTGATGAAGTGAAAGCACACTGCACAGGCTATCCGGTTGATAACTCCTGACGTCCCTCAGCCATCACTTTATTCTGTGTATGTGTGTGAGAGAGATACAGCACAACAGGCATTTGTTAGGTCACCGGAGGTCACGCCAGAGGCCTTATAACCAAATCCAATACTTTTTTTTGTTGTACTTAATGTGTCGCCTTATAGAACATTTTCCTCATCATCTTCACTATGATGACATCTTCCTTCTTGTTGTATCAAAGAGGAATCTTGATCCAAAATGAGGTCATGAGAAGTGTATTTTGATGGTAGGCCATAATTCCCACACCCTAAAGTGAAGTCATGTGGTGGGAAGCAGCAAGGAAGAGGCTTGTTATGATTTCACTCATTATACAGTACAGTACGTATAATACACACATGACCCATCTGGGCCCAATGTGTATTATGAATCCCATGAGAAACATGGGCCGTTTGAAGAGAACCATTCTCACACTAACTTGATCGATTGTTGTATTTTATATACATAAAATAAAAGTTTATAATACGACTTGATGAATTGCCAGTATGTGCTTTGTGCAACACTTTCCTTCCTCCACTTCTCCTCTGGGGCTCAATGACTGTGTCTGTCGTCAAAACACTGCTGCGGCTTTAGCAACATACTCAGCAACACTTTTTTTGGTCTCGTTCACGGAACATAGCGACCCAGGGCCAAGGACGTAAGAGGGATTACAAAGAGGAAGAGTTAGGTTATCACTGAAAAAGGTCATGAAAAGAGAAAGTATTAAACATTCTTTGACTGTGAGTCTTTTATTCATGTTGCAGACAAGTCAGCGTTCTGCATATGTGGATACAAAAGTTGAAAATGACAGAACACAAGCTTAGGTTTTTCACTCTAATTAACTATTGTTGCTATTTTTTTCCCACAGGAGGGCGCACTGACGACTATGTAAATCACATTCCGAAATGCGGCTGTTACTGAAAAATTTGCATTCATTTTTGCTATGAAATTAAAATGAGTTTGGCACCCCTGCTGTAGATGGTCAGAACCGTAGGTATATTTCGCTGTATAAGTGCAGCGTGAGAATGGGACAGGAAAACTGTTTTAATGTTACAATAAGTAACATAACACAGTAATGCAAATATATAACACCGCCAAGGAACCTTTTTGGGTAATAGCTTCTATAGACAAATGTGTTAGCTGATTAGCATTCAAACTAAACCTAGCAAAAGCACCATAGAAAAAATAATTTTATCCCCGCATGCCTAACTGAGCACACACATGAGCACAAGTCAGTATACATGTCAAAACAATATGTCACTCCCCAACTTTTCTTAAATGTCTTTTAGGACCGCAGTAACAAGACAACATGATTATATTTGAATTCTAGATTCATTACTATCTACTTCTGGTTTCACTTTTTGTGTTTCCTTCTTATGCAGACTTCCAGAAAAAAATAACTGAGCATAATAGTGACCCAGAAGTTATTGTTGACCATGCTGCAGACTTTACGTTTTGTCTGGTTTCTGTGTTTATTGGTGTTAGCCAGTTATTTTGAGCTGCCCTGGAAATTACATACTATTGGGTATGCAGTATATGTTTTCTTCTGATCTTACACTTATAGCTTTGACTTAACATCCCAGAAATGTTAATTACATGTTAAATGCAATTTCCTTGCACATTTTATGTCAGAAGAGGTTCATACTATCTGTTGAGGTGATAGCATTCTTTTGCAAGAAATTACAGTAAGCCCTAATAGAACATAAAAAGAATGTATCCACAGTGATAACCCGTTTATCACAGGGATACGCTCCAGACCCCCCCAAAAAACAGTTTACCTTCCTTAGGCTTTAAATAGATGTAAACTTATTGAAGCATATTTAAACTTAGTCAAATACACTTTTTACAATATATAGTACCTTTGCACCTGTTCTCACTCTTTCGCTTGCACAGTCCACCAAAGAAGTGGAAAAGTATGCTTTATTGAAGCTTTTAATTTGACACCCCTTGTCAGAGGTTTACTGTAAAATAGACACATAATACAAAAGATAATTAAATATTGTATACATTATTCAAACCACGTAATTTCATCTGGCCAAAGTCTGCCAACTCATTACTAATATATAATGTGAGAATCAATAAATAGGCCAACAGAAATTACTATAGCTGTTATGGAAATTATAAACCTGCTTGAACAGCCACGGAGTTAGCAGCACATATAGACAGAGCATACAACAATTTACACAGGCATATATTTTTCTAGTACTAGAGCTCAGTTGGGGACCTTCTCTGCCTCTTTTGCTGTTGTCATTTACATTGCATCTCTTTAAGTAGACGTCAATCAATCAATCTATCAATCTATCAAACAATCAATCAATCTATCTATCTATCTATCTATCTATCTATCTATCTATCTATCTATCTATCTATCTATCTATCTATCTATCTATCTATCTATCTATCTATCTATCTATCTATCTATCTATCTATCTATCTATCTATCTATCTATCTATGGAGAGTATGGGGATAGAGATTGGAGAATAGTGAGGGCAGTGAGGTAAGGGTTGGCAGGTTAAGGATAATACAATACTTTGAGGTGAGGGGAATTAAATGTTTACCAAGTGAACGCATCTTTTGGAAAGGCTACTCTAGAGCTTCTGTTTAAAAATACGCTTTGAACACATACAGCAGTGAAACTAAAAATACTACCCTCCTCTGGCCATGAATCGTCAGTACATCAACAATGAACGACTGTTGAAGGGCAAACATTAAACCCCGCCTACTTCCATTGATTGGTGAAATTTACTAGTCTTGAAATTTCATTGGATACTTTAACGTCAACTCCATGACGAAAACGGATATACGAGAAGAGAAGCAGCACCGGTGAGAAGCATGGGCCATGTGTACTATATTTCTTTGTTACGTATATTGTATCGTTTATTGTGTTAATGTTCACGCTGGACACGGTTTATTGATTCAATGTTCCGCCATAATATGCAGCCTTTGCGGGCTAATGTTGAACAGTGAGGAGTTAACCTTAGCTACACATTGCTAACGCCTGCCCGTGTCACAGCTCCTATCAATAAGAACAAGATAGATTTAATAACGATAGTTTCCAAGTTTTTAATCTAGTTGGTGTCTATATGGCAACTTCTTAATTGGTGAATTAAGGCAGTTGTTTCATTCAGTCATTGTTGACAGCCGTGACTAAATCATTTTGTACTATACCTTATCATTAAATAAATTAAACAATATGGGTTTTAATTCATTAATTTAAAATGTCAATAAAATATCGGTATTTTTAAAGTACTATTTTAGGGACACTGCGTTCTTACTGTGTAAAGTACTGTACTTTGTTATATTGTATTACGTCGCGAGATGGCGCACATGGACTTTAGACAGAAACACACCAATGAGGACTCGAGACTGTATTTCAGTTTTCTTTTTGTTGGTCGTTTGTTGTTGCTGTCGCTGTCCACCCCTTTGTTTATCCAACACTCTATACACATAAAATTAATGCTCTGTTTGCCTTTAGTTACATACCATTGTACTACCTGAACCAGTCTCAAAAAGGCATACGTTTTAAATAAAAGATAACCATTATAAAGAATCCATGGTAACGTTCCTAGGGTCCAAGTGTCCTCTGTTAGCCTTTCCAGACATTTATCTACCAGTTATTGTACCTGAGGAAAATGGATCAGATTTAGTCACATATTTTTGTGTCTTTACTTTTGCAGTGTATAAGTAAATGAGATGGCCGCCCCTGGGAAGCTTGCATCTTTCCGTTTGCCTCCCTTTCCCACTGTCAGTGAACTAATAAAGCTGTACAAACTGCGAGCAACGAAACAGCTTTCCCAGAACTTTCTGTTGGACTTGAGACTCACAGGTTGGTCATACTACCACAGTCACTCTCTTCTTGCTCTATCTGCATTGCACCAATACCTGCTACTTCCTATTCCTCATTATTTTGTCTACACCAGTGCACTCGACTGCACAGCTCCACACAGCCTTGTTTCCAGAATTAAAGTAGACAGGCTTTCCTGTTTGGGTCAGGTTGAGGAGATCTCCTGCTAAAGTGAATAAAGCTAGTCATCAGCCCTTGTGGAGCTTAATATAATTATATGTAATGCACTGCAGGTCTCATGTGGCCTTTTGTTATTGGGCAAGGTGACCGTTGGATTAATGCATCTCATCTTCATAGCACATATATTGCTGCATCACATTCTATTCATCTAAATTTGGATACGCAAGAGTGATTAAGCCGTTTTGATTGGCATGCAATTTACTTGATTCATGACTTCCACTTAAAGTCAAGAGTGTTATACAGTGATTACGTGTAGAAGGACATTAAGTTGGTCATCCATCTCCATCTTTTCAGACAAACTAGTGCGACAGGCAGGAAATTTGACCAATGCCCATGTGTGTGAAGTGGGTCCGGGTCCTGGGGGCTTGACCCGGTCCATTCTGAACGCTGGGGCAACAGACCTGCTTGTGGTGGAGAAGGATTCCCGCTTCATCCCTGGATTAAAGGTAAATGAGTCTCTCCACTCAAGATTGGTAAATGTCATTGCACCAGCATCTCAATGTCATCGGATCTTTGTGGATTAAAAAGCTTAAACACTTGGATTTGTCCTTTTTTAAGATGTTTTAATTCATCTGTTTTCTTCTGCTGCTTCATTAGCTACCTGGAGAGAGACTGATGAGACTGCATTGTTTCAATGAGCGTGCTGTCATATTTCTAATTGGATATTGTTGCAACTCTGTTTCCGCAGCTGCTGTCTGAAGCTGCACCAGGCAGGTTGAGAATTGTCAATGGTGACATTCTTACATACAGAATGGACAGAAGATTCCCAGCAAGCATTTGTCAGCCATGGGAGGCGGGTGAGATTATTGATCTGAACAAGTGTGTGTGTGTGTCACAGTTATTGTACTCATTTTGACTTGTTGTCCCTCAAGTCTTTAGAATTCTAACCATGTATAATACAATGATAATATATTCACCCATCCAGGTCTCGAGGCAACTGTACTGACAGTTATTGGTTTTAAGACATTTCACCTTCTATCCAATATGCTTCTCTACATTTAAATCTTAAGTGTGGAGTAACCTCCTCGATTAAAATTTTGTGAACCGTGATACAAGAAATATATTTTCCCTCTGTGTTTGAAATTCTGCCGCCAACCCTAGTGTGAAAGAAATGACAACCTATCCATGCTGTTAATTTATTTTGCCTGCAAGACATGTTTGTCAACTCTCAAGTCAGTTCAATAGAGACTAAAATAGTTTAACTTCTAATGTGTGATTAAAAAAACAAGATAAGACTGAAATTGCTGGAAAATTGTCAGCAGGTTTTTCTTCCTCACACATCCTAAAAACATTCATGTTAGGTTAATTCCGAGTCCGACCTACTCAAATGGATGCATTTTTTGTTTTTGTTTTATTTAATGTTAATAAGCATGCAGTGTTACGCAGAGGTGAACAAGTTCATAGAACAATTATACTATTTATAGTCGCGGTGGAGAGTTGCGGGCTGCAAAGTATTTTCCTCTTCCTCCGGGAGGCGTAACAAAAAATAATTGAGAAGCATTGGGTTAATTGCACTCTAAATTGATATTAGTATGAGTATGGGAGTTTGTAATCTTTATGTCCAATTCACTGGCCACCAATTTGACACTGCCTCTTGCTCAAACTCATTTGGGATCGGCTCCAACTTGCCCATGACCCTGAAAAGGGTAAGCAGTGGAAAGTAGATGAATGGATGGAATTGGTGTCACAAATAGATTTGAGTTGAAATTGATTTCAACTCTTGAACTTGATGATGCTTTTTGGGAAATAGAAATAATCTTTTGCAGAATAAAACTTTATACACCCCGAAACCTTTATTAACTGTGCAGTCAATGGATTAAGGAACATTTGAATATTCTTAAATGTAAGAATGTAACCACTGCAATAATAGGCGCAACACAGTCAAATGTGTACTCACTCTCTGTGGATGGTGACTCAGGAAGAGGAGAGTGTGAGAGGTTTGAGGTCACCTCGCTAAACACGGGTTATTTCTATTCCATCCATTTTCTACAGTGCTTGCCCACATTAGCTTGCAAGGGTGAGCTGAAGCCTAACCCAGGTGATGTTGATAACAATCAATGGCGGGTATATATATGTATGTCAGTACCAGGCAGTTTTGTGGAAGATTTTTTGGCAAACTCCAAATTGGACGTTGAACTTTAGAGTTTCCACTGTACTGTTTTTGTTTTATTTAAAACATTTTCACCAGATAATGTAAGCCCTATTATGTATGTATTCCCCAGATCCACCAAACCTTCACATCATAGGCAATCTTCCCTTCAGTGTTTCCACCCCACTCATCATCAGATGGCTGGAAAACATGGCCAACAGGACCGGGCCTTTTGCTTATGGACGCACCCAACTCACTCTCACTTTTCAGAAGGAGGTCGCAGAGGTGTGTGAGCTACATCTTTTCTGTCCGGGTGTCTGGTGGCTGCTTTCATATCTAGGAGAGTTCTGGTAGAAATTTGTGACTATGGATGTTTGATACCACTTTTTTTTCAGACTAATACCAGTAAGAGTACTCAACTCTTGAGTAGTCAATGATACTGATACAAAGTACCGATATCGCTACTACTATTGATAACATTTCCCCCCAAAAAGCAATGACAGATAATTCTAAACAAAGGCCTATATATTCCATTGTAGCATTCTTAAATTTGCATGAAATTATTGGCAATTTTCTGTTCTTCTAATTTCTAGTTCCTGCTCGTAAAACATCCACAAGAGGGCAGCAGATACTGGTATCGGATGCAGTCGCATTTACCGATACCTTGAAATAATTGTTATTATAATAATAGTAATAATGATTGGTATTGGTAATACCTATATATGGTACCGGTACTCGCCCATCCCGACTTGTGAATAAATGAAATAATACTTTTACCATTTTTAAACTAAATTTGGGCCTAAATATAAACAAAAATAATAATAATACTTCAACCTTGATTTTATGACTGAGTAATCATTAATGATTATTATTTTACAGAGTTTATTTCCCTAAATGTCTAGTTACTACAGGTATGCCAAATACTGAGAACTTTTGATTGAGCTCATTCTGTGACAATGTCTTCTCAAACCCGTATCATCAATACTCATGTGTTGCGGTTCTGATTTCCCCATCCAGCGGTTGACCGCCAGCACAAAGAGCAGACAGAGGAGCCGTCTGTCCATCATGGCTCAGTACCTCTGCACCGTCCACCACCGTTTCACTATCCCTGGAAAGGCCTTCGTCCCCAAACCAGAGGTAGGATATGAATATTTGCTATTCTTTGCTTTCCATGCAGAGTGTCGAACCAAGCACAGCATTGTAGTATATTTTGTTACTGAAGCAGTCTGTTTAATCTCCATGGAGTCATTTGATTGCTGCCCCTTCAATAATCATCGTCTGATGTGTTTGCTTAAGCGTAGAAAATCCACATATGGCTCCTCAGGGCCGTGTTGCTGAAATAGCATTTCATCTTTCAGAACACATTTCATTATTATTTTTTGAGTTTTCAAAAGTTCAATGTTTATTTCAATCAGTTGTAAAATTGTAGCTGCGAGGGTGTCACTGCCAGATGGACGTGTTGTTATTATTTCATGCTTCTTCCTGGAGGACAATTGTGGGACCACAACCTTAAATCTGTGGTCTTTTTCATTTGGACCCATGTTGCCATCACAAGTCCCTTGTCATGTCACCATCACTCATCCCTCCCTCACCCTTCTTGCTTTAAGGCTTCATTAAGGCTGTGTTGAATCACTTTTGTCTCTGTTCTGTCTTTGGACCATTTCTGGGATGTAATGATGCCTGGTGGGTATTTGAGATGTGGCACCCTAGCGCTGCGCCTCGTAATGAGGCCCGCGTTCTTTTTTAGGCCTGTGTCTTTTAGACGACTGTGTGGGGATCAGCGGAGGAAGAAAGGCACTAGCACTTACATAATATGTGAATGCAAGATGTTTTTGCTTGATTTTCAGGGTCAGGATTTATAGTAAGACTAGAGGGCGTATTAAGAAATAAAAACCCTGCCGGAAAGATTCAAAAATAAAAAAATGCTAGCGCCGGCGTATAGATTGATGTATTTGTTTTGAGATAATAGACAGGAGGCCTTCTTTAAGACTCGGGAGGTTCCTTACATCCAGATACAAATGAAACCATGTCTCTGAATTAAAGGATAGGTGTAAAGTTGATGTCAGGGATGGACTTTTGGTCCCCTGAAGATACTGTGGTGCTTTAGGACGCACTGTGGATAAATAATTCATTCCCTGTGAGGAGTAAAACGTGGCAGAGTGAATGGGACCAGGGCTGATTTTCCATTCTCTTAGAAGAGATGGCTCCCGATGATTATTTCATCACAGTCAGCTGCCACTCGGCATGTTACGTTTACTCTTATGTGTCTTCTTTTTGTCGCTATATCAACCTGCGAATTAATGGGTAACAGCATGCTGCTGCTGCAAACGTACACAAACGCACAGGATCCATGCAAACATGATTACAGAGGGATCACACTGCACTGCAGATGAGTCAGCACCTCCCACATGCCCACATAGGCCATCTTTCCCGCTCTAAATGTTTTAATGAGCACTTGGTGGAAATGATATCATTAGGAAAGATGATGGCGGTTTGATGAGCATACCCCCTGGTGCCGGTGCCCTATAAAAGATCACGGCGCTCAGTGCGTTAATGCGTGTATGTAAGCCCAAGACACTATATATGGACTCAAGTTCCGGGACTGCAGGCCTATATACCTGCAGGGAGTGACAATAGAGTGCCGGTCCTCCTTTTCAGCTTCACAGCTTCCACTGTGGTGACTTTTTGTAGATATTCAGAGCGTGTTTGGAACTCTGTGAAGTAGAAGGGCATTGGTGAGGTCAGAGGTCACCGATGCTGGGTGACAGGGACTGGCTCACAATTTCTGTTGTAGTTCAGCGAAGAGATGTTTGATGAGGAGGAAGTTGAGGTCAAGCTCCTCCACACCAAACTCATCCAAGCATGCCTTTTATGTACCCTGCTTGTGCACTGGAGCACAGAATGCTTGAACAGAAACGGTTCTTCATCTGCTCACACAGAATTATCTCAAATGTCCTTGTAAATGAAGAATGACGATTCAAATTTAAAGGATCTAGCGTAACCCCTCCTTAGCTAATTAATTGATTCCAGGACTTTTGTCTGTAGTCTACCATGGATTATATGCATTACCGTTATTTCTTGACAATAACACACATTTGTGTTTATCGATATCCCCCCACCCCCCAAAAAATGCCCCTCAAAAGCTTTTTTTTTTTTTGTACTCATGGATTATGCATCCCACCGATTTCCCTTTATCCATGCTCAAAAATGTAACTATTAATTTGATAATTTGCAATTTTTTTTTGTTCAGTTTTTTTTTGTGTGAAGAGAAATTCTCTTACCTTGCTAACAGTTTCAGCTGTCTACACTACAGCGGTGTTTCTCAACCCTGGTCCTCGGGGCCCACTATCCAGCCTGTTTTCCATGTCTCCCGATTCCATCGCAGGTAAGGATCGTTATCTGGCTTCTCCAAAGCTTGCTGATGAGCTGTCATTGGAACCAGCTGCGTGTCGAGTAGAGAGACATGGAAAACAGGCTTGGATAGTGGGCCTCCGAGGACCAGGGTTGAGAAACACTGCACTAGAGCCTTCCTCTGAGCCGCTTGCTGGTGTGCGACCAAAACCCTTTCGTGTGACGATGCAAAAAAGAAAAAAACTGATGTTGATGCTGATGTTTACAGAGTGGTGAGGGTATTATGTAGTGCAAAATATTTTCTTTGGGAAACACTTATTTTCGTCTGGGGAACGCACTTACAATTTATATACAAAACACACCATCGTGTAAGATTTCCTCTTTCCTGGTCCCAACCCGTTTTGGTCCACTTTATGGGGCCATCTTGATTCTTGGTGAACAGCAAAAATGATGTTTGTATATATAAATTTGTATCATTAGACATTTCATAACATATTAGAATGAAAGTATGTTTCAAAACCACTAGGGTACTGCTAAACATATACACAATGTGGCACATTTTTGTTATTTTCACATGTACTCATGTATACCCCCTAATAATTGTGAGTTATTTTCGTTATTTACCCATGAAGATCAAATTGTGGTCGTAAAGTGCAGTCGATTAAGCCTGTCAAAAAGTTATTTATTATTGAGCTATACAGTGTATTTTTATTCCTATTTAATATAGTGTTTTTTTTGTGTGTTCACTATTTTCTGTACAGCCTTTTTTATTAGCGTATTTTGCTGTCAATATTTTTCTCATTTCACTATTTTTTCCTGTAAAATCTTGAAATAATGGCACAGGTTGCTGTTTGCTGGTTGCTTGACTGAAGGTAACCTTTTTACGCATCATTACATATACATTGCAAAATAGGGGTGTGCCAAGAAATTTATTCTCATAAGAATAGGGATTTTCATTTAGTATGATTCAGAATCGATTTTAAATGTCCCAAAATTGATTTTTATTTCAATTATTTTATACTGTCTTGCCCTTGTGTGTGCCTTTAATGGAGCATTGTTCATGTTATACACAATTTGGCCACTTAGGGGCAGTGTGGTTCCGCTCGTTCTGATACACTGTTAAGTTGTAGCCACTTAGAAGCAAAAAGTCATTATCAAGTTATTCCAATGAAAGTTGTTATTGTTTTTTTGCTGTGTAGGATGTTAAGATGCTTCTCTGTATACATTCCTGAAGCGTTTTGTATGAATAGTATGAATAATACTTTTGTGTGATAAAAGTGCCACGAGTAGCGCGCTAATTAGCATTAGTGAGTCAGACTGGAGTAGATCATGACAATTCTTTGCATATCTATAAATTGAAGCAGAAATAATTGTCAATCAAATAATTTTTCATCTAAAATCATTCTGAATCGACAATCAATTCTGAATCGAATCACAGACCCAAAAATCGGAATCGAATCATGAGACGGTCAAAGATTCCCAGCCCTATTACAAAAGTCCAACAATATAGTGAGGGAGGAAAGACAGAAAGCCTACCATGGCTGTGACGCAGTGGATATTTTATGCAATGAAAAGTCTGACAAAATAGGTTTTATGAAATTTTATGTCAGAAAAATTTATTGCTTTTTAAAAGGTTGGGGCAGGAAATATGTTGCTGCTGTTGTGTGGAGCTTGTAGAGCATTATGCAAAACGGCGCACCGGTGCTTAGCAAGCAAAACATTCAGCTTACTCATGAAAATTAATTTTCAAACGCATATATGCGCTGATGAATGCCTTCAAGTTTCAACAAGACTTCAAGCAAAAATAATGTCTTTAAACTTTTTAAACTATTTGCATAGGAAACACCTCACAGCACACCACCAGACTAAATGACTGAAATAATGATGCACTCATCTCAATTTACTCCCAAATTGACTCCATCAGTGTGAAATCTGGGCTTTGTTAATTGAACACAAAGCTCGCAAGAAGGGAAGCCATGACTTGCTCTGAATGGCAACACAATTGTTGTACCTTCTGCCATTTAGTGGAAGAGCATTTAATAATTCTGCCTGTCATTATACATCAAAGACGTTGATAGATGAACAAAGACAAATTTGCAATAAAAAATGATAATTTACGGGCAAACCAAGTGGAAGAGTATAATTTCCTGCCACATCCCTGATGATCTCTCACGGCACAGTCGGCTGCACAGCTTTCTGGTTGGGAATCACTGCTATAAGGAAACCGACATGTCAAACTCCTTTAAGTACTGTGTGGTCATATCTCAACATGGGCTGCTAGCGATATAATTAAAATTTCCCTTGCATTATTATTAAAAAAACAAAGTGTTCGGTCTCAAATGCAGTACATATAATTTAGACTGATGTGTTTTTTCAGGGCTTATATCAATATGATTATCAGTAGTCAAGAGGCTGATACTTGGAACTGATATTCATTTTCAGTAAAAGATTGGCATCAAAATTTCAAGAAATGCAAATCCAACGCTTAACTTTGTTTAAATATTAGATTTGCGAAATGTTGAAGATCATCAACATATCTGAAAACTTTTAATAAAAACTTAAAACTGAAATGTTAAACTTTCACTTACTTTTGTTTTAATTTCAAACAAAAACAAAAGGTGCTGATAGTTCGCAAGATCAGTATTACCTAAAAATATCAATTTTTTTTATATTTTCCATGAAGTTAACACAGTTTATAATTGATCTGTTATCCCATGGGGGCGGGGGGGGGAGGGCACTGATAATAGATCGATCCTAATATGATAAGATTTTTACATGACAATACATGACTTTTAAAGATTAGACCAGCAACCGTTTTGGATTGTTCACTTCTGAAATATATTTTTAATAATAATATTTTTGTTGCTACATATTTGTTTAGTAGCCAGTACAATTTTGCTGTTATAAAAATATTAAAATACCTATTTCATTTTGTGTGTTTGTGTGCACTACACACCTATATAGCCAATAAATCGGCTCACTGGTCTAATTGTTGGCATCATCTCTTTTCCGCTGAAGCTGTGGGCTCACGGATTGTCTTAATGAAAAGGGATTTGCTCAAATTGATACACAATAGGGATTTCTTTTTTGTGTGCTCTTGGCACCTGGACCCGAGTCTCATGGTTCTGCTGCAGGTCTGTGAATTGCATCTGTCCTTAAATGGGTCTGGTGAAAAATTTACATAACTGGCAATAACAGTTCTTGCTTACCTGTGCAATCAAACCCAAGAGATTCAATATGGGAGCTGTATCTAAATTGTAATGGTTCTCTAATTGTGTGTTGGGGAAAGAGGACTTTAAATGCCAACCGTTTCTCTCTGCAACACTCTGTGTTGCCAATGGCGATTCTCAGCCAGTAGCAGGTGCAACACTACACATGCAAATAGTGAAGTATGACATTTTTGGGAAGTGCTTTGATGTTGTGCACTAACCAAAAAGCAACGAACCTTTTCCAGTATCCAGTAAAAGGTTGAAGGAAGAGCGTAGAAACGTAAACATAACAAGGAAGGAATTGTTGAATCCACTTTGCATTAGTGGCTACTGTTGCCTCTATTGACATGGGGGAGGGTCTGATAGTCCTCCCTACCTATTTTAGCTGTCAGCCTTGTCCTTCTCACAATTAGACGCTTTGATGCCGTTCTCCCTAGCGGCATACACCCGAAGCAGATCACACCTGAGCCCCCCTTTTCCTGCTCTTTCTTTTTAGTCACACAGTGCTCTGGTACATTCTCACAAAGCCTGATCTTTCAATGTGCTCTTTTAACCCTTTGGGTTCCATGCTTCCTGGCGTCCTCTTTTTGGAACAATTTTAACCATGTCAATGCAAATAGCAACTGATTACTGATGTTAGTGAAAACATAATGCATTAGAATTTATATTTATTTTTTTTGATTAGAGACTCTATGGACCTGGTTTAAGGTTTGTGTGTATAAAAAAAAAAAAAAAGTGCAATCTTGATTACTCACACAGATAATATACGTAGACGTGGACGCTTGCACCTGCCAAACTGGGAGTTCATTTTGCACGTGCAGGGAGTAGTACATGCTCATAGATGAGTTCAGCACTTGCAATGTAATTGATCAAACTCGAGACAAATTGTGACTGCTGATTTTGCATCTTTAAATGCACACAGCAGTGCAAGCGTAGCACATGCAAAGTGAGTTGCAGCGAATCTTAACAATTCCACTCGTGTGAACTAGGGGTGGACTAAGTCCCCTTTTATCAGACTGAACGAGTTCAAGTAGTTATGTGGTATTGGCGTCATAGTATCGGAGCATTTTGTGGAGGGAACCTATCCTCTTATGCTGAAAAACTCGCCTCCTTGCCTAATATGCAATGTCTCATCTTTATCAACATCTGGTGCCGAGCACCTGCTGCATGTTGAACTGAGGGGAGGAGCTTCATTTGTTTAAGAGTAATAATTGCTTTGCTCCCAACATACATTACAACCATTTTCATATGGGCTTCAATTAACTAGTGTATTTTTGCTATTTGCGGCAGAGCCCGCCCTCTCCACTGTGAATAGCGCTAAGTTCACCGTAAGACACAGACACACAGTGTACGTGTCTGCAATCTTTACTGCCGCTGCTTTTTGTAATCCTAGTAATTTCTCATTTATATTCTGGTCATGGGTCAAGAGAAACCCATCAAGCCATCGTTGCGTCCATATCCAGCCATCCACATTCATCTCCACAGCATCTTTACATAGAAATGAGCTAATTGGCAAAGAATGCACCTGTGTTTCAAAGTCCCCTCAGACTGTGACAAGTGGCACAATAAGTCATGCAGTAGATGCTTCATCACGGTCAAGCACTGGTGAAGATAAAACAAGAAAATGAAGGAAAATTAGCTTGGTGATTAGAAGCCGTGTCTCAATTTGAGCTGATATTCTTCAGATGCTGTATTTAAAGGTGTTATAATAACACAGTTCAAATGTGGCCTTTGTTGTTGATACCCAGGCAGATGTGGCTCAGTTAGTAGAGGGCCAACCGGTGACCGAAGGTTCAATGGTTCGATTCCCAACTCTGACTGTCAGCTGTTGACGTTTCCTTGGGCAAGACTTTGAACCTTAAATTGCCTCCAGGTCGGCATTGTGGTAAATTGTTTTCAGGTGCTTTGACTGGTTTAAAATGGAAATCTAAATGTGTACTTTTACTAATAATTCACAGCCACCCATATTCCACGATTCTTTGCACACCAGTCCACTGTCCCCAAAAAATATATCAGTATGACAGCAGAAAGCAGATTTCACGTTTGGTTTACAACAAAGCAAATAAAATAAAATAGCACAAAAACTGGAGCATATGGGGTATAATGATCTAGAAAGTATGTCATTCTTGATGTCAGTGTCATCTTTGACCCTTTGGAAAATCATGGTTGATTTCATACATTACATTTAGAAGATTTGCTTGTTACACGTGAGCATGGAAAATGAGGCCTCGTTTACAGAGTCAGCCAAAAAGCCGCTTGACAAGATGGATCTGATTGGAGAGCGAGGCCTACCTCCAACAGATGGTGGCCTGTCTGGGCTGGTCGGCAGCCCGGTCTTGAGTAATGGTTGCACCGGGCGACTCAAGCCAGCTAACTGAGCCTCGCAGGACGAAAGCCCTACAGATGTTTGCCTTGTACACAGTCATCAGCTAAGACCACAGGCCAGATGAGCTGAGCCCAAATTAAATTTGTTAATGCCGCATTGAACATCCATTAGAGCTGGTGACTGTCCAGGGAGGATGCAGATGAATTCAGCTCAGTTATGTTTTGGTTCTCCTCCCAGATATGCCGCAAGCTTGTATTCCTAGTATCAATCTCATCAATTTAGGATGGTGAAACAATGCAGTGGCAGACAGTGATAGATACCTTTGTCGTGACCTGATGTGGCCGGGCTCTGGCTTCAACAGCGAGAGCGCAAATGTATTCAGCGGGACTGCACGGTTTTCTCACCGCCTACCGTGCACACGCTCCACGGCCACCGCAATTCATCCCAGCCTCCTCCTGCCTCGTAAAACGGGTCAAACGTGGTATCAAGAGGATCGGGGAAAGTTATTTTCAGGGACCCGTGCCAGCGCATTAAACGCCTCAGGCTTCGGTCTTGTTACAAGGTGGGAAAAAAAAAAGAAGAAATATTACTGCTCTCCTCCTCCTTCACACCGTAACACAGAATGCAAAATTGTTTCTTAATGCTGGCCTTAAAGAGGCGGCGTCCTGAACCACAGGTGTGCTTTTATCATATGACTTGCTAACTAAATATATAGACTTCAGACAGGGATCTTGTATATTTGTTTACTAGTTATGTCACTATGGGACAAACCTGATTTGCTAGAATCCCTTTCACACTTACAAATCTCGTTGCAATGGTCCAAAATATCTACTCCACTTTTTAGCTTGCTCCTGTTGCTCTACCAACTATAATGGTACAGTACATAATTGGTTCACAGAGAGAAACACTGAAAACACCCACAACTCGATAGAGAGATTTGTGTTTAATTATATGGATAAAATGTGGTTTAATAATCACGTATTTCATACAGATAACATCATCCAGCTCATTATATGAAAGCATGAACCTGATCAGGATTTAATATTGCCAACCAAACCAAACTACTTGGTGGCTTAAAATAAAATAAATTTCATTCTGTGGTAAACGAATACACAAAGAGGATTTTGCAGATGGCGTTTTTGTGCCCACACAGACAAAATTAGGTCAGCTAATCTCAGCTTCACACTGGTAAAAGAAGAAAATAAAAGAAGTATTAAGACCGGAATGGGAGTCATCAATCTGTAACGTATTAACTTGAATGTTCCTATTTAAGCTTCATGCACACCGATTTAATGATTCAGTCTTAGTTGGAGCTAGGGCTGGGCGATATGGCTAAAAAATTAAATCGCAATTATTCTAAAAAAAATTTTTTTGTCATTCAGGACGATTACAATTTTAATAGATTTTAGTCTATTAAACCCAACAAACATTCATTTAAAGGTTTCATTTATTAAAAAATAATTCCTGTGCAAAATGTGCAGACAACAATAATGTATGTTATTCAAAATCAGTTTTAACATAAACCTAACATTCATAGTTTGCATTTAAATGCCACAATTATTTAGTGGTTATTGTAAATATGTCTTGTAAAGCACCCATTGAACATTCAGCCACTTGTGCAAAATTACAACTCACATTAACATTTTGATGCAACACAACATAAAAACAACAGCTTTTAATGATCCAGAAGACAAAGATTTCACGATTTAGCAAATTGTCAACGATTCGATTTTCAAAATGACGATTAATCGAATTAATTAAAGTGAATGTTTCAATTGTGTATCATTCAAAAATTGTATATGTGTTACTACTCGTTTATGTTGCACCGGCCTTACAATTACAAGTTTCGACTTTTGCCCTGTCCAATCAGCGGTTGTCATGGCGAGTCACTTGCATGATTTGTGTGGCGTAGTAGTCCTTCATACAGTAATTCCATCTTGTGTTCTGTATTATGACCAGAACACATCTACAGTGAGAGCGCCCGACCCTCAACATTTTTTATCCATTTAGCCTTGCCTGGCCACCAAATCCTCCTAGCCACGCATGTCGCCCGCTGCTGAAATATTAAAGCTTCTCCTTTTGAACTGTCACAGTGTATTGTTTTCTTACACCTAGTCCCTTTGTCATCCCATAGCTTTTACTGCCTTCCTCAGCAGTTTACTGCACTGTCAAGGTTACTGCTATGGTTCCCCAGCTTTTCACTGGGACCACGATTAGCTCTAAACAAAGGAAGGTCACCCCCCAGGCCCCCACAGAATACCCACCCCCTGCAGCATTGATAAGAACATTATATCTTTGGTATGATCATTCGGCTGTCGAAAACAAAAAGCGGCCCATTAGGTGCAGTGACGCACAAAAGCTAGCTATTGTAGATTTGCACTGCATTTTGGCCATTGTACTAAATGGACACACTGACAGCATGAATGGTGGAGCGCGCCGTCTCCTCCTCATTATCCCCTATCTTTCTGCTTGTCCACATTATTTAGAAGGTTATTTGTAGATCAAGAAGGCAAACAAAAAAAATGTGCAAATACGACGCGGGGTATGCTCAAAAGAAAGGCCCCAGCTTGGAAGTGTCGAGCGTTCACCACCCCCTCGTCTAAGTTCATGTTCAGATCTGTCATTGCGGCAACTCAAGGTGGGAGTCTTTGATGGGGGATGTAGGTTAAATACACACAGGAGCAGATCTTATTAGTGTTTTCCCCAAGAGAGGAGCAGCTATTTTAGCTGCACTCTTGTTGCATAACCACAAGGAGTGGGAGAATGTGAGCGAGATGTGAATATTCTTAGTTTGTTTCAGGAATTTCCTCACAGTTTGATGCTTGGGAAGCTCTGATCATTTGTAATTAATTAGTTTTAGTATGATAAATGCTCCATGTGAAGTGGAAAAATGGAGTAGATGCCACGGACTTCCGGGTTTCTCATATCAGCGCTGTTTCTGGTCACTGCTGGCTGCTTTCCAACACTCGCACCCCCACTCCTGCGCTCCCCAACCGCGCGCTCCCGCCCGGTGTCTCGGCTCTCTGAAATGCTTCATACATCTGAGACAGACACACTACGCACTCGCACCCGTCGACGGGAACGTGCAAGCACTGGGACGCTGCCCACACGTCTCAAACAGCAATCAGAAACAGTGCTGAAGAGTGGAAGTCGGACGTCCCGCCTCTTCCGTGGCATATACCCCATAGCAGGATTGTACATTAGTCATCCAAAATTAACTCATTTGCTCCCAAAAACGTTTAAAAATGTTCCATTTTAAATGTTGCCAAGGTCCCCAAAACGTGTATTTGCGTTTTTAAAAGCAGCCTCTGACCTGAAGAGGACGCTTAAAGCAATGGCAGTTATTACGAAACGACCAGCATGTGGCAGCAGAGCACAAGAGATCAACCAGGGCCGTGTTGCAACAAGCTCTTTTTGTCAGTGTTTTCACCAGGAATGTGAATATTGATGAAACTTAGCTATACTCTGATGCTAATTGCTGCAAAACGGAAACAGATAGAAATATACTTTTTTTTCCTGATGAGTGAAGAGATTCTAAATTTTTTATTTTTTTTCATGTTTTTATAGCAATAGAACACACATTCTGTGGGCCTTGCAAAATCCAGTAAAACAGCTGGGGAGTGAACGGGGTTGCTTTAGTGAAAATGGCTGGGAGTGAATGAGTTAATGTAAGAGTGTCACATAATATAAATTGAATTGAGTTAATGAGTTATTTATCTCAATAAACATTTTTAAACATTTTATGTTGCACGCTGTCAATTCCAGTAAATAATTTAAGATGTAAAGCAACAACAATGCATATTTTAACACCCCCAATGAAAAAAAGCAAAAAACAAAACATCAGTCCAGGGCGCTGGTGTGCTCTCCTGTGATATGTCAAATGCCATGCAAAGAAAGTAAACATGCCTTTTGTGATCATAAAAGATCCTGACCTTAATCCTCTACCGTTAAATCAGTCCTTCTCGAATATGTGGGCGCAGTGCGGTGCCAGTGGGGGCGCATATGACCCCAGGGAACATGTTTTATTTTTGCTGTACTAGAATTAAGTATAATTGCACAATCACTCCACTTATTTTCAGAGAGTGAAATGAGTGTTAGGTCCTCTGCATTGGTGTATTTATAACAATTTTCTAGACAAATGATACTGTTTCTAATAGAGAGCACTAGCTTAAATCCAAATGCGGGTAGCTTGGTGGCGTATTAGTTAATCTCCTTTCACATTCTATTGTGGGCCTGATCTGGCCCACGGCCGTACGTTTGACACCCCTGCTCTAAATTGTCCATAGGTCACACATGACAATAATGAGGACAAGTGATATAGAAAATGGATGGATGGAAATGCAAAAATTATTAAATTGTTTTGAACTAAATATTGTTATAAGGTACATTACTTTAAAAATAACCTTGTCAAATGTTCTTTGCTTAAGACAGTTACAAAATTCATTCATTTTATCTTTCTGATTCCCTTTAAATCTATGGAAAGTTATTATTCATGCTGTCATCTCGGTGAGGAAATGCTGGGGTGCGACATTCGGAGTAGAATTCTTTTTTTCAAAACCCATTTGCACACGGCGATGTATTATGGATGCATACAGTCAAACCGATGCCGCCCCTCCCCAGGGTGCTGCGCTTTGTAAGAGCAGCCCGGCTGGCCGGCTGCACTCAGCACAGCCTGTGCCATCCGACAATCTGTACATTTGGCAAGATCGCTAACTGCCGTCTTCGCCCTTATTAGCCACGCACGTAACATACAAAAGCAGGCGTGTTGCTTTCATAAAATAGTTTTATTAGTAAAAAATAGAACTACTTGCACAAGCACATTGAGACAACCGTTTCAGAACTTGTGAGCTGCTCATCATAACAATTATGCTCTGGCAAAGTAAGAAGTGCTAAAACATCCACAAAAATAAGCTGCAGTTTATCAAAAAAGATTGGTACAGTTTCTATGCACATTTGTAACTCTCGAAATTCTTCGGGCCACTTTGCACTCAGGCCACTTCTAAGCTAATGAAATTGCGTGCTGATATCAAGCTGCACAGACACACAAAAAAAAGAGGAACCTCTATCTCGTAACTCCCTGTTGGAGCGTTCAGACGTCATTCCCTTTTTTTTTTTTTTCTTTCAGAGTGCCACTTGTGTTGTGTTTGTACTGGTGCAGGGAGCTTGAAATGCTCAACCATTTGAAACAAACTGCTCTCAAAATAGTAACACAAAAAGGTGCATTGGAGTGCTCTTCTTATAAAGAAGATATGGTATGATCATGGTATTGTATCTTCGATTGGAACGATCCGAGGGAATTCCAAGTCCCTTAGCATAAACAAACACGTAGATACTTGTGTACAGCTGCCACAGACCCTTGAATACTCCTGAATGAATATATTTATTTGGAAAATACCACCCTCATGTCCTACCCACACTCGTGCTTAGTGAATCTCACTGTGCTTTGGGAAATCAGGAATAAAGAGGATTTGAAATAACCCTCGAAAGCCGCCCTGGACTGCACACAAGCATCTAGTTGACTTGAGACTTAGCCTGGCAGAACAAATCCAAAAAACATTCGCTAATGTACAATTCCGTGTACAAAGAACGCATTAGAAAAATAAAGATAAAGGATTCCGGATAGTAATAAAATGTCATCATGAGACTACAATATTTGGCACATTCTTCAAACGCAAAAAACGTCAGTATTAGTTGATGACATGGCACATTCTTAGCGTTTTTGTTTATTGCATTTTTCTGGTGCATGGGCACTGAGTTATTGTCAGCAGGCCAGCTCTGTCGGAGATGCCGGAGAAACCTTCTCCCGCGGGGCTGCCAGGGCTGGAGATGCTGCCCATAGTGATACCTTGTGGTGTGCCGGCAGCGGCCTGCAGGTGGCGAACTGGGCTTAGCCATCTGCTCCCGCCACAGAAAGCGCCGTTTATGAGAGAGAAGGAGGGAACTGTGCGGTCCTATGCATCACTGCCAAAAGCTGTCTCCATTAGAATGCCAATATTTCTCCACTCCTCTCTTACAAAAGAGTACACACGCACACTGGGACAGGAAAGTGTGAAAGCGCAACAGTGCCTCTGATATTTGAGTGGGTGAGCGTATGTATGAATGTGTGTGCGTGTGGGGTCATGTTTTCAACATGTATCAGTTCTCCCGTCAGCTATCGCATCCATGTGACGTGTGACGGGGCGACAGTGATAGCAGTCAAGGTGGCACCTATTTAAGATGCTGAGACCTTGTGCAGGTGCAGTGTCAATGCAAAACAAGTCATATGGAGAATGACTCAAAGCTTTTTTAGCCGCCTGCCACAGAGCGAGTCATTCAACCATGACTTGAGAGGCTTCACATTTGCCTCTTTATAACTCCAGCCACTAAAAAAAAAAAGAAAATCTCTAAACAATTTAATATAGATGCTGCCTCTTCTCTCTGGCTAATAAAGGGGATTAGACTAAGTCGTGTACACAGAGGCTCTGATTGAAGCTTATGGAACAATGCGAATATGCAAAAAAAAGGATGTCCTACCACAAACAAATCACTTGGCTGACAAGCACCAGCCCTCTGACAATAATTTGGTTTCCATGGTAGCATGGAGGAGGATGGCAGGGGTGAAAACATGCAAAAAGCAGCATGGGCGTGTGTTTACTGTGTCTGTAAGGACACACACAAGTATGTGGGGGAGTGTGTGTCTAATGGAGCGCTGATGTATGTGCCACAACTAGTTACTTTGGACACAATTGGCAGCTTAGCGACGGGTTGTTTTCAGGATGGCAATATGATAACAGCCCACTCCAACATGGTCCGCTCAAGGCTTCAATCTCTCCGTCTCTCTCACATTTCCACCTGCCGAGAGGAGGAGAGCAGGCATCTGTTTGTCTGCATTTGCTCCAATCCAGCCCAGCAGCCCACGTCTCCTCCTCCTCCTCCTCCTCCTCCTCTTTGAAGACTTTCCGCACGTTTACATCTCTACAGCTTTTTCAGGCACGGGCATATTGTGTGGCTGTCTCTTGGACTTGTACAGATCATCCCGCCGTATTAAAACACAAGACAGGCTCCACACAGCATGCGTAGCGGCAAGACATCAAAGTCACTGGAACAGCAAACAAAAATATGGCCATATATGAAAGGACGTCCACCTACTGCGTTGGTTGTCAATTGAGGGAGCCACAAAAGATTGTAAATAGCAGCTAAGTGATTGCTTTTTTTTTTTAAATTTTGATTCAAATCTTTGGCGAGGAGGGGGGGGGGGATCCTTCCTATTTGCTTAATCCACTCCCCAGGGAAGCCTCGCAGTGATTTACCGATGAAGGACGTCTTGCATTTGGTTAGCGGCTCCCTCGGATTGTGCAGCACCTCATCCGTGCTCCCGACGCCTTCAGTGTGTTTGTTCCAAGGTGCTGCTCAGAGATTACCCCCACACTGCTTGTGCTTGCGAAACAGAAGAACGACAGGGGCAAGACACAAGAGCGGCTCATATTTTCTCACCTGTGTGGAGCACAGCCGACTCTTGAAGAAACATAAGCTATGATCGTCCACTCCTCCCTCTCTCCTGTAAGCTGGTGCATACGCAACACTGCTAACCTACACATAGTCCTGCAGGCTGTAGCCCGTCTTATTGTCTAACGGGGAGAGCGAGCAATACTGATGCTGGAGCTCCTGTTGTTGGAGCAGCTGTTGCTGCTGTTGCTGCAGTAGCAATTTGTCAGGCGGGGGGAGCAGGACCAGATCCTGGGGGCCGTGCCTCTTCCCCGAGCAGGACATGCAGAAGATGGACCCCCCCATTAGGAGGAACCCAGCGGAAACGAAGGCCACGTAGACGGCACCCCCGGGCTCAAACTTATTGCTCTCGGGCACAGTGGAGTCCAGGAAGTTGGTGATGACCTCGTTGGTAAACCAGGAAGCCGGCACCAGACACAGGAAGCCGGCGGCGACAAAGCAGCCGCCGCTGGCGATGGCTGCGTGCCGCTTGGAACGCCGTCCGCCTCCCCACCGCGTACACTTCAGTCCCAGGGACGCCAGGCAGAGGCCCATGGCGGCCAGTACGCAGCACAACACCATAGTGGTGCGCGCCGTCTGCAAGTACGCAGGAAGCGAAAGCACCGAATACTTGAGCGTGCAGCTGAACATTCCGGTGCTGTACCACGTGCAGTCCATCCACAGTCCCTGCATCTGGGAGATGGCCGTGATGATGTTGGAGCCCACGTCGGCGCTCACTTTCCAGTTGGGCAGCAGAGTGGCCACCATGGCGCCCATGATGCCCAACAGCGCCAACACAAATCCGAATATCTGCATGCCTGTGGACGCCATGTCTCGGCCAGGTAGCATTCACTCAAACCAGCAGCCGCCAGTCAAACCCTCGCTTCTTCAGATCCTTGGCTGCAGCTCCACTGGTCTGGAGGAGGGAGACACAAATGAGAAAAAGGGGCAGAGTGGCTGCCTGCCTCGCGCTGCCCCCTCTCTCCCCTCATTCAGCTCACACACATGCACACTTTACTGGCTGCAAACAAAAGGACGAGCAATAAGAGCTGACTGTGCCTGACCCTAGGTAAGCAAAAATAAAGGGGTGTATTGTGCATGTGTGCATTTTCTATGTCCTCTCCTGTGCCTTCCACAGTGCTGATACCGGAGAGGGAGAAATGACTTTGTGCCATTTGCAATGCTCAATGGCTATGTAGACTTAAAGCTGCAGTGCCCTTACCTTAATACTCATTTAATATCTTTAACAGCACTGTGAAATTCAGTGCTGTTAAAGATCGTGTTTTTAAAAGCAAAAAAAAAAAAGACATTAACTTAAGTAATGTAACAATAAATAAACAAGTTACAGCTAACTTTCTCAGTCTACTTATTCCAGCATCAAATATTTATTTTTTAGGAATTAAGAGAAATTCTCTTGTGTGAAATTCTCGCTTTCTCGTCGGTCTTACCCTGGCTGCTGCTGCTGCAGAGCGGCCACTGACGCGTCACGTTGTTGGCAATGGTTCCGGTAAATTCACATACACGCTGAACGACGACAGGCGGTTGAGGAGGGGACGATGTGGACAGTTCGGTCCGGACCGCAGCTCCGTTCGAGACGTCCATCTCCTTAGCAACAGCGGAGGAGAGCAGAGCACACCCCAGCCTGACGGACCACACAGGCTGGACCGAAGCCTGCCGGGGAGGAAGAGCCGCGGTGCTCTGGCACTCTCTCTATTCTTGATCACTCCCCCACTCCTCACTCGTCCCCCACCGTTCCTCTCCTCTCTCTCCTCCCCGGTGTGTGTGCGTCTGTCAGTGTGTCTGTGTGTGAGCTCCCAACTGCGTGTGCAGCTTGTCAACAAATTTTAATCAAACATGCACATTCACAAGTTTTACAGTTTGCACAAATTTAACCACCCCCATTGTTATTTATTTATAGAGCTTAAATATTACTTACAAATAATGAAGCAAATCTATTTGCCTTGTTTGTTCTACATAAATTGAACTATAAAATGATTTTAAACCTTGATTGAATGGTGTGCATGTGCTTTAAAGGGGAAGTCAAGTCAAACCTTTTTTTGATAATATATTCAATGTGCCCCCACTAAACACGACATTCTGATAAAAAGGCCTACAGTGTATTGTGTTTGTGGAATATGAATGGGAAGTCAACCATAAACATTTCTTGACAATAATATGTTATGTGACCTCACTAGTCTAAATATGGCATTCTAATTCATATTCAATTTGTGGAATTGTAAAACAAAATATACAGCGCAATTCAATTTAAAACCTAAAAAATATAGTAATTTGTCAAATGGTTTATAACCTAGGGTCATTTTTATACTGCTGTACAATCATCGATCACTTAATTAGGAATTTCTGTACAATCTAATGAGACCCAATACGACAATCTTCCTTTGCAAAGACAGCAATATTGTTGTTCTTAGTCGTCAATAAGGGATTTTGTGGTTAAAGTTAGTTCTCCGAGCAACCATTTTTGTAACCTTGCCAGAAAGCTTTTTTATTTATTTAGAGCTCAGTATTGTTCATTCGATTTGACATGTCATCATTGTTCTCCTTTTTTATTTTTTATAATTTATATATATATATATATATATATATATATATATATATATATATATATATATATATATATTTATTTATTTACTTATTTTTTTGTATGTGCGAGCGTGTGTGTATTCATTAGTTCACCTAAAACCTATTAAAAAAAATCCCATACTAATAATATAATGTATCACGATATAGTGGCTCTCGCTAACAGGCAGAATTAAGTAACCAGAATTAGGTTACAAAATTCTATATACGTAGACCATGTTTCTATAAATTTTGATATTTGGTTTTTATTTGAGGCAGATATTTTTTCCATTAAAATGTGATTTATGAGGAGGTTAGACCATTGGTCGATATTCAGAGTTTGTTTATTTTTCCAGTTAACAAGAATTGTTTTTTTTGCGATAGTAAGGGTTACAAGTGTAGATTGAAATTGTTTATGTGGTAAGTCAGTTGTTGTTAGGTCACCTAGCAAACACAAGTTTGGAGATAAAGGTATCCTACAGTCCAAAATAGCGGAAAGTTTTTCCAAGACTTTAGTCCAGAAATACATAACCGGAGTACATAACCATAAAGCATGAACATAAGTGTCTGTAGTGTTTTGTAAACATTGGAGACAAATGTCGGAGTCTGAGAGTCCCATTTTCTTCATCATATATTGAGTAATGTATGTTCTGTGAATAATTTTATATTGGATAAGTTGTAAATTTGTGTGTTTTGTCATTTTAAATGCGTTTTCACAAACTTGAATCCAAAAGTCAGATTCCGGTGCTATAGACAAGTCTGTCTCCCATTTCGAGATGGGTAAAGACATTTTATCAGTATATGAAAGTAACTTATATATTTTTGAAAGTTTTTTTGTTGTTGTCGGAGAAATCTTGTTAATATCTTTAGCTAAAACAGGCGGTTGCCAGAAAGCTGAATTCTCACGGTATTTGTTCCCAAGTAATACGAGAATCCATCTTGCACTGCTTCCGCTGATACTTTCGCAACCGGTCTTTTTTAGGTCGGACCAATCAGGCGTTGTTTAAGGCGGGACAAAACCAGGAAGCGCCGATGCCGGGGGAGACGAATGGCTGCTGTAATTAATTCTGTTCAGAATTACTCACCGTTTCCTTGTTGAATGTTAAGCAGCGAGAGGCGCTTCGTGCATTTTTATCTGGTAAAGATGTTTGTGCTTTTTATTTATGTATTTATTTTTCCTAAGACGAGACTGAAGACGACATTTTCATCCATTGCCGTGATTGGGCAAAACAAACGTGCACAATGCCACATCGTCCGATCAGCTCGAAGTATCGTACAGCAAGTTCCTCCTTTCCCGAGTGAAGTTCCAGATTGTTTATGTGAAGAACTCCCTTGAGTGAATCACAATGATCAATCTGACTTGTGAGGTTAACATTTTTGTGAGAAGCAAAAATATTTTTGGGGGGAACTTTTGTGGTGAATCAAAATGGCTTCGGTTGTTTTATTAAACGGTAGGGATTTTGAATAATTTTTTTCCTGAATCTCTGCTATCACATTGGGGCATGTAGATCGATACCTTAATAGTTGCCGTGCCAGCTGTTTCTTAATGGGTTTTGGTTATTTTTCATGTAAAGCATTGAAACGGCAACACATATAAAGATGAAGCCATCCTCGGGAATCATCTTTATCATGGATCAGTCAATGTGAGACTTAACCTCCCAGCTGCTCCCCCACGTGTGCCTGCTTATCTCTTCTTTTCAGTGGAGTGCGTACGACGGGAGGGTGTAACAAGGACATTCTGGATTCCTGAATGACAAAGAGAACAAATTGAGGGTGCACACAAACATGACCAGTGGATTGATACCATTTGGCATGCAGATGTGTTTTGTTTGTATTGTGCTTCATGGTCATCAGCAAAAGCAGTGCTCCAAATCTAATCTAATGCCACAGGCACCGACTGACCATTACAAGTCGCAGCCATTCCTTTCAAATCATCTTTTCATCTATTGATCTTTTTTTTTTTTTTTCTACAGACAAATCTTCTCTTTAATTCCCCTGAAGTGACTAAAAATTCAATTTGAAAATGCTTGGATCGCGTTGCCTGGAATATGATGTTAGTTTTGTGTCACCGCAGCTCCCGACGAACGAATCTTTCCACTTTTCTGCAGGCACAGTCGTGTGTGTGTGTGTGTGACCTGTCTCCTTGTAACTGATGAGATCCTAAGTGCTGATACTGGTGTTGCTCCATGGGGAATATGATGAATAAATAAATAGCTGATAGAAGGAAGGTGCAAAGAGAGAAAGAGCAAAATGCAGTTAACATACAATGAGGAAGTGCCGACGTGTGACTCTGCGATGTGTGAAGATTTCACCGGCTATTAAAAGCATGGTCCCCCCTCTTTCTTTATCACCTCGCAGCAGAGCTTTCTGCCGCACACCCCGAACAGTCACGCTATTGCATGACCCGCATGAGGGTCTTTCATCGTTCAATTAGCATTTCCCTCCTTTATGTGGCCCCTTATGTAATTGGTTTGGTTTGTTCACGGCTAAGGCGCGAGAGTGTTACGTGATAGCTGTTCTGTCTCGTGTCCACGTTTACCAGGTGCGAAGCCGTCCAAGATGGGAATGTGACGTCTTGCTCGTTAATGTTACAAATCTTGTATTTACACCGTTAAGGATGACAACTGGCAGTTTGAGAACTTGTGTGAGGGAAGCAGTTCTCAAAGGAGCTGATCAGGTCTCGCATGCCTTGGGCCATTCCATGGGAAGTGCGCTGGGCTGCTCAGACAGGAAGCCAAAGCCTTCCTCTCCAAAGCCCGCAAGCAACATCAAACTTGTATATTAGGCCACTTCGACTGCTGCCTACTCTAGTTTTTGTGCTTATGTGGGGGTTGTCTTCTTAAAGTGTCTTCATGATTAATGTAAGTCTTCTTTTTTGGGTTGCAGCATCTCAGTGAGCTTTTCTCCCACATATTCTCACCTGGCTTCTCCTATATAGCTTTCCAGCTTTTCCATCCCCTTTGGTTTTTCTCAGTCTTAGTCATTATGTAAGCGCAAGTGTTTGGTGGTTTCGGCATCAAGGTGCCTGGTGCCCCTCTGGGTCTCTGCCGTCACATTTCCGTTTGACGGCTGTGACAAATTACAGCTCACACATCGCCGGGTGAATGTTGTCACGATATAGGTGGGAATGGGAAAGAGGAGCCAGAGAACAAAAGAGCAAAGCAGTAGTGGAGGTCCCAGCTGACCTTTGGGAAGGTCAAACACATGAAATATGGAAAAGTACAAGTGTGTTAATGTGGATGTGGGACCTTCCCCTTCAAGCGGGTTTGAAAAAACAGACTGATGACTTCCAGATAGCAATCGTCTTCTATATATATTTGGCCTTTTCAATCACTTTAGCATGGGAGTCTTTGCTGTCGGGCTGAGTTTTTACTCTAACCCTTAAAGGGGAAGTCAATCTTAAACATTCCGTGACAATAATATATGTGACCTCACTAGTCTAGGCATGACATTCTGATTAATATTAGATTTATGGAATATGAGCTAAGCAGCAAAATCCAGCAGTTTTTATCAATATCAGAAGGCGGCCATTTTGCCATTTGCTGTCGACCGAAGATGACATCACAGTTGCTCAGGGCTCAGGTAACGAACATTCACAGCTCAGCTTCAGAAAATAGGTGAGCTGTGATTGGTCGTTGCCTGAGCCCTGAGCAACTGTGATGTCATCTTCGGTCGACAGCAAGTGGCAAAATGGCCGCCCCCCCTGTGATGGATAAAAGCTACATTTTGCTTCATAACTCATATTTCACAAATATAATACATCAGAATGTCATGTTTAGACTAGTGAAGTCACATATATTGTTGTCAAGAAATGTTTAAGGTTGACTTCCCCTTTAAGTGTCCGTTGTTGCTTTTCCAGCTGATTTTTTGCATTAGGAAAATGTGAAGCGACAATTTTTTTTTTTTAATGTTCTTAAAATAGGGGGAGACCCAGAAAACCAGTCAGTACTGACCAAATTTCTGAGTCCCCAGACGTCCCAATAAAACAAAACTGCACCTATCAGAGTGGCCTTTTATTTTTCTAAGGCAAACCTGTGCACAAATCATGGTGTCTAATCAGCATCATGATATGGCGCACCTGTGTGGTGGGATGGATCATCTCGGCAAAGGAGAAGTGCTCACTGTCACAAATTTAGACTGGTTTGTGAACAATATTTGAGGGAAATGGTGATATTGTGTAAGTGGAAGAAGTTTTAGATCTCGTAAAAAAATGAGAGCAAAAACAAAAGTGTTACGTTGATATTTTTGTTGAGTGTATATATAAGTCCGTGCTGCTAGCAATCAGATATGGATGAGAATGAGAGCACTAACGGGAATGTGAA
Source organism: Vanacampus margaritifer (assembly GCF_051991255.1). Lineage (NCBI taxonomy): Eukaryota > Metazoa > Chordata > Actinopteri > Syngnathiformes > Syngnathidae > Vanacampus > Vanacampus margaritifer. The sequence goes on along the minus strand of NC_135432.1, from coordinate 54,027,464 downwards.
AGTAAATAGGAAAGAATTTAACAGGGGAATTCCTTTTTGAAAGGGACGGAACCTGCGTAATACTGGGTAAGACAATGGGGCGAGGGAAATCCGCCGGGACTCGGGACACAATGTCTGAGCACCTTAGCTTAACTTAAAAGCTGTTCTTGGGAATCACTTCTATCCAGAAAGAACCTTGTTGGTTTTGACCAATAACCTGAACACAAAGAGCTGATCATTTACTGCACAACCAATATTCATACAGATGTGAACCCAAAGAATATTTCTTTCTCTACACTGAAAAAGTAAAGATTAAATGTTTGTTTTTAGTGCCTGTGACCAAATTAACTCAATGGTAAAAGTCCGGGCTTGGTATCGATTCCGACCGAACAAACTCATTTAGAAGAGTGGCTTGTTTTCGCCTGCGCAAGCCTACACACAATAATTGCATTCACACTACTTCTTATATGTGCACGTGTTCATCGCACCTGACGTTCCATGCTGGCTAATATGGCGGCACGTGATTTACAGTGGAGTTTACTTGCATGCTGAGGTTACGGGTGGGGGGAGGGGGGATTAATGGCAGGATGCAGTTCATATCACATGGGGCTACCTAGTGAAGCTGTGTAGCAAGGCCATCCATAAATCATAATAGCAAAGTGACATGGACAAGCTGATGGCTGAAATGCCGCCGATATCGACTTTTCCCCATGCTCTTCTCTTAAATCACGGCGTGTAGAATATAAATGACCTCATTATATATTTCAGCGCATGTGTTTCAATTGCTTCACCTGAACAGATGGTGGTCTGATCTTGCAGCACTGAAGCACTTTTTTTTTTTTTTTTGCAATTCAGAAATTCCTCCTGTGTGCATGTGCAGGTGAGAATGAGTCTGAACTTCTAGGAATGGGATGCTAACAACCGAAGGTGGGATTCTGCACCAAACAAAACAATTTTGGAGCAACCCTGGCTGTCAGGCAATCGGGCTCCGCGCCACTCCTGTCCTATTGCCACATTTGACGCTGCGGTGAGGCAACACGGGCCTATCTGGAGATGTGACAAGAGATAGCGCTGCGGTTTACCGGCACGTTTGCTTGAAAATCCAAACATCTCGTTAGGAATCCCTCACGAGTCCTTGGACCACTTTGCTTTTTGGTGGCCTGATCCCACGCGCCGCTGCTGCGGTGCTGAGGACAGCTGAGAATGAGTGAGTCACCGAATCTAAGAATACAAGATTGAGGGGAACATGAGGCGCTCAGTCAAGTTGTTAATTGCATGAACTGATGGAGGGAGTCGCAAGTTCTTTCTAGTGCTGTCACTATCAAATATTTTTATAATTGATTCATTTATCGATTGATTAATTAACGAATCGGATTAATTTGAATTTTGCATTAAAATGTATGGAAGCATTTTCCCCCCCGATTTCTGTTTATTAACCAGTGATTGTGTTTATTTCGTACTTCACATTCACGTAGTGATAAAAAAAAAAAGAAGGGGGTGGGGGATTGATGTAATATGTTACTGGGTCTGTCATTATAAAAGTAAAAACAGTTGTTTGCAAATTATTTTGATTAAAAAGAGAAGATACTTAGATTACTTAATTTCATTTATTTACATATAGATATGTTTTTAACTTCCATTTATACAGTATATTTAATTTTTGAATTCAATTTTTGAATTCAATTTTTTATCTCCGTTTTTATTTTCACATTTATTTATATTTGATTTTGGCAGTTTTGGCCCGCCATGTCACCTCATTGCTAAGCCGGTAACATAGTACAACCTCAATCCCCCTTTTTTAATCACTATAAAAAGTACGAAATAAACACCAATCACTGGTTAATAAACAGCAATCAGGGATGACTAAAAACACCAAAAATATATTCAAATATTCCATAGGGACAGCATGTCATTTAATAGATTACTTTTGACAACTTCTTTCCAATCCAGGACCACTGAGTTATTATACATTTTCGTCTCTAATGGCTCTCTGAAAAGCACCCAAAAGCCCTTAAAGGGAATGAAATGATGATGATGATGATGACTAATACCAATGATGTTTGTGATGTGTGCGCTTAGCCAGCGGACCGCCGAGCGCTAAGCTCCTTGCCAGGCCATTGGTTCATACACACACGCACACACGCACACACATCGCGGATTGTGCGATCGCATCACTATACCCCACGCCAGCCCCATTAAGATATAACATTCATGTCAAAAACTCTTAACAAAAGGCCCCCACGCGGGATTATAAAATTGTCTTCTGATGTTTCGTGTGATTCCATTCTGGTGTTGAGAAGATGAAGTAAGATGATCCTTCGGAGGCAAACAAGCGATGAGGGAGGGAGCGCGGCGAGTGTGCGCTCGCTGCTAAAAGCGAGAGCTCCTAAAGCGACTCTGCTGAGTCTGTCACGACTTCTTCAACAGCACGTCACGTCAGCTTAAGGCTGACACGGGAAGGATCGAGAGGCGACACCTCCACTGGTTGTCGAGCTCTCTCACACACGACGACGACAACGACCACCTGCGCACGGAGACAACAAGTACATCCTGTTGACAAATATTCTGTCAAACAGTCGTACAGTTCACAGTGAGAACAAAACAAAACATGTATTGATCAATTTGTAATATTTTAGTGAACTGAGACCATGTGAGTACTTTTTTTCAAGAGGGAAGAAAAAAAAGAACTCTCAGGATTCTGCTAAAGAAGCAAAAAAGAAAAGGCAGAAAAAGCTTACTAGAGCATCAGAAATGTATTTTGGGTTAATCACAGGCATTTTAAATGTGGCGCATGTGTGCTGAGTTAGAATTTGATTGGTTTATTCTGTACACAGTCATGTTTCATGAGGGTGTGCACACTTATGCAACAATGATATTTCAGGGTATTTTTGCTTTCACTCTCAGAGGGTATAACAAAAATGATCCAGTTGAACAGATTATAGGCCACGATAATGGTGGGGAAGATGTGTTTTTTTATGACTCATTTTTATATCACAAAAAAAAAAAAGCATTTTAAGGGGACATGCAGAAGGGAAGTCAAGCCACCATTTTCTTAACAATAATATGTTCTATGCAGAACCACTAGTCTAAAAACAGCATTCTGATTCCTATTGTGTTTGTGGAATATGAATTCCATCTCAGGGGGCGGCCATTTTGTCACTTGCTGTCAACTGCAGATGACATCACAGTTGCTCAAGTAACGACCAATCATGGCTCGCCTGTTTTCTGAAGCTTAGCCTCAATTGGTCGTCACCCGAGCCCTGAACAACTGTGATGTCCTTTTCACTTGACAGCAAGTGGCAAAATGGATCATTTGTTCTTGTCAGAATAGTTTTAATGCAATATGTTACTTTTACTTGATATATCTATCTACATTTACTTTTTACTTTACTTTATTTACCCAAACTATTTTGGCTCATCAGAGAGACTTGTCACATGACTCTGTTTGACTCCTCTTAATTTGTACTCACTTTACCTTTTTCTTTTTTTTTTCTTTTTTTATGTGCATGTGCAATTGGATATTTTAAGGCGGTTAAACTCCATCAAATTCATTGAGTTTAAAGTTTTTAGTCGTATAAATAATGGATTAGTGTGGTCTCTGTATCCACATCCGAAAACGACAACAATCAATGAATTGTATAACAATAACAAAGCATTCTTGTTCAACCAATTAAACGGAGCCAGGCAGTCACCTGACCACAAGCAACATTTTCCAAGTGACTAATTCACGTAAAACATGGAAGACATTTTTTGGGTGGCTCATCCGTAATCCAACTGAGGATATATCGTATAAGATTTTTTGACATTTGCATTTAAAAATGTCGAAAAGGTGAAATAAAGTTCACCTGTAAAGTTTATGGTACATTTTAGGTTCATCTTGAAAAATGGACCCGGGAGTAGAATATCCCTCAATGACCATCAGTGTTCTATTTAGCATTTTCATTTTATTTCCTAAACTAGTGGCATAAAGGAGAGGTGAGTCAGCGTGCAAGTGAAGAAAAAGTGTTTGGTCTGTGCTGTTACTATGACAACGCAGCAGCCAGCCACGCTGCGTCACCTTTTTCCCTCCTCTTTGCCGTTATCACTTTTGTCCGGCAACCCTTTTTCACTTTGCTACCATTTTGCTCCTCAGTCTCACTTTTTTTTTTTTTTGCAGTATCTTCCCAAGGTCAACATTATATAAGCTGCTGTGTGTGCGTGTGTGTGTGTGTGTGCGCGCGCACAGGTGGACGTTGGAGTTGTTCACTTCACCCCTCTGGTTCAGCCTCTCATCCAGCAGCCTTTCAAATTGGTGGAGAAAGTGGTCCGGAATGTTTTCCAGTTCCGCAGGAAGTACTGCTACAAAGGGATCGGGTGAGAAGTGACGTCGCCGTGTTGTGAACGAGAGCCGCAATTATTAGTCGGCGAACAATTTGATACAACTTGAGCGTGTTGGCGAAAGCAAGCGGCACACGACTGGACAATTAGGCGACAGGGACGCTTGGCTACTCGGAATGGCCATTTGAAATCATTGACTTGAGAAATATGCGGAACATTAATAATTAATAGTTGATTTAAAAAGTATTTTCAGTATATTTGATTATTTTTATTAGAAAAATACAATTTCCACCAAAAAAATGACAAATTATTTTAAACAAAGACCTATATATCACCATAGCATTTTTTTTTTCACAAGATACCTGAAATAAAATAGAAAACCCATTTTCACCTTTTGACTTGAGTGATTTCAAATTAGCGTGTATTGCAGGTTGCAAGTGATTTCAATTAACCACAACAATTTCAACAACCCAAAAATTCATTAAAAAAAAAAGGAAAATAAAAATGGATGTAAAACATGATTAAAAAATTTATTAAAATAAAATGGACATAAAAACAAAAAAATCTGTGTATATGTATCAAATAAAATATACAAAAACAAATATAGAAGAGAAATAGAATTAAATATTGATCAATAAATATAAATGCTTTTCTCTCTGCCCCTTCATATGAATACGATTTCAATTAACTTAAATTAATTTCAACTTAACTTAAATTTTTATTAATTAAATTAAAACTTAACTTAAATTTATTTCAATTAATTACAGTGATTTCAATTAACCGCATCAATTTCAACAATGGAGGACCAAAAAATACATTTTAATTAAAAATGTGTGAATGAAAACAAAATGTAAAACGTATAATTCAAAAATTTACAACAAAAAAAGAAATAAAAACTAAAAAAAATACTGTCTATATGTAATTATGTATATATGTAAAACAAGGTTAAAAAAAATGAAATAAAAAATAAATTCAAAAATAAATATATAGAGTTGAATATCAATCAATAAATAAAAATGCTCTGCTTTCCGCCCCTTTCATTTGAATAACATTTCATAACGCTTTTCATGTTGACATTTTATGAGAGCAGAGCTTTTTTTTATTTATTAATGAAAATTAATCTAACTTTTTATTTTTTTGAATCTCATTTTCATTTTTGTATTTTTATTAAATTTTATTTATATGCATATCAATATTTGTTGATTTAAATTTAATTTTTTTTATTTATTTAATTTTTTAATTATATTTTATGTCACCATTTTTATTTTCACTTTTATTTATATTTAGGCAGTTTTGTCCCTAAACGCTGCGTATGCCTTCCTTGTATTTGAGCATTAAACATGTGTAATCATTGGAGATATCAAAGCGCCTGCTCTCGATTCTCCCTCCCGCCAGAATGTTGTTCCCCGATGCGTGTCGCGACGCCTTGACGGAGGAGCTGATGTGCAAGGCAGATGTGGATCCCACCCTGCGCCCCACCGAACTCACCATCCCCCACGTTAAAGTGCTGGCGGACGTCTACGCTGACATGTGCGCCCGGGATCCGCTTCTGCTCGGCTACGAGTTCCGAGAAGAGCTCCGGCTCAAACGCCTTGCCAAGCAGAGAGGAACTGAACTTGACGACGAGGAGAAAGAAAGCACAACAGAAGGCAGTTAGGTGCCTTGACATTTGCGTCTGGCAGTGGCGTGCATTTTTGTCATGCATCCAAGAGCGCCAAGCGGCTGTTTATTGGAGGCTAAAGAGCAGACTGGCCCGAATGCAGCAGTTGTTAAAGCTTTGTTGATGTTCATTCTAATCTACAGTAATTCACTTAAGTGTGTCACATTTTGGCAAATATATATATTTAAAAAAAAAAATCATAGGACAACTGGTCCAGCTGGTGTAACAATGTAAACACAATGTCCCTTCAATTTAAAAATAACTCAAAGCCATTCATGTCTCAACCACAGGCAACAAAAGCGAGTTCACCCCAAAGTGAGAATGTCAGAATCGAACCTATAGTGTCAACAACATGGCTGCAGCATATCCAGGTCATTTGGTTGTTCTCCACTGTGTATTGCCGTCACCGGGGAGGACAAAAAATCACACACAGGAATGTGTGCAGTGTTGTGAAAAGCCACTGGGACTGTTTTTTTAAAGTCAGCTTTGTTCAAAACACAACTCATATTACCCGTTTGTATAGTGCCAGGGGTCAGCTTTTCAATAAAATGTTTTGACAAAAGCCTGATTGGATGGATGGATGGACGGATAATGTAGCTAGCTAAATAAGCTATACTGTAGCTAGCTAGATAGATAAAGAAAAAATCGGGATGGATAGATAGATGGATAATGTAGCTAGTTAAACAAGCTATACTGTAGCTAGCTAGCTAGCTATCTAAAAAAGAAAAAAGATGGATGGATAGATAGATAGGCAATTACAACTGTGAGACAGCTGGGCAATTAATCCAAATTTAAGCATGATTTAAAATTTGGCTTCTCACAGTCATAAAAACATAATCAAGAGAAAACTATTAACATGCACCCTGAATGCCTCTGTGGTGCTGGAAGTTGAAGCAAGCATGCTGCATGTTTAGTTAAAAAGTGAAGTTTTCACTGACAAAAAATAACGACAAAAAGACGTTTTTTTCATTCAGTAATGATCCTTTGTAAAATCCTCCCCCTCTGGCCCCATCTTATGTGTTAAGTTATTATTTCTTAATTTGTCATGGTGTGGCTAAAACTAGCAGAGATGAAAACAGAAAACAGTGGTTCTTTCACTGCCATTGACGTTTAAAGACGTCAAGTAAAAACCTACGGAGCACTGCCAATGACGTCTAAAGACGTCATCCAATGTTTTTTTTTTTGAAACTGGTGGAGAAACCCTTCCGCATGTCTGGTGAAAGTTTCCAGCCGGTCTGTTGTGCCTAATGACTATTTTTGGCCCCTAGAGGGCAGCGATGACTCTCTTTTGACAAGATCGGGTGGGCGTCAGTAGTATAAAAGGCCAGGCGGGGCTAGAGCGTCGAGGAGTAGACGAAAAATGGCGACCGACGGTAAGAAGCAGCTCACGCTTGATCGATTTTTTGAAAAAGGAGAAGCATCAACCAGTGCTAAAGTGCACCTTTATGACGACCGTGATGATGATGATGATGATGATGGTGATAAGGAGGTTGACGCCGAAGCTGCAGCGTTGACGCGGCGGCAGCTTCGTTCACGTCCTGAGGCCTCAGAGGCTAGCGGTGCTAGCGCCGGAAAACGTCGTGCACGACCGAGCACTTATGCACGCGAGGACATTAAATCCGACGAAGGTGATGATGATGGCGACAATGAGGTTGATGCCGAAGTTGCAGCGTTGACGCGGCGGCAGCTTCGACCACGTTTTAAGGCCTCGGAGGCTAGCGGTGCTAGCGCCGGAAAACGTGGTGCACGACCGAGCACTTCTCCGCACGAGGACGTTCAATCGGACGTTCAATCGGACGACGACGAAGAGTATCCTGAGTCCGATGGATATTCTTCGGAGGAGTGGGTACAGTCTGACCACGGAGAAAGTGATTCGGACAGTATTTCATCCGCAGAAGACGTCGAAGGTAAGCACAAACTTGCTATGAGATACTTTTCCAGCACGCTGCTAGCACCTCGTGTAACGTGAATGTGCAATTCATAGATCGTGGATCGTGCTCACAGCGACGTCCCACTGCAAAGACGACAAAGAGAGGTATAAAAAAAAGTGTTTTCAATACACCGCAACAACAAAAGAAAATGCTCTTTCGATATTATTGTAATTGTATATATTTCTTTCAGCTGCAGCTCAGAGTGAGCAGAATAAAGGTCCATCAACCAGTGGATCCAATAAAAAACGTATATATATATATATATATATATATATATATATATATATATATATATATATATATATATTTATTTATTTATTTATTGCATCACACTGATCTAAAATGAATATTATATGATATTGAAATGTATATTTGCAGATCCCCAAAAATCTGGCTGGCAGCCAAACGCATTCCCCTTTACTGCGGAGCCAGGACCGAGAGGTGCCGCAGCAGAGCTGAATTCAACCCGGCCAGTTGACTTCCTGCAGCTCTTCATCACAGACGAACTTCTGCAGCACATTGCTGATCAGACAAACTTATTTGCACGTCAGTCAATGCAAAAACGGGCTGAAAGTCTGCCACACTGCAGGAGTCGTGCTTGGAAGCCAGTGTCTTGTGTCTGAGCTCAAAACGTTTTTTGCACTCCAATTCCTTACTGGGTATATAAACAAGCCCAGTATCGAAATGTATTGGACTCAGGACGAAATAGAGACGACACCATTCTTCAGTCGCGCGATGCCTCGAAACCGCTTCCAGCTCATCTGGAGTTTCCTGCACTTCAACAACAACGAGACACACAGTTCAGATGACAAACTATTTAAAATTCGTCCTGTGTTCAATCACGTTGTAAGCAAGTTCAAGGAACTGTTTCAACCGGGCAGGAATATCTGTATTGATGAGGGAATGATGAGTTTTCAGGGACATCTTTCTTTCAAGGTGTACAACCCCCAAAAGCCGGTCAAATATGGGATCAAATCGTACATTTTGTGTGACTCCCAAACCGGCTATTGTTTCAATATGCAACCCTATGTTGGCATTAGTTGTTCTCTCCCTGATACAGTGTTCAACTTACTGGATCGTCTGCCAGGAAATGGGTACACACTATTCATGGACAATTTTTATAACTCTATTGCTTTGTGTGAACGTCTCCTGGCAGCGCGTACCAATGTTTGTGGAACGCTGAGGAAGAACAGGGGTGAACCCAGTGAGATAACGTGCCTAACCAACACTGGCCTTGGGGTGGGGGGGAAACTGGTAAGGCACAACACAAATGTTTTGATTGTGGCATGGCAGGACGAACGTCTGTTGAGGATGGTGACAACGTTTCATAAAGATGAAATGCGGACAGTGGAGGTGTGGCGGAAGGCACAAAAAAAAAAGTGCCTTTCGAAAAACCAATTTGTGTTGTGGACTACAATTCCAAGATGAATGGAGTGGACAAGATGGATCAAAACATCTCGTACCACCCATTCACACGGAAAACGTTGAAGTGGCACAAAAAGTTTGTTGCCTATCTTTTCCAAGTATGCATGTTCAATGCCTACATCTTGTACACAAAAAAAAATCCTGGGACGAGTCAACCTTTTTTGGAGTTCATCCAGCAGGTGGTGAGAGGGTGGCTGTTGCTACAAGACCAGGAGGAAGTTGGGATGGAAGAGCATGAGGAAGCCAGACAAAATACCGGGTCACCGTATTTTGATCCTGAAAGCTGACTTGGATGGTAACATGGCCAAACACGCTGGAACACCTGCCTGCTACTTCCCGGAAAAAAAAGCCAGCAAGAAGGTGTCGGGTCTGCATGCGAAGGGGCATTCACAGTGAGACAAAGCTGTGGTGCAAATCTTGCAGTGTCCCCTTGCACGCAGGCGAGTGTTACACTGTTTACCACACAAAAGTAAAATTGATGTAGTTCAAACATCCACACAATTGTAAATAATCACACATGCACACCTTTGTAAATAGTTTGTCAAATTGTTAGTTTTCTATGCAAATAAACTTCTCTTACTATAAAAAAAAGACTTTTTCATTGTTGGTGGTACTGTTTTATAGAAGTAAAGCACTATTTAGGTGTTTGTGGCATCATTCATGGACAAAAAGAAGTGTACAATTCACTAGAGTGCATGAAATAACATCGTTTCACAAAAAGCCGTTTTTCTCCACTTGTTTCAAAACAGAATTTCGGTGAAAGTTACAATTTTCTATTGTTGATTACTGAAGAACGGAATAAGCTAGAAACAAACTTTTTTTTTCTGATGAAAGATGAGTCCAATCTTTCATTTGGTAGTATGTGTGTTCCCATAGTCCAAACACAACATTTTCTGTGGACCTTGAAAGATCACTCAAAATGCTTAAATCGGCTGGCAGTGGGGACAACCCGTTTCTGAAAACGTCTGGCAGTCAAAGAGTTATTAACCTGGGTTCGATCAAAACCCTGGGGTCTGGTTATTTTGTTAGCAACAACATTTAAGAATTGTAAAGCTTTCTACTTCAGGTCAAGGTGCACACGGGCAATGTGACCGTTCCCATCAGGTAGATTGATCACCGCCATTGTTTGTACATTCAAAAAAACAAACAGTTAACATTTCATATTTGGCAGGAGTCCATATTGAACAGGTCACAACTTGGCCCATTCAAATCTTGATGGCAGCTTCAATCTGCAAACTCCACCTTCAGTGTCCAGTAACTAATTATGTGACCAGCTAGCAATGCAGTCCCTGAACGGGGCAGTAAAAAAAAAAAAAAAGTGTTCAAACCTACAGTGATGATTTGCACACTACTAAAATCTGAACTTAATGAGTCAATTGAATTTCATTGCAGGTGTTCAAATTAAAAAAAAATGTGGGTCTCTCTGAAGGATAAAAGACACCAAGAGGGAGAATTGTGCACGTTGACAGCCAATGATGTTTTCATGAGGGGACTGTCGCCAAAGGGACGAAAGCAAAATGAAAGTGATTTTCTCCCAACTACACTTGTCGATGCGCGCGCGCGCACACACGCACGCGCGCGCGCACACACACACACACACACACGCACACGCAAGTACAGCGCTGTTCTCCAGGCAGCGTTCACAGATAAAAGATTTATTTCCAAAACAATTCCATCAGGAGGAGGAATTCACATTCATTGGTATGCTAGCATTGAAGGCATGGGGAGAAAGAATGGACTGTCTTTAGTGGATTGCCTTCAAAACAATAGTACCTCAACTCCATCCATGTTGCTTTACAAAAAAAATAAAAAAAATAGCACTTGAGTTTGTTGCAAATTAATTCCTGCCTTATTTTGAAGAGGTGCAGTATCAAGTAAAAAAGACAATTTGAAAAGGATATGTACACAAGAACTATAGAAACGTACAAACTGTTTTTAAAAAAATTGCTCTTCAGAATCATTAAAGCAGCCTCATTTCCAACAATAATTCCTCTGCACATAAAATAAATCAACAATCCCAAAGGCTATTCAGAACAAAATTATCAACCTGCTTTTTGTTTTCTTTTATTTGCAAGTAAATTGAACGCTTGAAGTCTTGAGCGCAAACACTTTTATACAAAATAAATCAACACTAACGTAATAAATTAAAAAAATGCATTAATAACATTAAAACATGTACAGAAAAATACAATAGTTCAATCATAGAGGCAAACACAGTGTACTTGAGTGCACAAAACACAAAAAGGAAACAAAAAGACTGCAGCAGGTCTTTGGATTTTCACTTTCAGTGAACATGTGACCGTGAGCTGGGCCTGTGTGTGTGTGTGTGTGTGTGTGTGTGTGTGTGCGCGCGCCACAAGTATATCAAAGCTCCATCATCTCCTCCTTTGAAATCATTTCCCATCTTTCAGTCGACTTCTAAATGTGTTCCTGTCAGCTATTTTTAAAGGTGACAGCAATAATAGAAAATGAAAATTCTTTCAAACCACCAGTTTCATTAAAAATAAATTCACTCAGCCATTTTATATATTAAAAAAAAAAAAACATTCATTAACAGTTTGTCGTATTTTTTCACGTGTGGCAAGTTCACGTGCTAAGGTCATGATACTGATGATGATGTAAGCGTATCATTGTCACATGTTCACTGTTGTTGCCAAATAATTTTTATGAGCTGCATAGTTTCAACCTGTGAGCAAACCAAAAATGAGCCACTCTCCAAACAATGTTTTCTTATTTTCCCCGTGGCCCTCCCCACCAGCTGTTAGAACTTTCTTGAGAAAAAGGTGGCAGAAAATAAATAAAATTGCCAATCAGCAAAGTTGAAGGGAGGATGGATAGAATGCACGGCTGAGATGGGTTTTTTTTGTCCCCCGTGGGTCGCTCGTCCTGAGGAAGGGCAGGGTGGGGAACCCAACCACGCTTAATTTAAAGTTTTATTATGCGCTCATTAGCATTTCAGACATTTCCTCTGACAGGTCTGACCACAATAAAAAAAAAAAAGGACCGAATTGCATCAACGAATATTTTGAGCCCCAAAAACCTGCTCAGTTGCAATTTGGGGGTCAAACGCATTCGCTAGCAAACAAAATGTGTCTACTTCATGTTTCTTGTCAAATGGATTTGTTCTTTACTTTTTCAACATCAAACTGAAATTGCAATATTCTTACTTGAACCCATTTTACAAGCTTTTTTTTTCCCAACACAATTTTTTTTTTTTAAATTGAACAACAGTTCCCCAAATAAACGTATTAGTCGTTTTGCCAAAACCATGTTATCGTATAAAAATATTGCTTTGGTGCCATTTTTGTGGCATCTTGATGCCAAGGAACTATGCTGAAGTGAGGGGAGGAGCTTCATTTTAGTCAGGCCATCAACCATGTCTAATAGCATAGTCGCCATCTCGTGGCAGCCACTGGCAATTACAAGGCTTTTTGTGCACCAATTACTCGCAGGTATGCAGCAGGGCTCCGTCTCGATCCCACACGAATAGTGCATTTTCACTGGATATTTAAAGATTTTATTCCCACTATTTGTGATTACAATTCAATTTTGTTTTCTCCGATTTTGTCATTTCCAGGGCTCCTAACTGAACAAGTGTGTATGTGGGTAATTGACAACCACCTCGTAAAAAGGTTTGTTAATTGCTGTTAGATGCTTTAGGAACTACTTATGTCTAAATGAAACTCATCAACTCACTTCGACACCAGATGGCACCAAACTGCTAGCGTGCTGAACAAAATGAGCTAATACGCAAACGCCGAACTCCAAATATAAAGTCGGCTAAGGTGTACTACTTTTCCAAAATGACTGCAGACTGAATCAAATGCACTTGTGCTTGCTAACAAGCTGTGTGAATTCCCCAGCCTGCTAGGAGAGTCTGTAAAGCAACCATCTTGTTTGCGCTAACTGGAATTGTGGTCTTGCGCTCTCGAGGGTCTCTCCAAGGCCGTGTCATAGAAACAGTCCTCATTGACCACCGAGGTCAAACTTTGGACGCTGAATTCTCGCTCCAGGAGTGCGTTGAGGTCCAACAAGCCCGGCGGCGGCGAGGATGACGACGACGACGACGCATCGTTGCGGGCGTCCAATGAACCGCTTTGCTCCTTCATGCACGCTAGCGCCCCCTGGCTCCTCCTCAGACTGCCGCTTTTCCTCTTTGCCGCACTCGGACGGTCTGTTGCCAGTCTGGGCGCGTCCCCCTCGGGCCGGACGTACGTCAGCACGGGCTCTTCCGAGATTTTTAACTGGAAGAATTGAGCGTCCAGAGCGCCCCTCTTGGCGCCCGCAGTCTCGCTAAAGCCGTCGTCGTCCTCGTCGCTGAGAATGTCCGACTCCTTTACGGAGACGGAAGTGGCTTGCGAGTACCCCGGGCAACCCTCCTGGACGGGAAGGAGGTGCGGGGCGGCGCCGGCCGGACCGCAGCCGCCGCTGCTCAGGCTGCCTTCGTCCGAGTCGGTCCCGGACTTGAGATTCCCGGACTGGGGAGGGAGGTCTGCGAGGGGCTGCCGACACACGCGGGAAGCCCTGGAGGAGCCTGCAGTGAAGATGGACACGCCCATCATACATGTTGGTCTTATCGGAACAAAACACGCAGCTTGTTGCCCGGCGGTCTTTTGATGGCCTAAAAAGTCCAGATAGGATCTGGCGAAGGTGCATTTCACACTTCACACATTAAGCCAAACCACCCGAAGGCAGAAAAAGAAGATCTTCTTCTTCCTGCACGATGTTGAATGGAAATTGCGTGTGAATGCTGAGAGCTTTTTAAGGATATATTATGTGGAGATGATAAATAGAGATAGACCGTTTTTTAAGGGCCGATACCAGTGCAGAAGGCTGATAACTGATATTTGGAGCCAAAAAGCGGGGGGGATATTAGCGTCCAATTTTTTTACAATACAAAGGCCAATTTTGACTCTGTTGTAATGTTTTAAAGCATGTTTATTGAACATTTAAAAAAAAAAAATTTTAAACCTTAAGAGAATAGACATCCTTTTAAATTTCTAACAAAATGTTCAGGTATCTCTCAAGGTTAGGAGTACGTCTTAAAAGGTTAAATGGAAACAAGTAAATACCATAGCTCTCTACATTTTTCTACAATAAATATTTTTTTCCAAAATTTTAAAATACCTAAATTCTTAAACTTTGTTTTAATATCTAACAAAAACAAAATGTCTCTTATAAAAACTGAAAATTTAAATAGTTCCCTGAGATTAAATGGTTTTAGATTTACCGGCTTTAACGGCTGTGAGATTTAAAAAAAAAAAAAAAAAAAAAAAACGATATTCGGCAAAATGCCCAATATGGGCGGCGATAATCTGCCTGTCTATCCCTAATGATTAATTATTAAATATAATTGAAGGAAGTTTTAGTGAATGTTGTCATTGATATATGGAATTATAATTAATAACATGGATGGATTGATTTTCAGTAGGTGACAAAATGGTACGACTTCAAGGCCATTCAAATTTGGAGGCCATTATCTTTTGGAATTTGTTTTGAAGGAATTCCCTGTGTGTGTGTGTGGGGGTGTCTTATTGTGACACTCACCCATCCTGTTGGCAGATGGCGCGGCGGCGCGCATGGTCGCCAGGCGTTCCTTACAGCCACGCTCCAAAGTGGCCTCGCCTCTCGTGTTCCTCCTGGCGTTCTCCCGGAGGAGCGAGCGGATCACCTTGATGACGCTCACCTTGCTCTCGGGCTCACTGGGGAGGACGCAAACGAGGGGGATTGAGCACATAGCGTGATGCCCAATTGATTTCAGAGTCGAAATGTGGATTAAGAGGATTGCTGCCAGAGTCCCCAGAGAGAAGCGCAATGACATTCATTCAGCCTGATCCCAATTTCTCAGCGCATTACGAGACTTTCCATCTTGATGGCAAGCTGCAAAATATAAGCAACCTGTAAATTCTATTTTATTTCTCAGTTAAAACTCATTCTAAGGGCACATGAATGATGTTGATCCTGCAGTCGGGCTCTCAGCACTTAAGTTGTCAAAATGTGTGACCTATTTAATTCATTGAGTGCCAGCTATTTTCAGATGCCCCTTGAACCGAAAACTTGAAAAAAAAAAAGCATAAATCAGTACCTGGGATTGAATATCTGGACTCTGGAAAAGTCAAATATGTCTTATTGGAGAGAGATTTCTAAATGAGAAGAATTGTGATCATATGTGTTATTTTTTGGCACAACCGGTTTGAGGCTGAAACTGTGTCCCTAAAATGTCATTTGGATAAACAAAAACAGCATTTTTCCCACAGAACAGTCTATTTTATTGATTTATTTAACAAAATATAATAAAAATGTAGTAATACAGCAAGCGTACCATGTTAAAATAAATAAACATTTTTCTTCTGTTTTGATTCTTAGTAAGTGTCCAATCACTGCTGAGCTATTTTTTAGAACAGATGGGCGGGCTACTCATGTTGTCCTTGTGGGCTAACTAGTGTCCGATGGCACCATTTTTGTGGTTGCTGGAGTTAGTGGAGTTACGCTCTCTCATCTCCATCCATTCCTCACTTTGCTGTGTGTAACTGCTCAGCCTAAACAAGATAAAAGATATAAATAAATAAATAAAGCGGCGGTCCTCTCGGAGGTGGCTCGTTTATTGATCTTTGCGAGCAGCCAACCATACTGTGCTGCAGTAGGACAATCGCCTGCTGTGAATTCCCCTCACAACAGAAAGGAAACACGCATTACTGGTGACGGACACTTTCAGCAGTTATTGAAACCAGTGATTTCCCAACCAGTGTGAGGGTGAGAGAACGGTCAAATGTGATGTGGGAAATTGTCCCGAAAACTATTTATTTACAACATATCACGCATCTTTGTTGGTTTATTTGTGCCAGTAAAATGTCGAGAAGAACAATGGCTGACCTGCTGCACAGCTGGAAGACCGTCTGAGGTCTCCCTTCCACTTCAGACCGGGAGTGAATCAGCTCCCAAATGCAGCTGCTTTCTGTGCCTGGTCCTGAGAGAAACCAGAGTACAAACACGTTTGAAAATCGGTGTTAATTTATCATTTTGTTTGGACACTTTGCTAGCTTGCTACGCTTCTCTGATCTGTAGCTTGAGTTTAGTGACGCTTCAACTTGTAGCTTAACATTTGCCAAGCACGTGTGCAGAGTCGGGTGGCACAGCTTGCTTACCTGCTGCATTTCCCAGCCTGACCTGGAGCGCAGAAAGAGGGATGAGCCAACGGAACTTGAACGGGTCCGGATCGCCGTGGGAAAGCGCCGAACGAGGGTTGGTCTGATCACATGAAAACAAGAGAGTAATGTTAATGTTGGGTTATGATGCCAAGATGGCATTTATGCCATGTGAAAGTGCATCAGCGCAGCCCCTCACCATCTTCTTCTTCATCTTGTTGTTTTCCCTGTAGACCAATATGACTGCTTTCTTGAAGACTGGCAAGAAAGAAAAACATTCTCAGCATCTTTCCTTGCGCGTGTGAATGCCCCATGGGGGAAGTGGAATGAAGGGGTAGAAGCCACAGAGGCATTAATAGATGCAAACTTGAAGTCTAAAAGATGTTTCACAGCAATACTCTGATTTTTCCGCAAAGTCATGTTGTTTAAATACCAATGTGCTAAAACAGCTGACCTGGGCCTACTCTTACTCCCATGGCTTTCAATGGCAGTAACCTTGGTATTAATGTGTTTATTTCTGTTGTTTTGGGGCATCTATACATCACCATTTGGTATATTCTAATGACATTAAGCTCACATTAACACATTGGCAAATATCCAATACCATTGAAAGAGGCCTGAGGATTTTTTTTTTTAGCATAAACAAATTGTGGTGCTTGAGAGCAAAAATAAAAAATTGGAATTGCACCACTGGAACCACGCAGCGTAAATTGGCCACATCATTAGGTACACCGCTGATCTTACGGGAACCAATTCAAGAGAGGATCATAAAAAAAAAAAAATCACATGACCTCGTGTGACAGTATCATCAAAACTTAATATCTTATGATATGCCTCGACGGTGGCTTGGTGAATATTTTATTTTACTCATAATGCACTAGCAGAGAAGGCAGACTTACCAAAGACGGTCATTTCCGGGTCTTTCCTCATGCGGCCCAATGACGGATGAGGATTGAGCCAAACTGCAGTGGAATGCAGAAGAAACTCCCCCATAGAGATTTCAGTCACCTATGAGACACACAAACAATACTGTGAGATTTTTTTTAAAATTATTATTCGTAAATTGTAGGGAAAAAAACTTTAAATGATATGTTTTCAAAAAAAAAAAAAAAAGAACTCACAAAATACATCTTGGGTGTATTTGAGTTTGGAAATGCCACTCCATGTTGGCTCCAAAGCCCCAAGAATCAAGAATAATGGAAATAAAGTATTGGAACTGGGCCTTCACTTGTATAGCGCTTTTCAATCTTAGGTATGCAAAGTGCTTTAACACCGTTTCCTCATTTGACCTACTGATTACGCAGCGGGAGCAACTGGGGGTTCAGGATCTTGCTTAAAGGGCACCGCTGGGTTGATGGTGAGTGATGACCACTCTTACCATTGAGCCATGCCGGTATTTGAACAGAATATTTCCCGCCATGATGATATTCAGCTTGTTTTACGGGAAGATTTGTCTCCCCAACACATAGTACTGGGTCAACAGCGAGCAGCGGTGAGTGTTCAGCCGGCTGCTTGCTTCTATTAGCGAAAGCAAATCACGGGAGTAGAAAACAAGCAGACCATTAAAACATTTTTGTGGCACATGCACACCGCGCGAGAAGCAAATTGTTCATTAGCCCCACTGCCTCGTAACAGTGGGACGGAAGAGCAGAACAGCTGGTGCATTTTCAGAGATGGGCAGATAACTAAAGATTTATTTGCATGTTTAATTTTACACCGGTACGGTAGACAATCGATATTTGTGTAGACACATTAAAAAGTCAAGTTTTCAAACATATATCCGCTTTAAATAACACACTTGAATGTTCATCACAGAACATTTCATTGCAGATTCACTTTGGATACTTCTACTGGGAAGGATACCAACTAAATATTCTATCAATCTGGAAATGTATTCAGTGCCCAAAAGGCAAAAGAACAGACGACGGCATAAACAGCACAAGAAGCTAAGCAGTTTTGTGATGTGTGTGTGTGTGTGAATATTCAATTTGACTTTTAATTTTTCTAAAGAGGAATAGTCATTCCTACTGGGGCGGCTTATAAGATTTGACTTGTGAAGTATGTGCGTACCTCTCTATCGTGGATGGCCTGCTCGGTAACAAGCTGATCAAAGACGGTGCCGTAATCCTCGTAGATTTTCTGCATCTCATTGATGTGGCTGGCCACCTTCTCCATGGCCCTGAGCGCCTCTGCACGGGCAACAAGCAAACAAAGTCTTAGCAGTGATCAACGGGCAGCAAGAAGACATCTCAACACCGAATGGAAAATGCTCAAAAAGCCGACCGAGTGTGTTTGTATACAGTCAGTGTGTATATATTGAAGTCTCTAAGCTTACCCGTGAGGTGGTAGTGCTCTTCGCTGTTGGCGTCAGTGAGGGAGACCAGCTCCCTGAGCAGCAGGGGGTACTTGAGAACTCTTTGCACTGGTTTAATCAGATATGACTCCAGGGTGGATGAGTGCTGCTTGGTGGGGTTCCTTGCATCCAAAAATTCCTTGAAGGCACGATCTGTCTTGGCTTAAAAACAAATACACCAAATTGATAATACTTAGGGACAGAATCAACTAACAACAAGACTGTATGGCAGTTATGAGCAAATGACTATATATAGTAAATAGACATGAACCAAAATATTTTATATGGCTTAAAAGTAACGATACAATATACACAACAATGCACATATTATATGCTGATAAAATAAATTAATTGCTCACATTGCCTGTACACTCAATTGTAGTGATTATAATGTTTCTCAAATACTTCCTGTCCTTTGACATTTGAAAATTGCTAGTGCATCTCTAATTTATTTAGGTAGCCCCACTTTCCATCCTCTCTTCTATTCTACTCTTACCCACTGTCATTTAATTTATTTTTTATTTTTTTTAGCTTTGCCTAGTCAGTAGTGGCCTAAGAATTCAAAGCAGCAGTGGAGATCATATTCAGTGTCTTAACATTTTACAAAAAAACTGTTGCAATATATAACTAGTGTAGTAGGGCTTAATGATTTCAGTTAAAGTTTGAATTGCAATTTTTCTGACATATATTGTGATTCACACCTTTTTCCCCTCCAAATCATCTTTCAAGGCAATATTGACTAGGTACAAATACGGCAGAAATTACATCACACCGACAAAACATTACAACATCACTGCACATAAATATAAGATCGTATGTAATCTCAAAACTTCAAATGGAGATTGACGGCTGAGAGATATGGCCTAAAATTTGTAAAGAAATAAATATATGCCAAATAAAGTCCCTTAGCAAAGCTTGATTTATTTAAAACACAAGGATAATGTTATTTTGAGACCTATCATTGTGCACATCTCATAAATCAGAATTTTAGGGTTCAAAATAGAGCAAACAAGCACATACAGTACTACTATAATAAATAGTAGATTTTTTGACCTTATAAGGACCTCATCCTGGCTTACCTAACTGATTCATTTCCAGGTTTTGAAGATGTGTGCTTACTATGTCACTGTTCAATGTACTATTTTCTGTCTTGATACTTATTAATTGACCTGCTAATTTGCTTTTCATATCTGGTTGCTCTCCGCTGAAACATGTTTTCCACCCACACTTCTTTGTAAAGCACACTTGTACATCGAAGCAATTTTTATAGTGTTTGGCGACAACATTAGCTCAGCAATTAGCATCTCTCTTGCTCAGTGTAGTATTCTAAGGCTCCTGTCCGCCTTTAGTGATCACGATGCAGCTCATTTTGCTGCCATGCAGGATTATACTTTAGCCACACCAGCTAGCATGTGTACTTCGTAGTATTCCCACGAGTTGGCATGCCCCTTCGGATCGGTGATCTTGGCGGGAGACCGTGTTTGTGTGTGAGATTGATAACAATACAGTCTTACACATTGATGTCCGACTATTGTGGCACAGAAGTATTATGATATGACTGTCACTGGTTTCCCAGAATAAGATTGCTTTTTGGTTTGGTGATTCACTCTCTCCTTAAGACATACACCACACTTGTAGAGTGTTTTGTGTTGCATTTAGTCAAAGTCAGGTGTGACCAAGCTCTAAGAGCCCAGTGCAGAGTCATAATGCAATAATATAGCTCCAGCAGGGGGTAGTGCAGGCTTCCCCTTAACCTGCCATCAACTGCAGTTGTTTTAACGCTAGGCAACTAAATAACTTAATCTTAATTCATGCTGCAGTTGTGACAAAATGACAAAACTGTTCTGCCACCGTCATCACAATAGAGGTGAATATAAGTGATAATAGAGGACAAATCTTTTCCTTGAGCAACATGCCCGCATCGTGGGAGGCCATTAATGTATTCATTATAGCACCGCCAGCTGCAGACAGGCAGCTCAGTCGACACCTCCCAGACTAATTGGCAGGCAATTAACAAGGCGACAAGTAAACAGGGAAGCTAGCCTGTGGCATTATGTTAGGAAGGAGGGAGGTGATGAAGACGGCAGAGATAGCCATCTATTTATTTGGACCGGCTTGACACACTTCCAGAGTGTCCTTGGATCAACTAGATGCGATCAGGCGGTGGCATTTTCACAACTCCACTTTACACACACATACTGTATAGTTGGTTAGTGCAGTAAAGGTGTGCATAGGAATGTTTTTTTTATTTAAATAGCATTTCCTTCAGTGCATTAAATGTTGTTCCCAATAATTGCAGAGAATAAACAGCATGTGAATTTCCTCTCCGTAATGCTGACCTATTAAAGACTTGTCTGAGTATCTAATCCTATTAAATGCCCTGCAGCTTACACTGAGAAATGTGCCGTGTAATTCTGATAATGGGGCAAAATGACCCATCACCCTCCTCCAACCTTGGTGGCAAAGAGGCACACACCCTCTTATAGTTCAGGACAGCGTTGCCAAATAGCGTTGAAAAGGCCGGTGTGATCACCAGCATAAATCATTTGGAAATGTCTAGTCTTTCACATTCAGGGGAAGATGCAAGGATATATATCTCAGGTTGTCGAGGGCATACTGCATTCGCTTTAAATCTAGAAGGTGATAGTATTTAGAAGGTTAATTGAAAGGTTATCCAAATGTTAATGTTTGTAAAAGAGGTACGTATTATCTTTTTTTGTTATGCAACCTTGGATCGTGAAATGACAGTGGTAATGGTAAGCAGAGCCTCCCTTCTTGCAACTCTTAAGACTGTGGAGTGCTGTGAGGTGTGACTGATGCAACACAGTTGCAAGGATGCTGAGTTAGCAGATGGAGATCCAGGATTTTTCAGGTTACATTCTGGGATCCAAAAAGGTAATCAAAATATGCTTCAGTGCTCTTCTACAACCTTGAAAAGCACAACCACAATAATATACTATCTATAATGTTAAAACTAATTCTTAGTCATGACTGTCGGTTGATTTAATAGTCAACGTCGTCATTATTATTTTTGCAGTTTACTTTTTCCCTTTCAAAACGACCTCGTATCCTGCTCTTACTACTGGACGTCTGCCTGTCTGTGATGCAATGCGCAGTATTGGTAATCCAGGTCATCAGTAATGTAAATAGAAGGACTGTGGCTAATGGAGTGGCAGTTAACTGGTGTTAGCAACAGAGTCTGAACGTTAAGAGTGCATTTCACCCCCAAAAAAATCCTTAAACCTGCCTTCTTGGCAACATTCACCCCCAAAAAAATCCTTAAACCTGCCTTCTTGGCAACAGAGCGGTCAAAGAAAAGGAAAGCATGTTGTGCATGATGGTTCAGTTGGGTCTGGAAGCTAGCATTAGCATATACAGGTTACAGTGTGTGTTTGACCTAATGCTGCAACATGATGGCATGTTTGGTTAGGCTAACATATTGTAGCGTCTACTTTGGATTACGGAGGCATTACTCAGTAAACCAAAACACAGCGACCGTTTAGCCGTATTGACTGTGAACCATGAACTGCACATACACACGCTCACTCTGTCTCATGAGTCATTTGTTATAGAACTCCGAAACAGGAACATGTCATGTACCACAAAGCAAAAAAAAACAAAAACAACAAATAACCAAGTTAATTAGAATATACCACTCGGCAGTGCTAAAAATATGTTCCTCCTAACATTTTAGTTACTACTTTAGTTACTTCTGAATCATACAAACTACTGTAGTGAAAGAATACAACACGACGTTTTTGATAAAGGTTAAATAAAAACATTAAATAAAAACTCATACAAGTGTTTATTTTAGTTTTCATTAGCATGGTGCCTTTTCCGAATCTTACTCCTTTGATTTCACTATCTTCCACATTTAAACATTCCTTGATGTATGAGGAGAGTGAAATGTGTTTACAAGTATTTATTTTTGAATGCATTTTATTTTGGTTCCCATAAAACACACTAAACATTCACAGCTAAAAATGTTAAGGCCACAATTAAAGTTGCACCATCATTTATAACCATGTCGGGAATACTGGTACAACCTGCAAAGCTTAATAAAAGTTGAATGTACCTTAAAGAATTCGAGCTGTAATCGCTAATGATGGTTATATAAGAGCAGCTGCTTGCTGATGCGATAATTAGCCAACTAATGGTGACTACTGTCGGTGATTAGTCGACTAGCAAACTAGTCGTTTGTCTTATAATCAACATGTAGTACCTCTTTCCAGGACCTTCTGCACCTTGATGTGGTTGGCACAGAATCCACTGTAGAGCTT
The DNA here is from genome assembly GCF_051991255.1 of Vanacampus margaritifer. Classification (NCBI taxonomy): domain Eukaryota; kingdom Metazoa; phylum Chordata; class Actinopteri; order Syngnathiformes; family Syngnathidae; genus Vanacampus; species Vanacampus margaritifer. The sequence goes on along the minus strand of NC_135432.1, from coordinate 54,004,374 downwards.
GAAGTGGTCAGCATAGTACAGGAAAGAACCCCCGAGAGAAAACAGAAGCTTCTGTCAACGGACAAACGGAAGAGGTGAGCGCACAATGCATAACAAATAAAGCAGTGTGAACATGTCAAACACTCCCAACCTCCCTCTCTTGGGAGACGAATGGAGCGCTCCGTTCTCCCGTCCTCTCCCTCTCACCTAACCTCTAGAGTGAAGCAGCTTTCAGCACCTCACAATCTGACCAGTGAACCACTACCGCGATCAATAGACCCCGTGCCTTGTCATGTCAAGCCTATAAATCAGCCGGCAAACCTCATGCCACGCCGTCTCAATTATTTATCATCCTCAAGCAATCAGTGTTGACAACTTTGTCTGCAGAGGCGGCTCAATAAAGTCCACCTGAGTGATATCTACCTGAAATCTTTGGCCAATTCTTCAAAAATAACAAAGTCTATCTAACCTTGAACTGTGAGGGCGTCTCAAGCGTGCTGAAGTCAGGGGAGGAAGCAATCCTCTCTTCTAGTGTCTGCAGGAAGACCCTCTGGAAGTCTAACATCTCTGGCAGACTGCCGAACAGACTCTCCATCTGGGGGAAACACGGAAAGGCGAAGAATTGTGGGTGTAGCCAAGTGTGAGGCAGACGAGAGAAGGGAACAGGGTGAGGGAACGTGAGGTAGGGAGGAGGCCAAGATAGCTTGTAATTCATAACACAAGTCAGACAGGCACCCTGGAGTGCAGTAAAACCTCCACTCTGATGCCTTCATCACTTACAAAGGCACTTAAGGAACAAGCAATGGCTCTGTTATAAATGTAACACACACATCCACGCATACCTACACATTCTCTCTCTTCACACACACACACACACGAACCAAGGGTCAGCGCACCCTTCATTAAAAGCCATTCGGGGGGCTAACGCGTCCATGTCCATTTTGTGTCCAGCCACTTCCGACTTTCCCATAATGGTCTGTTAATTTGCCCACTGCTTGGTGGCCTATCGACCGGAGTTATCTTGGAAGTAACCTTCTGGATTTGAGGTCACAACTGACTAAATATATTACATACGCTCAAGTAGCAATAAAGTTTAAAAAATAACTAAGACAAAATGCAATTTCTACAGAAATTGTGGGAATGCTGAAAAGCTGAATGCTATTAGCTGAATGCTAAGATTTGAATGCATATGCTTATGAAGTAAATTGAAAGATAAATGACTAAAGTACTAAAATGTGTTCCAAGAGGGGTTTGAACCCAGGTAGTCCGTGGTGGAAGGCAATTGCTCTTACCACTGAGCTAACATAAATTGTTTGAAATCATGGCTAATAGCGTATTTATTTTTGAAAGGTATCATCTGATGCTGAAAGCTAGCATGCATTTAATCATTTCAGTGAAATTATAATGCATGTCTTGATATGGTAGTCAGTTGGTATACATGTATATCACTTAAAATCATGGCCATGGATATATTTGCAATGTACAGTCAAGGGTGGAATTCGAACCCGCGACCTCCTGGTTACGGGACAATGCACTTTACCAACTGTGTCACTGAGCAGTATCAGACAGGTGGTAATGATAAAAAGTTGTATGTATGAAAGTGGCCGTGGAAAGTGGGACTTGAACGAATGGGGAAAAGTTGATACTTAACGTTAAATTGTGCGAATACTGTTAAGTAATGTGAAATAAGACAATATATACCCGGGAAGGCGTGAATTTTTGACGCAAGTTGTATTTGAACCATGGAAATCGGAAGTATTATGTGGGAGTTGTTAACAGCAAAAACGTGTGGAGAATAAAAATCACAACAACATATGTGCTTCAGTATTCCCACAATTAGCATATGAAATACTTTAGGTAGTCACAGCAACAGAATGCACGAGTGAACAATAAATGTGTTGAAATGCCTGAAATGATGAAGGTAGTAATGTTGTGCAGATAGAATCATACATCATCTTTGTCAGCTTGGGTAACCTTGCTCCAATTATTTTCCAACAGTGTGTCGTAGAGAGCAGTAAAATTGCACTCGTTGTTGCCGAGTGTTGAAATCTATTATTTCTCCATTTCATCCACACATAACAATTAGAGAAATAACCTTAACTCGTATGTGATCGACAATTGACTGTAAATCCCATTTCTCCTTAGGGGAACAATTACAGGTTTTTCCTTCTTCCTATGCTGCAGTATATGAGGTTAGTTGAAAAGGTGGCCTTCACAGGCACGTCCCTTTGGGAAGGTCATAGTATGGGGGATGCTAATTTGTCCTGCCGGCATTCACACTGGTAATGAGAAAGATATGGCCTGGCCTGGCTGGGCTGGGCTGGGCTGGGCTGGGTTTATCGTCATCACCGCGGGGTAATAAACACTCAATGCATTTCATGTTGCGTCGACACATTTTGGCCACCTACCTCATCCAGCGTGAGGAAAGTTTCATTTTGTAGGGGTTTAAGGTAGATCTCGAACAAGCAAGCCAGATCCTGCACACAAAAGGCAAAAAGAAGGTGAGTGGAGAGAGTATATATTTCCTCTTGACGTGCCTGTCATTTAAAGGCTCCTTTATCTTCACATCAATTCTCATTTTTTAGCCACAGGGAGTTAACAGAAAGAGTAGAAGAAGAATCAGCGAAGAAGACGGGCATTTAAAAAAAAAAACTTTATTGCAATCTACAGAACAAACGTGGCTTTGCATGTTTCAAAACAACATGAAAACGACGAACACAGGAGAAGTGACAATGGCGGGTGATTAAAGTACAACACCGCTTGTTGAACATGGGAATAAAGAGGCAAAATATTTTGCTGCAAAAGCATAAGCAAGCTAAGGAAGCTGCGCAAACGACTACCACACGGCTATACGCCATTGTTGTTGACAGACTGACAGTTCGCGCGCAATCACGCGAGAATTGGAGCATAAATAATCAATCTGCAACAATGCGACGTCATCGAGCTGCGACCATTACATCATCGATGGAGGAGTATCATGCCTAAGGTGTCCAGACGGACGCGTACGGGCCGCGTATTGAAATCTTTCCACTCTGGAGCCCGGTTTCAAAAGTGATCGGTTTCAAGCTCTGAAACCGCGCTGTCATGTGGTCGGACGGCTTAAACAGTAAGAAACTTGTGAGGATACATTGAAACTGGCTTTCGTTTGGACGGGGACTAAGTCTCCCACAGTGCCTCACTTCCATCTAACCATCTCTTGCAGGACCCTTCCCCCCAACCAATTTAGACTGGTATCTGGTATCAGTGGAGATATTCTCATTAGGTTGGATTTACGATTGAGCGCCCTCCTTTCTAAAATACATGACTCTGTTGCACGCAGCCTACGATGCATGGACTCGGGCTAACAGGCCAGCGCCAATGCACGTTAAAAATGCAATCGCCTCAGCTACGGCTCAAGAGGAGCAATGCAGGAGGGGCGGGAGTTAATGAAATGAGAAGTTGAAGAATGCAGCTCCGATAATAAAACAACCTGTCAGCCATGATTAGCATTGCTGAGAAAAGAAGATCATGGGACGTGGTTGTTCAATGGATGTCAGGGAGGAAAAGGTCAGACTGGGAAACAAAAAATGATTTGGGGGAGAAGATGAATAAGGCTCGACATGAGAATGGGTAGGAGGTGCTCTATGTAGAGGCACACTTGTTATATGCACAGTATTGTGTGCTGAATATATCCAATTAGAGACCTACAATTTCAAAAGACTAAATTAGCTCCTTAATGAAAGCAATATTTTTGTTTATTTCAGGAAAATGTATCCCTTGTAGTTGTTTTTCCTCACTTAATTGCCTGTTGATGTTTAAATCAGATAAATCAATTCTCACCTTCACATAGGACTTCTCTGTGTCCACCAGCTCCTGAATGACCTTGCGCAAGCGCTCAGTGCTACTCATATGCTTGGGGCAGGGTCTGAGAAGAGCGCCATCCCCCTTGGGGCCCGGACCTAAATTGATAGGCTGCTTCGTTGGCGGCTCCTTTGTGTCCTCCATCGGACCGCCAGTGGCTGAAACTTCTCCTTCCTGGAAGGACTGGTAGAGGTTGCACACTGTGTCCACACTCTGTAGGGGGCAAAAACAAGTTTGATTTCATTTAAAAATGTAATTAAACCAGTCAGATGGATAAAATAGTCATCACGTTTTGGTACAGGGGCATGTGTGCACAAAATCACTCACACATTGGGTATGGCTGTACAATTGAATGAAATTCAATACAAGGACTCCATTAAAAAAAATCTGTGATTATTCTGCAGTATCTCATGCCGCATGTTAACTCCATAGTTATGAAATAAAAATGTCGCTACACAATGTATATACCAAGTGAATCTCATGGGCCTACTAGTAGCATAGTGGGGAGTTGCAGTAATTGTTCTGTTTTCTAATTGGCTTTGCAACAAAGACTATAGTCCATAATTGTGTTATGAAAGATGTGACTGAATCTCCCAGCAGATAACGTTAAGCCTTTTTGAAGAAAATTGTCTTAACTTCAGGTAACTATTTATTTAAATGTTCTGTTCATTTACAAGAAATGCTGCCGACCCTGGGAGCTCTCTGCGCCTTTTGTGGTTGTTGAAATTAAAACTAAGTAAATAAAAACAAACATTTCAGATATTTAATTTTTGAAAACAAAATTTCCTGTAGAAAATAATAGAGAGATATTTACTTGATTAAGTTTTGAATTTAACTTTTTAAGACATGTTAATGGCCCTGGGAGTTTCCCGAACTTTTTGTTAGACTTTTAAAACTAACTTTTAAAAGTCTTTTGACTATAAGATATTTTTGTAACTCCAATATTTTGCAAATCCTTAAAGTTGTTCAATAAACATATGCTTAAAATAATGTAACAAAGTCAGGAGTTACAGTTTATATTTTTTATAAATTTTTAAATATTTTCCCTTTTAGTGGAAATAAATATCAGTTCCAAATATCCATCATCGGCCTTGACTACTAATAATCATTATTGGCATTGAAAAATACATATTGGTCTATCTCTACTGTGATTGGCTCATTCCCATGAGCATCATTTACTTTACTTCTGCTTACTTTCTTAAACATGCATGATTTACGACTATTACAGACAGAAGCAACCATTTTAATCTGCCATACTGCAAAATCTAGCTTGCAGTAAGAGTAAAATCAGAAAATGAGTTTAGAATGTCTTGTTTTCTATAAAGTATAAGGGAAATAATTATCTCTAAATTACACAGTGAGTGTGACTGACGCCACTTTTCCATTAAACTGCGTGCATTTTAAGTGATTTGTCAATTGTGAGTATACTTCATCAAAACCAACCTCTTAATGTCTTCGGAGAAGAGCTATGTAAGCAAAACACTACATCATTAGCACCAGGCTTGACTGCAGCGATGCACACATCAATTATGGTTGCATTTCAAGCCAAAAATAGTGTCGTCAGTGCTGAGCAGTCAAAATGTAGAGTACATTTGAGGCACATCCTACTCGGACAACGTTATTGTCATGAAGCTTCCTTGGTCACGGCACAAGGTGATTCCCTGTTGCAGAGGTCACCTAAGGGGTTTCTAGTCTGCAGCACAGTGACACAGTGAGTGGAGGGCCACCCTGGTCAGCACTCCGCCTTCCTGTGTGTGCCTGAGTGGGTGGGTTGATATTTCAAATATTGCACATGTGAGCGTTCAGGTGGACCTCATGGCTGAAGACTGTACAGTCATGAGCAAAGATCAATGCGTCCCATACAGCAGGCGTTACTTTTAAGTGTGTGACAGAAAGCCTGTCCAAGTCATTCAGCACTTAAAATCACATACAGCAGTGTCAGCTTTAAAACACAAAACCCCCACCTTGCAATCTGCTGCAAATAAACCCACAGAGAAGCCATTCAATGAGCCTACACTCATCAGCTGGCTCAGTGCAGCATGGCCTCCCCAGAGGCGCTCCTAAATGTGGCTGGGAAAGTGTGAGAGACAGTACGAGGGAAGACAAGGTATGCCTATGCTATGCCTGCATGGGTTCTTTTATGGGCCAATTCTTTTGGCTTTGTCATTATAAGGTGATAGGACGCTCAAAAACACATGCACTGCGGATGACATACAATTATTACATATAACTATACGAGTAAAGATATATGTACTACTATGTACATATTTGGGCGGCATGGCTCAGTGGCAGAATGGTCGTCTCCCAACCATGAGATTGTGGGTTCGATCCTCACCCCTGGTGACCATGCCGAAGTGTCCTTGAGCAAGGCAATGAAGCCCGATTTGCTCCCAGTGGACTTCAATTTACTGTGGGATTTACGTTTTATATTTTAAACAGACGGTGCTTGTCTTGTTTCTCCCCTTGCTGTTTTTAATGCCATTTTATATGGCTGGTTGGCTCCATGGCTTATAAAATCGAAATAGATATGTGCGTGGCTTAGTGTAGCAGGTTGCCAGCAGATCTTATATGACATCTGTATCCTGCCACACGTGCTTAGAGAATCTTACCCATTAGCAGAAACATTTGACAACCAAGAACACAAATAATGCATGTCACAGACGACTGCTAGGTATCTCTGCAGACATTTTCTCATGTGCTTTGGTAGAAAAGTGGATGAGAGCGTACTTCCTCTGCCTAGTGGAAAAGTCAGTACAGTTTTATTTACAATGTGTATGCATGAATCATTTATACTACATACACATCTATTTTTACAATACTTTTCCCAAGATAGAGTATCCATAATGCTGTATCATGTGCTCATGAACTCGTCAAAAAATGTTGGACGGCAGCATTTCCAATTCGATATATGGGAAGGATGCTGCAGCCGCACAGAGTGCCAACACACCAACACAATATTCAATCAGGTGGGAGGACGGGGGAGATTGCCTGAAGGAAATATAGGAGGTTGAAGGATATCAGAGCGACAAATTCATCAAGACGCCCAGTAGCCTTAAACGAGGGGTCGCTTGAGGAGACTGATAATAGTCACATCGACCATTTGTTTGAGCTATGGGGAAATGGAGGCCCACGAGCAACAATATATGCATGTCCGGTGGCACGCTGTCACTAAAGTGCTGACCTAATTCCCACAAACATGGATGATGCTCAAGTTACACACAACTCATAATGGAGGGTACAGAGTTAGGAGAAATTAGTAACAAGTAACCTTGACAGGAAGGTTGTGAATGCACCCACAGGAAGGTGCCTAACATCTTACAAACCGTCCTTGGAAACATGATAAGAGAGTGAGAGTGAGTGAAGGGGACGACGACTCCACACCACAACGGAGAAAATGTGATTGCCTCGCAACAATTCTACCAACACTGCCCGACAGCTAGCCCAAATAACCCATTAAGTGCAGCGGACGGGAGGCGGAGAAAAGGCTGGCAGCACTGCAGACAATTCCTTCCCAGGTTTTTCTCCTTGACAGCTCAGTCATGTTTCTGCCTCTTTTCACTCCTTGTGGCCAAAGTTCATTTCAAAAGGACACCATAAGTAAATATGAAGTGCGGCACTGGTTTACTTGTTTCCTTTTCAATTGGCACATATAGTCACCTGCTGTAACACACAGTTTTCAAGTATATAAGCATATATAAATACAATGCTCTTTAAAAAAATTAGGAACATTTAAGCTTGATGATGTAGTTCTACATGACTGCATTCACAATAATAAATGTAGTACTAAATTATTATTTGAGAGTATCAAACAAACTTGACTATGGATTGGTGGGTACCGATACCTGGTATCAGTATTGGGCCAATAGCCACCCATATTTCAAGGTATTGGTACTCGCAACGGTGGCCGTTTTGTTGCTATTTTAAGATCAGGAACTAGAAATTAGAATAAGAGAAAATTGAAAAGTTCATGGAATTTTAAGGAAAAAATACTTTACTGTGATATAATGGTCTTTATAATTATATGTCATTGTTTCCGTTGGAAAATGTTATGTATCAAAAAGTACTAGTGGTATCTGTACTCTGTATTAGTATTAGTGACTATCAGCGTTGAGTACTCGTCTGGGTCTGAAAAAAAAAAAAGTGGTATCGAACATCCCTCATCTTAACCATTACTGTCATTGAAAAGGTAAAAAAAAAAAAATGATAGAGCTGTTGTAGCTTACTAGATGGCTTTTGATTGTGCAAATGTACCTAATGTAGTGGCCTCTGAGTGCAATGCATCATAACACCCAGTTGTTAGACAAGCCAATTTGTGGTTATTGTTGCTACTTTGCCCTCCTCTGCTCACCATGAAGAGTAACCTGTAGAGCAGCCTCCATGCTGCTGTGGCCTGTCGCTGCGTTCTTCTGGCCAGGGAGGATCCTTTCCTACGCAGCCTGCCTCCCCTGGATGTCGGCATGGTGCTTCCACGGAAAGTATATGCAGCCCAATCGACACCCACACAAAACAGAGAAATATCGTTTTCCTTTCCGTTTCCCCCCTCACGGCTAGGCCAGCTCCAAAACAAATCTAGTCTTCAGTCCTTGGGGCGAACACTTGCATGTTATCCGAGCCGTCGTTCTCGTCCTGGTAACAGTCAGTGATGCACTGGCTGTGAGATTGTCTTGCATATCGATGCAGAGCAGACTTTCTGGCCACTTGGCTTGTGTACTCACTTTCAGAATCTCATGCATCCCTCTGTTTCTGTTTCGTCCGTTTCTCAGGTGTCCCTAATCCTCAGTCCTCTTCCCCTCGCCTCTCATTTAAGCATGTGACTTGTATGTATATAATTCCAGAGAGCTGCAAAACGAAGCGGTGTGTGTAGCATCCGTACACAGCCTCAATAGGAGCAGTACAATGTAGACGGTTCTGGCTTGTACCGCCAAACACAGAGGAATGGCTGACTCAAAAATGGGAGGCTGCAAGCTCACTGAGGAAACAGAGCAGGAATGCAAACAACGGCCATTACACCGGAATTCCTTTTATCAGTTAAAAAAAATATTATATTAGTATTGCTGTTGGTCTTTGAGAAACAATCCTTAGTATAGTGATCTGTTCGTTGTAATAAGAACAGTCTCAGAATCACAGCTTTAGAAAAAGTGTCAAGGTTCTATGCAGGAAAGTCCAGTTTTTTTGTTTTTTTTTACATAAATATAATCCACTTCATCAACCCACAGATAAGTATAATGTTAATAAATTTCCGTTTAGTTGCAGCGACTGAGTAAAAACATGCTTTGTTTGCCTTGTGTTTGATTGCTTCAATCAGATCGAAGATTTAGATGGGTCAGGAGGAAGTTCGTGAACAAGTCAAGAAACGACTTGAATAGTGAATCGTAAGACAAAAGAAAGTATGTCACATGCAAATAGACAAGATTTGTCCTGTACATTAAACACGATACAAAAATGCTGCAGTCTTATCAGTTTGATTGTGTCCTAAGGGTTTTTGTAAAACAAAACAAACACAAAGCTGTCAAAGAAGTCTCGATTGCCACCAACACTTCAATGAAGGCTTGAGACACACAGCACAGTTTCGTCTGCAGATGAAACACTTCCGTCATCTAATAAGCAGTTGAGATGCCCCATCTTAGCTGAAGTAAACACGGGGGAATTAGAATGGAGGACAAACAACAAACAGCTTATGGGATTGCTTTTCTTTTTGCTTAGATGAAACTTGTTAAAAGAGCAAGAGAACTGTGACCTGGTGGCCAGCTGTCGGCCGTGATTCATATGTCAAGATAGTGGACAACCGTGGTGAATTTTCAAAGCTCAATAAAAGAAGACCTGCGCTCATAAATCAAACAGAGCGGTGGGGAGGCGAGAAGAGAAGATATGAGAATGTGTACTGGTGCTGTTCCGCTACAATACAGCACATTTACCCTTTTATTATTCATTCTAAACAAATATTATCCCACGTCTCATATCAGAGGCCTTTGGGAGAAAGTGCGTGTTTTCATAATGAAGCCATCTTCAGATTAAAGCACCCATTCCCTTGAGTCCTAAGGCTCTTTTCACATCCACTCCAATGTACGGAAGCTGCTACAGAGGAAAATAATTCTGGCCCCATACATTATTATCATTAAGTTGCTGAATGAAAGCTTAAGGGTGGATGCTTGTTGACAACATTGACCAGAGCATGAAGAATAAGTTGGTGAAATGCGAAAGCCACATCCTGACATACAAATTACGTAAACCAAATAAATTGAAATAATACACTAACACAGTCAACTGCGGGTAACATGTTTCCACTGTAAACTACAAGTTGAAAGTTGAGGTACAGTGCAAGATGAATTGTACTTAATGCAGTGGGGGTATATTTGTGCAGAATGACACAGATTCCTCAAAACACATTCCACCAGGTCCGACAGCTCATAATTACCAATCGTTGGTTCTTTTTGGCGTCACTCTGGCAGGACAAGCAGTTTTCCACATTGTGCCCCAAGCATGCCAGCTTGTCTTTAAGGAAGCGTCCTAGGCTGAGCAGCACCGAAGCTAGGAACAGATCTTTCTCCTCAGCTTCAGAGTTGGGAGGCCAGAACCAGCACATGGCTAACAGTGAGCACAGGGCCTGAGCCGGCGACTGGTCTTGCATGAAGAGCTCAATTAAGGTGGTGAGGTACAGACTGGGTCCAGGGTCCTCAGTGTTCACCGCTGGAGACAAAACAGCCACACCAACAGCCATGGTGGTGTTGGACACCTCTGGTGTGGTCATTGCAACCAGATCTGTGTCATGGCTCGTGTTTCCTGTGGCTCTGTCCGTCTCTTCTGTTTTGTTTTCAGTCTTAAATGTTGATTTCCAGCAGCGTGGACTGACAGGAGCAGACAGGCATTAACTGCACCGCCAACAGTAAACCCAGATTATTAGCCTGCTCACAGCCAGATGGCTGGCGGCTGATGGGCTTAGTCATAATACACACCTCCCAAAGTTGCAGCTCCACCAAAAAACAGATCCACATATGCATATAAAACAGATTCTCCAAAGTTAAGATAGAGGACGACTGTAGCTGCGAGCAAGAGGAGATCATGTTTTTGGAAAATGATACTGCCTAATATCTAAAGGCAACGAATCTAAGATACTTTTTAAACTCAAAGACCCAGGAGGAAAACTGAATCTGAATATTTGCAATTTTTCCTTTGTCACATATTAAGAGTTTAGAAACCCCTCCTAGAGAGGAAGGACTCAAATAGACGAGGCTAAGACCAAAATAAGGAAATGCTTTAAAACTTGGCTAAGAGGCAAATCCCAGTAGCATCATACTGAACAGCCATTATGAAAAAAAAAATCCAATCTTATGGTTCCTCACAGTCCATTTAAATGCTCTTACAGAAAGAAATGTCCATCTGGACAAATAGGCTTAATATGTCTGACTGCTGTTTAACCTTTTGTTTAATACAAGGCATGACAGGAAACTATGTTACTGCACATGTCAAACAGCATGGCTATAACTACAAGAGAATTAAATTCAGCCTTTACAAGAAGTGGACCCTTAACATCAAGGAAGCACAGTGGCAGACCACCAGAGAGCCATGACCTCCTTACCTACAACACACAACAGGATTGTTATGTTTTATTGAATTGTGCAATCCATCCATCCGCTATCTATAATGCTTTAGGGGGCACGGGGGCATGCAGCCTATGATAGGTGACTTTAGTCACACCCACGGGAAGAGAGATTGAGATTTTGCCGATTCACATCCAGGCGGCTGCATGGCTACTTCTTTAAAACAACATGCAATGCATGTCAACTACAATTTCGAATGCCTTATGGCAGTTGTTCAGGACAAATTCATTCGAGTCCTCCAATCAATTGGTTGAGCTCATAATGGCACCACAACATTTGCATTCAACTGATGGGCCTTCTAGTGCTGAATATTTCATGGCATTAACTCACAGGCACAGGAATTACAATCAGTCCCAATAGTAAACAAGACTGTTAACTCTGCCTAGTAAGCACTTCACCTATAACATACACAGAGATCTCTCTAGTGTAATTAGAGTAAATTAAAATGCACTGGACCAATTAATCAAAGGGTAGCCAGACGAGCAGGCTAGTTGATTACAAGTTGTGACAAGAGGCTTGAAATTGGTCCTTCCTTTTCCATCCATCTTTATTGACTTTCACAATGACATGCACACACACCCTCTACCCAGCAACATGATTTTCTTCTCCCTCGAAAATAGATTTCTCACTTTGCAACACAGAATTCTTATTTACAATATCACCATGTTTTTGTAACATCTTCATAGTGACGTATTGTTATAGAAGAACAATCTTTTCCCCTGTGCATAGAGTGGCAAAATAATTCACATTCAGCACATTCATAGACCCCTCTACACACGCGCACACACGTTTCTTCCATTCGTTCCTCCATAAATGACAAATGCTGAGCCTGAGCAGCAGTGGTGCAGTGCAGAGGGACTGACTCATGTCGCCACTGGGAAGAAATCAAATGATAACGGAAGAGCAAAGTAAAGCAGATGAGGCGCTCCACTACGTTCGCTATACGACCACAGGTCAACTTTTGTCAAGTCATGGCAGCCACTACAATTAATAGTGGTTTCCAGGCATTGGGCCTACTGTACAGTATGATCAGGTTAAATGAACAGAACCTCACAGATCATTCTCTTTATGCCTCTTCAGTCATGTCATTCCCAGTGTTGCAATTCAGAACATGAAATTACATTGCATGAATTGAACATGCATCGATGCAAGACAATGAATGAATATGCATCGACACACATTGGCTTGGATGCTTCCAGACATGGCTACATCATTAACAGATGGCTTTTCATGACGACCATACACACACATTACCACTCTCAATAAACATCAGCATACTCGTTCCTCCCGACTACATTACAGCACTGAGGCATAGCTCCCACAAGGCCCAGCCGGGCTCACACTCATTTTAATGACTTCATTAAAGTTACTTTAGATATTGAAAAACCAACCAGATCTTTAAGAACCATCAAAACAGAAATAGAGGCACAATCTGCCATAATAATTCATCGGGGACAACCATTTGGCATGTTTATAGAGGAGATATTTTAAAAGAGCTTGAGAAGAGATGCAGGCTTGTCTTAAAACCGGAATACACTATGTCATAAAGATGATGCCTGCCACCGCAGCTGATAAGATGATGTTTGAGTGAATGTCAGGCTAACAAGGTATCTGACAACTGTTTATTTAGCCCAAAGCGGCAAATCTCACTGTGTGTCCATGCAGCAAGTAGCAGAGTGTGTCTGTTGTTAGCTGAGGAGTTACGTTGGTTAAGGGGTGACTGAATGCATGCCAGTGATCCTCCCAGCTATAGAAAGACAGACGTGTGTGAGAGTGTTATTTCTTCCCTCACTGATCATTCTGCATGACAGTAATAAGCTGTGTTTATACCAGTGGCTATGCTATGATGGAGCGTTCTAATTATGGTAATCTGAGGAACTGGTGCCAGTCTGGTTTCAGACAACCACACAGCCACAGCTGTGACAGCGCACGTGCACATGCACGCACATACATACATTCTGGAATAATAGAGACACATAGCGTATGTGAAGTGGGTGTCTGCATGACAATGGAATCATTCTCTTTAGCTCCACCCACCTTGCTGAGCTGAACGGGCCTGTATGCGCAGTGGGAGTGACTCTCCAGCCCGGCACACATGGACTCACTAACTTCAGCTGCAGTGCACAAGTCTGAAAAGAGAGAGCGAGAGAGAGGAGGGGGTTAAATTGTAGGTATGCATGTTCCTCACATCACTGTATCATTGAAATGAATGCTTATTGAATTTGAGTGACCACTAAACACAAGCAACAGAGTCTGAAAGTCATCAGAGGCGCCTACTAAAAGCTGGAAGGTCTATAAATGACAATGGCATTCAGTCATTTACCAAACAAGACAAAACAATCTAAATCCAGTCATTGTTATAAATATAATTTGACATCATGTCTCTGAAAATACAAGCGACCCATTAGCTATGTTTTCATGAAGGCATTCGTAATGTAAAATTGAAGAGCCACTCTGACAAGATATTTTTAGATGATTTCTGATATGGCCTACAGCTCATTAAATTCAAGGTTCTCGTTCCAAACTGTGTAGCAGTTGGCACATGAAAAGACTTTATCCCTGATTGTAGACTGGGAGGTAAGCCAATCTGACAGCAGGGAACAAAAGAAAACTTCTAGACCTCCTATGGAGCTAAACGTGTCCTTTCTGAACCGGCAATCGTTGTCAACCAAATTGCAGAAGATATTTAATTTGAATTTGATTGGTCTGTCTTACACATTAGTGAAGACAGACAGCTTTCTCAAAACAATTTGTGTCTGACAACTACTAATTCTTCTCCATCAGTGGTGATTTCGCTACCTCCTGCTCAGACAGCGTGGGATCATGTGCCCTCTAGAGACAGAGAAGAAAACTGCAGACACTTTGATCACACCGTTTACTGTAATGAGGCTTTCAAGTCATTAATCCCTCGGAGTTTAATTAAAGATACACCAAGGAAAGGCTATGCTAATGAATTACTACCATCAAGATAACGCAAAATGTTCTGACTGTTTTTTGGAAATAAAAGCAATAAAAAGGCATGACAATGTGTGTGCATGCTGTGGGAAAATGTGATCTGCACAGTGTGGTTCATTTCATTCTAATCACGCTGCTTATTAAATGTGTCATTTTTTTTATTTTGGAAAGTGCATTTCTCTTGCAAACAAAAATCACAGGTTCAGGTCTGCTTTTCGAACCTTGTGCATAGCAACAACAAAAATTATAATTTCAGCTGTACATTTATCACACTAAATCATGGTAAATTAAATATGTATTAGAAGCAGCCTCTCACAGAAAACGGCCTGATCTGTCAACAAGACAAGGTGAGAAAATTGGTGGCGTGAGTGCTTGCGTGTGTTTTATACCAACACTTCTTTTAAGAAGTACTGACCAGAGTACGCACACTCAATAGACAACTGTTCATACCGCACACCTTTTCAAGCTAACTAGATTCAATGGAACAGCTACTGTATAAAGTAGCGTTTTGATTTAATACTGTTGTAGAAGTTGCATGTTCTGATAATGTAGATGTATTTTATTTGTACAAAGGCACCTGAGGAGGATTTGGCTTTGAGCTTGAATGTCGGCGGAGGAACGAGGTGAACAAAGGCACCGTTTTGAGGCGGGGGTCCATCCCGCCTCAGGCACATGTTGAGGGTTTGCTCAGCAAACAACGTCTGGATCAGCGTCAGGTCCAGACCTGATACGTTGCAGCCATTCAGCATCAGAATCTCATCACCTGCACGTAAACCTGGAATACAAACACAAAACAAGATAAGGTCCACTGGCATGTAACACATTAAGAAGTTTTGGGGTTTATCTGTCATTACTCTTGGTACCTTCAGTGAATCCCAGTCCATCAGGGAGCACCTCACTGACAAAGATCCGACTGTTCTTTTGATTATCTATAAGTCCTGTTACTGCAAATCCTGGAAAATATAGCGAAGGACAGTATGAGGATAAAGCTGAAGTGTAAAGCCTTTTCAACACTGACTTACCAAAATCTCCATTGCCGCTTATCCTGCTCATTTGCAGTGTAAACATATTAACTGGGACCACCTCCAATTGGCCGCCAACCTGCAGGGAAATATCAGACAAATCAAAACTACTAGGCAAACAAGTGTATCGCAAAGAGCATGCTGTGTCTGCTTGCTCTCCTCACCAATTCGCAGACAAGCTCGCCAGGCGCGACGGATCGAATCTCAGTGTCCTCTCCCGCCTGCCTGTGCAGACGCAGTCGGTGCAGGTCTGGGTCCAGCTGTTTAGCCTGTTTACACAAGAGATTCCAATGCTCAGCAGCTTGTGTGCGCAGACTTATCGGACATATTTCATGCCCCGACGCTTGGTTCGACAGCTGCGGTACGGCAGAGGCGTGAATTATTCACGGAATTTACACTCAGCTTTGCGGTAAACAAAATAGCGTCACCCAAGTGATTACAAGCGTATCTGCGTCTTATGGGACCATGTGAAGTTAACGGTGGATGAATAGGTGTGTTGCTTTAAGGTCCCAAGAGAGTGTAAAACGACAGCAGACTCGTTTTAACATGACCGTTTTGACTTAGACAAGCACACTTAAGACATTATTTCATTTGCAATACGTTTTCTTCTTTCAAGATAGTATGTAAGCACAAAAATAATTACTGTGAGCATTGTTACAAGCATCAGGCATATTCACTAACCTTGCAAGCCTCAAAGAGGAGGTCAGTGGCTCTATGCTCACTTCTAACATGAACTTGGGCTGTCAGGCCATCTGGCATGTAGACACAGGTCAGCACGCCTGTGGTACAGCTGATGCTATCCCATGCACCAACCTCAGGGGGCGCCATAGAGTGGATATTGGTGAGCCCATCCAGCCTCTGTAGGACAGATTGGTGATAAAGAAGGAAAGGGGAATGACGGCATAAGATGTCAAATGGGGGAAAGGGGAAGTAAACAAGGCAACAGGCTTTAAGTAACTGTACATAAATGCATATTGTAAAAAAAAAAAAAAAAGAAGAAAAGAAAAAAAAACTATTAGGCAAAATGGTTTGCTATGGTAGAAGTACATTTTTGTTTGATGGTGCGAAAATCAGTCATTGTGATGATCAAAAAGGGGCCAAATGGAAGGCTTAAGAATCAATGATAGATTAAAAAAATATATATATGTATAAAAAATAAAACACCACAAGAAACCTATTGCAGGTGATTTGGATGAATTAATGTAATAAAAACAAATCCATTACTACTTTTTTTCTGGCGACTTTAGGAGTGTGAGGTTTGAGATGCATATTAAGGGAGGAGGTTTTAGCCATCATCTTTGGGCAGCTGGGGGTTATATGCTTCAGACTTTGTGTCTCTGGAGGGAAACGCGCCACTGTGGCGTTATGGGCTTGTGGGAGACACCAAATGATAGCTTATGACCACAATTGTTAAGGCACTGGATCTTGAGGAAACAGTCACATCAAATGAACCCAACCTCATTCAATTAAGTACTTTAGTGATTCAGCCCCTCTGCAAAAGATGACATGAGAGGAATAAATGCCTTAGCGAATGGAATGATCTGGGAACAGGCCAAAGTTTGAAATACACCAATAGTTATCCTTAATGTAGAGTAGTGTGTTTACTGAGGGTGTCTGGGGCTTTTGAATCTGATGTTTATGATTTTTTTGGTGTGTTTGCTCATCACCCTGAAAGACCTTTAGCTTGCTAGCCACAAGACCACCAGACACCATTAAGAGCTTTAACTCATATAAACACAGACATTAGACTTTATTTTCCATCTACACTCTTGACTAGCCCTCAAAAACAAAAAGCCAGCACTGAGTGTTCTTCCCAAAATGTTTCCCTCACATAAAGGGAAGAATGAACATAAGGTGCTGCTTCAACACCCAACTTTACCTATCCATTTAGGGATGTCAGGTCAATGCTTACTCACCGAGAATGACGCAACAAGCCACACGGCAACTGGTTACATAACCAGCACATTTGTGTCCCAGCATTATGGCGTGACTGGAAAACGAAGATTTTGTTGCCTCCACTGACCTGAGCAGCAGTTGATTTAACACTGTACACCCATTCATGGTCACAGAGGGTTAGAACAGGCGGGCGGTTGCCTGGTCAACCTTCCACCACCAAGTGCCAACAAGGCTGTGGAGACGGCACGTGCTTTGCCATCAACAAGTGCTCTGTGTGGTCAGTCTGTGGGCACTATTCATGTTTGCATTCAGTCAGAAATACATTCAAACTGATAGTTCAGTCTTTCCTCTCTAAAGCGGAAACTACTCCCCTACCAGCCGCCAAACGTTTTTAGAGTTTCTAAAAAAAGAAAAGAAAAGGAGTACATTTGGTGACAGCTGCATAAATACTACACCCTCTCTTCAGAATGCACCCTTTCTGCTGCACTTAGCAACCGAGGAACACAAATACTTCAGTTTGGGCTAAAATAGATAGATTAGCCTTGAAGAAGAAATAGAACAGTTGTTGAAGACTATTTCAGCCATTTTCCACTCAATTACATCTATTAAAGTAGCATTACTTTTAGTTTCCCTATAGCTCCACCCAAAATCTTTTACACTACGCGACAAAGATGACAGCCCATAAGAGTTGGAACGAGTGCCTCTGTTAGGCAGAGATGTGGAGAATTAATCAGCAACTACAACTATTTCCTACTGTATGTGTGTTAAAAGATATAGACACACAAATTTTCCGCCACGATACTTTCATTCAGGTTATACGACAAGTTATTTGAACAGGAGGAAAATTGTGTCAAAAGATCTGTGCCCTACTGACTTCCTGCCATCCTCCCACTATGAAATCTTACTCCCTACATCAAAAAATCCTGAATCAAGGAAAGATCAAAAGGTTTAACCCTGGGGAAGCTCCCACATTTGAAGCAACACTTAAGTATTTACCCAGTGAAAGGCTGCATTGTTTCCCAAACCACTTCCGCTCAAATTCTAAATATTTCAGGAGGGGGGCAGTTTTTACACTTTCAACATTCACTACAGACTATGTATCACTACATCCCGTATTCATTCAGTCTAAAAGTGTTTGTTGTGGTCATTTGTCAACATCGAATAATCACCAAAAAAAATAAGCCTTTTGGCACATGTTATGTGAAGAGAAAGAGTAAACATTTTGGTATATTGAACTATAACTGGCTCATTAATTGACAACAGTGGAAAGTATCGATACCTTGAAATAAAGCTGGGTATCTTGCCCATCCATAGAAATGAATGCCTTACAGAATCAATACTATTATATTGTCAACCTGCAGAATCCTGCAGTCCACAAGTGATATATATTATAGCCGCTTTTCTCAAAAGGTGTTTACAAAAAATAAAAAAAATAAAATGATGATCCTCCTAATAAGAAACAGTGTTTATAGTTATAGTGTTTCTGTTTCATCCTAACTGGAGGTGAGTAGAACAGCACGGGGACAATTCTTGTTTTAGGACAGAAACATTTGAATCTGAACCTCTGAGCACTTAACCACACATCCTTGATGTAGGCATGTAAGAATTGAAGTGTCTGAGTGCTGAAGTGTCAACGTCTGGCTACCCAGATGGCTAAAATTCACTCTCTTCAATGCGTTGACAATTTTACCACACATGCATAAATTTTTACTTTTAGTCGGTGCTTCAGGTCAACACAAACTCGTATAATACTGTGAATGTTCCAGCCAATGTTGTAGTTTACCACCTTTTATTGCTGTAAAAGGCCAGTTAACTTGGCGTTTGTATATTCAGCTGACATGAAATGAATGTTTTTACTATATAAAGCATGAAATGGACACACACACGGACACACACACACACACCCAACATTTGGGCGGCATGGCCGTGTTCCTAGTGAGCACATCAAATGATTGAAAATGATGGATGACAAGGTTTAACGTAGAGACAGAAGGTTTTAAATCATCAATCAAAGACCCACAAACCATGTTGGCAAAAGGGAAGGCAATGACTCACCTCCGTGTTCTTGGGAGGCGGAACGTGCGCTTGACCTCCAGCGTCGCCCTCAAAGACCTGAGATCAAAAGACAGGCATTTAAGAGCGGGAGTCAGTGGGGAACCACTGACTCATGAGCAATTATGTGCCCAAGCCTAGCCACTTGAGTGAGACAGCATTAGACCCAAACAGCGCTATTCTGTAATTCATTAAAAAATTATGCATGGTGGGCGCAGAGCTTTGCTAGTGCTTTTAAAGGTGCTTAAAAGGTGTGTGTGAATGGACAATGTGACTTCAATGTGAGTCCAAAAACAGACGAGGACAACTACTGGTAGATTCTTCCTATCAAATGTGTACAATAGCTGGATTTTTGATGCTTCATGCTTTCTGGAGCTGGCTTATGATTGTTGTGTCAGCCTGTGGCTGCAGGCGACACAACCTCTCACATACAACACACAGGAGCCACCCCTTGTGTCATAACTGCTCACTCAGCAGCCTGTACAGATTTCTTTACCGATATGATTTGTGGAAAGGACGAAACATTGGCATCTAGTATGTCAACCTTAAATATTGTCCCAACGTTCAAAACAAAAGACGTCATCTAAAGGGGCTTGAAAAAAAAAAAAAAAAGGTTTTAACACAGTGGTAACCATACTTAAATTACATTCAAGTTGCAGGGTCCCTTCAAAGGTCTCTAAAAAGTCCCTGTGAGGTCCAACTGTGTGCTCAAATGGAGTACACACGAGTGCACAATGTTCCTTGAGTGTCAGAAATAGACTTCTTCTGTGGCTATTGTTTTTGGCACTGAAGCTGCTTGCTTGTGAAGCAGATACTATAGTAGAGTAAGAACACCCATAGGCAGCTAACCCCACCTTGATAATGCTTCAGTAACTCTCCCCGCCCCTTACAGGAGTATAAAGTGGCTGTAAACTGCATTGCTTTCCTGTAAACTGACTAATTTTAGAATGAATTACCAACTCTCCCACAAATCCTCTGACCGCTCTGGCCTACTTCCCACAAACCCAGTGCAGGCCAGCATCTTACGATATACATATAGCTCTACTAAAGGCGATGAGGAGTCAAACAAGCGGGGAGGAGAAAACTGGTGAGCATGACACTGGGACAAGATTGTCGAACGCAGGGTTAAATGAGCTTACGTCAACGCAGATGAGTCAGTGTGGAGGCTGTGGCAGAAAGGCTGCCAGCTACCATTTTGATGTTTATGCTCCAAGAAGAAGAGGGTTTGATGAATTTGTACAAGACGAATCAAGAGTGAAAATGGGAAAGAAAGTGATAAACAATAGCAGGAAAATGGATTAGCCCTAAAGACAGTTTCATTTCGAAGCCTAAATAAAGTGTTAATGCATGAAGTGGATACAGTCTTGTTTGGCTCTTTCCTAGCCGGCTGTCCATATCCTTCAAGAACAGTGTACCGACACTTCCATGCGGAGAACAGGCATGGGGAATAATGACGTCATTTGGAGGCAAATAGAGACTTGGATTTCCCACAGTCAGAGCAGATAAGAAAAAAAAAAAAAGGAGAACTACACGGTTGTATAATGTAGCAGATGTCCAGGAACCCCTCACTCACCCCTTTACAACTACTGGCATTTACTCTTTACTAAATGTGGTTCTAAGAAAATGGGGACCTTGGGAAAAAAAACAAAGGAGGGACATCTAATATTTAGCATCTTTACAGCAACCATCTGCTTATGTCTGAGGGGCTGAAGGAAGAATGGGGAATGCCTTCTCCCACATATGGCTATTCATAATTGATGTTTGTGCTGCAGCGCCACTTCGGCCTCCTGCACTGCGTAATCCTAACAGAGTCTCATTAGAGTGGCTGGCTTGAGCTCCTCAAGAAAAATCACATAGTGCACACATACCTCCTTACTGGCAGTGTGTTGTGAATTGTCAAATGCTAATATTACGGAGGATGTAGTGGGATAACAGCAGAGCAAAATGGGACCAAGAACATTTTGTAACAGTCAGGAGTCAATGGTTCACCTCGAAGAATTTGGATGACCCCATAACTAAAAGGAACAGGGATGACCTTGCAGCATAATGATGGCAAATTCACTTACTATAGCTAATAAGCAAAGTTCCATAAAATCTAATCTAAAAGTAACTGAGTGTATCCTGTAGTGTTTTTTTGAATGGGCACACATGTAGGGGATTTGTTGTATCAATAAAAAAAGAGTTAATGCAAACCTGGAAAGACTTAAACCTGCCCCCTGTGGACTTGGATTGCTTCCTTGTGTTTTTGTTGCTCGAAAGCTGGCATGTTAACATACGAGAAAGGAAACGGGGCAGTTAAGCTTACAGTGCTGTGAAAAATTATTTGCCCTCTTCTAAAAAATGTTGTATAGTTTCTCAATTTTAATGTTTAAGATCATCAAACAAGTGTAAATAATCAGATAGAAATAACACAAGTAAACATAAAATGCAGTTTTTAAAGGGTGATTTTATTAAGGAAAAAATAAGCTACCTGGTATAGTTGCATCAAGGTAATTTTGCCCCTTTAATGGACAATGCACACACATGCACATATATGCACTTTTACGTTGTGGGAAGGGGCTTAATAAATTTACACGGTCGCATTGTAAATATCTGTTTGGTTCTATACTGCACTAAACGCCTCCTGATGTAGACCAGACTTTCATTACTCTGTGCTTTAAGGGAGATTATTTGGCATCATTTTCAGGTTGAGTCGCTGCTGTCTGACCCTGAGCACAAAGCATGAACACAAATATTTATGTAATATCTTGAATTTAATTCTCGTGTTAGTGTCACCTTCTTTTCTCTAACAAGCAAATGCCTGAAAAAAAACTGCCTGGCTAAAAACAGAACTACTTTTTTTTTTTAAGTTTCAATTTCCAACAGGCTTCTTCACTCCTGGTCCTCAAGGGCCAGAGTTGCACAGATCTTAGATGTTGCCGTCCTCCAACACAGCTGATTCATATAATCAGCCCATCAGCAAGCTCTGCAGAAGCCTGATCCTGATCTTTCGAATTAGGTGTGTTGGAGGACGGAAACATCTAAAACCTGTAGAACTCCGGCCCTCGAGGACCAGGAGGGAGGAAGCCTGATTTAAGACGCAACGGCTGCAGTGAATTTGATCACTGGGAAACAGCATTAACTCTTTTACTGCCAAGGACGTTAAATGACGTTTAGTAAAAACCTACGGAGGGCCGCCAAGGACGTTAACTCTTTGACTGCCAAAAACGTTAAATAACGTTTAGTAAAATCCTATGGAGGAGTGCCAAAGATGTTAAAATACGTTTGTTTTAAAACAGAGGTGAAACTAACCATTTTCTATTGTTGATTACTGAAAAACGGAATAAGGTAGAAACAAACTTATTTTTTCTGATGAAAGATGAGAGTCCAATCTTTCATTTGGTAGTATGTGTGTTTCCATAGTCCAAACACATAATTTTCTGTGGACCTTGAAAGATCAGTCAAAATGCTTAAATCGGCTGGCACCCACGGCATCCCTTTTCTGAAAACGTCTGGCAGTCAAAGAGTTAAAAGACGTTCTCCAATTTTTTATTTTTTTTTGGGGAAACGGGTGGAGGAAAGCCTTGGCCAGCTGTGGTGAAAGTTTCAAGCAGATCCAGTTAGCCTAATGACTATTTTTGGCCCCTAGATGGCAGCGATGACTCTCTTTTGACAAAATTGGGTAGGCGTCAGTAGAAGACATGAGGCGGGGCTAGAGGGGACAATGGCTGGGGATGGGAAGCGAAAATGGCGACCGGTTGCAAGCAGCTCACGCTTGAGCATTTTTTACAAAGACGAAAAGCATCGTCCTGTGCTTAAGAGCACATTGATGACGACGATGATCATCATCGATGGTGACTCCGAGGTGGGAAGCGTTGACGCGGCAGTAGAAGACGTGAGGCGGAGCTAGATGGCTGAGGAAGCGAACAATGGCGACCGGTTGCAAGCAGCTCATCGACCAATGCTAAAGAGCACAGTGATGACGACGATGATGATGATGGTGGCTCTGAGGTTGACGCCGAAGTTGGAAGCGTTGACGCCGAAGTTGGAAGCATTGACGCGGCGGCTATGACCACGTCATAAAGCCTCACCGGCTAGCGATGCTAACACCGGAAAACGCGGAGCACAACCGAGCACTTCTACTCAGGCGGACGTTGAATCGGACGATGAAGAGTGCCCCGAGTCCAATGCATATTCATCGGAGGAGTGGGTACAGTCTGCTAGTTGCTATTCCCCGGAAAAAAAGGGCGTCAAGAAAGTGTAACGTCTGCACGCGAAAGGGGCAATTGCAGTGAAACGAATCTGTTGTGCAAATCCTGCTCCATCTCCTTGCACACAGGGGAGTGTTACAAAAAGAAAAACTATTTGAAACATCCACATAATTGTAAATAGTACCACAGTTGCACACATTTGTAAATACTTTGCGAATTTGTTTTGTCAAATTGTTACACTGTTGAATGGAAATAAACGTATTTTGCAATCTAAAAACACTTTTTCCATTGTTGGTGGTAGGGTTTTACAGAAGTAAAGCACTATTTAGGTGTTTGTGGCATCATTCATGGACAAAAAGAAGTGTACAATTCACTAGAGTGCATGAAATAACATCGTTTCACAAAAAGCTTGTTTCCTCCGTTTTTTGTTTCAAAACAGAGCTAACAAACTAACCATTTTCTATTGTTGATTACTGAAAAACGGAATAAGGTAGAAACAAACTTTTTTTTTCTGATGAAAGATGAGAGTTCTTTAATTTGGTAGTATGTGTGTTTCCATAGTCCAAACACAACATTTTCTGTGGACCTTGAAAGATCAGTCAAAATGCTTAAATCGGCTGGCACTGGCGGCATCCCTTTTCTGAAAACGTCTGGCAGTCAAAGAGTTAATACAGTATTTTTTAAATCTACCTGCATTATAGATGTCACGGAAACTTTAGGGTGCTTGATCATGTTTAAAACACATATTTTGATGATAATGAATATTTTAAGTGCTCTTGCACATTCAATGTGGCACTTTCTGCTCTTTCTCACACTCAAAACGCTATGATGAATAATGAACACGTAATGCATTGCTGAAATTTTATGAGTTTGAGGGTGGACTTTTCAACAAAGTTTTGTTGCTGAACCTCTTAGGACTGAAATGTGTTATGTAAATTGTAAGAGCTGAACAGTGTGCTTCTTGCAGGGGTTAACAAAGAATAATTAACTCATTCACTCCCAGCCATTTTAACTGATGCAACCCTCTTCGCTCCAGGCTATTTTACTGGATTTTGTCCCACAGGTTATTGTGTTCTATTGCTATAGAAACATGGAACCTACCAAAAGAAAGATTAGAGTCTCTTCTTTCATCAGGAAAAAGAAAAGTATATTGTATCTGTTTCCAATTAGCATTAGAATATAGCTAAGTTTCATCATTATTCACATTCCTGTTGAAAACACTGGCAAAAAGAGCTTGTTGCAACATGGTCCTGGCTGATCTCTTATACTCTGCTGCTTTTGGGTTTGAATGAGTTAAGAAGCACTGCTCTATGGTCCAATAGCAGGCAATAGCTGTCTTACAACAATGAATGTATTAACTCGGCATCTTTGCATTCAGTGACAATATTTTGCTTAGCCATACCTGTGAGGCCGAGACTCTTTTGCTCTTCTTCGTCAAGGTGTCAAGCCCTTTGAGGGAAGAAAAAAGGCCTCGCTTGTGCTTTTGGAAAGTCCGTGACAATGAGCGCCTGCGCAGCGTCGCCTCATCTCTGGAACAAATCTGAGCAAAAGACCAATATGAGGACCATAATCATGCAGCTCAACTAAAAGTTCCTCTAATCACATCATCTTAATTAGATTTAGGTTTCCAAAACATCAGCGCATTTGCAAGAAGTTTTCAATGATAAAATAATGTTCAAGGTTGCTGCTGGACATGAGGTCGATCAAAGGAATGTTAAAAGGGTCTAAACATTAGTCATTCACTATAGCCCCCGCCATTCCCCAGCCTTTGCTTTCTCACCAGTGCGTGAAAGGATGAGACAGAGAAGATCCCGAGACGGCCCAGGGTGGTTTTGGCAGGCCGGCTAGCAATTGCTAACAGGCTCTTTGGGTTTGGTAGCTCCCCGCCCTGAAGACTGGCCAGGTAACAGCGCATCCTGAAAAGATCTAGGTTGAACCTCTCCAGATTTTGCTCCCACTGCTGGATCTAAAGGATGAAAGTGGGGAAAAGTTTTAATTTTGTGTAGAACGTGAGGCTCAGGGTTCAGTTTGTGAACAAAAGAGGACAGAAGGTAAAAGAGGGAAGAGGGATAGAGGCAGAGTAAGGGTCAGAAAAGTGCTTCCATCAAGTTGCAATAGCTTGCAGATGTTGTTGGAGGCTCGGCATACATTGGAGGCTTGATACCAAGCAAACAGCATGGACATGTGCAATAAATGCCCATTTTAATGCTACGTCTTGAGGATTGGTGATACTGCACAGGCTGGCCTTTAACCCTCACTATTTACAGTTGCCTCCCCCATTCCTCTTTGCCCCATATAAGTGCAGTAAAGTGCTCGTTTTGTTGGCTTGAGACTCATATTAACGAGAACACTTCGGCAAAACAACCCTCTACACCAACTCACTTTTAATAGGTCTCGCCTGCACTGCGAGTTCATTTACAATAATGGATCCCTTGGCATTGTCCCAATAGGGCACATTCACTCTCATGGCCTTCTTTAGGATTAGGGAAGTAGCCAAGTGGGACGTGCATGGTTTTTTTTATGATCCTGTGACTTTTCAACTAGAATCTCTGCAAAAATCATGAACTGAAGTATAATGTAGAAAAGGGCAATGTACAAAATCCATGTACATAATAGCTATCCAGATGGCCAGTAGCAAGCCTCAGATTTGTGACATTGTTTACAGGATTCCTATCAGGTTTGATATTTACAGCACTTGTTGAAAAGGGGCTTATAAAATGACCTTGCATTCAGCACAGAATTCATATGTACGAGTGTAATCATTTACAGATAGCAGACTGATGTAGAAGAAAACATTATTAAAGCTCAAACAACAATGGAATACTGATAGCTACAGTGAACTAAAGAGTATTTGCCCTTTCTCTACTTTTGGCCATTTTATAGCTATAAATAGTGCTGTGCATACAATTGGGTTTGATAATTCAAAAATCAACGTGCAGATTTGGGTTGCAAACTTTCCTCAATTGTATTCAAACAACCACAACTGAAACAAATCAAGACAATAGAACATCATTTAAAGACAATAACGCAATAAAGTTTCAAAACAACAAATTACACACTAAAACATTTGCAGAGGTCCCGTGTGGTCAGCCACTTAAAGCGTTAGTGATAAAACAAGCACGCAACAAAAGAGAAACCCTGTTTTACCTTTTGACCTTCAACTCTAACCTGCATAGAAGCCATAATCCAAGAGAACTGTTCATTTCAGTGTGATCAGAAGGGCCAAAGGCAAACTTCAAAAGCAGTCTGTTGGCACTGCCTTCTGTAGACATGGTTGGAGGTGGACGGCTACATCAAAGTTGTGCCCCATTAGTTCTGGATAACACCAACAGAATGTTCAATCTATCATCAGCCTCTGGGCACCAACATCAAATGACATACACCTCTGACCCTATCATTGACTCAAAACCGCATCTGTCTCTGAATCTACTCTGAGGTGCCACACGGTCTAATTGGAAACATACGAGCACACCAACGCATGACATCTTACATCTGCAAATTACAAAATACCATAAAGATATACTCAAAGTCATGTCAGCGCATTATGTGTATTTTCTTTTGAAGTACACGAACAAGAGTAATTGTCATAGAACATTGTTTTATGTTTACATTAAAATGAAACAATAAGCAAAAATGTGACTTAATGGGTGGACATACACGATAATGATTCTGTCATTCATAGGCCACATGGGGTGCTGATGAATCTGCCACCAATATCAAAATAACGGTAATAATCATCCAAGCTCCAGCCACTTGTAGAACCAATATCAAGATCATTCTAATCATTTCTGTCAAACACTTGTTTGGTTTGTCATTTATAATTTGGGCCACACTGCAAACACTTCAGTAGGCTTGGGATCGTCAAGTCAGAGTAGCATAGCAACAAATGTGAAGAACCCACTACCAGAAAACATCTGGAATTCCGATCTGATGCTTGGGGAGAAAGATGTTCCCCCTGGGCCGCTCGTGAATCATTTGGGTATTGATGCATTTAGGCCATTTATCCCACGAAAATAGAAGCACAAGACTGTAGTTGAAGCCATAATAATCCGTATAATAAAGCACAGCACAGCATGTGGTTGGGGGAAAAAAGCCACCTACATAGTACCAAAACTGAATAAATGTTAGCTTGCAGGAAATCTAACCCAAGGGATGAGTTGTAAAATTCACTTGAGGCCTTCCAGTTTATTCAGTGCTTTGAGCATGATTTCTTCCCAATTCTACCAATACCACACTATCAATTAACATCATCAGCCCATCAGATCACCTGGTTTTCAATAGCCTTGCGGTTTTTGGGGTCACTGACGACAGTCAGCTGGAGCTCAGCCATCTTCTTCATTTTCCCATCCATGTCAATCTTCTGTAACAGGCCACGGACCTGGCTCCGCAGCAGACGCACTGTATCCTCCTTTCCCTGGCGCTTGGCCAGCAGCGAGGCGCTGGCCGAGTGGATGGCTGTCACCCAGTTCTCTAGGTCGGTCTGGTTGCTGGCCTGTAGGGGGAGAGAGATAAGAATAAGATTAAGTTAATGAATTGATGAGGGCAAACGTTCCTGTTAAAGGATTTATCTTGATACATCTCACAGAATTACTCTTCTGTTATTCTGTCATCTGTCACAAGAACATCCGATGACAAGTCGC
Source organism: Vanacampus margaritifer (assembly GCF_051991255.1). Lineage (NCBI taxonomy): Eukaryota > Metazoa > Chordata > Actinopteri > Syngnathiformes > Syngnathidae > Vanacampus > Vanacampus margaritifer. The sequence continues at coordinate 53,976,202 of NC_135432.1, read as the reverse complement.
GCTTGGCTGGATCAATACATGCACACTTGATTCACTTAATAAAAAAGCCGTGGTAATGAACACCTCCATCAAACCTCCATTTTCAGGCCTGGTGAAAAATGAAAGGATAAAGCCATTGCTGTCTTCATGTCTAATAGGTGATTTCTTTGCTGTTTGTCTCTGTGGGCATGTAAGATCCTCACCTTATTAGATGCAAACCTGGTCTGAACACCCTAACGCAGGCTGGCAAATTTTTTATGTTAAGTAGTGAGTCTGGTAACACTGATATGTAGGTCAGTAAGCACAACTGGCACATGTGCTCTTAGACCTCTCACCTGCCATGTTTGGGCATATTGTGCGCATAACTTTTGCATCAGACTGACATCACTCGTCATACAAAACAGTAGATGACAGACTTTACCTGAAAGAGATAGATATCTCCGTATGAGTTGCTGAGACAGAAGACATTCTCCTTTTTAGGGTGTTCTGGAACTGCCTGGACGATGCTGTCCTCGGCCAGGAGAGAGTAGCGAGGTGAGAGCTCTTGCTCTGGTGACCCTTTACTGTATGTCTCATAGAATAGCAATGTACATCCTAAGGAAGATGAAACATTTGTGATGAAGATGCATATCATTCTGGTACTTAGGTGTTATATTGCACTCATCAAACAACAGCCAACAAATAACATCAGAGATATAAAATTGGTCAATGCCTAAGATGTAATTATAATTTATGAAGTTTTAGGACAGATAGCCATTATAAAAGAACTGACAATGGACAAAAACAAGATTTTTACAATGTCCAATTGAAAAGATTTGTGAGTTCAGTGGTGTTGGACGAGAGCACGCTCGTTCATTTTGAAGGTGATTGATTGGATTTTGGGTCAGGTTGAAATTGTACATGCACACAGTATCTCTATGGGCCTTGATCGGAATCACACCGAAACAGAAAAGGGTCTTGCACAAATTTGGAAGCATATTAATTTATTTTTTAAATATCTTGATGCTAAGAACATTTCAATTTCTGTGTAACCTGCTCATTTGTTGATGAATAGCTGCATCCCATTTGTCCAAAAAGTATGATTTATATTTACACATACTAATGAAATCTGAACAATCAAAACTAAAAATTACAAATTTCAGATAAATCAGCAATATGTTAAATTAAGCTCACCTTTCAAGGTAACCCAGAACTGTTTCCACTTGCGACGTGTCACCAGCTCCAGCTTCTTGTCCTTCTGCAGCGTCACTAAAGGTTTGAAGGAAAGCCACCCCGCCCGTCTGACCACCCCTTGCTCCTTTTCAAACAGCAGGTCCAGCTGCTCCAAAGAGCCTTCAGCTGACTCACTGCTGCTTTCCCCGTCATCTTCGCCCGTGGAAGGCTCTCTTCTCTCGCTTCCTCCCTGTCCACTACCCGTCTCCAGCTCCCTCATGAAGTTCTCGTAAATGTTCTGGCGGAGCGCGTCATTGGTTGATTGGTGAATAGCCCCTGATGATTGGGTCCTTGGGGCTCCTGGGAACCACAAGAGGCTGGATGCTTGAGACGGAGAGCTGGTGTCTGCAGTCATGCCGTCAACACCGCTGTCAAAGACATCGCTCATGTCCTTGTGCCTAGTCTCCTGAAAAGGACAAACAATGTGAGGTGCATAAACTAGACGATAAAAAAGGTACACAGTATGAGACAATGGCCGCTACACTGCTGATGGTTTCTTTTAATACGATGCCATTAGAGAAACAAGTTTATTTTTCCTAATCCTTAATTACAATTTTACTAAAAACACCACCATGTTAGCCCCAAGTATTACACATTTCTGTATGTATGTCAAGCCTTGTCAGTGTCAAATGGAACACAACTCAAACTGTGCACTTTTCATTAGCCAGGAGGCACTGCAAAGTTGAAGAGGAACTTTTGAAAACATGCACTAAAATCACTCAAAGAAACTTCAAAGTCTGCAATACAGTGACTTGATCTTTCGGTAGGCAGCGAAAGTGGGGCAAATTTCCTGTGACGGCACCTGGGGAGGTTAGAACCCTCCAGGCTCAGACAATTTCACATCATTTACGGCCTGGAGTGGCTTCCCACAATTCTGCAAATGAACACTTGATGGAATTGCACTCTCCAAATCTAATGAAGCCTACCTGTACTTGAATAGATTGCTACATCGATTGTGGCACACAGGCAACCAATTTGGAGTGAGCTGAGCATCTCTTAATGTGCAGACACACACAATATGTGCCTCCATACTTATTCTCTGCCTTTATTGGTTCTTGGGTGTCATCCGGTTTTTAATGAAGAAAAAAAATGGCAACATGATACTTTGATTCCACTAGATGCCACTTATTCTTCTTCCCTAACCTTACAGCAGAAAAGTCAGAGAGCAGATTTGGTGGCATATTTGCACACTACATTGGTAAGGTAAGACAAGTACTTTGTTCCCTTCATTACAGATACGGCACACAGCCAAAAGTCAGTATCACATCTGTTTCTCATTTGAAGCAGGTTCTTTGGTCGCAATGTGACCTTTAAACTAACAGCAGAACTCTGGTGGACGATAAGCTGGAAGGGAACCAAACGCTAGAGATGCATGGAGCTTTGGAATCCATGAATATTCTAAATCTGTCTCAGCTTTTTTTTTGTACCTGTACTCAAATCTAATTTAAAGGCAAATAGGATTTCTGAAGGAAAGATAAAAACTTGATAGTAAAACGAGGGTGAAGTAAATCATTGAGTGAAAGCCAACGCCCATTAAGTGTTAAGTACAACCACATGGCAATAGAATTAGAAAGGCACATCATTAATATGGAGAGAAAGTTGCTTATTTGTCACTACAGTACAGACAGAGACAAACAAAAAAGTTCACGACAAAATATCCACTATCCAATATAAAAATTAAAAACTATACAGTATTTTACCAATCTACATTATAGAATTTTAACACGTCTATATTTTAGCAGAAAAGGTCAGCTAAATACAATCACAGTTCTTTTTTGCTTCAGTTTACTCTCAGACCTAAACGACTGAACACCAATCCCTATTAGCGGACTTTCTTTCTGAAGAAGACCAAAGAATCTGCACCACATAACAGGCAGAACAACCATAAGTCATTCATTAACGTTAGAGGGATGAGGCTAAATCTTGAGCTAGGATTAAGTTTCACCCCAGTAGAGCCTCTCAAAGGCGTACAGCTATTCTCTTGGTACTTTCCAAAAAGCATGTTGCAGCCTTTACAAGACAAGGCCAAATTAAGTAAATGGGTAAACAATTGGTGTCAAATGGAATGTTTTGCATAAATACATTACAAATACAGACAAAATGTGTGTCCAAATGTATGCATTTGCATCAATGACTAACGACTCAAATTCACTCAAATTACATGTGAACTAAGCCAGAGATCTTCACAGTCAAGCGTCTATCCTTCATTTTTATGAGAAATGTATTTATTAGTTTCTTAGCCTCACAACAAAATACAATGAGAAACAGACACACTGCTGGCTGTTTTACAATGTCAATCTTGTGCCCAGTCACAATGTGATGCTAATTCCAGAGGGATAGGACAAACTAGCTGCTACCACTGCCAAACACAAGACTGCAGACCTGTTATTCATGGACCATCTGTTTGATAAGCAATCACCCCAATGATCATTAGGACACAAATAGGGAGGAACAAAAAAAACTAATAAGAAAATTCAAGCCGCAAATACCTGGGTCTTCCTCTTCTTACGACTGAGGCTGCCAGTCCAGTCACTGAAACGTCGAATGTGTTTTTTTATGGAAGCTTTTTTGTGGAAGCCAAACTCTGATCCAGCCCGCTCCCGATGCCGTTCATGGTTGGGGTACTGATCCAGACCCTCGCTCATGGTGTGAGCTTTGGCCCTTCGACAGGGCAGGGTGTATGATGAATACTGGCGGGCCTCAAGGCATTCCTCTTCCAAGGGGACATCCAAGACTGAAGCAAGGGAGGCTCTATGTTGTTGCTGTTGGCCAAGAGGAGCCACCTCGAAATGGGAGGATATGTCCTTGGCTGTGGGGAAAGTAGCAGCCATTGTGGAATCTTTATAGAGGCCGGCAATGGACACAGGGGAAGACTGCTCTGTGAAAGAGTCATGTTGGTGGATAGGGGAGTGCACTTGTGTCCTGTTCGAAGAACAAGATTGGTCCTGCTCACAAAGTTCTGTGCTGGCCCCCCAAGGAGAATCATACCAGGAACCATCTGAGCTCAGGGAGCTTCCTTTACTGGTCCTGGCAGTGGAGGAGGTAGAGGCCGGTGGAGGACCAGTGTGGAGGCCTTCGGCTTCGCTGCTGCCGGAACCAGGCAAACTAGCGGTGGAGGGAGATTCCAAATTAGCAGAGAACTTGAGGAGCTGTACAGGACCAGAGACCTCATCCAGGAGGAAATCACTGCCTGAGGTGTTTGTGAATTCCACTCTCAGGCTGCCGTCCTTCTTGATCACTACTCTTGGACTACTTTGCTTCTCTAAAACCTGCTGTTTGTCTCTCTGGTCATTTAAAGTATGGCCATTGAGCTCTGCACCATATGGATTATCTTCATAGTCATCAGACACATGCCGCTTGCGTATACCACATACAGTCGATCGATGCCAGTGGTGTTCATTAGGACTAGCCCTCATTCCTCTGGAGACGTAGTCGTTGTGACGAGAAGAGTAAGGCTGTCGACTCTTTGGAGGGGAGAGACAACCTCTGCTGACACATTTGGCCTTATATCCAGAGCTCACTGGTGCACTTTTCCACCACTCGTGAGGTGACAGAGGGTCGTCTGTAGCTGAGCCGAGCTTTAGCGAGTATGGCTTCTGGGTCCCTGAGAAACCAAAGCTGGTGGCTTTAAGGCCCTGGATGCTGTACTGGCTCTCAGAATTTCCCATTGCTGCCCACCTGGAAAACAAGGCACTGAGATTATGTGAATGATAAAAAAAAAACGTTGTCGACTCTATTAGACATAAATCCAGCTCATTTGGTCCGCACAATGAACTGATTAGAAAAAGAATAACAAGGACATTCACAACAACATTCCCCCTTGCAAATTAGTTAAGACTAGGGGTGTTAGAAAAAAATTGATTCGGCTATATATCGCGATATTACAGCGGCCGAATCGATTTTTAAACATCAATTTTTTATGGGAATATTCAACAAAACGTCTTTCTTAGGGTTAGGATTTACACATTAAGCATGGAAGAATGTTATATTAATGGAACATTAAGCCTTAATATTTTATTTCAGTGCTGTTCAAACATGAAACAGACTGCAATCTGAATTTTCAGATAAATATATTTTCATAAAGATAAAAAAATGTACAAGTTTACTGATGAGTATTTTCTAAATTTGAGTTAAAATCGCAATAATCAATTTATAGATTTGTGTCGGGATTAATCGGTATCGAATCGAATCGACTCGTGACACGAATCGAATCGCCAGGTACTAGGCAAGTCACACCCCTAGTTAAGACTAATCATCTGTTTCCAGACTAAAATTAAAGCAGGTACAATACATTCCATTGGTCTGATCTCCACGGTGACCACTGAGCCATTAAGCCGCTCTTCACTTTCTGTGGGTGTTCATTTTATGACATCATTTTAGAGAAAAGTGACATGAACGTGCTTAAGACTGCCATGGTTGCTGTGTGCGAGGGAGTCCAACACAATCAGAGAGAGATCTTCCAGACGACTCCAAAAAACTACATTAGTGACAATGCACGGCGACCAAACATTATTGTTGGTCTAATGCAATAAACATATTATTACTTACTGGTACAGCCGCTGTCAGGTAGCTTTGCTTTATGATTCCATAATAGTTTCAACAAAGACTTGACCTGTTTGTTGTTATACAAAGCAAATCTTAAGATCAAAGATCTCCCTGAAGATAAAATATTTGCCTAACATGTTGAACGTTTCACAAATAGGAAAACAAAAGCAATGTTCCCATAACGTCATAATCATATAGCAGGGAATTACAATTATTACCCATTTACATTTCTTGTTTTATACTTTAGAAGTGGCTACTCTTGTGATCCTTGCGGGCACTGTGTTGGTGACCCCTGCTTTACATACTTTCCACGTTGTGCTTTTAACTGGTAGAAATGAAAGGCACAGAAGAAAAGTACACATGCTTTTACAAACCCACCCAACATGATGCCCTCAGACTCACCTGCCTCAGAGTCTGAAATCGGTGCTCCTTTGTGTGAGATCCCTCCACCTCATGTCTCAAAGTCAACTATTTGCTATGTAGCCTTGATCATCTGAAACAGAAAAATACATCGTATTCAATATCACTGCTCAGCACTGTAATCTAATTTATATAAAAACATTTGTGTCAAATAATGAAAGCGCTAACCACATTCAACATTCAGCAGAGGATATTGGAAATGTATTTCTATCGATGTTGAACAAAGTTATTAAAATGGAAATACGGTTCCTCTAGAATCTGAGAGTGTCTTTCTTTTGGTGAAAGTTTTGCAGTATCTGTCTGAAGGGGGGCAAGCTTGTTACTGGCGGGTTTGCAAAAAGTGAAATCACCAAAGTTGCAGAGCTAAGAAAGTTTCTTTCTAATTAAAAAAATGTACATCTTACACAGGGTGAACGAGAACTCACATGAAAATCCCAATAGATCCACTTGAACCAAGTTGTTGAAATGTCAGTAGAGTAACATAACGCCACAATGTGTGTGTGTGCTGAATCACAGAAAGTTGAAAGTTCTCTCCACCCAGCTGCTTCTGAATCAGCCAATCAAACTTAAACACTGGAAACATGTTTCCACCCCCCAATTGCAAAATGACGTCATCTTTGCTCAGCGTTGGAAATGTTTTTGAATGCTGGCTGCAGTTTACCCATATGTTTATTTTTAAACCTTGGAATCCTGGCTTGATTCTTTTTTTTCCTTGACACCGCCAAATTTGCTCAAGAGGAAGAACCAAAACCAGAAATGGCCCAGAAGCGCTCTTTAAGTAGGATTGGGGCAACTTTGGTACTCCTGTACGTCTAATACAAATGGATACATGATGATGTAGCTAATGCTTCTAGAAGTGTTTTCATTAGTGCTAACTCTGCTGAGCATTCACAGCACCGTACAGCATGTTTAGGGGTACCAGGCAAGCAGTCCACTGCCAAAAGCTTTAACCTTCGGGATCAAGTGCCGTGCAGCATTAAGAGTTTTATCTGCTTCTGCTTAAATAGCCCTTGACCATGAGGTGAGATTGAATAGTGTGGCGGAGTATATTAAGTACTCTAAAATAATGCTTTAATACATAAATCTGCGAAAATTATAAGGGGACATTAGAAATTTCATTATCAGTACAAAGCAAATGAAGCTCATTGTCTAACACAAGAAGATGGCTATGCATACATTTTACAACGCTCACGGAAAAGAAGCACTAAATTGGAATACAGCAGGATGGAATCCCATCAAAGAATGTAAACCTACTAATGAACTTATTCTATTCGGATTAGGCTACAAAAAAACTGATTTTATGACAATTTCGTAGGAATTGGTTAAGTCCATCTCAGATGAGCTCAGGCCGGCAGCGTTTCTGAGTGTTGCTGATATGGCTTTCACTTTGCCTGGTAGGGTTTTAACCTGCATTTGTTGACGTAGCAAACTCTGTTAACGAACAATAGTTCTCTGAAGTGTTCCTGAGCCCATGCAATGTTTCCTGAGAGATCGAAGGTAATTGGCATACAATGTTTGTTGTCTGACTTGCTGCGTACATGCAGCAATTTCTCCAGATTCTCTGAAATATTTTGATTATATAGTATTATTATAAATTCCTTGCAATTGTACATTGACAAACGTATTACAATGTTGGACTCTATGCTCATGTGGTTCTTCAAACAGGTGACCGTTGCCCATCTTTGCTTGTGAACAACTGAGCCTTTCGGGATGCTCCTTTTATACCCAATCATGACACTCATCTGTTTCCAATTAACCTGTCCATCTTTGGAGTATTCCAGATTGAACATTATCTTATTTTTGGAGTATATTCAATTGAATATAGGTAGAAAAGGTTTTATTTACATTTTACACAATGTCCCTTAAAGGTCAGCCCAAGTTACTTTTGAAGACACAACAGGGAGAATCTTCATTTTGTGTGGACAGATTATTAGACACCTTGGTGTGGAGTGGGTTGCTCATCTTGATTTACACCTCACACTACAAAAGCAGTAAGAATACAGAGCCTCGAGAATCAATTGGAACCGGGAAAAACATTCTGATTCTCTAGGATTTTCATGGAATTGTTTGCGTTTTAAAAGTTCAGTACCCCGTTTTGGTGCCTTGGCCAGTACACACATGAACGTAGCGCCGATCGTAAGTGTGGTTTAACATGTTCCAATTAATTGAACATTCGCTTCAGTGCAACACTTGCAATATGCAGTGTGGTTGCATGACATGTAGAACTGAAAGGGGCGTCCTGTGTTTGATGATGTTTACCACATTGTTCTCTTTGTGTGTGTACTCTTGCGTTAGCAACCATGTCCAGTCAAATAATACTTGAATAGTTAATCTAGACAAGTGATGTTTAACAACACTATCCATCCATCCATTCTTTTAATGACAACTAAATTGCAACAAAGTGATCTTAGCGAGTAAAGGCACTGAAAGCAGCTGCCAACAACGGACTTCTTTCTTTTCCACTGACACTTTCCTTGCAGCGTTTATTCAGAAAGAACAGAGCTGAGTGAAAGGCTTTAAGGTGTGCCAAACCTAAAGGCACACACGTTCGCCTTCTGCTGTGACTTGAACTGGACTATTGTGCGACTTTTGGGGAATACAAGACAAGTCTGCCTTTTAGCTGCACCATGATGTTGAGTCTAAACCCTCCCACCTTCCTTCTTTGCCGTCACCCCCCTGCTCTTCTCAATGGATTTCCAACAGGCCATCTGCTCAGGGGCCAAGGGACCCCGACGCTCCTCGAGACACCCCGTGACCTGGCATTCTTCTCCCGCTGTCCTTGAATAACTCCCACGTAAGCTTCGTGTTTAGTCTGGCACTGTGTGTTGGGGCTGGAGTCCGGGATCATAGTGAGGAATGAGCCACACCTCAACATGGTGCAAACAATTGGTTTAGGAAATGAATTTTCCTCAAACTAAGCCACTGTGCAAGTGGAAAAGCAACACACACTCAGTTCTGTTTGTTTTTGTCATTGAATCTAACCTTGAAGAAGAGTAGAGCAGCAAGCTAGTGACACATCAGTTTGGCAAATAAGGCATTCCCCCCACCCAGAGCGTCACAAAGCATTCATCATCATGCAGTTTTCAAAATGAACAATACTGCTGTGCTATGAAAAAAATAGAAACTTATAATACCTTACTGGACTAGAAAATATAGATTGTGAAGTCATTTATGAATGGTGCAAAGACAATCTGAATGACTAAAGGATTCACATAGGGGAAACAATGACCAGTTAAGTCCGTTAAAGATGCTGCAAACCTGAAATGATGAGGTTATTTGTTATTACTAGCGACTGTTTACACAGTTGCACAGCTTTCTTCCTGTCAAATCGCAGCCTGCGGGACACGCCTCTTAGAACTTTCTCTCAAGTGAGCTCATAAAGCAGCAGCATACTTTCAGCTTTCGGATGCAGATTGAAATCAAACTTTTTTTTTTCCATTAAAACAACTAGATGTGAAAAAGAAACAAGGCGCCAATGAGCAGGCTTCCCCCAGCATGGTTCTTGTAATTTGAACTCCATCGTGGTGACAACTGCCATTGTATGAATCACTCATTAAAAAGCCTACATTACTGTGCGGTGGACACAGACGGATCAACCAAAAGTCCATCAAAGTACTTGTTCAACATCTTATATGTATAAATCTGGCATAACACCCTTGACATAAGTAGCAGTACAATCAATAATCAAAATTGTGAAAGGATATTTACTATCTTCACTTGAAAGAAAACTCAATGAAGGCCTCGCATCTGCACAAAAACACAATTGGGATGTAAACTAAAAAAGCACAGGTGGTGTTCTGATGATTTTGTTTGGATTTAATTTGTACATGCAAACACCTGTTCATAATCAACAAGAGGATCCACAAAGGCAACTGGACCACCCCTACCACCTCTTAATCCAGGACAAACAAAAGCGAGAGGGAGATAAAAATAAGAGCCCATAAGATGTCTTACCTCTGCTGCACCGGCCTTTAATCTAAAAGCTCTTTGAAGAGATTGCAAAGACGAAATCTCGCTGCTGTTCTGTCACCTTAAAGTGGATTCTCCCCATGAAGGCTTGTTGAGGCTTAAAGCAACAGACACACGCTGCATTTGACTCACACACAACCACACATGCACACTAGAAGACACGTGGAGAGTAAAAAACTCCCTCCCTGCTCCGAGGCAGAGGCAACTCACAGTCCTCCTGGGGTAACCCTGGGTAACAGAGCACAGGCAAAGAAAGCAGGAGTACAGGGAGGGAAAACTTCTCGACAGAAGCACTTTCTTAGAAAAAGAAGGAAGAATGTTTTATAGCTTCCATCAATTAAGAGCCTCCACTCCTGCCAGTTGTTTTTCCTATATGGTATAGAAGCCCCGCTTTTCCGTTGGCTGGAACTGGAGGAGGATGCATGACTTGCTGCAGTCAAGGCAATTTTCCATAGCCGTCTGAGACGACTGGGCGAGACAAGCAGGCGTGTAGTGGCTGCAGCGTTGCCTTACAGGCAGACACTGGGGAGGGTGCGATGACTGGAGCCCTTGTCTGATCCAAAATCGCACAATAACCCCAGTAGGAGGCCAAGGTGGCCAGCTTCTGGGGAGACGGAGTCTGTGTGTGGTTATTCCACACTGACAGGAAAAAGTCTGCAATGCGATTAAAGCTGCTTGTTTCTTGGGGCCAAAACAGCAAATTGTCCAAGAAAAGGTCTCTAAACATTGCCTGAAAGTGGAATTCAGGAGATGCTTTTGAAATGTTGTGACTAAACTGTACCCTGGTGGAGACGTACTCAAGACCGCCAGTGGTTTAAAAATCCACGCATGCCTCCATTTGTCTATGGTTCACATAACTGTGGTCGCATAATTGAGTTGGGCCGATTTAGATGGCCACAGCAGAGCAGAGCACAGGAGCAGCGGTGGGTGATGGTTTTTTTGTTTTTTTTTGCAGTGCCAGACTGTTTGCTACAGCAGCAATCAAGACTCTTGCAAGAGTCGTCTGGTTAAATGTACAGTTCATACAGTTCAGCTCATTATATCACAGTTTATTGTTTTTGCATTGTCAAAATAGCTGGTCTGTACCAAGTACAGAATGGTTTGCTTAGTGCAGGGTGGACCCATACACACAGCTACTTGTTGATTGGTCAACATAATTAAATGGGAGGAATAAAAACAAAAATAAAGCGGAAAGTGTAAGAATAAATCATTTGAAAGGCTTTTCATTTCTTTGTCGGATTCTTCTTTAATTTATTAGAGGTTAGATCATTGGTATATGTCACTAAGAAACATTAGACTTTACAAATCATGGCAAGATGAATTGTACATGATGGTGAAAACATGCCATTTTTTTAACCTAGTCTGAGGGTAACCCGGAGCTTCAATGAACACCTTTTCTGAACACCTTTTCAAAGTCATACCCTAACCACGCTAAGTGAGCAGCTGTGCAATAGGCATCCATCAGCCTGCTGCCTGACATGACAACATCAGGTCCAGCAGGACTCATCAGAGCAAAACAACATTGTTCGCCATACAATAGACGATGCGGAGGCGTCTGGGCTGCTCTCAAAGCTTTTGTCTGCTCAAAGGTTAGCGAACAACACACTTGGTGGGAGTAGGATGTATGAAAAGAGAGAAAGAAGGCAAAGAGCACCACTGTGATGATGCATATTCATACAGAGCAGGTGCTCAAGCCTTTCAGATCAAGCCAAATGTTGATACCCTTGATTAAAGACCAATTACAAAATTATGCAAAGACGCATCGAATCACGAGCCAAACACAAAAGTGACAAATTCCGAATAAAATTTATTTTTATCACCTTGTGACAAAACCTCATGCTGGTCCAGACAGACATATTTTGCAAACGTCATAAATTTGTTCTTAATTTCAACTAAGAAGTGAAACATTTACTGTAATCTGAAATCATTAGTCTTAATAAAAAAAGTGTCCTGTAGCCTCGGCTCATAACCTATACTAGAAATCACAAAGCTAATTAGCTCATTTGAACTCAGCAAAATAAGTCTGCCGTTATTAAAATGGATTAGCGTGTAAAACTGTAAGAGCATGTAAAAGTCAGTGTAAATGTTACATTATGCCACATTTAGCCACAGATAACTTTCAATAATCCCTATTTAATGAAAACAAAATCCCACTGGGGATGGTGCATGCTCGTGGGACCAGGGCTAACAAATGGAGGAGAGCTTGGGGAAGAAATATGGGAATCATTCAGCATGCTAATACTAATCTCCCCTCGAAGCAACTTGGGTTGGGGCTGTCTATGATCTGCCAAGTGGAATTGTAGTCAGATTTAATTTGAAAAAAACACACGAGTATGGAGGCCATAAATTGATCCTGATTGATCATGTTAGCAAAGATAAGTACTCCGATACGCCCACAAACAAGGACTTGGATCTCTGGAGTTCGCAGATGCTTCTTTGAATGATAAATGTGTCAGACGCAATGGAGGGGCGAGAACTGATGGAATTCACTTGAGAGCAGGGTGAACTGAATCTGGGTCAGAGGTCAAGTCTTCTTGGTGGGTGGGTTAAACCCACTTATAAATTTTATTTTTTACCAATTAAACTCTCGAAATAAATTATGGCAGCAAAACGCATTGGTGTATGATATTTTGCGCTATATTCCAATACATCTCTTTCTCCATATAATGTAAGTGTTATATGTGTTTATATCAGGAGACTCCCTATGGTTTGCTACAAGTTGACATGTAAAGAGGAGAAAAGTGGCACAAACAGTGGTGATGCTTTGTTTAGGAGGAGGAGTTAAGTGCATTTAGGGGCAGTGTGCAATGCATCCATCCAGCTATTGACGTGGGTTTGTGCATGCATTTAACACGTGCATAACATGTTTGGAGAGGCAAAAGGAGGGACAGGATAGGCTACTATAGTGATGCACTGCGATGTCTCGAACAGCCCGAAGGCGTAGAAGTTCAAATCGGCTAATTTAACAAGCAATGGACAGCAGAAGGTCAATTTGAAGGTTAAATACACAGAACATTCTTGAGCTTGCTCCACAGCTACAGAATACACTTCTGTCTGACCAAGTTCTAGAGCATATTTTCACACAATTAAACATCTGTACAAAGAACATAATGCTATCAACAACAGTACCAGCAAGATACTTCAACTTGATAACGTTAATAAAGAAAAGACAAACAACAAAGCTCACAAATGCATCCTGCTGTATTTTTTCACAATTTCTCCTATTAGAAATGAGCAGCCCATGTCAGGCCAGTGGTTTCACGGAACTGGCACATTGTCCACTCAAGAGTGAAACCAAAGCAAGATCATGTGGTTGCTTTGAAGGCGATAGGGAAAAAATCCTAGGTATGAAGTTGGTCTTCTAAAGAAATACATTGAAAGACAGGCCGTGCAAATGAAACATGTGGAAGCACAGGGTCAGATAAGAAACTGTGTGGAAGTGGAAGAATGGAAAACATGCAAAGCAAGATTTTCTTCTTTTCCTTTCGGCTTTTCCCTTCAGGGGTCGCCACAGCGTTTCCTCCGGGTACTCCGGTTTCCTCCCACATTCCAAAGACATGCATGGCAGGTTAATTGAACACTCCAAATTGTCCATAGGTGTGATTGTGAGTGTGGATGGTTGTTCGTCTCTGTGCCCTGCGATTGGCTGGCAACCAGTTCAGGGTGTACCCCGCCTACTGCCCGAAGCCAGCTGGGATAGGCTCCAGCGCCCACGGCGACCCTTGTGAGGTAAAGCGGTTAAGAAAATGGATGGATGGATGGGTCGCCACAGCAAATCAGTTGCCTCTAAGCCTGTCCTCTGCACCCTCTGCTCTCGCACCAACTACCTCCATGTCCTCTTTAACTACATCCATAAACCTCCTCTTTAGTCTTCCTCGAGACCTTCTGCCTGGCATTTGGAAACTCAGCATCTTTCTGCCAATATACTCACTATCTCTCCTGTGGACATGTCCAAACCATCTCAGTCTGGCCTCTCTGACTTTATCTTTAAAGCCTCTAAAATATGCTGTCCCTCTGATGTACTCATTCCTGATTCTATCCATCCTGGTCACTCCCACAGAGAACCTCTGCATCTTCATCTCTGCCACCTCCAGCTCTGCCTCCTGTCTTTTCCTCAGTGGCAATGTCTCCAGACCAAACAACATTGCTGGTCTCACCCCAGTTATATAAACCTTTCCTTTTATTCTAGCTGAAAATCTTCTATCACACATCACACCTGACACTTTTCTCCACCCGTTCCAGCCTGCCTGCCTGCACACGCTTCTTCACATTTTTTCCACATTCTCCATTGCTCTGGACTGTTGACCCTAAATACTTAAACTCCTCCACCTTCTTGGTCTCTTCTCCCTGTAACCTCTCTCTTCCACTTGGGTCCCTCCCATTCACACACAGATACTCCGTCTTGCTATGGCTAACCTTCATTCCCCTCCTTTCCGGGGCAAACCTCCATGCCTCTAGCTTCTCCTCCACCTGTTCCCTGCTCTCACTACAGATCACAATGTCATCTGCAAACATCATAGTCCTTGAGATTCCTGTCTAACCTCGTCTGTCATCCTGTCCATTACCATAGCGAACAGGAAGGGGCTCAGAGCTTATCCCTGATGTAGTCCCACCTCCACTTTGAACTCCTACGTCACACCTACAGCACACCTCAGGCATAATATAGATGTCTATATATCTCATAATTGATAAAGCAATACAAAAAGTGACAGAAAAGTGAAAATAATATTAGCAGTTAACCTTCAGAGAGGATGATTTGCATCTTCCATCAATGCAACCATTTTATTCTCCTCAACTGCCCAAAGCCAACTGGGATAGACTCCAGCGCACCCCGCGACCCTTGTGAGGACAAGCGGTTAAGAAAATGGATGGATGGATGTTGTGACTTTATTCCTTTCATGTGGCACATTAATGTGTACCTCCACTGGAATTGGCTGAGGCTGCAATCTGTGAGTATCATCTATCACACTGTAGTGTGAGCTAGAGTGATTAATAACATTCACTTACTCATTAGCAAAGCCACTATAGTGTTCTGCGGTGAGACTCACTCCAAGTCCCCTAAGGATGATCCGTCAAAGATCATTGACGAGTGCAGCATAATGAGATTCAGATGCTGGGGGTCCAACACTATCACGACAGGTTGCAGAGCAACAATGGAGTCGTGGGGATTTAGCACCGTGAGCAGCGCGTGCATAAAATGGTAATCAATGTTCACAAACATGAATGGAAAAAGTCACACACTCAAAATGCATTGAGGCATCGTTTCGATAACATGTTTGAACAAAGCAGAGTTTGGTTTAGTTCAGTATGCTGCACAAATTTACTACAGTCCTTCGGTGGGTCAGCATATCATATTCTGAAGACAATGTAAAAACTGAAAGGTCAAATTTACCGCTTAGTGGAAACATGGCAAAACCGGAGGCTTTAATAAAAAGTATGGAACAATAAAGACAATGACAAGGGAATGTGCATGAATCCATGGACACAATCAATCATTTAAAGTGTCCCAGAGAGGAAGTAACAAGCTCAACACCGTTTCTTTCCAGCCAAAATGACACGTGGCTGGTGCATACCGCAGCATCTGGGCTAGTAGGCCAAACCCTTTGTGGCTATATCCCAATACACACACGCACACACTAGCAGATATCACACTTACAAGGACCCTATATCTATACCCAGGTGTTTAGAAGGGATACACTGTAATGATAATAATAATAATAAATCAAATTGAAATGTTGATTTATGTGACTGACGCATGTATGCATGCACGCACAACTGCAAAAGCATCTTTCCTTGCAGCCCAACTTACAGTATACCATAAAGGGAAAAATAGCTAACCTCGCCAGCCAGATTGATAATTGTGATTCACTCGAGGGAGTTCTTCACATTATCAATCTGGTACTTCACTAGGCGGACTCATTCGGGAAAGGCGGGGCTTGCTGTACAATACTTTGAGCTGATTGGACGATGCAGCCTCTTTGCACATTTTGCTTTCACCAATCAAGGAAATGGATGAAAATCTCGTCTTCCGTCTCATCTTTATCTTTACCAGATAAAAATGCACGAAACTCCTCTCACTGTTCAAATTAAACAAGGAAACGGTGAATAATTCTGCGAGAACATAATTAATTGCAGTATCCATTCTTCTGTTAGGTTTGTTTTTCCCCCGCCTTCAGCGCTTATTAGTTCTGTCCTGCCTAAACAACGCCTAATTGGTCCAATCGAAAAAAAGATCGGCTGCAAACGTATCAACGGGAGCGGCACAAGATGTATTCTCTGGAGTTTGTGAACTCATAAATACCGCCATAATTCATCTTGCTGGCAAGGTTAAGATATAGCTATTACCCTAATAGTGTAAGGATACTAAAGAGGCTGTGTGAGCGAGGCAGTCCTTTGTCAATTTTTTTGTGGCCATACATACTGTATATAACTATGCGTAATCATATGTACAGTGCAAGTATATTTGATTTTTTTATCAAAAATGTTTTAAATTTTACACAAATTTACATGTTCAATGTATATACATGCAAGATCGGATTCATATGTAATTTTTTTTCATATTTTTGAAGAGACTGAGCCTAAAATTCACATGGTATAAATTGAATCTCTCCAAAGTAACGGTGCGTATCATAATATAAACTTACTAAATGTGTAGAAATTATAATGGAAGTTTCAAGTTACTTAAAGGTGAAAAGTAAATATTTCCTTTTAAAAGAGGCAGAAAGGATCTAATTTATTCTCTCTGCTTCTTTTCATTCAAATTTAGCTTTATCATGTAAACGAGTCTACTTCCCTATGTAGTGAAATAAATTTCACAAACAACAATGTTATTTTGAGACCTATCATTGTGTAGACCTCATAACTCAGCAATCTAGGGTTCAAAATAGAGTAAACAAATTCAAATGCATTCATAAATATGTCGTTTTTTAATTTAATGTTTGACCTCATCCTGGTTCACATAACTGCTTCAGTTTAGGGTTTTGGAATAATCGATTCTAAAAAATATTCAATCGTTTAAGTATTAATAAGTAATAATAAGTAATTAAGGGCCAATGTGCAGATCAAAACCAGGCCAAACAACTTGAATTAACCTCCAGAGGGTCTGACTATGGCCACAGGCAAATGACTTGGAAAAACAAAGCCATGAAAATTAAATGTTGAGTAAGATCAGCAAAGGCAACAGGCAGGTTGGAGTAATTGTTGCTAGCTCAGCGCTTTCATCAGTCACATGTGCCAAAGTCTTAGACAGTGACAGTGAGAGCCAAGATGACATTGTGAGGCTATTATGGTTGGTTAAACAGTCTGGAACTGCCTGCTTGCTTTGCTCACTATGGTCAAGGTCACAATACCAAAGAGGCTGCTGCTCACTGGCCTTTAGGGGCCATTATCACACTGGCGGCTCTAAATAAGTGTACAGTATCTGTCAAGTGGCTGCGCTGACCTCATCAAAGCCTTTTGAGACCAACGCTAACATCAAAACCTTTCTGTTGAATCATAAACACTTCATACAATAGATATTTTATCATAGGAAGACAATCTGTGTTTAAAAATGCTATGGTTCAAGACATTTTTTACAACATTATCAAAAGACTAGCTATGCCAGATGGTTTTTAAATTAGGCATGCACGATAATGCCATTTTCGACCAATACCGATAAACCAATAATTTAAAAAGTGCTGATGTCGATAACCGATAAAAGTATGTCGATAATTGTTTGCAAAATTAGCTTGAATACGAATATACTTTCAAGTCCTACTGTAAGTCTAACATGTACAAATACATCGAAACATTGTGAAAAGCACCATGAAGCTGAATTTTATTGATATTTCTGCTTCAAAGACAAACGGTAACTCATTTTGAGTTTGCCAAAAGTCATGTTTTAAAAATGCAACAAAAAACTGTGAGGGAAACATTTTGGGGAGACACAGTAAAGAAAGCCCACACTGGCTTCTACCATGTCGCCATGATGCATTTTCTGTTAACACGAGGTCGCGCACATTATGACGTCACAAAAATGCCCGGCTGGTTTCTTTATTATCTGATTTATCTGTATGACATCAAATTGGTTGATAATTGTTAATAATTATTGGCAGATTTCTTTATTATCTGGTTTATATGTGTGACATCAAAGTGGTTGATAATTGACGATAATTATCGGCAGATTTCTTTATTATCTGTTTGACATCAAATTGGTCGATAATTGCCAATAAGTAACAAGCGATATTATCGTGCATCCCTATTTTAAATGAAAATTAACATTTTGAATAAAATGATTGATATGCAGGCCTACTCTTGTGTGTGCATGAAACTAGAGTAGTGCATGCTAACGCTGAATGCAGTCAGACAGGCGGCTAGCAGTAGATGACGTGATAAGCAGCAGGTTACCATCATGATCACATTGAGGACCTAAACCAGAGCCTTATAAATAAAGCACCATGGTTGGAGTCTGTTACATAAACATCCATCAGGTGAGACAACATCTTGGACTACATGGAATCAGGCATGTCTATTTCCCACAGCAATTAAACGTAACGTACTTAATGCAGCCGCTAATAAGGAAGTGCCCCATTTAAAGGATACAGCACCGAGCCGCAATTTGAAAATCTGACTGAGGTCAACAGCTTCCTGCTGAAGAAGAGAAACTAACAATCCTTAGTACAATAATCAACATCATCATAAACTTTATTTGTTTCCAATGAAATGCAAAAAAAACTAACCACATAAAATAACAGCAACAGTAAAAAAAAAGAAAGAAAAAAGAAAAAAAGAAAGAAAAAAGGCAACACAGGATTCCAACAACTCAACTGTGAAAGAGGGAACACATTTTAAAACAAGTACCAAAATAAAATTACATAAAAATAATAAATTCAATTAAGAAACTAGTTAATTCAAAATAAGCAAGGGAAAAAAAATACCGTCACTTAAAAGCCAATCTATAAAAGTCAGTTTTAATAATTAATTTAAAAGATACAACCAAAAGTCGAAAACCGTTCCAAAGTTGAGGTGCTCTGATAGAAAATGCTCTATCACCTTTAGATTTGTTAAGCATTGGCTTTGGAACAAGCGGGGGAGGCCTTCAGCACCCAATGATCCAAGACCACGGGCTGGCTTATAGTCAGTCAAAAGTCCAGAAAGGTAGCTCGGAGCCAGTCCCATACGTGCTTTAAAAGTAATCAGTAGAATCACTTCAAAAACAGACTGGGCGCCAATGAAGTGATGCTAAAATTGGGGCGATGTGATGCCACCTATTGGACTTGGTGAGAAGCCTACCTGCTGCATTCTGAACCAGCTGGAGGTAAGAGTGATCAAAAATTGGGAAATGGTCAAAGCAATAAATGATTTGATCAAATCATCACTGCTATGGCTTTATTGAACCTTCAAGATTGAGGTTGACATAAAATATGTAACGGTATGATTTATCAAGCCTGTCAATAGGAGGTTTACAACTCCAATAAGGCAGAATTGTGAGCAGTCTTGCATTCTGGAGTAGATACGATTGGTGAGACAGTTGGTTACGAGACACACACAAACAGTAATTTTTTTCCACTTTGGGCCACCATGGACGTATGAGTCAACATGTTGCAGTAGGTGTAAATAAAAGACCTCTCCTAATAACACCTAACTTGACTAATCAATATAAAAGGGGCACTTGTGTTATCTGCTTTGGTTTAATTAATATCCAATGGAATCGGACTGTAGGTTGCTTGTTAAAATATAGACATCTTTAAGTTTAAGAGATGAAACAAAGGTGAGACTTGGAGAATGGGCTATAATGGCACAGACTGGTAAACTAGCCCAGTAATGCATGTGTACCATTGTATTGGTAGCGTGAACATGTGGTGTTTGCCCAAGGGTCGATTAATCCGTCTTTCCGACAAGAGGAAACAGCTTTGAATTTCAACATTTTACAGCGCAGTCAAAACGGCTGGAGTTGAGATTAAGTTTCACTGTGGGAATTATCACGAGAAATTAGTCGGGCGCCGCTATCACCTCTAATCCAGAGCAGGTGTTCCACAAAGCTGCGTTGTGTTTAACCAGCAGTGTTAAAATAAACAAAGCAACAAAGGCTGCAGTTTTCTCACCAAGACCAGTTTTTCGACTCCTGCGAGTGCTGTGTCATTAAGAGATAACTCTTTGCTAAACAATCTCATATACTCATTTTGGCGGGGCTTTGTCATAGAGGATTTTGGTCAATACAAACCGATAACAGCAACAAGTTTTTTTTGTGCCTGACATGACTCAGCTAGGCACCAGAAACTGAGCCCTCTTTTGTGACACTAAAAAACAAACAAAAAACTATGGCCCACTTTTAATTCTTAATTAGTTAAATAAATTCCAGAACCGATCAAATTAGTGGTTGGGGGGCAGATGTGGCAGCCTGGTGATATCCCACAGGGATTTGACAGGCAGATGCGCTACCAGCAGGGGTCATGAGAGGTCAAGCTGTTCCATTACCATTATGAGAAGACAAGGGTGGTATTTATTCACTGCCTTGCCCTCCTAAGAGGGGGAGGGCTTACAAGGGAAAAGAGATGGATAGTTAACCCTTGAGGCGATTGGCTGATTACAACCCGTCCTCTGTTCATCTCATCTACTGGTGGACATGCAGCACACCCAGACAGATTCAACTTCAAGGATGAAAAATACGGCCAAGGCAGAAAGTTGCTAGAAAAAGTCAAGACATTCACACATTATCCGACTACACAATGATCTAGAGTGCTCCTAGAAATGCTCCTTGAAATGCTCCCAGGAGACGAGGATGGGGAATGAGTACAAACGTCACATTAAAACACAATAATGATCATGGCAGAAAACAGCGCGAGGCGGCATCAAATTGGTTGTGATGCACCCTACATTAAAGACAAGATTCTGATATTTTTCATGTTGTGTATGATTTTTGGCCCAGGCCCCCCAATAACAGGCCAAAGCATATAGCAAGGCTTGCCAAAAGCCATAGAGTAAAGCATGCTGGTGAAAAAGATCAGAAAGGAGAAGGGATGCCTTGCAGATGGTTTAAATATTCACTGCGATTGTTTTTTCATAAGAAATTTCTATTTTTTTTTTAAAGCAGAGGATATTTTGCCCTGACCAGCAACTCTCCTACTAGTGCTATTTTGCCGTGAACGGCTTTGATTAGTCAATTGCGGGACCAAAATCATGCACTGGCCGTGGTTCCTGCCTCGCTTCACCCCCTTCTGTGCCTTTTCAAGTTTTCATTTTGTTTTGCCACTGTAGGCTGCATTACCTGTAAAAAAAAGTAATTTATAAAATGTACAGAGCTGGATTTGAGCCCGTGACCTCGCACTTTCGGGGTGACCACTTTAACCATCATTATGCCAGTGACCAGCACAGACTACAGAATACAGTGAAGTGGTGAGTTAGGTAACAGCAAAATATTCACTTTGTTAAAAAACAAAAAAACACACAAAAAAAAACAATTCAAGACAAAATCTTTCGCCCTGTTAGCACTGACTAATGCCATTTTGGGCAACACTAAAAAAGCAAATTTAAGGAAGGATGCACATGAGGGAGATTAAAAACTAAAACGTCATTTATCAAACTTTCAGCCATCATCAGTAAGCAAGCAAATGAATTACAAAAAGGGAAAATCCTGCAAGAGCAATGATACACAAGGCCATTAATATAACATGACTGCATAAGTACAGCTTTCACTCGGGCCCTTGAACCATAACAACCGTCTCAGCTGACAGGAAAACCCAGATTCTGGCATGTCTCTACATTGTTATTATTAGTTGAAGACTATGCACACCAGTGTGGACGTGTGCGCTCTAAAACATTGTTATTAGTGCACAGGACGGCAACCACAAGTTTCCAAGAGGAGGTGAGGCGCAGACCACAGGGCTTGTTGCTGGAACCCCACAATAGCACGCAAAATTATTCCAGAGGAGCTCAAGACACGGCAATAAACCCAAAAGAAAATAGCAGTTATTAGAATCATTATTTAGAGTTAAGGTCTCTGTCAGACGCAGGCAGAGAGCTGGGACACCATAAATGCCAACAATAACAATATATAGGTGAAAATAGGATCCCGAGTTCTTGATTGTATTGCCAGGGAAGATGAATGACAATGGCCTTCATTTCATCCAAGTGGACGCTAGTGTGTAGCCATATATTTGTCTTTAATTTAATGAAACTTTAAATCATGTTTTATATCCTTAAATACTTAATATTTTTGCAATGGTCAGGTCCTAGTTGGATTCAGAAAGTGTCACAAAGTGTGTGGCGGCCCTTACTTGCGTTATTTGTTGTGTTTTTTACAACCAGGCAACAACCAATCACGGCTCAGCTTTCTGCGTTTGGTTAGGTGAAATTCAGATTCAAATTCAATGGTGTCAATTTTAGTCGACAGCAAGTGGCAAAATGGCCGCCCCCTGGGGTGGATAAAAATGGGTGAATTTTGCTGCTTAAGTCATATTCCACAAAGACAATATTAATCCCAATACACTAGTGGGGCTGCATAAAACTTATTATTGTAAAGTTTCCTTAATGGCTGTTGCCTGAACTGTAAGTTTTCTTGTAGCATGTGTGTGCGAGTGAGACGTAAAATGTGGACACGTGACAACCTTGCTCTGCAAGATGAATTCTCGGGGTATTTGTGAGTTCACAAACTCCCGAGAATACATCTTGTACTAAGCCTGTTGATTTCCACCGATTCGAACCACCAATCACAGAGCGACATTGTGTTTGGGGCATCTGCGACGAAACCAGGAAGCCAGCCAGCGCCGACAGGACAAACAAACAAATTTAACATGGACGAATGGATGCTACAATTAATTCTATTCTTGCAGAATTAACAATTGTTGAATGTTGAAATGCGAGAGGCGCTTGGTGCATTTTTAGCTGGTAAAGATGTTCGTAAATCACCGTGGAGCAGTCCCAGATTGATATAGTGGAAAACTCCCTTGAGTGAATCACAATATCAATCTGGCTATTGCCGGGTTAGACACGCGAGTCCATCCAAAACAACTTCCTGGTAAAAATTTGCTAGTCACTTATTTCATAAGCACACCATTATACAATTTTTACTTTTCACCACCTTTTACAATGTGTAATTTGGTTCATGTTTGACAACAGCAATTTAGCTGGATATTCACAGAGTTTTTGTCATTTCTAATAATCATAATAAAATAATAAAAGTGTGAACTAAAATGTTCCTGACTGATGTTCAGTTTGATTCGTTTTGATATTAGAAGGTAAAAGTTAAAACATGTTTTTTCTTTTTAATCGTCTGGCCTTAAGTGTTAATGCAGACAGATGCTTGTGTGACGTCATTTCCTTTTCCAAGAGAGCCACAGCAGCCCTTATTCATCCACACACACACAGTGATTTCCCCAAATACACACACGCCAATTGTTAGACTGATTTTGCACATCCCTTGTAGTTATGAGTCATGTGTTCCACTCTTACCACACAGAGTCAGTCTAAACTGTAGACACTTGGAAACATCTGGAAAAGCCACCAAATAGTTTTCCATCATCTAGCTCCTGACTTCTATATTAAACAGACAGATGGACAAATTGATGAGTTTCTTGAATTAATACCAACTGTCCTGTAAGAGAGACCAATGTATCTGTACTCGGAAAGAGGCAACAAGACCAGAAGAGACAAAACAAAGCAGTTCATTCCCTGGACTGCAGGACCTCTAATAACATTAGCATAGAGCTGCCGACAAATTGGAAGTCAGCTTCTCCAATGACCGCTGAATGTCAAGTGCCATAAATAGCCTGTAGTATCGCCTGCAAGCACAGCAGACACGCATGTGTGTTTGGTATTTACAATAGCTTGAAGAAATAACCTAATAATCACAAACTGAACTACGACCTGTAGATTTGAACCCAATTCAATAGTGTATGTTTGTATTCAGCACAGGAATGTGCTTTTCAAGAGACTTGCTCAAGGATTCAACAACAATGAATTTCATCTGCTAGTGTTTTTTAGCCATACAGGTGCAGTGTGTAAGTGACAAACATGGGTGCCCCCCTCCCCTCCTTTGGGCAGACGGAGCACACCTCAAGTTGAAACAGCTCTTACGCAATAGGAAAGGAGAGACTGTGCCTTGGCACTGCCAGCGGAATAGTGGAGCTGGATGTTTGTGTTGGATATGAAACCTTGTGTACCCTTTGGGTATCATGTAAGGCAGCAGTGGGGAGCCCACGGCCCGTGGGCCATACACAGCCTGAAAGAGAATTTCATCAGGCCCGCAATGCAATTTAAAAGCAAAAAAAACAAAACAAATTAAACCTCAGCGGAATTGCTTTCATTATTGCATCACATAATTTGATACATTTAGTATGGCTGTCAGGAGGAAGACTTGAGGAAAAAGGTCCCATCCCCTGGCAAAAGGCAAGATGCCAATTTTCTCCCTGGTTACTGCAAAAACACATGACAGATGAGTGTTCTTATCGTAACATTCTTCACAATGAGCTAACATCCTCTTCCGTCTGACAGCTGAGGCCTGACAGCCAAACAAGGCCTGATGATTGCATCGCTTCAGGAAACACGATCTTTGGTTACATTTACCTTTTTTTTTTAAGGAAAGAGAGTTAATTGAGCATGTTCAGAGAGTCAATATGGGATAGCCAGGGACCGAAAGCAACCAGAATGTGTTGACACTGGCCGGATGCCAAACGACTGAACCAACATGACAAAGCTTGGGGAGTGAGAAATCAAGAAAAGAGATTATCTGGCTTGGATATCAGGCTACCTCCTGCTCAAGTGTAGAGTCGTCTGATCTCGGACAGAAGTGTTAAAGAGGCTCTTCAACACAATACTGAAACAACTGCGGCCAAAGGCCCTCACAAGAACTTTGGGTCTGTCATGCTACTGTGCAACATTGTAAATTGTTTGTTGTTAGCCTTTTGGCTCCACCAAGAACAAACTGAACAACAATGGGAAAATAAATACTTAATCTGCATACACACGTAAACAGAATGGTTTAATCCTTTCCCCTTGCTCCACCCCTCTACAAATGAGCAGAGGTGGCAAATCAAATAGCTAGCTAGCACCTGGGGCTAAAGCCAAACTGTGTCAGGGTTTTTACTTTCTGAACCTGGATTTGCCACGTCTGCAAATGAGTCTTTTTTTTTATGCAAACAAACGACAAACAGATAATATGAAGATATTAACTGCTTGCCCTTCGTGAAAGTAATTCCGTTGGCTGTAACATTTTGAATTCCCACTTAATGCTCTGTTTACAATCACCCTCCGACAAGTCCATGGTTAGTCCGTCATTCACATTATGTCACCTGAGACAAGCCACACTACAGACTCTGCTATGACCCTGAACAGAATAAACCGCACAGAAAATAGATGGATGGATCATAGCCGGCCAAAATAGCATCATTCATACCGAGAAATACATTGGCAGAGGTTAATGTGTTACACAACAGAAAAGGCGCACACTTCCTAGTTTTTATCTTCAAGATGGAAAGTCAATCTATCCATCTCCACCCACGTGATGAGCAGGTGGGACGTGGTGGAGTAAATGTAAATTTGCATCATCCATCTTGTCCGAACAATGCAAGACACACGGCGCCAAGTGAAACCCTCAAAGTGAGCACTTTGGCCGTCGCACCAGCTGTGTTTGCTTTTCCAATATGGATAGTAAGTGCCACCTGATGGTGACTGGAACAAAGTAAGTATGGATCAATCATGATTTTTATTGTCACTGTGATCGACCTGACCCGTGAGCTGGTTTAAAACCACCAAGCGGGTGCATAGAAGTTCATATATAAACAAGATTACTGGTTTACCATAAAGGATGTGCAAACATGTTTGAAAGAAAAGCTATCAGAAGCACACATTTTTTCGAGAATAACTCCGTTGAACAATGTTCTCCATTAATGTCAAGAAATCGACTTCCCATATGTGAGTCAGTACACCAGCACTTGTTCCTCTTTCTGTACAGTTAATTTCCATAATGCGAATCCGAAATCACTGCATTGGCTCCCGGTGTCCCTCAGAATAGAATACAAGGTTTCCTTCCTCACCCATCAGTGCATTCACGGTCATGCCCCGCAACACCTCAAAGAACTCCTCATACCAAAGGCCTCCTCAAGAACCCTCCGTTCTACATCCTCAAACCTCCTTCAAGATCTGCACTATGGGCAATTGGGAATTCTTCTCGGTGGCTTCAAGGCTGTGGAATGCTCTCCCGGACTGCCTGAGGGCTCCACAGCCTATTGACATTAAAAATCGTAAAACTTTTTTTTTTTTTGCAAAAGCTTTTCGCTAGAGTTTTTTTTTTTTACTCTGTAGCACTTTTGAGATTGTTTAAATATAAAGTGCATTATAAATAGCATTTATAATAATAAGAATTATTATTATTATAAATCATAACCATAATAGTTCCTTCACGTACACTGATTTTCATGTAAGATGCACAATCAAACAGATGCAATAAAAAATGCCTTCACAAAGATGCTAGTTAAGATGTGGTCATTTAATTTGATAGGCTTATTATTTTGTCTGCAATTTGCTGTATTGTTTTACTGTACTGCATTATACTGACTGAGAGGTGTTTCTGTTGTCTATTTTGGGAAGCTTACAGGAACTGAGCCGAAAGTCAAACAACAATTAGGTACAGCCCCCAGCATGACGCAGTACGGTTCAATGCCACTGCAAACTAAAACCACATTTCCATCTCTATTAGAACATCAATCACCACTCATTATCATCTTAAGAAGTCTGATTTGATTTGTGAAATAAATCTTGTATTGGATCGCATCAGATGCTTCAGGTGTACTGAATGTTGTAGATGTTGAGTCACTGCAAAAATATACCTCCCTCTTTTTCCCCCCCACCTACATCAACTCCATTCATCCACCTGGAACCTTTTAATCCTGCACCCTTTGACAAATGGTTAAAACCGCCGTCCTCTTTTAGTCTTCATTTTCTTTGCACAGCTTACAGACCGTCTCTTTTTTGCAGGTGACCCTGAAGGTGTGCGTTAATCTCCCCCAAAGGCTTGAGGCTGTTAAGAGAGCACGACTGGGCGAACCTTGTTCTGCCGGATCAGACCTTGCTGCGCCACTGAGCTTGGACAGAAGGTTTCTGTTTATGCAGCCGCAGATACCCGAAGTGCGGCTTGACTGTGTAAAGCCTCTCAAGGTGGACACATGCGTGAGTGTGGGTCCACAAACGCAGCTTGCGACAGAAACTTTCAAATAAAGTTTCAGAGTCACTGAATTATGCATCAAGTAAAATAGAAGTCCTATCAGGGTGACTGTGTGCAAACTCAGGTCAAAGCTAGTCATGTGCCTTTTAGGTGACCTTCACTTGCTAAATGACAAGTCTTGGGCCAAGATGCTGTCAGCACCACTCTCTAGTTAAGCTTCTTTTTATAGCAACCTCTCCAGATGCTGCTGCATGAACACAAGACAAATAGAATCCAAACCACAGCAGTGGAAAATAGAAACACACAAGTCGCCATCACACCGGCCTCACTCGGCCGGCTACGCTACAAAAACAACCTGGAAGCCATAAAAGGACAATGCATTGTAACCATTTAGTCCCAATGAATTCATGTTAAATCAGTCTTCAAGATGGGTGCACCACCTCCACCTTCAAGGATGACACCCTGATGTTAGCCATGCCTGATAAGTGACATGCACACCTTGCCATATATGGAGAAAAATGCAGAGGGGAGAAGACAAGAAACATTGGCAACTTCAGAATTAATGGCGGTTCAAACTTCCTAATAGGCTGCAGAAGCGTTGGAATAATCCCAAAAAAATCCTACTGGCCACACAGACATCAAAAGAGAAGAAAAGTTATTTTCCATCATCCATTAGCCTGCACTACCATGCGTAATTCACACTAAATGAACTGACAAAAACAACAGAAGCGATTTGCATGAGGGAAGTTTATGTGGTAATGATGTCACTGCTTCAAACGTCCGCGACCACCCACAGAGAAAGATGGCTGCCTGACATTATGTCCCTCTTCTTTTTCTTTTTTTTTTTTGTCACGAGTCAAGTTATATTTGACAACAGACCTCCTCCTGTCACAAAAACAGAACCAGAAGGATCACATGCTTTCCACTAGAAGGAAATTACGGGTCACACTCAATCGCCGTCACAAGGAAAAATGAAATAATACAAACATCATGTTCCGTGTGGTGGATAACATTTCCTCACCTCAAAAATGTGAACCACATAGACAAAAATAAGAACATGGTGCCACAACTTCTGATCCGCCAAGTTTAGTTTCCACAGTTAAAACAGAGAGCACCTACATACACACACAAGAAATACAACAATTATGGAAGTCGATTACGATTTCTTTATGGTCCATTAGCCACAACCAATGAGGCTGGTCTCTCCTAACAGACATTGTTTACTATCTTACTCCGGCGCTTGTGCCGGCTCAGTCCAATTCCAGTGCAAATGAGGTAAACACTATTCCCACAACTTCTATGCCTCATAAACTGATCACTAATGATGCTAATTAGGACATAAATATCCCAAAAGAGTGAATCAGCACACATTACTGGATGGTGTCCAAGGAGAACCTTTAAAGAGATTACTCCCAAACATTAGCCAGTGCTTTTATTTTTACACCATTTTAGCCGTGTGGTTCAAAAGGTGGACCTGTCACAGTTGAGGGTTGCCAAGGTGAAAATGGGCCAAAATGCCAAAAGGCAGCCCTTCCTGGCTCTGTTTGCTCTGGTCAGGCTCCTCACTTCGGGGGAGATGCTGCCCTTTTGTTGGCTCTGTATGGGTCGTGAGAGCCTTTGCAAGCAGCACACAGCCAAACAACAATAGAAAGCTACTAAATCACATTCTAATACAACTAGTGGCCAAGTCCTGTGATTGAGTGCAAGGGCCAACGCTCCCATAAATCAGACGGGAAGAGAGTGACAGACATCACTATTGGCTAAATTCATCATCTCCTGAGCTAATATTTGAATGGAATAACCTCCTAAATACACATCAAGACCATCCATTTATTTTTCTATCATGCCCATGCTTATTTTTGACATGGGGGAGCTGCTGCTGAATTTGGGCAGAGGCGGGGAACACCCTGGAATGGTCAGCAGTCACTCACAGGGCACATAGCCTACTGTGAAAACAACCAACCATTTTACATTCACCTTTGGAAAATGAGTACTTTCAGGTAAAAAAATAAAATAAAAATGTTCTTAGGGGGTGTGCCACGCAAGCATAGGGTGCAATATCCACACAGGAAGCCCAAACTCGAAAACCATTCGAACCAGTGAGGCAGATAGCCAAACCACTAACCCACTATGCTGCATTACACATTACATGGACTTTTATTCATGATCCCCTTTGCGATATAAATCCACATATTTCAATGACTAGATTGCAAGTGTGCTGTGCACAAATGTGACTACAGACACAGTTAAAGTGAGTATTAATAAAAGTTTATTTTAGCTGTGTCGACCGATGAAAACTGAGCCTGCGCTGAAACACTTGTTGGTCAAACATAGTTAATCATCATGTTTTGCCTAGCAATGCAGAAGTTGCAATAAAAAAAATAAATAACTCCCTTACAGCGGATAACAATTTGAAGAGCATTAACAGATTTGCACTTCTTGACGATATGCTCATTAAATGGCACCAAACAAAGCGCGCGTGATAGTTAAGTTGCACACTCACCGTTTAGTGTTTCCTCCACTCAGACAAACTGTAAACCTCCTCACGGCGTCCAAACATAAGTTTGTTGTATTTAGAAGCAACAAAAACAGCGGGTTAGCTCGCTATGTTACTTCCACGGGTCTTATTGCTTCATCCAGACAGGACGGAGAGCGCGGAGAACAAGCCGACTCCTCCCAGACATTGTGGGGTTAAACTCCTCCTTCCCGCGGACAGCATGAAGAGGGGGGGGGGGGGGGGGGGGCAGCTACTTGCTTCTCTTCTAACCTTTTCTCCCGTTCAATTCATGACAACACGCGCGAACGTATTCGGGAATTAAATTTATATTAATGACTTTTTGAACTCCGCTACTTATTTTAGCACTCATGAAAACAGTAGCATATATACAGTTAAGTAGAAAGACACAGGTGTTTCTAGTCATGGTGTTAATTATGGTTTCATTCAATTTCGGTTACAGCGAAAGCCTCCTGCTGTGTCACCTTTAATAATACTAATAATAATAATACGAATAATAATAATAATAATAATAAAAAGAAGAAGAATTAATTACGTGTTTTTCTATAAATACATGTATATATTATATTATTAGTACAAGTAATAGTAGTTTAAAGGGATACTTGACTCATTTAGCCATTATCAGTAGTATAATTAGTCTACAATTAAAGTGAAAACGTCATTATTTTTCATGTATAATTAATACCATTAAAAACACATTTTGCCACTTGCAGTCGACTGACGATGATATCACTTTTGCTCATGAAACAGGTAACAAGTTACAACCAATCATGGCTCAGTTTGCTAATGTCAGATGACCAAACCCAGGGAACAGTTTAGCCGTGATTGGTCGTGACCTGAGAGCTCTGAGCATCCGTGATGTCATTTTCAAAATCTTGTTTACTTCTTTTGTTTTTATCTATCTAAGGGTGCGGCCACTTGCTATGATTTGACTTCCCCTTCAAATATTGCAAACGGAACATTATTCACGAGACAAGCAGTTTAGGGATTACACTAGGTCACATGGTTTAGTCACCAATAGTTTTTTTCCTGAATTAGAAGTGAAGTGCTCATTACTTGCATTTTACAGAAGAAAATTCCACAAACATGGCAGCCACTTGTCACGTTGCTAGTTATACATTTTTCAATCTCTTTTAGAGATACCAAAATGAGGGCTAAAAAGTTGAGAGAATTGACAGAAATGCTGGATGCAATGCCCAAGACAATATGGCCATCAAAAAACACTACTCAGTGTATGGTCACGACCCAGTTCAAACATTTTTACACCGCTAAAACTATGTTCGAAGACAAGCAGAAATAAAACCAAGCCTGTTTCACTCATGACCCAGAATAATGGTCATCTTGGCTTACTAGTTAAATCAGCATTAACTTCTTTGCCTAACATAAGCCTCAAGGCTAAATAGCGCTTAGCATGGCAAGTAGCTGCCATTCCAGCAATTAAAGAATCCTACATTTTGACATGTACATAAAAAACACAACAATGGGCCTACATCAAATGTAAGACATATATTTTATAAATCTGTGGTACTGAACTAAAATGTAAACATCGAAATTGGTTTTCTAAAGATGCTTAGCATTAATGCTTATCTTCTGCAACGTGTTAAGAACAAACACTGAAGTAAGGACAGGGTATCATGAAGGCCACAAAAGTCTTCATCTTTTCCTTGGCAACTGTTCAGTCTTTCCTCGCCGATTCAAAACTGGTGATGTTAAACATCAGTAAAATCTGACTTTCTTCCGCCCACCTGTATTTTTGCCGTCATTAGCTTAGTTTTCAAAAACTCACTATCTCTAGCTAGTAGCATGAAAAAATATGGTACACAAACTAAATAGTTGTTATTATACTTATGTAGTTATTATTCAGCCTTGTTTGTTTTTATGTGCCTTTTTAACAGGAATGCTGCATAAAGGAACAACCAATTATATTTCATTTCAGGGTAAGGGTGCATTAATTATTCATTTTAACTCTGCTACCATTGGAACGTCCAAATCAAAGAATCATGCTGGCCGCTCCCGTCTGTTCTCCATCTTATAGGCCACTAGCTTCCATGACCTTTTTTGACATTTGGCATCAATACAAAATGTTCACCAACCCCCCTCACGAGCATCGTAAATGCACCTCCCATCTGTTCGTCATCCTACATGAACCAGGAAGTCGCCTGCTAACTAACAAAGACATGAACAAACATCAATATGATGCTCCACGAATATTGCTTTTACACCTTCTGTTCAAACATTTGTTAATAGTTTGAATTACAGTTTACAGCTATTGATAAAATATGACGCAAAGTGCTATATACTAATGGACTATATTGATTTTTGTTTTGCCCATTTATAATACACTATTATGGTATTATAAATTATTATTTTGATCCTCATCTGTTTCAGTGTTGTGTATTCAGGTTTTAGTGTTTTAATGCAATTTAATGTGGTTTCCTGCTGTCAGGTTCTCAGTAAGTAAAAGGTTTGTCTGTCACATGGATCAATGAGCTGATAAGAAACAGGTTTTGTCTCCTTAGACAATCAATCAGCATGCGTGCGACAGAATGCATTGTTATTCATGCAGCAAATGTATGAGAAGCATTCTCCTCCTTTCATTTTCTCTTGACCGCTTGCAATACCAAAAATACCTCCAACCCTTTGATAACACTTCTCATTATAGTCAGAACTTCTTTCATGGAGATACACGTTTATAGGCGCTCCATTGGGAGCCTTGGGAGGCGGAGCGTCCATGCTTATCTTTGCAAGTCATCATAGATCGATGAAACGCGGCTGTGCAGCTTTCCATCCTCTCATCACCCTTTTGCTGGGTTCTAGTTAGCCAAGCGTATCTTCTTGACAATCAACACGGTATCTAATTATGCATCTCCAACAATCTCAAAAGGCTACGAGCAAAGGTGTCATTGATAATGGGGATTTGTTGGAATCTAAGTATTTCTGGTCTGAACTAGATTGGCCGTTGTGCTACACAAGATCACAATAACATGAAAATGTTAGTAATTCTTTGGCAGATTTTGCAGATCGCTAGCATTATGTATGAGCAACATTAGCATTCATTATTTTATTGTCCAACAGATATAAGAAGAACACTATGAACACAAGTGCTGGGACACCTAGACAAAGTGAAAATAGGGACATTCCAGAAACTGTCCTTTGGGTATCTTCATGATTTATTGGAAAGCAAAGCATACAGTCAACATCATTGACTAGTGTTGTTTCATGCTCACATCCTGTCTTATGCACTCGTTTTCATTTCCACGCGTTGTCATAAACCCAGTCCCTTGTGTCTACTAATCAGTTAGCTTGTCGTCTTAATTGTCAGTTTGCTTGTCTTTAGTTTCCTGCTCTGTCAGTCTGTTGGTTCATAGTTTCTGTCGTCAGTCACATTTCCCCAAGTCATGTCTTGTTTTCAAACAAAAGTTAACAAGTTAGCCTTAAAGAGGAAGTCAACCCCAAAGTATTCTTTGCAATAATATATTCTATGCCGCCACTAGTCTAAACACCGTTTGAATCCATCTCAGGGAGCGGCCATTTTGCCACTTGCTACGTTTACATGCAGTCAATATTCGGGTTAAGGTCAGAATTCCGGTTTCTGAAACAATCGAGGTAACACGTTTACATACGTGGCGGGAAAAGTTACTCCCG
Source organism: Vanacampus margaritifer (assembly GCF_051991255.1). Taxonomy (NCBI): domain Eukaryota; kingdom Metazoa; phylum Chordata; class Actinopteri; order Syngnathiformes; family Syngnathidae; genus Vanacampus; species Vanacampus margaritifer. The sequence continues at coordinate 53,942,780 of NC_135432.1, read as the reverse complement.
TTAATATGCTCATTTGTGCTCGATTGGAATAACCCGTTCGGACCGCGACGCGCGGACAATGTAATTGCGTAAATAATGTCATTTCCGCTTTTGACTTACTATACATTTGATAAAAGACATTTTATTTATGTCACTCACCACGCTAAATAAGTAGTCTTTCTCCAAAAGTGTGGTTCTTTGCTGTGAGCGTCATGTTTATTAACTCTTTGACTGCCAGACGTTTTCAGAAAAGGGATGTCGCCAGTGCCAGCCGATTTATGCATTTTGACTGATCTTTCAAGGTCCACAGAAAATTATGTGTTTGGACTATGGAAACACACGTACTACCAAATAAAAGATTGGACTCTCATCTTTAATCAGAAAAAAAAAGTTTGTTTCTACCTTATTCCGTTTCTGAGTAATCAACAATAGAAAATGGTTAGTTTCACCTCTGTTTTGAAACAAACGTCTTTTAACGTCTTTGGCACTCCTCCATAGGATTTTACTAAACGTTATTTAACGTTTTTGGCAGTCAAAGAGTTAACGACTTGAGTATTTCCGGTGGGTTACATGCTAGAAGTACACACTTATACTTGTATTTATTGTATGTGTATATAGGCACAAACTGTGGCGTTTTTGCCGTAGAGACACAAAATAACGTGAAAATGCAGCGGAGAAATCAATGCATTCAACGGTGGCTCCTTTAGCAAGTCGGACGCAGCTGCGCATACAAGTCGTGACTGCATAGACCAAGATTCCTTACGAATCAAATAAGGGAAGAAGAAGAAGAAAAGAAGATGAAGAAGAAAATAGTGAGTATGCGCACAGTGAAAAAACATTGCCTCGATCAAGATATTTCAAATGCGTTTATATGAGCAAGAATTCCGATTATGAAACGGGTAACCCAGGGCTTTTACTCAGATTTCCAAAAATCCAAATAAAAGCCTGTTTACATGGCCTTACAAAACCCGAATATTGCCAAAATTTGGATTCTAAAAGGGTTATTTGCCTGCATGTAAGCGTAGTCACAGTTGCTCAGGGCTCTGGTAACGAGCAATCACGGCTCAGCTTGGTCATGTGACGTTCGCTGAGCTGTGATTGGCCTTTACCTGAGCCCTGAACAACTGTGATGTCATTTTTAGTCGACTGCAAGTGGCAAAATGGCCGCCCCCTGAGTTTGATAAAAAGGGGGTGAATTTTGCTTAATTCAAATTCCACAAACGCAATACCAATCAGACTGCTGTATTTAGACTAGTGGTGGCAAAGAAAATGTTTGCGTTGACATGCCAACTACTGCTCGACCTCCTGTGTCTTATTTTAGCATTATGTTGAATACATGTCCATGGATATGTGAAATCTAAAGTATTTTTTAATCCTTATATATATATATATATATATATATATATATATATATATATATATACTGTAATTTTCAATTGCTGTGTAAACAGATAAAAAGATTCTGAGAGGAACTAAGGTATCTTGCCCATCCCTTTATTGAACAAATTATTGATTAGGACTCAGGAGGTGTGTCTTAATACTGTTACCCATATATAAATTGTAAGTGAAGCTCAGTCAGGTGCTTAAAGTCTGCCTTTACTAACATTGGTGCAAGAGGTTGGGTCACACATTGTTATTGATTTCTCATTAGTAAGGACCTTGGGAAGTTGCTTACTATCACTTGAATCACAATTGTCGTGTTCAATTAAAAGCCTTAGATTTTTTTTTCATGCCTTATCTTTACACCGCCCTTCCGTCACCTCTCCTGTGTAATTTCTTTTGTCTTTGTTGTAAGCTGGGCTTTCATGTCATCTGCCGTATTTAAACACATGAAAAGAGATGTTGGAGGGTGTGTCTGATTGCAAACAACACACACGCACACACACAATCACAATGGCTTCCTTGTGTTTGTGGCCAGTTTTGTGCCCAGTAACACCCCCTTATACATTGACCTACTGTCCCAGACATTTTTTTTTATCACAAAGAGTCATTAAAGTACATCCAGAATGTGGAAAAGGACAGGCTCCTCATACAGTCCAAATAAGAGCTGGATCACACTGTGCAACAGTAGTAAGGCTGAGGAAAATCACTTACCATCTAACAAATTCACACACATGCACACACACAATTAGAACCCTATTACTGTGCTCGCATGATCAGAAATTAATGCGGCCCGCTGTTTATACTAAAAATAACATCTGCTACCAATAAATTTGTTTTATGTTCTGTAGATGTTCTAAATATACAAATGAACTATTTACAATTAAACAAGTAACAATAGTTCCCTTCATAACATTGGAAAAATATCACACGAATGATTCCCAAGTAACTGCTTTAAAAATGGCCAGTTTATGACAGATTGCTCCTGTTTTGTTTTGGACTGTAGAGATGGGTTTCAGCTGCTGTAGGGGTAGGGGCTGATATTTTCTGGTGGATTACAGGGTCTCAATTACCCCAAAATCTTTTTTTTTTATCCTAAATTATTTGTCGTGATAAACCGATAAGTTTTTTTTTTCAGGGCCGATACCGTTTATTAGTAGTCAAGGAGGACGATATTTCAAGTTGATATTTATTTACAGTAAAAGAGAAAATATAAGTGTCAAAAAAAAAAAAAAAAACTGTTTAAATGCCATTAAGGATGTTTGTTTAAGTTAACTTTTCAAATATTTAACACTTAAGGTTTTTCGTTTAATTTTAAACATAAAAAGAATAGACAGCTTTGTTTTATAATTATAACACAAATTGCCAGGAGCTTCCAGGGTCATTAATATGTGCTCACTAAAATGAAACACTGTGAACAAGTGAATAGCTCTCTAATTTTTTCTACTGGAATAAAGTTTTCCAAAATTCCAACATAATTTCTTAATTTTTAAAAATAAGAAGTGTAGGGTTCTCAGTGTCAGCAACATCTTTTGTAAAGTAAAAATATAAATAAATACATAAATGAAAAATTCTCTGTATCTCGCGGAGACAAATGCATGCAAATGTAGCTAATTTGGGGTTTTCGTCAGTTTAAAAAGATCTTCGCAGACAGTGAAAAATTGTCTGAACCATGATAAAATGTCTTTGCAACAACAAGTAAAAACTGTCTGTGAACATCTTACGAATCAGGTTGAAAACCCCAAATTTGCTACATTTGCAAGCATTCACCGCTCAGTGAGCTACCAGCTTTATTGGCCTTCAGACTTGTGAAAAAGGCCGATATTTGCCAAAATTGCAAATATCGGCACAGATAATCGGTCTATCCCTAATTATTTGCCTTGTAGAAAGCTTTTTAGCTTGATAAATTAAAGTTTTAAAAAATCCAAATAGCTCTTGCATCCTTCAATTTTTGTGGCTCTTTGGACACCCTTGGTCTAAGTCTTGTGTTTCAGACAACGTGGTTTATAAAAGCTTGCATGCTGGGATGTTTGGAGTGGAAGAATTTGTTGAGCTTACATACACACATACAGTATACAATGTCTCAATTATTGTTCATTGTTCATATTGTCCATTCTTCTTGTGAAACATCATCCCACTTAATGTTACATTTTAGTTGTTCCCAGATACAGACATGTTACTTTGTATTTTGTTCCAATGTGAATATAAAAATGTGCTTTGATACACTTTGTTCCGCAAGTCACCATTTTTGTCCTTTGAAATGTTGCTATGGCAGAAACATCACTTCCTCCAAAAATGGTGCGACTTGATTGAGTTAGTGCCTTCTAAAATTGAGTCTACTGAGAACAACACATGACAAGGCAATAAAGGAATGCTTGACAATTTAAAGTTCAGTAAAGAAAATGGTAAAAGCTGATTCCAATGAGCCAAATGCAATCAGTCACTCAAGTGTAATGTAGTTTGTGCGCCACGTATAGTTAATTGAATAAAGCAACAGATAACAAAGCTGACACTGAAGATGTAAACAACTCAGAGGAGAAAATTTAAGAATGAGAAATTGTATCAATTTTTGTCTTAAAATCTTCATAAATCATCTTCAAAAAGTATGAGCCTACGAGTACGAGGTCTTTCATCGGTTGTAGTAAAATGCACAATTAGCAGTGTGAACCTTTTCACCGAGGTTCATTACATTCTCACTCCCTATGGAGAAACACTTTCACACCCATGTTGAGGGGGGGGGCAGTTAAAATTACACTCCCTTGTTAAAATCCACTTAATTGGAAACACACTGCACTGCACTAAATAATCACCTGCCAACAGGAAGGCCACGTTGTCTTGAGTTTTACAGTTAACTAAATGAATTGGAATGATTGGTAAGGAATTGTTAAATCATGGAAACATGATATGATATCCCTCAGCTCCTCCTCCCGTCTGGACTGCCTGTCTGCCTGTGGGTTGTTTATACACAATGTAGCAACAGTGGATTAATTTGTGTATACAGTATATTTAAGGTGTGGTGTTGCACACTGTTCATTGTGATTTGAGTTGGGTAGAAACTAAATCTATGCAAACTACACAGTGCTTTGTGGCACCAAGCTTTCAAGTCCTTGAGAGAGGCAGAAATAAACACTTTCCAGCCCATTTCACAAGGGGGCACCTGCTGATTTTGGGCACCACTACTGTCCTTTTGCAGCCTAGTGTGTGAATGTGTGTGCGTGTACTAGTAGCATTTTGTGCTGTTTCCATTTGGGCTGTAGAATTGTATTAGTGCTCTCTTTACTAAAGTGTGGTGAGCGCCACATTGACCACAAGAAAGAGCTTAGCTTTATGTTGTTAGCATGCTAGCAGACTATATGATCATACTACTAAGTGCTGTCAGAGTAGTATTAATCTGAAATGAGTCTCATATATAATTAATGCCATCTATGTTGTGTGTAAAGACATTCGTTTGGTTGAGTATTTGTTGCAACAATGCTTTGTGGCAATACGCCGCACACCACAGGAGAACTTGTTTAGTTCCATTTGAAATGGTCTCACATTTGTAAGGGCTGACGGCCGTTATGGAAATACATGATTCTTTTAGTAAGTAACCACATTTCTAATTTGGGTTTTGAACTGGAAACACTGCTTCAAGTTTTAAGAAACCTTTATCATAGATGACAGTTTAAACCGTTGCAATTGAAAAGGAAGACACAACTCGTTTGCTTGTGATGAAACAGAGGAAAAAGAAGCACATAAAAAATCCTGACAATTTATTTATTTAAAAATAAAGAGTCTGTCCAAATTCATCAACCTGAACAGGATAACTAGTATAAAATTAGAGGGATAGAATGAAAAGAGAGTAAGATAATTTTGTAAAAATCAAAATTAGAGAGTTAGTCTGTTTGTAAAAAGCTTTTTTAAGACACATGTAAACATTTTAGTCCGTTTTTTATTAATTCGTGCCATGAAATTTCAAATAGTTGAGCTAAAACACCTTGGTAATGCTTTTCTGAGTTGAATTTTTGCAGCATGCTAAGCTAACAGTTGGCACTGTTTATTTAGAGGTGGGCACCCCTGTCATCTCTTCCCGTCGTTGATGGATGCCCACATTTTCTGCGAGTGCCCACATTTTTGTTGAATGCGTTAAAATGCGAAGCCAGTTTTCATCCATCGATCGGGGGTAGTAGAAACGGTCCTTCTCAGTCGATGTATTTTTTTCGAGGCTTCGCGTTATAAAGCACATGTCGAAAATGTGGGCACTTGCTGAAAATGTGGGCATCCATCATCGACGGGAAGAGACAAGAGATGGACGGCCTAACTCAGTAGTAGTATAATTATAAAATGTGCATATGGTCCAGACAGTTGACCAGGGAAGTACATGGCGAATGTAGAACCTGACTTCAATAAACAAAATGACGAAAAAGGATCATAACAAAAAAGGTGTCATGCCGTTTTAAATAGAAGTATGTATGCATCTGTATGGAGGATGTAGCAATATATCTTCCAGCTATTTTCCATGATGATGAGTAGGCTGTGTAAATGATGATATCCTGTGCCACCAATACAGCTAATCATAGCCTCGTGAATATGTGTGGGCGAAGTCATTGTTATGTGATTTTAAATTTCCACATAAAAGAGTCGCAGAAAGGAAATCTGACGTCTATTGCACTTGTATTCATTCAATCATCAATCCATTTTCTACAGCGATCGTCCTCATTAGGGTGGCAAACTGGAGCCTATCCCACCTGTCTGGTTGCCATCAAATTTCACATGCACATTTAAATAAATATAATACTTACATAATTTTTTCTTTTTACTGTGTAAATGTACCCGCCTAAATGTATGCAGACTAAAAGAAGAGGACTGAGCGTAGAGTAATGACGGAAAGACACGAGGGGGTGCGGTGCGGCACCACTGCTCCTCTCCTCATTTGTCGATTCATTTGCAGAGGCTATGAGGTGAACAATGTGATTAATGCATCACATTAGAAAAGCCCATAAAATCTGAGAAATTAAAAAAAAAGAAAAAGTCATAATTTAGAGTTGAGCCGCAACATAAGTCCAACTAAGCTCTAGTAAAAGTTGTTGTTCCCACAGAGCAGAAAAATATATGCCTGTGAGCCTGTTATGTACTATGTTCTCTGCTTGTATGTGTTGCTGCACTGTTAGTGTTAAAGTAGGAGTGGTTTGAACCTGACCGTAACAGCCCTGATGATTTCTGTTAGCCTGTCTATCGAGTTGTACATTACGTTAGCATTAAAAAGCAGTGTGTAATATTTAGTATCATCTAGTGGTGAACTAATAGAATGCAACAATTCAGAAGTACATGCACAAGCCTACCACCAATCACTACCAATTATTATTTGGCGTGAACGAACAGCATGGCTAGCAGCAGCTAGCGGTAGTGGCTAGCAAGAACTTGCTGGAGTGGCTAATAACAACAACGGCTAGGAAGAACCACCGGAGCGGCTAATGAGTAGCTAGCAAGAACTTGCTGGAGTGGCTAATAACAACAACGGCTAGGAAGAACCACTGGAGCGGCTAATGAGTGGCTAGCAAAAACTAGCTGGAGCAGCTAACAAGTGTGGCTTTCGGGAGAAGCTAGCAAAAGCTAGCGACACCAAAGCAGAATGAGACAAGCGGCGGGCGAATCACAGGACTCAGCGACAAACACTTACAGGCCCAAGCTGTGGAAGGTAAGCGGCGGTCCAACATTAGCTGCAAGTACCAACAGAGGCTAACTATGTTTGCATAGTTCTTCACCCTTGGGTGAAACATTTATGAGTGACTCGACTGGCACAACCTAATAAGTAATATAATTAGCGATAACCAGACCTACGATTATTATTTTTTAAATGTGCATTGATGTAATTTATTATTTACATTCATAGTGTTTTTTAAAATGGCTATTATTAGTTCACCACTAGATGACACTAAATCCTGCACACTGTCCCAACATGCTTGTTAAGGTTAATTGACAACTCTCACTTAAATGTGTGAAAACAACCCTAACAAGGACAGGCACGATACAAAATGGATGGATGGATGGAAAAAGGCCAAGACCAGCTGGAAGTCAGAGAGCACAGAGGGAATATCCTCCACATCGTCGCTAGGTCACGGACTTCCCAACCCCTAAACACGCTCACGCACACACACACTGGAATGGCATCTGCTGTCAATGGATGCTGACACACTGCAGTCCCTGCTGGGACCACCCGTCACAGCGAGGTCCCTTCCTTCCCTTACTCTTTGCGAGAGCTCAGACGAGTCAGTCCCAGAGAGACAAGGAAACAGGAAGTGTGTTTCTATTTAACAGGACAGCAAATATCTGCATTCTCTCTCTCGTTAAATATATACAACACTAGATGCCGACTTGGCTGTTTTGTAGTCCCTAGAAATGGAAGCGCTGCATAAAATGACTGCAACTCCTAAAAAGATTTTTTTTTGTGGAACCTCTTAAAATAAAGCTGAAAGTCTCTCTCACTGTCTCTCTCCCTCTCACACATACACACAAAGCAATGGAATGCAAAGGAGGTTTATTCAGTGTCAGTAAATGGGAGAAAAGGTCATATTTGTAGGTAATGCGTGAGTATTAAATAATAAGAACAATATGTACAAAAAGGGAGGAAAGTGTGTCTATCATATTTGTGTAATCACGAGTTGTGTACGAGAATATTTAGTAGTTTAATAGTCAAATGTAAATACAGTAAATGCACTTGTGTGTGTGTCTTAACGTCAATATCACCCGCAAGTGTCACCTCACTGGTGGGGATTAAACATTTATGAGCATGTTTATTAATGACCAGCAGGCATCGGGGTTCACACACACACACATACACGTACGTGCACATACACACAACAGATTGGCGAAGCGGCAGGAGGGAAGTTTGTAAGTAGCACCAATAGTGTCACATGTGTTCACTTGTGAAGGAAGATGAGATTTGTTTCAACATGGTTAACACCTAAACAATCCAACTAAGAACACCAAAGAGTTATGCATGAATAAAATGAAGCAGTAATAATTACAAGATATTTACTGTACTGTTGACTTGGTTCATTTTCATTCCAGAACCATATACATAGTATCGTATAATGAAGATAGTTATGGAATAAATTATGGAATAAAAGGCATTAAATTGAATTTATGTTCAAATCAGTGGCTTAGAGTGGCACAAAAAAAAAAAAAAAATGGTGTACTCTTTGTGTTTCTTGGTAGGGCTGTGTATCGATTCTAATTTCTTCAGTTGATTCAATTTTGATTTTGTTCTCGATTGGATATGATTCACTTCACTTCAATCTGATATCAATTAATTATGGAACTCATTCAAACCCAAAAACATATAAATACGTTTTTTAATACTTTGCCCTGCACTCCTAAAAACATGTATATGTTTTTTGAGCATACAGAAGGTTTTGATGCAGCTTCTGAGCTGAAAGCACTGGTTCTCAACCCCGGTCCTTCGAGTACCCCCATCCAGCCTGTTTTCCATGTCTCTCTCAGCCAACACAGCTGTGGATCGTTATCAGGCTTCATGCAGCGCTTGCTGATTAACTGATCGTTTGAAACACCTGTATTGGCTTTGGGAGACATGGAAAACAGGCTTGAGGACCGCGGTTGAGAACCACTGGCTTAAAGCAATGGTAGTCATTACAAAAAACGGCCAGCAGGTGGCAGCAGAGTATAAGAGATCAGCCAGGGCCGTGTTGCTACAAACTCTTTTCCCCAGTGTTTTCAACAGGTTTGTGAATAATGATGAAACTTAGCTATGTTTTAATGCTAATTGCTGCACAACGGAAACAGATACAAATATTTTTTTCCTGATGAAAGAAGAGACTCTAATCTTTCTTTTGGTAGGTTGCATGTTTTTATAGCAATAAAACACAATAAATCCAGTGAAACTGGCTGGGAGTGAATGAGTTAAATGTCAATAACATGATAAAAACTCCACAAATATTAAATTCCAAAGTAAATTTTAACACGTTATTATCACTTAAATGTTACAAAAACCTTACAAACATGTTACACAAACTCAATAATTAGAAATATAAATTAGAAATGATTCTGAATGGTCTAAAAGTACAATAAATCTATCTTTCATAATTGCAAGAAAATACTTTTTCAAATTCAATTAATGTAATAATAATAACAATGCACTATATTTATAGGCACCTTTCTAGACACTCAAGGACACCGTCAAATTTTAAAAACGATTTAATTCAACAGTAATTTCAAGACAACTAAGATTTTAAAAAAGGCCTTTAACTTTCTTAAGAAATTATGGGAAAAAGGGATGTTAAAATAATTGATTCATTGTTTTATGAATCAATATCGGGCTTGAAAAGGAAAATGGATTTGATATTGATTATTTGATTTTTATTTTTTTAATCCAGCCCTATTTCTCTGTTAGGAGGCCCCTTCCTGGTTTACGCTAGCTAGCTACAAATGCTAATATGTTTTGTTATGATACGTGACAACTGTTTACTGCTGAAATGGGGTAAAAATGAAAATATTAAATATTTCTATCAAGACTAGCACAGCCAGTATACAAAAAAACTGTGTCTTCTGTTTTTGTAGCTGCGCATGAACAGGGTTAATTTGGACAACCTTTCTAACTAATTCTGCAAAATTTCTTGAAATGTGAGCAAGAGCATCACGCATGAACTAGCACTGACAAACAAGCTTCCCCTAGCAAGTGAACACTCTGCCCTCGCCTGTAAGCCACGTTTAAAACATCATTCTGTGACATTGGAAATGAATGGCTAAGATTGAGCTGGCAGCCACTCTTCCCATGACATGTCAGCGTAACTGATTTAGAAGCTGTCATTTTAGGGGGAAGAAAAAGTCACAGTGTCACTTTAATTCCAGCTGTGTTATTTTTATGAGAATCTAAAAACAGAATGAGGAATCTCTCTGTAGTGGGATCCCAAAAATCCGCATAATTTAAGATTGATTTAATGGTGGAAGAAAAACATCATGAAAAGATCGCTGAACTTCAGAACTAATTTGTTTTAACTCAGTGACAAATATTGCAGTTGTTTGTTTGACAGAATAGTAACTGATTAGTGTGGTCAAATCAAGCTAAACATGAAAACTAAAACAACACCTGTTTGTCGACTGGCTACTTATCAGCCTTCAATTTAAACGTGACACTGCGTTGAAAAATGAACATTTACAACATTTTACGCAACAATTTGATGACAGACAATGACGATGGGACAAATTTTTCGCTTCTTATTTAAGGGTCCTCGATTTATGATGGTCTCGACCCGCAGCGCTTTGTGGTTACGAACCAGTTAGAACTAGTTTGCGCCCCTTTCAGTGCTCAAGTCAACCACAGAAGTAACAATAAGGAACCATGCTTCCTTTTTTATGACTGCTTTTCATTTGATTTGTTTCATATTTATGACCTCGGAATGTAGGGATGAAACGATGAATCAAATACATAGTATAATTAAATTCAATGCGGACATGTGATGGCAGCGAGCCAGGAGGAAATTGTCAGTCAAAGAATGTCCTAAATTTGGGATTTGCATTTTGGGAAGTGCAATGTGTTTACTGGAAAGCTTGCACAATAGCATGTCTAAGATGGCCGGCACATTGCAATGTAAATATTGTTAGCTTATTCAACAATGTAGCCCATCACTGCAAGTTAGGACAGACATTGCTGCCAGTACACTTTCAAATTTCAATCACTTTACTGGAGAAGAAAAAAACGAAACACATTACAGTATAAGCATATTTAGGCTATACATGATCTTATTTTGTCCACTGGTGACGTGCAGTCATTCAATACGTGAACTGGCTAACGGTTAGCCAGTTAACAACTAGCCGCTAATCTCTGCCAACAAAAGCCAACTGCACGCGCATTCGCTGACACACACATCACTCACCAGGCCAGGCTTTGCCTTTTGAAGTAACGTCCGCATTTTAGAGCAACACACAATTGATGTCACAGATACTACATTATACAGTGAGACGATGGTGACCCCAAGTCAAAATGCATCTCATATGCACTTTGTTATTATGTTTTGGCATTATTTATCTGATTGATCGATGGGATAGTCTGTAGTTTGAAAAAATATTTAATATCTCCATCCAAAATGCAAATATTTAAAGTAATTTTAACATCACTACTACCTTAGCATAAGTTATTGATAAGAGACAGTATGTGGATTCTGACCAATGCTCAAATTTAGTCAACAAAAAAAAAATAGACTAATCCAATCCAAACTTGCTCCCTTTGGCTCAACAAATGTATAATATTTTTGCTTTCCTGAAAAGTTTTGGACATGATTCTGAGGACTCCGCCTGATGGCAGCGGTATTTGGGTTACATCAGTAGTTGGGTTTCCATCCACCCATTTGTTATTCAAATTTTCAAGAAATTTCGAAAATAAAACTGAATGGAAACGCTAGAAATTCGAAAGAGGGCCCAAAAAAGTTTTCATGCTTAGAAGGGGTGGATTTTGAAGCGTATCGAAAAAAGGAAAATGCGAATTCTGGCGATGGAAACAGATGCCCGTCACACGTGCGTTTGTAGTCCCAAAGCAATGTCGGACGATAAAGGTATGTTTGGGGGGACAACAAAACAGAAATCTTTTTGGAATTAATTAAAGAAGCGAATATTAATGCTATTTTAGATGGAAAACAGCAAAGAAACCGGTTTATAAAGAATTACAAAAGAAAACTCTTACGATGTCATCGCACGGCGCAGTCACTTCCTGGTCTTCTTCTTCTTTCAAATTACTGGTGGATCCCATCTTTATGGTGTATACCGCCACCTACAGCGGCGCAGTCCCCTTTCAATATTTGCAAAAGAAGAACAGATGGAAACGGGCATAAGTCACATGTCCGTTTTGCGCATTTTCAGTAAATTCGCTTAAAAATGTCAACAATTGGATGGAAACCTAACTAGTGTTAGGACGGCCCCCATACTGTACTGTACATATTGTATATTTACTATATATATATTATAGTTACTCACGATTAATCCACAAATTTTATATCTGTTCTAAATGTACAATATTTTTTTTTTTCGAAGTTTCCATAGTCTTGTTAACATAAAAGTGGATTTTTTTTTAAACTAATATAAATATGGCTGCATCTTTTAGTGAGATACAGTAATTTTACAATAATTCATAAAAAAAAAAATTAAAACTAAAAAGATGTACTACTGTACTGTAAAAAACAAACAAAAAAACAAGTGTGATATTGATTTGTGTTGAGGACATTTTTCTGCCACTAGATGGCATAACTGCATTTGTAACACGTTGGTGAAAGATCAGTGCATTTTTCTGTTCATATTAAGAGCTATTTAATCTTTAACTGGAAGCAACAAGTGAAATTCTGCACATTTAAAAAAATGTAAAATACAACTTGACCCCAGTCTCCACAAATATATGCATTATAATTACATTTATTACTGCAAAATTTTGACGTGGACATGTCTGCTGCGTAGCGACTGGAATTTGCCCAATGCAGGCTTTCCAAGTAAGGGGCGGTCATTAATCACACGTTAAAAAAATTAGTGGCGTTAAAGAAGCTTTACATTAACTCAAAATTAACACACTAATTTGGACACCCCTAATATTTATTACAGGTCAATTATTTAATTGCAGCGTTAATGTGTACTAAGAAACATGTTTTATTACCCGTATATACTTAGTGCTGTATGTATAGTAGAGGTAGGCAAAGTATGACTTGCGGGTCATGTACGGCCAAATAATCAATTTTCTAATTCAGAGGAGGCGTGGGAATACGTTACTATATTTTCAATTGAACTCCACGTGCGTCTGTTATGCACACTTGCCAGTGACTCTCAGGAGAGAACCTTCTTCTTAGCATCGTAAACAAACAAGAAGACAACGACTAAGCCTGAAGGGCTAATTACCAGCTAGCAGCTTGAACCCGGCTGTCAAACGGCGAGGGAGTGGGGTGGGGGTGGTGGGGAGGACGAAATAGACGCACAGTCATCGCGCTTAACGGGAAAACAATGAGGCTTGTTTTTTTGGCCGGCGGATGAAACAGGTGTCACATCTGCAGACGGCGCTGAGTCAGCCTTTTTAATAAGCAGCTTTTTACGAGGTTTTGTGCCGCGGTGACAGACTTGTGAATGGAGACTGCATGAGAACGAGCGTTAAATGTCTGCTCTTTATTAAAGAAGGATGTGTGAAGAAGACCTCTTTTAGAACTAAAAATCCGCCTGATGATGCGGGTGGGGGGTTTATTCACGGACCCAAATCCCCCCCACCATCCTTCAATTCTTCCCACACACAATGTGCTGTGTTGGGGCTTGCTCAGTACGGCAACACCACCCCACGATACACACACATTTTTCACATTTAATAAGCTCCCCTGTCACCCAGATAACAATCACAGTGAAAATCTGCATTTTGCTTCCTTGACAACAACTTCAACCTCCACACTAACAAAGCCTCAGCCCCACGTCTCCTAATTGTCACAACCTTTGAACTCCAATGTCACAGTGACCGCTCACTCAACCCTCTGTTATGAAAGCCTGAGATGAGAATCGGGGGGAAAAAAAACAGACAACAAAATAAAAATAAATAAATAAATAAAAATGTTATTACATTTAAACTTAAATACTGCATATGGGTCATTTGTCCGATGATGCCCATTTTATGAATTATCATGTGGTGTGCCCAAACAGAAATAACCAATTTGGGACTTTTACTTCAAAATATGTTTAAAGACAGGAGTGTGTATCATCCACAAGACAATTAAGAACCCATGGCAGCAGCTATCAGGTTTGTATCGTCTCATACTGTAACAATAACTATGTAAAACAAAAAACAAAAAAGTTACCCTTTTAGCAACTGGAATGTAGTGGTCATACATTTTCTATATACATTTACTTTGTTACCTTGTGTGGCTTGCTAGCTTGTTTTGTTTAGATGGCTAATTGTTAGCCTCACAAGTTTAATAAAAAAATAATAATCAAATAATCAATATTTAATTGATTTTCCTTTCCAAGCCTGATATATCGATTCATAAAACCACAAATTGATTATTTTAATATCTTTTCCCCATAAATTCATAAGAAAATATACATTTAAAGGCCACATTTTTTTCTTACTGTTTTCTTGAAATGTACTTTTCACATGGATTTAAAAGTTTTACTGAATTATTGCACTTTAAGACAATTCAGAATATTTTAATGAATTTTTGCAATTATTGAATTAAAAATATGAAAATATTTTGCTGATGTCAATGTTTGTATCATAACTCGTGTTATTTTCATCAATAATCTAAATCACTTAACCAGTCTCCGCAAAATTTAATGTCTAATGTTTGTGGAGTTTTTAATCATGTCCTTTATATTTTAGAAGTTTCCTAATTAATTAATATCGCATTGAAGTTAATCAAATTGAATAAAAAAAAAAATCTAAGTCGAATTGAACTTCTGTGTATTGAAAACAAATCGACTGAAGAAATTAGAATCAATATTCAGCCCTATTAGAAAGCCTTTCATGATAGATGTATGGCCTAAATGTCCTAAATTATAGGTAATAGCAAGATTGTCGATAATCGTAAATAATAATGAGATCTCGATGGAACGATGAGGTCCGGACCCCAACGTGGAATATGTTAAGTAACAAAATCCACATGTTTTTATCCATCTTATGGGTCGGCCATTTTGCCACTTTTTTATTAATCAGAATGTCAAGTATAGACTAGTGGAGGCACATAAAAATGGTAAATAAAATAACATGCTAACTCCTAAATATTTCTTTAAAAACGCTTTGTTTCTGTCTTTCAAACCATGTTAACAAAGCACCAGACGTCAGCCAATTTGCATAAAGTGAGACTGATTCAAGTTGCATTGTGACAACCGCTTGAACCACTGCCAACACACAAACAGTAATGTGCACAGGGGTGAGGTATTTCGTGACAAGCATTTAAACCACAAATAAAACACACTCACCGTTATGTAAATACAACGTGGCTTGGCAAACACAAGCTGTCATAACATGGTGTTACAAAGCTTTGAATGTGCCCCAAAAGATGATTACATGAACGACACAAATGAAAGCTGAGAGTGTAATTAGAAGAAATATGGAGGTGAGTGTTAGGAAAACATTCTGAAAATGGAACAGCCGGCTAGGTAAATGATTGTTATAAGTTTCATTACACAGCATTTAATGTTTTTGTTTTTAAACATTTAAACGCTCTGTTCAAACGGTACATGAAGTGTGTATATTAACTCATTCACTGCCATTGACGGCTATAGACGTCAAAAATTCATTTGAACTATTTCTATTAGTTTAATTTTTTTTCCCACTTTTGTTAACAAGAGTATGAAAACCTAGAATTGTTTTTATTGTATTAGAACAGAGTGAGTTAACTAGTGAAGTCATGCGATTAATTCCGATTAAAAAATGTAATCGCCTGGCGCCCCTAACTTTTAATAATCTTTTCTTTAAAAAATACAAAAAGATTATTAGAAATTAAACAAAAAATGTTTGTTAAAAAAAAGAAAAAGAAAAGTTGATTAAAAATTAGGGGCATCAGGCGATTAAAATTTGTAATCGTAATTAATCGCATTACTTCACTAGTTCATTCACGATTAATCACAAATTTTATATCTGTTCTAGATGTACAAAAAAAATCTAGGTTTTCATATTCTTAACAAAAATGGAAAAAAATGTTAAACTAATAAAAATAGTTCAAATTAATTTTTAAAAGTCTATAGCTGTCAATGGCAGTGAATGAGTTAATTAATGTTGTGTTTCAGTACCTTACAATAATAAATACACTTTTTAGGAATAAAGTCACTACCTTGCTATTGGTGATCAGTTAGGCCTTAAAAACTGAAGAAGTGACTTTTATATTATTGCTGTCAGGGGGTCACCACAGCAAATCAATCACATCTTAAGTTTGGTGCAGTTTTTACACTAGATTCCCATCTTGACACAAACCACCCTTTTTTGTTAATCCAGATGTTATCAGTTTAGAGCCTAAAGCAAGGCTCTCCAAGTCAGGTCCTCAAGTGCCCCTATCCAGCCTGTTTTCTTCTTCCCTCCTCCATCACACCTGAATCAAATGATCAGCTCATTTGTCACTTTTGATTTATGGTTTGATAACAGGCATTGAAGGAAACCATTTTTTCCCCCAACGAATATATATTTTCATTCTATTTTTTCTTGTGTGGCTAACTAGCTTGTTTTGATTAAAACAGTGGTGTCCAAACTATAGCCAGGGGCCATTTGCAGCCCATCCAACGTTTTTTAGAGGCCCGCGTCACACACAAAAAAATAACATTTGACATGGCCTGCAATGCTATTTAAAAAAAAAAAAGGTGGAGGGTGTTGAAAAAGTAGGGCTACCGCTACTACTATAAATACAGCTTTTTAATATATGCAAAGAGACAAATACATTTACAACTAAAATAGTAATAGATCATCGGTGGCTAATAAATATCCTCAAACAAATCTCGTACACACAGAAGCATTTCAAGACTTGCGTGTGTCCAAAAGAAAACGCTGAGGACGTTTAACGGCTGTAATGTATATGCCAAGTCTCGAGTGGCGCTGTAGCGTAGCCACAGGGAGTTAACGGAAAGCGTAGAAGAATCCCTTTTTCCCTAACTTCATTACAATCTACAGAACAAACATGGGAAAAGACAAACACAGGAAAAGTGACAATGGCGGGCGATTCAAGTACAACACCGCTTCACGCACACGTGGGAATAAAAAAGCAAAATATTTTGCTGCAAAAGCATAAGCAAGCTAAGGAGGCTGCGCAAAACGGCTGCGACACGGCTATCCGCCATCGTCTGGACAAACGGCCTCAACGGTAAGAAACTTGTGAGGATACATTGAAACTGGCTTTCGTGTGGACGAGGGGCCTCAGAAACAAAAATGTCTTCCTCCACTTTATGCTTAGCGTTAAGGTCCAATTTGTGAATACATCAAATTAACTCATTCACTGCCATTGACGGCTATAGACGTCAAAAATTAATTTGAACTATTTCTATTAATTTCACATTTTTTTCCACTTTTGTTAACAAGAGTATGAAAACCTAGAATTGTTTTAATTGTACATTTAGAACAGATATCAAATTTGTGATAAATCGTGAGTTAACTTTTGAAGTCATGAGATTAATTACAATTAAAAAATGTAATCGTCTGACGCCCCTAATTTTTAATAATCTTTCCTTTTCTTTTTATCAGGGGCATCAGGCGATTAATTTTTTTAAATTGTAATTAATCACATGACTTCACTAGTTAACTGAAGATTAATCACAAATTTTATATGTGTTCTAAATGTATAATACATTTTTTCTTGGTTTTCATACTCTTGTTAACAAATGTGGAAAAAAATGTGAAACTAATAGAAATAGTTCAAATGAAGTTTTGACGTCTATAGCCATCAATGGCAGTGAATGAGTTAATGATCCACAGGTGTGGTCAGTTTACTACAGATTGCGCTTGTTTTGATTTTAAATGTGGGAGATAAGATTCAGCTGCTGCTCAGGGGAGGTGCGGATCTATTCTTGAGGGATGCAAGGTCGCCGGTCACTCCAGAAATGATAAATTATTTGCCTTATCACTTTTAACAGAAAGCTTTGAGGTAGCGTTTTTTGCAAATAACATTATATAAATAATGGCTAATTGCTTGTTTGCTTCTTTCTGTTTTCTTGTATGTTGCTTTCAGAGGAAAAAAGTTTGCAAATCTCTGGTTTAGATAAAACTTTGATATACATTGAAAATATCATCTGGTACGACCATGGTTGAAAGCTTTCCATGATAGATGTATGAACTAAATTATAGATGTCCTAAATTGTAGATAATAGTAAAATTGTAGATAATAGCAAATAACAAAGAACAAATATTTGTATTTGTTTTTATTTATAAAAAAAAAACTGTACTAGGTCTGGTAAAATCCTTATCTGTCAATGATCCACATACACACTGTGGCATTTTGGAGAGAGAAATGTATTAAAGTTAGGCTCGTTCAGCGAGTGGCAACATGGCCGCCGCACAGACCAAGATTCTTTACAAACAGAGCACAAAGTTCCGTTCAAAGGAGGTATCCCGATGCACGTTTGAATGACCAAATATTCGGGTTCCAAAAGGGGTAACCAAGGTCTTCAAAAACTCAAATAAGTAAATATTTGGGTTATTGCACGTGTGTACATACATGGCCTCATAAACTTGATTATTGCCAATATTTGGGTTTTTAAAGGGTTATCGACTACATGTAAACAAGTGCTACAGGGAAAAGTTAAAACAAATTACAATAAGTAAAACAGTTAAAAACCATAAAATCTAGCAAAAAAAATATTAATAGGCCTTTTTAAAAAAGCAAAACAAAAAACAAAGTCACTGACTTAACTAGATGAACAAATATAGTACATTTTGTAAATAACTAATCATTTTACAAGCAATTAAGTGAAATTGCATTATTTGCCATGTGGGAAGCTGGGAACATTATTTACAATGCATCTTTGTTTATCATCTATGCCAAGGACATATAGTGACAATCAGAACAAAGAAATACTCCACCGCGAGATAGCAATTAACCGGTGTGTCCACTTTTGTGAAATTTGTTTTGTGGTATGTCGTGATATTTCTCTTTATGTAAAATATGTGCTTTGGGCTCAGTAAAGCTTGGGAAGCACTGCTGGTTCTGTTAATGGTAGCAGAGGCTCCTTGAAAACAGCAGGAAGTTTTAAACACCCCCACGGCGGTGAATAATTGCTGGAGCTGAGATAGGGGATTCCTGCCCCCACCCCCCCACCCCCACCTACAGGATGATGGATGCTCCTGCAAACGTCCCCGACTGTTCTCCAGACTAGGAATGAAGATGATATGGGTATACTGCAACCATGGCAGGCTGCTGTTACTCAACTAATCGAAAGCTTGAATCAATTACGAATGTGGCGAGCAAAACAAGGCGGCTGCGGAACATTTCCAACCAAAAGAAACTCATCTCATTCATCACACGACTCCTGAATATGATTGATTCATTCCAGTGATGCACTTTCTGTTCCCTTATCATATTACAGAATTTTGCGTGGAGAGGCCATTTCTTTCAAAAGGTAATGGCTGTGTCTGCTATATGGTACCACACTGACCTCTAATGGTCCGGTCCAGTACTGACTCTGGAAGATGCCTGTGGCTTTATTTCACTACAGAAGCTCTGCTGTAAGAATGCACCAGTCAAGATCTGTTTAAAAGACAATCACTCAAACTACAGATCTTCATCCATGCTAACTTCCTGCCTTAATTTATTTGCTCAGTCTACTGTAAACCATCAGTGTCACCACCTCATCATGAACAGGCAGTGAATCATTTCCCTCTTCCATTACGTCTTGGGGCTCACCTGCCCACGTACTAGTCATAATTGCCGGGTTTATTTAAGGAATGCAATGTACATTAAATGCTAGCTGCATTTGACTTTAATGTTAACTAATGACATTGAAGTGTCCTGAGCGCATTACCTCATTGCATTTTCTTCTAATGCATACAACTCATATTAGGAACCCATTTATTTACCTGGCTTTTGGAGTATTACAGATTTATGGACAGACTTTTGACAAAGGGACCCACCATTTGATATTTTTTACAACGTATCAGCTTAGGGAACATAAAATGCGTTGTGTGGCTTAAAGGTAGTAATAATTATGTGTAAATAAATCTTCCTCTTCGGCTGGCTGTGTGTTATTTAAACAAATCCCCTTGTGTTTCCTTATTACACTGTGCAGGCCCATTACAAGTACAGAGGGCCTAGGTGCGAGTAAATGCAAGCTCAGCTCTTGTGCTGAGTGGAGAGTTGATTAAGATAGCCAGCATATGCAGCTTTATTTTTGTCTTCTTGTTAATCCATCCATTTTCTTGAGTGTTTGTCCTCACTAGGATTAGATGGAGCTTTAGGAGAGAGGTCGGGTGCACCCTGGACTGGTCGCCAGTCAATCACAAGGCATATAATGACAAACGACCTCCTAACGCTCACATTGACGTCTACGGACAATTTAGGGTCATCAATGAACTAAGCATGCATGCTTTTGGAATATGGGCGTCTTTTTGGGCGTTTGCAGTCGGCCACAGTAGCTAACGTATAATAAGGCAAACCCTACTATATCGCAGTGCATTTTTCAGTTAAGTCTAAATTTAGAATTGTGCGCTTGTTGGCTTGTCTACAGCAATCCACATTATGTTCTATGATTTCTTTGAACATTTTGGTGTAAATGTGGGGGAGGGGTAATACTACAGCATGTACACCATTAATATGGTTGGTCACTGTATATTCATACACTCACTGCGCAGGTTTTCTCCTATTTTGGATAGTTTTTGCTTTCCGGCGTAAAATTTAGGGATAGACCCATATTTGGTATTTTGACAACAATCGCCTTATTTATTAAGTTTTTTACAAATCTGAAGGCTGATAAAGCTGACATGTCACTGACCAGAGAAATTTTGCGAACGTGGGCAATTTTGGTTTTGACAGGATTCGTAAAATGTTGCAAAGATGTTGACTGACAGTTTTTACTTGTCACAAAGAGTTTTTTCATAATGTTCAGACAATGTTTCAACTGTCTGCAAACATTTTTTGATATCTTTTACAAACCCTGACGAAAACCCAAAATGTGCAACATTCGCAAGCATTCGCTGCTCACTGAGATAGCATCTCGGGATCAATTTATAGCTGGGTTAACCTAAGGGATTTTTTAAATGTATATTAGGGGTGTTAAAAAAATGGATTCAACAATATATCGCAATATTACAGCGCGCAATTCTCAAATCGATTCAATATGCGGCAGAATTTATGTTTAAACATCACATTTTTGATGGAAATATTCAACAAATCATCTTACTCAGGGGTTAGGGTTCACACCTTCGGAAACGGAACATTAAGCCTTAATATTTAATTTCAATGCTGTTCAAACATGAAACAAGATTGTTTGATAAATACAGTGGCTCAGTTATAAGCCTGAACTTTCAGATAAATAAATAAATGTTCATACAAATCTTACAGTGTACATGGACAAGTTTATTGATTAGTATCTTCTAAATGTGAGTAAAAAAAATCACAGTAATTAACTTATAGATTCGTATTGGAAGTATCGAATTGAATCGTGATATGGATCGAATCGCCAAATACTAGGCAATATAATATATATATTTAAATTGTCAATTTTATAAAGGACACTGCTGACACAAAGAATTCCCTGCACTTTTTGTTGACAATTTAAAAAATAAATTAAAACAAAAATGAGTCACAGTTTAATATTTCAGTTATGTTGACATTTTTTACGTTTTTTTTTTAACTGTAGGAAAAATTAGGGAGCTATTTACCTAGTTTTTAATTTATCTTAACACGCTGATGACCCTGGAAGCTCACTGCAATTTTTGTTGTCATTTTAAAGTACTAGGCAATACACACGCCTAATATATATATTTAAATTGTCAATTTTATAAAAGGACACTGCTGACACAAAGAATTCCCTGCACTTTTTGTTGATGACAATTTAAAAAATAAATTAAAATTAAAATGAGTCACAATTTAATATTTCAGTTATGTTGACATTTTTTACGTTTTTTTTTTTTTTTAACTGTAGGAAATATTAGGGAGCTATTTACCTATTTTTTTTATTCATCTTAACACGCTGATGACCCTGGAAGCTCACTGCAATTGTTGTTGTCATTTTGAAACTAAGCTGTCTATTCTATGTATGTTTCAAATTAAAAGTAAAACCTTCAACATCTTGAAAATGTGATTAAACAAACATGCTTAACCCCTGGGCGTTATTTGACCATTTTTTAGCTTTTTGCTGGTTCTGACCAAGCCATTTCAAAATAAAATAACGCCCAGGGGTTAATGGCATTTCAACAAAGTTACGTTGTTATTTTGACGGCAATATTTTCTCTTTTATTGCAAATTGGCCTACTAATAATCGTTATCAGGCCCTGAAAAAACAACATTGTTCTTACTACAAAAATCTAGATTCATGACAATAATAATAATAAAAAATATCTGATGCACCTTCAACTTTTATTTAATATCACATCCCCTGCAGTGGAACAGTAGCTAAATATCTAAGCATCTCCAGGGAACAGAAAAGCACTACAAGCATGAAATGAACACGACAGGAGGCTACAAAGCGGCATGCACAGAACAAGTATATCGAGAGTCTCTTCTCGGTTGAGTGCTGTACAAACTCTCCAGCTACCACACATGAAAGGTTTGTTAATTCTCTTCAGGTAGTGCGCACACACACGCACAGTTGTGTGTATCGCATTGAAAGCGTCAGTTCGAAAAGGCACAATCCAATCATCTGCAATAGTCACCAAGCACAAAACAGGCTGAAGTCATCCGTAATTTCAAACTACATCCCGCGTTCCCCATCCACCAAAGTGCACAGTGGATGGATGGTATAGCTGCAATTTAGGTTCCAAGACATCAAAATGTCTGACGTGACAGCACACAACACGAGTGTGTGTGCATGTTTGTGTGTAAAGAAGTGTTTCCAGTGGTCCTGGGTCAGAAAAGCAGTCCTAAAGCATGTGTTTAAGGAGACAATTGTTTATTTCACACTAAAACAATATGCACCTGACATCCAGCACATCCCTCTGTTCATTTTCTGATCCATTGCTCCTCCCCATGCTGTGTTTTCGTTTGCCCAGCTTCATTGTATAGTTAGAAACAGATTACATACATTGATTTGGGGATACAACAAGTTCATGGTTTTATTTCAAACGGTTCCAATTTGAAGAGTAGTAATGGTCTTACTGTTTTGGCAGGCTTAGATATCAAGTGTGTGCATGTGTGTGCATGTATGTATGTGTGTGTAAAAAGCACAGGACACCTTAAAAGCATTCACTAAAACTTTGCAGCAGCGTTTCAAAAAGGAGGTGTCAGAAATGAGCCCGCAACTGCAATTTTCAAGTAATTGTATCCTGATGTCATCCTTTCTTCCATAGGAAGGTCAAAGTGCATCCATCTCCCCTCATAAACAAGACATTTGGGTAGTTGATAGGATAAAATTCACTAATTGGTTGATAAAATCTGATGTGGTGGCATTACAACTTAAAAACAAAATACAAACAAAAGGTTGTCTGAGTAAGTCACTAAGGAGATCTCTATTTAAGTTGACTGGTGTTTGTGAGTCGTGTCCCGTGTGGTGGTGCTGCTTTGCTGACATGAGTACAGAGAAGAAGAGACAACTGTACAAAATGATCTGTTACCTACTGAGTGATGATTATGTCCCCTCAGTGTGTGTGTCAGTGTCTAGCACTGGCTCACTCGCAGCTTCCTCCACGGCCTCACTCTGTACAATGTCAACGTCCTGAGGAGGCGCGGCCTGCTCCTGCCCGGCTTTGCTTTCAGGAGGTGGAGACTCGGTGAGCTCGGGGGAGGCGTCCGGCGTGGGCTCGACCGCCGTGCTTTCGTCCATCTCGGCCCCATTGAGCCGCTGGGCTTCGGGGGAGGGGGTTTTGTCCCGTAAAACCTCCTCGGTGGTCTTGTGTGGGCTTAGTTCCGCCTCCGGAGAGTGCGTCATCTCTTCAGGGGGGCTGACAGCTTGTGTGACGCCGACAGGGGAGGCCAGGCTCGGAGTGTCTGAGGACCCGGTCGTCTGGGGATGGGCCTGGTCCGAGGCTTGGAGTACTGATTCAGGGGTTAGGGTGATCTCTGGCTGCGGTGAGGACCGGGGCTCAGCGAGTGAGCTGGTCAATGGGCTCTGATCTTTGTCATCAGGTTCGGATGAGGGCAGGGATTGAGGGGTCTCCATGTTGTTTCCATGCGGTTCCACCTTAGCCGCTTGGCTGGCATTTCTGACCTCTGGTGCCTGAACAGGAGGCGGTGGCTGACCTAACAGAGGCGCTTTGGCCTGAGCTTGAGGCAGCAGGGGGGACTGGAATCGTGACTGAATGGGGGTGTTCAATCTGAGCGGGGCAAGCATCTTCCCTTGGTTCAGATTCAGATTGGGGTTGAGAGGTGGCGTGGGAAGAAGAGGCGTCGGGAGAGGGAGAACAGCCGTCCAGTTGCCGCGTTCCCGCTCTCGCTCTTTATCGTGCTCTTTGTCGTGGTCTCGGGGACGGTCTCGCCCTCGCTCACGCCCGGCCCGGTTTCCGTTCATTTCCCTTCGGAAGTCAAAATCTCTCTCGTCTCTGTCTCTTTGCCTGTCCCACTGAGATCTTCGTTCATCCAGGTCACTTTCAAAAGTGGCCGCGCCGCCACCGCTGCGGTTCCACGGCTGTGGCCCGCCAACATTTTTGGCAGCTGCGTTTCCGGGGCGGTTGTCAAAGCGATTAGGGAAGATCTGCCCCGGGTTGGGGCGCTCCATGCCGTCTCGTTCATCGAAGTCCCCCCTGGACTGGTTCCACTGATTATCGGGGGTAAAACCGGCGAGAGCCTGCAGACGTCCGAGCAGACTGCCTCTGGCTGGCTGAGTTCCTGGCGTTTGCAGCAACGGGGGCCTGCCTCCTCCCCCGCCACCACCAAGGGGCGCCCGATGCTCTGTTGGAGGTGTTCTCAGCAGACCTGCACTCGGCTTCTCCACAGGAGGGAAACGGTAGTCCTGGTCTTTGCCCTCGTCAGCCCCCGAAGATGACTCTTCTGCCTTGGGTACATTATCACTGGCCTGGTGAGGAGGGGTCCTGTTAAAGGGGTCTAGTTGAGGGAACGGGGGCCTGACATGGGCTTGAGCCTCAAGGAGCCCGGCAGGCTGCTGACCAGGTCCCTGCTGCAGGAGCAGAGGGAAGCGAGGAGCGGCCCCATGCTGAAGGAGGTTAGGACGCACGTCAAGCGGCAGAATTCCAGGCATTCTTTGTGCCACCATTCCAGCCTGGTGAAGTGGGTGGGGGAGGGAGGCGGTGGGGTGCATGCCAAGGAGGCCCATTCCACTGCGAACTGCATTATGCATACCTTGGGAGGAGAAAACATACAACATGTTAATGTCACCTTCTGTGCTTGTCAACTCATCTCTCGTCAAATTTGCTAATGTTGCTCCACCTTGAAGAGTGAGCTCTGGTGTCCCATCCAAAGCCTTGGCAAGTGGCGGCATTTTGTCACTCGGGTGCTGACTTTGAACTCCAACCGCATTAAACACATTGGCTCCAGGGATAGCGGAGGGCATGAAGCCCCCAGGCATGGAGCTGGTTGTTGGGATCATTGCGCTGAATGGAGATTCCTTCACCGTTTCCTGGCTGGTTGCCACTGGGGGCTGAACTAGAGCTACAGGAGGGTCACAAACACATTGCTGTAAATTATTGTTACATTCTTGAATGAATCAAAGGGCTAACACCTAAATAACACTTACAAGGTGGTGCTGCGGCCATGGCTGCGGTCTGTGCTGCCTGCATAAAACCTGTACAACACAATATAACGTGATCAAATAACAGTCGTATGTAGTGTTCTCGTATTATATTGCAGTTCGTCATTGATGCCCCCACTGTGGTTGTCTCTTATTTTCAGGACTGCGCGAGCGAGAAAGCGAGAACAGGTGCTAAGGAATACTTGACAATGTGTGATTATTAAGTTAAAATAGTGTTAAAATGTTTTTATATGGTATCTTGACATCAGAGATTTTCATCTAATGTGGGTGTGTGTGTGTGTTTGGAACACATCACTGTATGGCTGCTCTTCAAATAGCAGCGTTTGTAAATATTTACCTGGAGGAGGTTGTGAGGCATTGAAGGCAGGTCTTAGGAATGGTGGGGGCGGCCCATAACCTGGCGGGGGAATGCTCATGCTGACAGGGAAGTTAGGAGGCACCAAGCCTACTGCACCAGGAATAGCCTGAGCCACTGGCAGCTGATTAGGAGAGACAACAGCAGGTAGAAAATAATTGTAGTTATAATGCCATAAAAACTATTAGAATATATTCATTTGGTGTTGTCATTTGAAGAGCTTGTCTGACTGGCTCTTGTGACCAATGTGGACTGTACAAATAAATGTGAACTGTGGGAAAATTACAAAACAAATTAATCAAAGACAGTGTATAAGGGCCACGTACAAATAAATAGGGGGGGGGGTATAATATTCAGAGAAAAAAACTCTGAAATGTTTCTTGTAAATTTGTGAGTTCATAAAGTGTTATAAAGGGGCAGATTTGTAAGAAAAAAACGCTAACTTACCAGAAATACACATAGCGTACTACTCGGGTGCTTGTGCCAATACTTTTCAGTCGGGTTTTCAAATAAGGAAATAGCAATTGCTTTAGCAGAGATTAACCATATCATGTTAAGCTTTTGCCCTTTGTTGTATTGGGTACTGCCAGCGACAAAGACACAAAGGTCCACACCCTGAGCATTTGTGCAGTTAGTCACTTTTTTCCTCAAGACTGCCACCGTTAACTGCAGCATCTGTGTTAGGCTCGTTCGTGGTGCGCGTGCAAGTGCGTGTACGATCTTAAGTGCACGCCACATGTCCGCTACTCTAAGGGGGGACGCGCATGACGTCACCATCCCTCCCCTCCCCAAAGAAATAAAGGCTAAAGGCTGATAGATGCTGTCAGAGTAAAATGGTCAGGGATCTTCGTACTCATCTGGGCATTGGTGGAGCATGCATGATGTAGAAAAAGCTTAAATATTAACAATTTAAACGGCACAATGAGCCTTTAAGTTAATTTGTTAACATGTATATTTACTTGTACATTTATGTTTTCAGAATTATCATTTACACATTCATACATTTTGTTTTTGTTTGTTTTTTGGGCGGGGGGGGGGGGGGGTGTACAAGGAACTAAGTTGATGTGTCGAATCTGCTGTTCTCCGTCATTCACTTGCATTTATCTAAAGTATGCTAGCTTCTGATTGGTTAGCGTTATTCAACTGATAGGGGGCCCAGGAAGGGTTGTTGTAGGACGAGTAAAGTTTAAATTAAGAAGAAATCTGTCCCCATCCTGCCTTTTCATTTTATAAAGGGTGTTCCATTAACCACCAACGAATCCATACGTTAGCTCCTGGTAAACAAAAGCCAGTACCTCGTCCAGACTATAGCTACGCTATGTGTATTTCTTGTAAGTTTCTGAGCTTTTTTCTTGCAAATCTGCCACTTTATAAAGTGGCAAATTTGCCACTTTATTAAGTCACAAATGTACACGTTTTTTTCTCTCTGTACACATGAGCCTAATACTCCGTCGTACTAATCACATTGACCACCAAATTGTATAGCATTTAAATAATTTTTTTTGGGGGGGTGATAGTCTTCTTTCTTACCTGCACCGGCATCATGGGTACTGGCTGGTTGTAGCTTTCACTCTGGCTGTTTGATGCTGCTGTCGTCTCAGTGCTTGGTTGGATTATAACGTCCTTGGATGCCTCCAAATTCTTCACCGTGTCCCACTCTGAAGAAACATACAAGCATGATTTTTATTCAACAAAATTACTTTTGTGTATGTATACAGTATGGCTTGTACAGTTAGTTACTCTACTGCTTTTGGGTAATGTTTTCATTCCCAACTGCTTATAATTCATATTGTTGACGTATGTATCGTCACCAATGCTGCTGTCAATTTGTGTTTCTTTTATTCACATTCTACACATACAATACACATACTAGGAACAACGTAGTACTTTCACTTACTCGTGTGTATTACACGGAGTGCTATACTCATCTATTGCCTACTTTTTTTATACTTGTTCCTATCTTTACTTTTAAATATGAATGGGATTTTTCTTTGGGATGGATGCATTTTATTCTACTTTATCTTTAATTATTTTGTTTATTTTGAATAAGTTAAAAATAACAATAATTTTTTATCAATATTGTGCAATGTGAAATACTTACATTGTGATGTTTTCAGCCATATTGCTGGCCCTATTTTCTAATTTTATAGTGTCATGCTCAACAGTTAATAGATGAGACTGTATTATTTTGCAACTTTAAATTATTTTGGAGAAAAACAAAAACTCGTGGAGTTTTTTTTATTTTGCAATCGTGTTAATTTAACACAAATGAAATCCGAAATTAAGGTGAGTTGTTTGTGTTTGAACTTAAATTCTCTATTGCAGAGTGACTTCTGCCTTTTGTCAGAAATAAACAAAGGTCTTTCTTGAAAATTTTCACATCATCATTACATTAGTTTAATAGAATTGTTCTGGATTTAAAATATTAGTGGTATAGTATACTTGGTATCAGTACCTCTGAGCGCTAAAGAGAGAGATTGTTACTAGTACGAGAGGCTCTTTAGCAACGATCTGAGGGAAAAGGGAAGGATATCAAACACCCCTAATGCATAATATAGTACAGTTATCATATACTTTACGTACTAATACAAGCGTAGGTTTCAATGCTGACAATTAGTATTCCTGATCTCATAAAGTACCCCACACCCCCAAGAACTGTTGACAGAGCATGAGGAGTTACTCAATTGTGTGTTCCAAAAACATGGATACACAGGGTGGTGCAATAGTAGGTATACAGTTATAAAATAAGAGAAAACATGTACATTACTTATTGTGCATCATATAGTACAAAATAAAAAAGAAGCAGAAAAAACACCGTATACCTACTTTCGCAACCCTTTGTATATTTGACACTGTTTACAAATGCGTATGGTGGCTTAATTGGACAAGCGGCTGTTGTGACAGATGGTGCACCCGCAATGATGCAGAGGGGACAAACTTTACTGTCCTATATGGCATTTTGTTATACAGGTGGGTGAGCAAGCCAGCCTATTAATTTGGGAATTTTAAATGACATGCAGGACAAATATACTGTAGTATAGTGTTAAATGTGAGTGAGTTGATTTTTTTTTAACAAACACAAAATAACTTCATGGACTTAATGTTGGTTTCCTGTTTTGTGCCGTCTTTGAACAGGAATTTTTATGCAAGAGAGCCCAATAATTATGGAGGTCAATGTATATTATTTGGATAACTGACTATACCCATATGTGAGTCTATCAAATATTTTTGCCGCATGATAAATACTAAATAAAATGTCACCTTCATTGACAGTCTCTTGATCAATGATTCCTCCTTCGGCAAAGTCATCCAAGTCATCCACCTTAACTTTCTCCCAAGGTATGTAGGTGACTCCAAGGTCCACGTCCCAGAACTGCTTGTACTCTTGTCTTACTCCTTTGTTTAAAGCCCAAGCAATCTGCATTCAAAAGCACAATGATGGCGGGAGCAGAACAAAGTATCTTATCAAAGACACAATCTATAAAAGGCATCAAGCCGTTCAAGGCTCCACTGCTAGAGGTCAATGTAGAATTGAATTACAAAGAAACCATGGGGAAAATGACATTGCATTCAATCAAATTACATCATAGAGGCCACAAAGTGTACCTTGATGATCTTGGAACCAATCTTGCAGGAACCTGTGCTGAGCTTTTGGCGTGCACGGTAGGCATCCTGTCTGTGGACCATACAGATGTAGGCACAGCCTCTCGGAGGGATCATCTGGAAGGAAAGGTCGCAGATAGAATGACAAGACGTGACTGGACTTCAGCCTCCATGTACCATTCAATAACACATATATGCACTTCTTAAACTTTTGAACTATCGCTATCAAATTGTAGTTAGAAAGAAGATCTCTTACATTTATTGACTCTATTTGGCCAAACTCTTCAAAAAGGTTTGTGAGGTCTTGTTGAGAAGCCTTTTTGTCCACTTGGCCAACCCAAAGAGTTGTGCTGCACACTAGATAAAGGGTACAAATAGCAACAATTGTTATTGACCCAAAACTAATACAGATATTCTAAACAAATACAGATATTCTAAACAAGCAATATTAATGCTATGTAATTACCACTAAGTGTCTTGGATCGTATAGGAGGCAGTCCTTTTTTCTGTCGCTCCTTTTCCCGTTCTCGGGCACGTCTTTCACTCGAGTACGAACGTGACGTCTTCCTCTTGCGATCTCTGGAGCGTGATCGCGACCGCTTACGATGCTTCCGCTTACGAGAGCCCGAGCGAGACCTGGATCTTCTCCTTTTGGGAGACCTGTTGATACAAAACAACACAACCTAAAGGAATGTTTTCAACAATCTTTTCTATTTTTTGTTCTTTACAAAAATATATGCCTGTGTTATAAGATTAAAAATTTTATTAACTGAAAAAAATTCAATACAGTACATCATTGATTGATTAAGAAAGGATCTTGACTGACCGAGAACGTGACCTTGAGCGTGTTCTGGACCGGGCCGTAACTGTCTTTTTGTCCTCTGGCTCAAAGTTATCCTCTTCCATTCCATCTGGGCCCTCATCAAGATCCATGTCCTTGAGGAGCAATTCAACAAAGTTCAATTAACGGAAATACATTTGTTGGGTGTTGTCACAATGTTTTGTTTTTGTACTACTATTCCTATATGTTTTTAAAATCTTTTCACATTTAGGTGTATGCCTTAAAGCGATGTTTTCTAACCTTTATTGAGCCAAGACATGTTTACATGAGAAAACTCTCATTGCATCAGGCATGAAAACGGGTGACGGGTGAAAAAGGTGAGAAGCACTTTGACCAACATTTTCTCCACTAATATTCGTCGGGCACTCGTCAAACGAGTGGGGGGGATGGAGTGGACGAAGGGATGGAGAATTTAAATTATCAAAATGTTATGGCATCGAGAAAAACTGTTTGCGAAAATGCAAACATCTTTGCTAAATTTATTGGACTATGGATGGATGTTGAAAAAACAGCATGCACTGCCTTCAAGTAGGGATGGGTACCTTTCGCGTTTGAACCGGTTCAGGCCCAATTGTCAGTACCAGGGTATCGATACCGGTACCGAACAGTATCAATTTTTGTACTTGTGGTAATAAATGTTAATTTATTTAACAAGAAAATACAAATTTTTAAAAAGAAGATTCACTTTAACAGTTATTTTTCATTAAATAAAATCTCACAAATGATAAAACTTTATGAATTTAAAACACATGAGCCAGAGAGGATGGAGTAAAAAAAATAATTAAAAAAATCAAGGTACTACATTAATAATACGTAAATAATACCAAATTGATTACAAAGTGAGACGCAAAGTTGTTTACAATGAACAACAAAGAACAACGTTAAGCAGTAATACAATAACACAAGATAAATACATGTATTAGTGTTATTTTGGTTCCTTGTGCAATTGTTTAAACAAGTTTTCAAGAATGTGTCTGCCGCACAAAGCACGATGAATTCAAACCCAATTTGGGAGTAAAATTTTGCACACAAAAAATGACAGTTGGAAGAGGACGTGAATGACAATGAAGAGAATAATGGGGACTCAGGAGCAAACTCATTTCAATGCATCCGATGCAGTATGTAATGCTTGCTAGTGCTACATGTTGGCCACAATTAGATTTAGCAATTTTATCGTTACCCATGAAATTATGAATAAAGTACGTGGTAAGTATCGTTCTAAAACTCTATAATATATTGTAACTATGGTAAAGCCACACACCTTACAACATGATTTGAATCGGTGGGTGAAGGCACGACATCTGCTGTGTCCGCGCAGGAGAGAAAAGCGGGTGACGCGACGGGGCTCCCCTCAAATGGCAAGCCGATGGCCCGCTCAGTCTCAGCACCAAAGCACGCTCAACCAAAACATGCTAGGAACCGCAAAGCTTCACTCTCGCTTGGCTTGTCGGCAGTCAAATCTCGCTTGCTTTCACACAAACCCGGAAATGTACCGTGAATTAAATCTAGCGCAAGCGGGTGACGTCAGTACACTGGTGGTGCGTACACTGCTGCGTTCAAGTGCGCCAAAAGAAATTACCAACACATCTACTCTTGCTCAGTCACAACTTAAGATGCACTTTGGAATATGGCACCATCTGATCTAACGTGAATCATGCCGTCATCGGTACCCATCCCACCCGGAATTCAGTGATACACTGAATCTCTGGTCATCTACCCTCCCGAAATATTTTCTCATCGGATCTGCACAAATCACGTAGGTGACCTATTTTGGTTTCAAAACGACGAAAGGTGAGGGATTTTCATGACTGTTGCACACAACTAGGGATTGGTATTGTCAACATTTTAACTATACTGCTTAAAATCATATTTCAAACTTCCAAGCAGCCTCGTCACATGGCCATTTGTACCTGTTGTTGGTTGTCTATGGAGTCGTCCATTTTATTTTCTGGCTCAGGAAGCTGTGGCTGACTGCTAGCCTGAGCAGTTGCAACAGCATTCTCTTGTCCAAATAGAGTGTCCTGCCCATCAATGCTCATAGCCTGTAGGAATACATCATCACGATATTGGTTGACTATTCCAAGTGTGTAATCTGACCGAGTCGGATACAACATTACCCTCTATTCATTGTGTGCGTATAACTACCTTCTGCTGGTGCTCCAGCAGTTGCTTCTGAAACTGCTCCAGGTTCTGCTGCTGTAGCTGCTCAGCAAGCTGGTGGAACAATGAGCTGTTGATGGGCTCTGACACCATGGGTCTAAAAAGTGGCCAACAAATTGGATTAGTCACACCCAAACGTAGTCAGGGAAATCATTTTCTAAGATAAAACATCGTTAACTCACAGTTGAGAGGATGACGTTTCCTTCTTAGAGTCTTCACCACGCTCAGGCTCATTCCCAAAGTCAAACTGCCCCAAGAGTTTCTGAAAATAAGCATTAGACCTGTCTCATTAAAAGTTTTAAAAGGGAGAAATAAAGTAATTACCCAGTATATCGCAGATTTTTCTATTAAATATATACGGAATGTCTAATTTACTATCGTATTTTTGCAACACGACACACTTTCTCCTTTCTTGACCACATCACCCTTGAAAACAGACGTCATTTTCAATGGGTTTATATTTTCTGGTTTGGCTTTGATTGATTGTACTCCCCGGCTAGATGGAGGAATCAAGCTCGCTGTGACCTATGTGCAATGGGGTAGATAGACACAGAGCACATTCCAGCCAGCCACAACCAAGCAAGTGGAATGCAACTCAAGACAATATAAACGGGGGATGGCTATATTAATAAAGCACCAGTGGTACCTTGTTAAAAGAGGAGACCCTCTGTTCGAGGGGGTTGAGGCTGTTGGCAGTAGCAGCTGCAGTGAGTTGAGCAGTGAGAGCTTGCAACTGTACAACTAGACCAGCATCCAACGCCTGCAGCAGTGAAGGCTGAGGCTTTTGCTGCTGCATTTGCAGGCTCTGTACAAGTTGCTGAAGCTGGTGAGGAAAAAAAAAAAAAACAATATTGCAGATACTCTGAAGAATGGGCACCAAAGATTTTTTTTAGCTAAACCTCAAAGATGGCAATAATACTTTCTCAATTATTCATTATTATATCTGTACTACAGAACAGTATGTTCTCTAACCTGCTGCCCCTGAGGACTTTGTAAGATTTGTGCCACAGCTGCCACAGTGTCTGTGTTAGTTATCTGGGAAGCCCAGTCCGGAAGCCCCTGGACGATGTTGGCAGGGGTGGCCGGTGTGGCTGGAGTGCCTTGATACAAAGAGACAGGTTGAAATAAAGTCATTGGACATAATTGAGCACCAAGAGACTCACACCATGCATGTTCTGTGACTGACCAGGCGTGGCGTTATTGACAGGGGCAGAACTGCTTGACATGACGGGAGTAACGCTCGGAGGAGGAATCCCAGCTGCCATGTCCAACAACGGCTGGATGATGTCACTCTTAAAGACAGCATTCTTTTGCCACAGGTTGAGGACCCGCACTATCTTACTCTAGAAACATATGACGGAAAGATCAAAGTATAAAGAAAAAATAACACATTGCATCGGGAGTTAAAACCAAAGAAGAAGGCAAACAGTCAAACCTTGTCATCTGAGGGACACCGGTAGAGGTGCTGGAATGTGGCGATGATATTCTTGCTGAAGCGTGGGGCAAAGACATCCTTCTCCGTGCCAAACTGGTGGCGTGACTGCCTTACAATTGAGTCAATGACATACAACCCTGGGACCTTGTATTCTGGTTTGCACTGTAATAACAACAACACAGTTTAATAGAGGAAATAAAGAATGTTTTTTTTAGCATGGCAAGTAGATGCTAAAATTTGATCTCTTGCTACAAATAATCTAATCTTCTGAGTTGAGTATCAAAGCCATATGTGTGAGTAAAATTACCTGGAAATAAAATCTCTCTAGTCTCATATGCATCTTTTGAAGATAAACTATTTTATTTTCAGTATACAGCAACAATCAAGTAACCAGCCACACTGTTAAAAACATTTTTTTGTGCTGCCAATTCTGATACTGATCATCCATGAGTGATATCGGCCGATGCTGGCTTTCAATTTTAGAGCTGCTCGTTAATGATTATTTTAATCATCAAAATGTTATCTGCTATTTTTTGGGATTAGTTGATGAAAAAACAATCCAAATTTACATCCTTTATTATACAAAAACAAGACATTTATTTCAAATTGACATAGCCGAAAATGCACAAATAAATATTATGATTCAGTTACTGATTTGGTGTGTAACGTCAGAAAATAGGGAAAAATGTTGATTTGTGTAAAAGCAGGCGAATCAGTATGCTTCGTGCTACAAAAAGACGAGATTATTTACTGTTGTGAGGTGTGTAAGCTTGTTTGAAATAAAGAGGATAACATTTACATCAAACATACTTTTGATGTGACAGTTTTTTCATGATCGACATTGAAAAGGCATTGATCAGCATATGACAATCGCATACTTTTCCATGGAAACCAGCCGATAACGATCAGTAGCCGATTGATTGGAGGACTACCACTAGTAAGTAAATTTGAAATTTTGAAAATTATGCTAGTTATTACTAATTTTACAATTTTATATGCAAATACAACTCACCTTTTGTATGAACTTCTCCACACTCTGGACAACATGCTTGTAGAACTGAAAAGAGGCAAAGCATTTGTTAACACCAGCTTCTTAAACACTAAGCAATCATATACCTGTAGTTAGACCTTGGGCTATTCAAATAAATCAATAATAGCTGCTTTGCCACCAACAAGCCCAGGATTTTGAGTTCTGGGTAAAGGGAGTTCTTGGTTGTAAAAGTTCCGCAGGGAATTTATAATTGTGTTTCCACAGCGTCTTAGAGTTCTCGGTAATTAATTCAAATGAGTTTGATGATGTATGAGTTTGATGAGCCCAGCTGATGTAAAAACAACACCCCCCCAAATTTGACCAACCAATCAGCCTTGGTCAGTGCAGCCCGCCCCCTCAGTTCCAGCCTGGCTGAGCAAGACGCTGCTGCTGAGATAGATGGAAGAATGTTATATTGCAGGGAATATATTGGCAGGGAAGGAGCCCGAGCTAGTGTGCGAGGCCGAGAAGTTCCGACTAGATATAGTCAGACTCGCCTCCACACACAGCTTGGGTTCTGGTACCAATCCTCTCCAGAGGGGAGGGGTTGGACTCTCTTCCAATCTGGAGTTGCCCACGGTGAGAGGCACAGATGTGGGCATACTTCTTGCCCCCCGGCTAGGGGCCTGTACGTTAGGGTTTACCCCGGTGGACGAGAGGGTCGTCTCCCTCTGCCTTCGGGAAGGGAGACGGATCCTGACTGTTGTTTGTGCTTATGCACTGAACAGCAGCTCAGAGTACCCACCCTTTCTGGAGTCCATGGAGGGTGTGCTGGAGAGCGCTCCCTCTGGGGACTCCCTCGTTCTGCTGGGGGACTCCAACGCTCACGTGGGCAATGACAGTGAGACCTGGAGGGGCGTGAATGAGAGGAATGGCCCCCCCGACCAGAACCCGAATTGTGTTTTGTTATTGGACTTCTGTGCTTGCCACGGACTGTCCATAACGAACACAAGGATGTCCATTATAGGGTTGGGCGGTATTAAAATTTTGACACTGTTTTACCGTCTCCACATTTCACCGGGGTATACGGTTATATCATTGCTAATTTTAGCTTCTTTTTTTTTTTTGGACTTATCTTGCGCTGAACAGTCAATCTGTCTAGAAGTTAATGGTCACAGATCTGTTCACTGTGTGCTCCGGTTGCATTTGTAATAATCTTTTGTGTGATGAAGCGCATTTGAATGTCTGTCACTCCATGACAGCACGTCTTTAGCTTAAGTGTGTAGCTGACGTGCATGCTCTACTTGTACGCCGCGGAGCCAAGCTCAGATAGCATTACGTTGAATACATTGTTCCCCGCGGACGCGCACAAACTTCTACGGTCCTCCACACTTACGAACTGTTTCTCGGTTTACTGGACTCTTTTAATGGACCCCGCTGTAGGCGCACATTCGACATCTACGCGACACACAAATATAAGGACGCAGCCTCCACCCCCACCCCAAGAGCACGCACATACCTGTGTGCCGCGGTTTTGGGTTGATGTGTGTCCATTGACAAAAACAAAATCACTTATTGATTTTTGGAATAAATAAAAGCGCTTTGTGGCGCGGCGACAAGCTTATTTCTTTGCAGCAGTGAGCGGGGGATATCGTTCCTCAGATACTGTAAGTCCGGAGATACGAAGTATATTCCATCTTGCACTATTAAAGTCCTCATGCATATTTTGCATACAGGCCACATCGACATTTGCTGCCAAATTGTAGCAGTTGCATTTTTTCTTTTCTTTTTAGGGGACCGCTTAACCGAGCTGTGCAGACTGGCCATTCTGCCTCGCTCCGTCTGAGCGGTCATGTGACTGTCACATGACTAACAGCTTACCATTAATTTTAAACTGTTATCGTAATATTTGTTGTTATAGTATTAGTAATTTGAAAACAATTACAAATGTCGTGTTATCAAATTACTTTTTTTAATATCATAATAGGTCATTATACGCTGCATGCTATAGTTTAAAAAATATATATTAGTATTGACAGTGACCAAAATTCTGGTCCACGATCCGGCATCTCAGGAGAGGAAAGCAGTGCACCATTAAGACTGTGTGTAGTGGAGATGGGGTGCTGCTGACCTCGACTCGGGACGTTGTGAATTGGTGGGAAGAATACTTCAAAGACCTCCTCAATTCCACCGACACGACTTCCTTTGAGGAAGCAGGGTCTGGGGAATCTGAGGTGGGCTCCCCTATCTCTGGGGTCGAAGTCACTGAGGTGGTTGGAAAGCTCCTCTGTGGCAAGGCCCCGGGGGTGGATGAGATCTGCCCAGAGTTACTAAAGGTTGTGCATGTTGTGGGAATGTCGTGGTTGACACGCCTCTACAACATCGCGTGGACATCGGGGGCAGTGCCTCTGGATTGGCAGACCGGGGGGTGGTGGTCCCCCTTTTTAAGAAGGGGAACCGGAGGGTGTGTTTCAACTATGGAGGGATCACACTCCTCAGCCTTCCTGGTAAGGTCTATTCAGGGGTGCTGGAGAGGAGGGTCAGTCAGGAAGTCGAATCTCAAATTCAGTAGGAGCAGTGTGGTTTTCGTCCCGGCCGTGACAACAGTGGACCAGCTCTACACTCTCGGCAAGATCCTCGAGGGTACATGGGAGTTCGCCCAACCAGTCCACGTGTGCTTTGTGGACTTGGAGAAGGCGTTTGGCCGTGTCCCTCGGGGAGTCCTGTGGGGGGTGCTTCGGGAGTATGGGGTACCGAGCCCCCTTATACAGGCTGTTTGGTCCCTGTACGATCGATGTCAGAGTTTGGTCCGCATTGCCGGCAGCATGTCAAATTCATTTCCAGTGAGGGTTGGATTCCGCCAAGGCTGCCCTTTGTCACCGATTCTGTTCATAACTTTTATGGACAGAATTTTTAGGCGCAGCCGAGGGTTTGAGGGGGTCTGGTTTGGTGGCCTCAACATTGCATTTCTGCTTTTTGCAGATGATGAGGTGCTGGGCTTTAAGCCGTGATCTTCAACTCTCACTGGAGCGGTTTGCAACAGAGTGTGAAGCGGTTGGGATGAAAATCAGCACCTCCAAATCCGAGACCATGGTCCTCAGTCGGAAAAGGGTGGAGTACCCTCCCCGGGTCGGGGATGAGATCCTGCCCCAAATGGAGGAGTTCAAGTATCTTGGGGTCTTGTTCACGAGTGAGGGTAGGTTGGAGCGGGAGATCGACAGGCGGATCGGTGCAGCGTCTGCAGTGATGCAGACTCTGTATCGGTCCGTTGTGAAGAAGGAGCAAAGCTATTGATTTATCGGTCGATCTACCTTCCTACCCAGGCTCACATATGGTAACAAGCTGTGGGTCGTGAGCGAAAGAACAAGATCCCGGATACAAGCGGTCTCCTCCGCAGGTTGACCCTTAAAAATAGGGTGAGAAGCTCGGTCATCCGTGAGGGACTCAGTGTCAAGCCACTGCTCCTCCGCGTTGAGAGGAACCAGTTGAGGTGGTTTGGGCATCTGGTTTGGATGCCTCCCTGGAGAGGTGTTCCGGGCATGTCCCCACTGGCGGGAGGCCCCGGGGACGACCCAGGACACGCTGGAGAGACTATGTCTCTCGGCTGGCCTTGGGATCCCGCCGGAGGAGCTGGTTGAAGTGGCTGGGGAGAGGGAAGTCTGGGCTTCCCTGCTAAAGCTGCTGCCCCCGCGACCCGACCCCGGATAAGCGGTAGATGGTAGATGGTGGATGGATGGATGGATGGATGGATGGATGTTATATTAACAAAACATTAATCCTTAATATTTTATTTCAATGCTGTTCAAACATGAAACAGCAACCTGTTATATACAGTGGCTCACAGTTATAAGCCTGAAGTTTCAGATAAATAAATACATTTGCATTCAAACACACACGTTAACAGATTAGTATTTTCTAAATTTAAGTAAAAAAAAAAAATCACAACAATCAACTTATAAATTCGTATCGTGATTAATTATTATCAAAAAGAATCTTGACCTATGAATCATGATACGGATTAAATTGACAGGTTATGGGCAATTTACACCCCTACGTGTAACC
The DNA here is from genome assembly GCF_051991255.1 of Vanacampus margaritifer. NCBI lineage: Eukaryota > Metazoa > Chordata > Actinopteri > Syngnathiformes > Syngnathidae > Vanacampus > Vanacampus margaritifer. The sequence continues at coordinate 53,903,713 of NC_135432.1, read as the reverse complement.
AAACTTTCGATCAAGGCTCTCGAAATAAGTGGTTTCGCACTGCAGTTTTTGGGGAAAAAATTAACATTTTGCACCTCATTAAAACACATTGAATAGTAAAACTGAATCCAAGATCTTTAAGATTTTCCAATCAATGGAGACTGTCCCAAAAAGCTTCACAGGGCTTACGTCGGCAATTACGGATAGTCTGAGGTCAAGGAAAGCTCTGAACTACTTATGCCACAGCAGCAAGCTAGCAATGCGCTCCGGCTGGCTACTAGTGTGCCTAAACATGCTGTAGAGTCACTCCAAAGTCAGTCACGAATGTGCTACCCTTCTGACAAGTATCATTCTCATGAAAGCGATGATGAGAAAAGACGGAGAAGCCATGCTAATTGCTAAGCTAACCTTTTTGCTTTTTTTTTGCCCTTTCTTTTTTTTTAATATGTGCGTGAGTACAGGCATGTGCATGCACATGTGCGTGTGTGTGTGATCATTAATTCACCTAAAATCTATTAAAAATCCCATACCGTTCATCTAAACCGAATACTTCAGAATCCAGCTAGAGTCGTGGGGTTATCAGGAGACCCGAGGAAGGATCATATGACTTTATGATTTGTTACTGTTTTGCAAATATTGAGAGGAGAGGAGACTGCGCCATGAGATGATGTGACGGTGTCTCTCTGCCACAAGACACTGCGTTCTGCAGGCGCAAAATCCTAATTGTTTCCACGTCCTTATTTAGCAATTGAACATGATTTCGGGATGGTGATGTGTTGATATCGGTGTCATCAGTTTGTGACGGCAATTTAATCACTACCATTGATACAAGCATACTTGTCAGTTGTGTTTTTTCAACGGGTATGGGTGGGGGAGCTTCTGATTCTGTTCTACTGTACATTTCAAACTTTAATGATGCACAACCACCAGTAGATGGCATTATTGTCCCATTTTGGATATGAGATCAACAGCGTTTGAGAGTCCATGGGAGAAATGGCTGCATTTTGTGCAACCTAAATTTTAAAATTTGTGGATTATAAAAGAACGGAAAATGCAGAAAGGAGAGAGTTTAGTTGGTAGATTGCGTGTATATATAATTATTGAACACAATATGGTGTGGGTATCAAACATTTTAAAATGTTCTAAAATGGCTGGCAGTGAATGAGTTAAACTGGCCCCAACTACGAGTCAAGAGACGAACGAGTCAAGACAGCCACCACGCCACCAACGTTTCTTTTGAAGTTTGCTTTCTCCCTGCGTGTTCCCATGCATAGTCTTTGGCGTTTTCTATCAAGAGTGGCATTAATATTCGCTTCTTATATTAATTCCAGAGTATTTCAATTTCTTCGACCCATCAAACATACCTTACTTTATCGTCTGCCGTTATTTTTTTTGGGTGGCTACAATATAGTTGCAGAAGTATTCATACCCATGAGCAACACTCAATTTACCGGCAGAGAACAAACGCAAAGTGTGTTTCACTTGCACGATGAGTGAACCTGAGATAGCTGTATAGCTTTGTCCATCTCTATGCTTCTCTAGAACCTAATGAGGTCCAGGGCCAGCCCAAGGCATAAGCAAACTAAGTGGCTGCGTAGGGCCCCATGGCCATCAAGGGGCCCAGAGAGAGAGGGATCATGCACGCGCAAGAGAGCGAGAAATGGAGAGAGTGAGAGATGCAGAGATACTGTCAAATGTTTGTTTCTGGAGAAAAAAATTGACAGCGTAGTTTCCTATTTCCGCGCGTGCTCCCTCTCTCTGCTAGATGTTCATGCGAGTCCTGAATATAGAGCCAAATGTTTAGATGGCTGTGGATTGTTCAGATTTTTCTACCATTTTAATTAAGGTTTTGCACATTTTACATACACATACTTTTTGACAGATTTTTTTTCTCTTAAACTATTTTATGGGAATGTCTTTTTTTGTAATGAAAGGATGGAAATAGACACAAAAAAAGGTTATCCGATTTATTCATTGATTATTTTTATTTTTTTTACAGATTAATTGGTTATTAAAATAAACCTCCACAAAATTCCAATGTTGCTCGACTGTCAATTGAAAATGGAAAGGACAAATTAACTTTGTCTTTTGGCCAAAAAAATGTGCCATGAAAAGTTGAAAAGAATGAAACACAAATTCCTCAAATATACACAAGGTGGCATGCAAGAGCAGCAGTGAAATTGGTCAGGTTGGAGGAACAAACAGAACTACCTTTTACACGGCTCATCTCAATTGGCCTTTTGCTGGCTTCAGGCCTAGCATTCAAAGGTACCAATAATAAGGACAATTTTGAGCCTGATGATTACATTTCTCTAAAATATTATATCATGACCTATTATCCGGTGTATGACAGAAGGTACGCTGTGTTGCTGCCATTGTCCCATACTCATGAGCTCTGACTCTTCATTTTGGCTGTGAAGCACAGCTCACCAATCCAATCTATCAGCTGTGAGGCCGATCTCCCTCACATTGTTTTTGTTTTGTTTTTTTTGCAGATGTGTGATTTGTTTTTGTGTTTACTGATATGCTGTTGTGTTTAGTTTTTAATTTGATGTTAGGTTTAGTTTTTAGTTTTGTGTTTTTTGATATGCTATGTTTGTTTTTTAATCTGGTGTTTTGTTTTTATCCACTTTTTGCTGTTTGTGTTTTTTTTATATTTCCAACATGTTTAAGAAAGGGGGGGACAGCTCATAAAAGTATGCTTGTGAAGACAAAATATACAAAACAAACATACACAGAAGCAAAGTGTCAATGAAAGCAACACAAGATAGTTTCACAGTCATGAACTACGCACTTACGCATACATGTTTGAAAAGGAGGAAGAAATATTAACTTATCAGATCCTACCCCTTTAATCTTCGTTACATAATTAATATCAATATTCTTTGTCAATTTCATACTCATATATTTCTATAATGTACAATATGATTTTATATGTAATGAATAATACAGTATATCAAATGCTATACATTTTCCAATGCACTATCATACAAATAAATATGTAGTTACGGTATGGAAAGTATAATATTAGACTACATGAAATACTACTTGATTTAGTTTGGAAAGAAAAGAAATTAATCAAATTTTTTGATTTGTTGTTTTGTTTATCTATTTGTTTTTGTGCTTTTTCTAGTGCCGTCAAGTCATTCTGCAGCGATTGAATATTTCAGTACTCAGGTATCCTACTGAATATTATATAAAAAATTCAATTATTTGGATTAAAAAAATGTGTTTGCTTGGTCAAAGAACAACTATTAAAACAGAATGGAAAATAATTACACATTTCCACTTAATAACGAACAAACAACTGGCTTTCATTTTTTAGATGATCAACATTTTCACTTAAATTGAAACTGTGCTTAGTACCACACTACTCACACACCTATCCAGAAACTAGGGGTGTTCGCTCCAACTTTTTTCAGACAGATACCAGTATGAGCACTCAAATTATGAGTAGTAACCAATACCAAATACTGACACCAATAGTACTTTTGATACATAAAACTTTTAGTCTGGATAACTATGGAGGACCAAAAGTGCCAAAATTCAATAAATGTATACACCATTAAATAATTATATATATATATATATATATATATATATATATATATATATATATATATATATATATATATATATATATATATATATATATATATGTCTCTATTAAATTAATAATTTCATGGTCACTCTGTTGCGGTGTATCATGAATATATTTTATCTGTCAAACTCACCCATCAAAGTTTGGTGGGCAGGTCCTAACACCTGATCGGTCTCCCTGCTCACCAAGTCAAGGCAAATCAATTTCAGAATAATAAATTGATGCAGACTGAGTAGCAAGTAAACACAATTCAATAGGCTGGGTGGCGCTGTTCAACTCAATAGGTGTGTTACCATTAGACTCAGTTTACGCTCTCATGAGGTGCTTTTTGAGACGTGTTGAAATAATTGTAGTATTTTGCAAAAGTGTAATGGAAACACTTTTTATGCATTTTCTATAGTCATGTAACCCCGCCTAGTCGATGAAGTAGGAAGTACAGGGCCACTCGCTTTTGTGTCAGACTTGCTACCGAGGGGACAACAAGTCTTATTAAGCACAAAGCGGTTTAGCTATAGAGCCAAGGCTGCCCCGGCTCTATACATGCAAACTATTTATTCTCGTAACATTGAGGAGAAAGAAATGTGAGATCTCGCGAGAGTCGAGACGGGACATTACGAGAACTACGCCTCAGAAGCAAATCACTCTTCAATGGAAACACCTACAAGTCAAAATTGTACTTTAGCGAAATAGTATCGGTACTCACGGCGGCGACTGATACCATTATCAACCACTGTTTAATTAATAAATGACACATTTAATTATTTCACGAGACATTTATTTAATTACTGGTTTATTTAATAACTGGTTTATTTAATTCCGTATTTGATTAAGAAAATACACTTCATGACACATTTATTTAATTATTTAATGGTGTATTAATTTTTTTAATTTTGGCGCTTTTGGTCCCCTATAGGAAACAAGACTCATTGCTGTACCAGCGAAAGAGTCTGGAGTCTGGACACAGTTGCCATCAAGCACATTTCTAAGGCGGGGCAAACAAAACCAAACAAAAGACTGGAAAGAACCAACCAGCGAAGAGCTATGTCTTTGGGGCACGTCCTACATATTTTGACCGAGTGCGTAGTTGGCGAACAAACTTAGCTGACCTGCGCACGCGCGCCTCAGATTGTGTAGTCACATTCTTACCAATTATGTATATGTGTATGTAGCGCTTCTCTCAGTCTTATTGGGGGCATTTTTGCCATAGAGACAGAAAATAATGTGAAAACGCCGCAGAAAAATCAATGTGTTCAAGTTAGGTAGCCTTAGCGAATGGCAACATAAGATGGCCGCCAGTTGCTTCATTTCTCGCGGCGGTGAGTAAACGGCATTGCTAGTCTGTTCAGATACAAGTCTGTGATCTTGACATGTGTCTTCATTTGAAATAAATGCTTCCAGTGCCAACAGCTGCTGGGGTTTTAATGATGTGTCTGGTAATTTAAAACTGAATTTAATGCTAAAGGAAACAAACTATAGTCTCTCCCATGTACCACTTTAAATGGACTTCCGCCGCCGAAGAGTGACATTGCTCACAAAGAATACGTCACAGGAAATAAACAATTTATTTTCTTTTTTTTCTGGAGTAGGAAATAAACAAATTTGATTGCACGGTTCGTTTTGAACCGGGCTGAACAGCGGCCAGTGGCAGCCTTTACAGACCCACTTATGTCTTTCAAGAGAGTGCGTGTGGCTTTAATACCAGAATGACTTAATTACGCTGTCTCATAGTTACTAACTACAACTAACTACCTGAGCCGTTTCCACATCGGGACGTTCAGGTATAGAGAGGGGGGAAGGGACTTACACGGCGACCGCCCCCTCAGCCGGCCCGCTCGTGGCTGTCTCCACTGCGGAGCACAACGCATTTTGCGACGTCACGAGTTTCAATCGACATGTAATCGCCGTGCAACGGGTTCTCCTGTGACATCACTCAATCGCGGCGCAAAAATCAGAACGAGGAAAACATGAGGCGGCTGCCGTTTTTTTCTGATTTTTATTTTTAAGTACATGGCGTGGGTGGATGGTTTGAGTGAGAGGAGATGGCGTCGACATGGAGAATAAAAAAAAAAAAACTGACTTGCAACGTCATGATTTTCGATCGGCACGTAATCATCGCGCGACGGTTTCTCCCATGACGCCACTCAAGCACGGCGCGAAAATCGGGGGGGGGGACAACAGAAAAAAAGTGTCTCCTCATTTCCCCAAAATATTTCTACCTCCTCTCGCATCACCCCTCTGTCTATATGAAGAGATAAAAAGAAAACTCCTAGTTCTTCGGTCTATATTTAATCCGTAAACACGGCCACATGGTGTTCACATTGGAAGTCGCATTGTTTTCTGTAAAGTGAACGAGTACATAAAATATTTAATCAAAAATTTCACAAAAAATCTCAATTGGGCATCATCACGCCACCTGCACAGCAGTGTGAACGTAGCTTAATATGGTATTTGAATTTGGCATTGCAAAATGCGGAGATTACTTTAGATTTCTCCAACAAGTGGCAAGCAAGTAAAACAGAAAGCAAAACTACCTATAGCCTGTTTATCCATCTCCGCATCACTACGTCCCAGGTTTGGTTGCACATGTGAGCAGAGGTTATAAGCTGCCACGGAAGTACATAAAACTGTGGTACCTGAGTTAAAAAATAAAAAATAAAAATAAAAAAAATGACAGAAAATAATTTAATCTCCAGTGTTTATGCTTGACCGTCAGGGGCCCTAAATTTTTAATTTGCTGCTAAATTTAGTTTTTTGTTGTGTTTTGCACTTCAGGGCCACTGTACACACCCTATTAACTCGTGCCATTTTTCATAAAGGCCATTTTGAGCCGGCTTCCTCGTTCACCCCCATTTATTCGTGCGTGGTGTGACCCGCTCCGAGAATTTTGACTACTTCAATGTATCGGTTTATATTCCTACGATCCAACTACATTGATCTGTGCGTTACAGAAGTAATTGGTTCCCAGTGCCTGGAATGCTTTTTGGCTCAGCGCGAAGGAGTTTTGGGGGGGGTTTCTGGCTCAAAGGAGCTTGTCTCTGGGTGAATGAGGATGGTTGGAACAGATTAATTGGAGGCGGTGTGCAACAACTGCTTAGTTTTATGGAATAAGTTCTTCACCTCACATAGACAGCCAGCTAGATAGACAGACAGGCATTGAGATAGACAGATAGGTAGCAGTATTTGCAGAGGTAGTTTCACACAAATGCGCACACATTAATTAAGAAACTACTAGTGTTGCTCCGATAACGATACCGGTATTGGGAGAGGCCCCGATACGGCAAGTAACATGCCGATACCATTATTTACAACACTAATATAGGACTTTGGATGCCGCATCTTGTGTCTTGTTTATGCGTGACATTCACTGATGTGTGACGTGTTCACTGTATGCCGAGCCAAGATATCCTATTGGCCCTTGAATGCTCTGAACCAATGGCAGGGCAGCTTTTTCATGTTGGAAAAACAAAACAAAGTTTCGGTACGGTATCGGCCGATACTGCAAAACTGGATATCGGAATCTATATTGGGGGCCAAAAAACGGTATCGGAACAACACTAGAAACTACAAATACATTCAATGAAGTCAACACATCCTTGCTTTTTTAATATGAAATTTTCAATATTTTGAGTTCTATCCAGTATCCACTTAAAGTGATGAATCATCATTTGACTACGCTGCACACATTTTTTTGCGCATCCTTCCATAGCTTGAACAAGATGAAACCCAAAAAACTGTCAAAAGACGCAAAATATGACAATCCAGGGTGTGCACTCCCGGTTCGCCCCGTCGCCAATGACGAGTTAAAAAGGGGAGTGGCGAAATAAATATTCCCCACGCACGCCACACTGGCGCGGCCAATTTGTCTGTCAAAATTGCACTGTGATATCGCTATACCAGGTGTAAGTGTCCGTACGCAAAAACAAACATGGCCATATGCACTCAGTAATCACACGATCTTCGATGCAGCCAGGGACGCAAATGATTGGTTACAACATTGACAACATCGCTCCAAGGCCAATGACAGCATTGTTTACATCTGCCGGTAGCAAGCATGCTGATGCTAGCGAGTATTAGCAACATTGGCAAACAAGTACTTCTGTCTCGACCCGAAGGATGAAAACGCGAATATTGTGTCTGTTCCTGCTCCAAAACGTAATTATATTGCCCCCGAATCACGTAAAACAATCTTGGATTACCTCCTGGTCTCGCTCACGTTGGGGGGGGAATAACAAAGAATGGCACGGCAGAAGAACTATTATTAACCAGTCCAGGACGCGAACCCTTGTCAACTTTTCTCTTTTTCTCTTTTGGGGCCGATGCAGTGCTTTTTCATGATTTATTCCCCACATTTTACCACAAGAGACTGGCCCACAATTTAAAAGGGCCAGTTCATGAATCCATTTCGAATATAGATAGCGAACTGAAACCTCATCAATAAACATCAGTGGCAGAACTACATGTTAGGGCAAGACTGGCTGGGCCGGTGGGCCGAAGTCAAAATGCCAGGGGGCCGAGTTTTTTTGTGCCAGTCCAGCCCTGCCTAAGTGTTCTTAAAAACGAGGTAGAGGTTTTATTCCTAAAATACATATGTATATTATTATAAATGTAAACCACTGCAACATTATGCACAGTTCAAACATTAACACTTTACTTCAAATTCCCAAAAAATTCAATCCTAAACTTTAAATAACCTGTAAAAAGTATCTTAGTGTTTTTTTTTTTTTGTAAAAACATTAAATATTTTGCAAGGAAAAAAAACGTACAAAGACTGAGATCAGTTTAGTGCAGAATTACTGGGGTATTTCAGGAAACTTGTTCACCCTCTCAATTGTCCCAATTTTTGTAAAAACGGTGACGAGCTGATGCAACCAAGTAACGGTATACAAGTGCCCTCATTTCTTTAGTCTGTGGCAATTTGGTGCAGTTGCCACTTTTATTCATAAGAACTTTGCCTATTTCTACCACTACAATGTGCAGTTAGCCATCAAGCTTTGCTTAGAACCCCCCAAAAAGCCATCTTCCCAGAAGTGCTGCGTGTTTGTTAGTTGGGCTACAATGTCTCTACCGTGTGCATGCATGAGTGGTGCATGTAGTAAGATAGCGGCAAATAGGCGGCATTGCCGCCACATAAACATGTGATGTCGTGGCTAGCTACACTCAAATGTGGCTAGGAGATTTTTATACTGTTTAGCCACATTGGCTAAAAAGTTTGATGACCCAGCGCCAACCCTGCATTTATCATATTATATCATGAATATACAAGGCCAGTGCCAGTTCTGGCAGGGCCACCCCAACATGGCTTTTAATGGCCCCAACAGGGCAACCACCCAAAAACGCTTACTGTAGTCGCCTCTGTGTGACTGTAAGTACTACCCGAGTTTAAATGGGCCCATATATGCCTATCAGAAAGAATCTGAATAACCAAACAGAATGAAAATTGTCCATTCCAAATACATCATTCAGAATAAAAAGGCCAAATCTGAATGGAACTTAATAGTGTGGTATATTGTTTTTACGAATCTGAATGACTGTCATGTGGCCAAAAATGGCCAAACTGTATCCGGTCTTCGCATGCTCTGTTTAGATGTAAAGGCGTAGTGAAGTCGTCTTATATGCACTTTAAAATAGCAGTGTCTTGCAAGAGCTTGTCTGCGACGGAAACACATATTGCAAAGTACTTGTAACTTGTTTTCATGAAGATTTTGCTTTAATAAAAGTAGTAAAATTATCACAACTACAATGCTAAATAGACGAATGAACTCCATCTTGATAAATCACGTGATGTTTACGTCAATCGCCACACAGCTGTATTGTGGCATATCTGATTAACGTAGTGGAGCATTAAAACAGCAGATCGGAATAGATCACGTCACATGTAAACAGGTGATCAGAGATCTTAATTCTGAATGATTTCAATCAGAATGACAAAAAATGTCTCCATGTAAACCCGGCTAATGAAGCAGTCTGCTGTCCGTTTAGAGAAAGTGTCTTGACTGATTTGATTTAAAATTGAAATACTTTTAATTGTTGAATTGAAAATTTAATTTTAAAATTCAGATTACAAAAAATTGGAAGTAATTTTCATTTTCCCAATTTCTTGTTGGGAAAATTTTAGGAAAAAAACAGATTGTTTATTATTTATAGTAATAATAATTTTTTTAATTTAATTTAAAAATCACAAAACAATTTGAATTCCTAACTTTGTAAACAAAGTGACAGGACCCGGCAGCATTATAGGCAGGCTTAACCAGACTTTATGGATTCTGCATTTTCCCGTTTGATATATGTACTCCTGAATTAAAGCTGTTTGAGGTAAATTATGCTGTTTCAAAATGACTTTTAAAGTTGAATAAAAATGCATTAAAATCAGTATTTTGTGGCTGAAACTTACATTAAATTGTTCCTCAGTATAGCATAAGCTTCTGAACCAAATTTGGTGGGTGTCTGACTACTCCAAGGGTTAAAGCAAAAAATAATAATAATTAATTTGACAGAATTTTTTTTTAATGTTTAAATTGACTGCGGTCAATTCTCACAAATTTTGCAGGGCAGTAGAGTGCACACTGATTCTTTAAAAAAAATATTTAGGTATTAATCAGGGATGAAAAATGGGACAAATATACGACCGCTCTAGGAGGATAATTGGGAATGCAAATGTTTTTTTTTAATACTTAATACATACTTGAAAGCAGACTTAAAAGACAGTATATCAATGTATAATAAAACACCTATCTATACATGGTCATGTTATGCTATATAAGCAGGGTTGGAAGGCTTACTTTTAAATTGTATTCTTCTGATATAGTTTCTCGTTACTTGCAAAAAAATTAATTAAAAAAATGGAGTTATTAACGTAATCCAATCACCATACTATTAAAATAATGTAACTTGGACAGTAACAGTTGACCCCAACTATTTGCAGGGGTAGAGACCAACCAGGACCACAAACAACAAAAACCCATGTGTAATTGACACCTATTTAGATAGATGGCTGGATGGATGGATGGGATATTAAACAACAAACGTGAAGTCCCCATGGGGACTTCTTTATGGGGTGGACCCCTGTCTCATTTTTAAAATGGCAGAAATCCGTCCCCACGACTTAGAACTTTAACCCCTGGACTACTCAAACATGTTGGTTGCTCAGGAAATCCATCCCTACGACTTAGAACTTTAACCCCTGGACTACTCTAACATGTTGGTTGCTCAGGACAAGTGAAGGGTTGCTGTAAAAATGTTAGGGTCATTTTCTGAGTCCACTTTGTGCCAATTCTGAAAATTTGAGATGCCCATACCACCCAACTTCAAATTCTAAAATCTCATTGGAAAGCTGAGATCATTCTCTTTTTCATTAAGCTCAAGGCTCAAAATAACCTTTTTTCCCCCTGGTGAGCATGTTTGCTAATCAATTAAATCAATTGAGGAGCAACTTTGTAATATGGAGGAGCAAGTTTTTTGCAGGTTAAACCCAGTGACCTGAAACAAGGGTTTCATTAAACAATAAGGAGTTGCAGAGATGTAGCTATTGAATATTTTAGTATCCTACTAAAAATTCTATCAAATAATCAAATATTGGAATAAATATATATTTTTCTTGATGAAGCCACAATTATAAATACATAAGACAAAATTACATTGTTTTTTGTTTCTACACTTCTTATTTCTTAAATTCACATGGTGCCCATAGCAGAAAACTACTTTCTTATTTAGAAAAAAATTCTGTGGGGGGATTTCAAACAGAAACATATTTCAGTTTAGCCCATTCAGGCCGGGAGTGCATTACCACGTTTCTACCACTAGAGCCGTGAGCGATGTTGGCTTTTCTACCTTTAAAGCCGGGAAAGCTGATACATCTTTTTTTTTTTAAACCAATGCTCACTCTCTTAGCCGATGAAATGCATCAGAATAGACACGCGAGGGTGACATGGGCCTTGTACCATTTCCTGGAATTTTATTTGAGAATTCATGGATGGGGCAGATTCGCAGGAGTTGAGCGTGATAGACGACGGCGTTAGAGAACTTTGAACCAGTGGAACCAGTCGACAGTGAGATATTGTTAAGCCATATGTTTGTAGACAATGAGGATTCGAAAATTTCGACGGCTTTGAAACGGAATGGAGAACAAATTACCACTCGATTTCCAGAGGTTATTACAATGGCGCCTCAGTGCTGATGGTAAATATAGCCGCAGATGCTACACTGGTGTTACATTTTTTTACCAAAGAACTCTGTGAGCACCTCAGTATTGAAACTAATATTAGTGTGCGCGCTCCCCGTTCGTCATGTCGCCGATGACGAGGTGAAACGGGGAGTGGCGAAGTAAATATTCTCCACGCTCGCCACATTGGCGCGGCCAATTTGTCTGTCAAAATTGCTCTGGGGGAAATATCGCTATACCAGGCATAAGTGTCCGTACGCAAAAAAAAAAAAAAAGCAAAACAAAAACAAAACTTGGCAAACTGCATACAGTACCGGTAATCCCATAAACCTCGATGCGGCCAGTGACGCACATGATTGGTTACAGTATAATCAACAACATGGCTCCAAGGCCAATAACAGCATTGTTTACATCTGTGAGATGCTATGAGAACTATGAGATATTTTTTTCAAAAATATTTCCAGTTTAATACATTTTGTAGAAACTTTATTTGGACGTACGTAACGCGTAGAATGGCGGCTTGCTCTCTGCCGAGCAATGTGAAACGGCTATAAAGAAAGCAAGGTAAGCCAACATTACGTTCCTAAAGGAACGATCAAAACTCTTGAATGATTCTGGTGAATGAGGAGAGCACGGCGTGGGGGAGGGTGACTCTCCCGAGCGCATGTTGTTGTTTTTCCACATCGCTCAGCAGAGAGCCAATCGTTCTACGTCACCACACACTGAATGCGTTGCGACGTAAATAACAATGGTGGCGTATATCCACATGAAGTTTCTACAAAATGTATTAACTCTTTTACTGCCAAAGACGTTAAATGACGTTCTGCAAAAACCTACGGAGGAGCGCCAAAGACGTTAAAAGACGTCCACCCATTTTTATTTTTTTTTTGAAACGGGTAGAGGGAACCCTTCCGCATCTGCGGTGAAAGTTACCATCAAGTCTGTTGTGCCTAATGACTATTTTTGGCCCCTAGAGGGCAGCGATGACTCTCTTTTGACAAGATTGGGTGGGCGTCAGTAGAAGACGTGAGGCGGGGCTAGAGTGTTGAGGGGACATTGGCTGAAGAAGCCATAATGGCGGCCGCTTGCAAGCAGCTCACGGTCGAGCCGTTTTTTTCAAAGACATCGACCAACGATAAAGAGCACATTGATGACGACGATGATCATCATCGATGATGATGATGATGGTGACTCCGAGGTTGACGCCGAAGTTGGAAGCGCTGACGCGACGGCTATGACGACGTTATAAAGGTTAAAGGTCGAGCGATGCTGACACCGGAAAACACGGAGCACAACGCTCAGGCGGACGTTCAATCGGACGACGAAGAGTGCCCCGAGTCCAATGCATATTCATCGGAGGAGTGTGTACAGTCTGCTACTTGCTATTTATTCCCCGGAAAAAAGGTCATCAAGAAAGTGTAACGTTTGCACGCGAAACGGACAAATGCGAAAGTGAAAGTAAACTGTTGTGCGAGTCCAGCGGCGTCTCCTTGCACGCAGGAGAACGTTACAAAAAGAAAAACTGTATTTGAAACATCCACATAATTGTAAGTAGTACCACAGTTGCACACATTTGTAAATAGTTTGCGAAATTGTTTTGTCAAATTGTTACACTGTTGAATGGAAATAAACGTATTTTGCAAACTAAAAACACTTTTTCATTGTTGGTGAAAGCGTTTTACAGAAGTAAAGCACTGTTTAGGTGTTTGTGGCATCATTCATGGACAAAAAGAAGTGTACAATTCACTAGAGCGCATGAAATAACATCGTTTCACAAAAAGCTCTTTTTCTCCGCTTTTTGTTTCAAAACAGAGAATTTTGGTGAAAGTAACCATTTTCTATTGTTGATTACTGAAGAACGGAATAAGGTAGAAACAAACTTTTTTTTCTGATGAAAGATGAGAGTCCACTCTTTCATTTGGTAGTATGTGTGTTTCATAGTCCAAACACAACATTTTCTGTGGACCTTGAAAGATCAGTCAAAATGCTTAAATCGGCTGGCACTGGCGACAACCCGTTTCTGAAAACGTCTGGCAGTCAAAGAGTTAAACTGGAAAGGATTTTTGAAAAATCAATCTCATAGATATGCTAGTAACAACCAAATAAATAAAATAGTGCAAACTTGCCATGACAGTCGGGGTTCTTTTTAACTTAATGACTACAGATGTATTGAGATTAATATTGAATAAAAAAATCATACTCCAATAAATGTTCAAAAAAACATTTCCTAAACATTAAATAACCTATAAAAAGCCTCCGAGATTGTTTTTGCTTTGCTTTTTTGTAAATAGATTAAATAATTTGCAAGAAAAAAATGTGCAAAGACTGAGATCAGTTTATTGCAGAATTGCTGAAGTATTTCAGGAAATTTGTTCACCCTCTTAATTGTACCGATTTTTGTTTTTTCCGTGGGGCTAAAACAGTGACGAGCCGATGCGACCAAGGAACAGTATATAAGTGTCCTAATTTCTTTGATCTGTGGCCTATTTGCCCCCCTCCCCCCTTTTTGTTTTTCCAGTGCGTCCCTGACCACCGTGCTTACCAAGTTTTCTGGGGAAAACACTGAACTGAATACGCAAAGTGGTTAACATAACATTTGGTGTACTGTGTGTGTGCAATACAACTGTGTGGAAAAAAACAAGAAAGAGGATCTTTGTGCAGTTTGTCACTTTTTTTACTCGCGACTGCCACTTGTGGCCCAAAGCGTAACTGCAGTATCTGTGTCAGGCTCGTTCATGGTGCGCGTGCGAGTACGTGCGCGATCTTAAAGCGACAGACACGGTTGACAAACAAAGACATGACTTCAAATGAGGTAAGAAAAACTCCGCCCCTCCCTAAAGAAACTGTGGAGTGTAAGGATTCGCACTATAAAGGGAAGATAAAAGCTGATGGACGCAGTCAGAGTAAAACAGTCAGGGCTCTTCGTACTCATCTGGGGAATTGGTGGAGCATGGATAATATAAAAAAAGCTTTAATATTACCTTTTTAAACGGCACCTTTAAAATGGAAGTCAACCCGAAAATGTTCTCTACAATATTTTTTGTGCCCGCACTTGTCTAAACACAGCATTCTGTTTAAGTTTATGTTTGTGGAAAATGAGTTAAGCAACAAAATCCACCCGTTTTGATCCAATCTCAAGGGGGCCGTGATTGGTCATTATCTGGCTGAGCAACTCTGATGACAGTCAACAGCAAGTGGCAAAATGGCCACCCTGTGAGATGGACAAAAAAAGGGGGGATTTTGCTGCTTCATTCACAAACGAAATATTAATCTGAAAGCCATGTGTAACTAGTGGGGCTGCACTGAACATGCAGCATTATTCTCAAGAAATGTTCTAGGTTGACTTCCTCTGTAAGAGAATATTAAAGTCAATATTTCAGTGTACAGTGGACCTAAAGGGCACAAGGCTCAACCGAGGACTGGTGGAAGACACCCAAGGGTGCCGCACTCTTACGTTATTTACAATTTGATGAAATACTTGTCAGCTTTTGCATTTAAGTCTGCATCCAGTGACCAAGAGAAACACCACGTGAGTTTTTCTTCTTCTTTCATTTATGCAGCAGAGCGCATTGTGCCATCTGCCATGTTGCGGTGACAATGAACCAGGCAAATAAAAAGTATTCAACAAAATATTACTCATGTTGAAATATTAGCCACCTTTCTTACTGCCTTCTTATATATTCAAAGTTTAGATTAATAAAATTCTTTAAACCAATCAAAAATCAGTCTAAGCTCAACAAAAATATATCTGGCTGCAAAAAATATCAACTTCTACAGAGCAGTCACAAAATTCAAACAAAGCTCCAGTTCTTTTCAGGTCATTTGGGATCATTAGGTCCAAACGGTAAAATACAACATGTAAACACCGCCACACCATGTGTATTTCAAAGCTTCAATCACTGCTGTATCCATCCTCCATAAGAACAAGGTTTAAAGCACAAACTAAGAAACGTTACATGCCACAATAATAATTTGGATGTACTTGTATTTATCTTGAATGATTAAATCAATGTGTAAAAATAAATACAGCGCTCTTAAGGGAATGAACACCATGATGTATTATTGTGTACAGAGTTGCTAGAAATGTGTATGCAGTCCACAAACCAACGTCTATGTTTGATAATCAATACTTTCCCACTTTGAGCACAATGCATTCCCAACAGTGTTCTTAGTCAATAGTCTTGACTCCAAAGAAATGCATCAGCAGCCAGGCCACACACACAACGTCTCCCAAGCACCACGATTGAGCACTGCCTGACAAATCAAGAGGTATGGAACCAACTGAGGCAACTTCCTTGTGAAACAACCCATACTCCTACCTAAGCTGGTTAGGGATTCTCTTATCTCTTTGTAACTCTCTCCACCCCATCCTCCAGTGCTTTTGGGGGAGCTGGGAGAGCTGCTGAGGGAAGGGGAAACGAGTGTTATTCATCAGGCATGGAACACCACACAGGCACAGTAGTTCTTTAAGAACAAACAAGGCAGAAAACATTGGATGAGAATGTCATGTAAAGGGCGGGTGCAAGCCTGGACTTTTTGGGCGGAAAGGCTTACACTGCGACTGCCTCCGTTATTATATCTCTTAGTAAACACTCATAATACAAATATGCTGTACGCAACTAAGTAAAGTGGGGGGCGGGTGGGAAGGCCAACTCCTACACGCTAAGTCGATCACAAAAACTGGTCAACACAAACATCCCTGCCTCAAAACTGTAATAATTTTAAAACAACAGGAATTTCATGGAACAATATACAAAAATAAAAAAAGACGCCCAAGGTTTGAGGGAAAAAAAGGAGACAAAATTAAGTTTTATTTAACTAAAAAACAAATAATAAAACTTGATTTAATTACTGCTAAAGAGAGCACGGCTAACACATACAACCAGATGTAACATGTATTTTATTAATTTATCTTTTTCATTAGCTAATGTAATATCCTACTATTGCTAGTTTGAACACACGCTACAGTGTTTGTAGACTACACACTGTAGTGTACAGTATTCATTTTGCGAATGGCACTTGTGCGAGTAACCCGTTTCCTTTCACAAAGCGCAGAACATGATTTGGCGCTTTTTATATAAACTTACACTGAACAAACCTTGTCACAGCACGTCGCACCCCTACTTTATGTGGGCAAAGCATTTTTCACTACATCCCTGTGCCTGGTTAAACATGTCTCGGGACAAGTTAAATCTTCTCCGGCTAACTTACTGTTTAGCCCACTCGTTCTCAAACACGGGCCTTGAGTACCCCTATCCAGCCTGTTTTCCAGGTCTCCCACAGCCAACAACATTATCAGGCTTCATGCACAGCTTGCTGATTAGCTGATCATTTGAAAGACCTCTACGTTGGCTGTGGAAAAGCAGGCTAGATCGGGGTACTCGAGGACCGCGGTTGAGAACCACTGGTTTAGCCTAGTTAGCTCTGAAGCGCCTCTCTTATCAACACAGTGCTAAACCGTGATCGAGTCAAGTGACGGGACTATTGTGCGGAATGTGTACAAAAAAAATAAAGACCGGGCGAGCATGACAGTTGCAGTTGGATCTTAAAAAAAATATATATATATACTGTATATATTATTTAGTCCTCACATCCACTGCCAGCGGGCTATTGGAGCAGCCGAAATGGCTGCGAGAGGCACGAGAGCATAACAATCAGACCCTGTCTTATATGAAAATGAAAATAATGGGCGATGTGAGGGGGTTTACCCGAGAAATTGGTGGAATAATTGATAGAATGATCAATGCTGAAAAGATTATTTAGTGACAGCCCTATATCTAAGCAAATACGAATATTTAAGCAGGAGTCCTCAAAAGTTCAAAGGTGCAGTTTCAAGATTTCTTTTTCACGCTGCGGTTCCAAATGTCATCCGGAATGTTTGGTCGTCATCATCTGTCTTGATGTAAAATTAAAATAAGATACAACTGTATAGTAGGGTGCATAAAAAAAACATGTTTTTATTTATATATTATATGGCTGGGAGACAAAAGCGTTCCAATATATCGAGAAATTACAAATGCAAAATATTTTCCAATATATGATGACTTAGGGGTGCCACCATATATTTGTTTTTCTGACTATTTATAAATTGTGGTCAATCAGTGGACCAATCAGTAACTGAATCGTAATATGTTAGTGTATTTTCTGCACTGCCAATCTGAAGTAATGTCCTGTTTATGTATAATAATGGGATAGATTAGTAGTAGTATTTTAAATCGGGGGACAAACTCTAAATATCTACTCTCTTAATGATCCTCTCCCGTTTTGTAGATGAAGCACAAAGGTTGAGTGCATTACAAACGATAAGACACATTCAATCATAAAGATTTTCCTGCTGCATGGCACAAGAGATCCAAGAGTGATCCACCCGCTTTGGCTTCCACGCACACACACACTATCGCTTGATAGTTCGAAACTCAACCGGCCATATAAATAGTGTGTTATACAACAGTACTTATGTACCTGTGGATAAATGGGTAAGCGTGCACATCGCCAAAATGCACCTAGCGGGTACGTAGAGCGCACGTCAGTCAATGAGAAGCCAGCTCAGAATGTCCTTAATAAAAAAAAGAAGTGTCTAGTGCTAGTTGCGAGGAAAAGACACATCCACAATTGGATATTTACTTCTTTCTCGTATTCAAACGATTCCTTATGAGAGATGCGCAAAGAATGGGCAATGTGGTAAAATGGCTTATCGATTTAAGTGAAAGAATTTAAAGTGGCGTCTGCAGCTACATGAACATGAGCCCCAACACTTGTGACTTGGATGGCTAAAACGCTGCTGACAGAGTTACAGCGCTTTTGCTGCATTTTCTCGCGCCGCTGCATCACTATGATAACAGCAGTGAAACGAGTCGTAAAGTAATTCAAGTACCGTATCTTGAGTTAAAAAAAAAAAAAGGAATAATACTTGAGAATTGTCTTTCCTCGCAACGTGGTGAAAAGGCCAACTTCAAAATAAAATCTTCCCAAATACATAAATACACGGACATCAGTGCCTTTGTACGCTTTTATTTTAAGTTGTTTGTGGCAGAATGTGGTCACGCCATGACTTAACTGTTGCCACCAGCATCAACACAATGTCATCCTGAAACCATGTTCAAGCGCTAATTAAGGATGCTAACAAACAACTAATTACGCTGACATAGCAAAACTATGAGCCTATTCCCAGTGTTAGCAGCTAGCTGCTCAGCCAGTAGACTGGCAACAGCCGTCTTATTTTTCAAACGCAGACTAATAGGCAAAAATGACTCTATACTAGGGATGCACGATAATATCGGTGGCCAATAATTATCGGCAATTATCGACCAATTTGACGTCAAGCAGATAAACCAGATAATAAAGAAATCCGCCGATAACAATAGACTTGCCGCGTTGGTCTGTTGTGGTTGTAGCTCAAAATGTGTCTCCCCAAAATCTTACCCTCAGTTTTTGGTTGAATTTTTAAAACATGACTGTTTTTGTTTTGGCAAACTCAAAATTACTGGTTGTCTTTGAAACAGAGATATCAATAAAATTCAGCTTCATGGTGCGTTAAAAATGTTCCTTTATATTTGTACTTATAGTAGGACTCGAAAGTATATTTGCATTCAAGTTAATTTTGCAAACAATTATCAACTTACTTATTGGTTATCGACACATTCATTCTAAATTATTGGTTTATCGGTACCGGTTGAAAATACCATTATCGTGCATTCCTACTCTATACACTTTGATTCTGACAGCCTGACACAGTTACAATTCTTACTTATCGTTGTTTTTTTTTTTTAAATAAACCAAGCTTACTCAAATGTGCTTTTTTAGCCGGCAAAGTCGCTATGTGGTTCCGACGCCACTTTGTCTCTCAGCCCAAAATCTCACTCGCTAATGTTTCTAGAGAAGAAAGTACAGTTTGCTGGTATGCACAGTTTAAATTTAGGAAAACATGTTGAACGTGTTGATGATCTAAAAATGAAAACCAAGAAGTCATTCATTAAGTGAAATGTGTCATCTACTCTTGTGTGATCATAATTAAATAAAAAATAATAATAATCGAAAATTACAAAACATTTTTTTCTGTTATCCGAAGACTCTTATCAGATAGAATTTTCAGTAGGATATTTGAATACCAAAATATTCAATAGCTGCAGGCCTACATGGTAACAAAGATTTTTTTTATGTTCAGATCAGAGCACAGGTACATTTTTGATACCTCGTTTGTGGTTAAGTGTTAATTGGTGTGGGTCGCATTTTGTCTGAGGGGAGGGAAACAAATGCCGAATAATGAAAACAAAGATGATGTAATTGCTACTGTCTGCTGAGCAGCACTGCTTGCTCTGCAGCAGGCCCATAAATAAGAATTACAACCTGGCGTTAACGCCATTTGAAATCTTTATTCAAAATGTCGCACCTAATGTCTCATACTTACTTTGATGGCCTTGATGCCTGACTTGGTGATTTGGGTCATCTTGGCCTTCGAGATGGGTGGCTTGTACTCAGTCAACGAGTACAGCTGCACAAACACAGGAGACAGATAACGGAAATGTCATTCATGTCAAACAATTCTCTCCACATCTTCAAATTGTATTCATCCCTTGCACTTTGCAGGCCTGGCTAGCCAGACTAACAACCCCCAAAACACGTCGTGGCCTTTCTTTATTCACGACTTTGAAATTTCTCAAAAGAACAAACAACATGCATTAGACAAGATTTCCAGAATCCATAGTTGAAACCCCCCACCCTCATAAACCTCTAGGTGAGTAAGTGCTTCTTTATATATAATTTGTCAATGCCACTGCCAAATTTGATGTTAATCGGTCCATCTGCACAGTGCAGACGTATTTTGGATCCACATGACTAGGTCCCTTAATTTTACTAATTAATTCTAAATGGCATGATGGCTCATACACTGCCCTCCATAATTATTGACACATACATTTTCGCTGGTTTTCAAACATAAGAACTTTATTAATATTGTCTCAGGAAAAAAGACATTTATCAGTGGAATAGTCCTTAAATTGCCTGCCTGATAAAGATGACATTAATTACACACATGCATAACTACTAATCTACTTCTTGTATTTAACTTTTATTAACATTCAATCCTTTTTGTACCCCATTTGGTCTAAGTGCATTTTGTGTCAAGTCACAAAAAATGAGGCATTAGGTGAGACTCGAGAGATGCGAATGTACACTGATCACGTCCATGTTTTTGGCGGCTACACCGTGACCATTAAAAGAGATTAATGGCAAAAATATGATTTTTTAAATTGCTACTACGTGCTAACGATTAACTGGTAGAGCAACAAGAGTAACATTGTCACGGTCCTTGTTTCCAATGTCAGTGATGCTTAAGCTAACCCTCCAAGTTATGGCGCAACTCAGACGGGTTAGCTAACTTGTAGCGTGCTAATGCTACCGTTAGCAGCGGGCGGTGCAGCGCGACCGTTCTCATTTCACACTGCACACATTTGTAGTTACAATGTAGTCACGTCGATTTTTTTAAGAACCTACAGTCACAATAACAGGACTGGTGCTTCCGTAAATAGCCACCAAAGCTACATTTTTATGCACAGTTAACGCGGCCTTGCGAGACAGCCCCGCTAACGTTAGTTTACGTTAGCTTGGGCTAACTAGCTTTTAACGTCGCCGACCAGAAGGGGATTCAGCTTTCCTCGTCGTGTTGCTATCTACTGTAAGCATTTGAAACAAACCTCGTTGTTGAAGGCTTTCACGGCCTCCATGATGACGTGTTGGTGTTCGGGCTCTCAGCAACTATCTAGTCATTGATAACAGATTTGAGACATGCATGCCCGATGTCTGGCCAGAATGATGGAATATGGCGCTGCGCACAAGCACTGGAGTGCAGGACAACTACAGTACACACGCACGCGACCCCTAGCGTCGCATTGACGTAACTACAAGTTGCGCCTCCGTTTCTGTATGGCTCATTCACAATAATGGAGAAAATAATTCGCTTTTTACAGTCGTGTTTTATTAGCCTGAATACAAATAAGATCACCAACGTAGGGAGTTTTATAACACACATTGAAATACGCCACATTTTGTACAGTCACGATCAATGTCACAATTTTAGGAGTCCAAACAGCTGACAAGGCTGGGGTATTCCCAGTCAATGTAAACAAACCTGATTTTTTTCCCGTTTTTTTATTTTTAATTGCAACTTGGATTTTGACCTGTTTTACAATATTATTTTGAGAGTGATAAATATTCTTTGCAGAATAGATGTTTCCCACTGCCAGTGCCTTCATGGGGATTAAAATACTGTATACACGTTTTAATTGCTTAGTTTGGTTTAATTTACAGCAGTGAAAACGAGTCAATACACTGACAAGTACAAATCGCTTGCTAAATGATACCGTAGAACAAAATGTTCCGTTTTATATCATCTAGAAATTTTTCAAATATGAAAACTCTCCTGATTTATGACATTTACTCTGACTGTGGAGACTGTAGTTCTGAAGAGATTTTTCTCAGTTTGTTTAAAAAGTGTAACAGGCATTGACGGTGCATGGCACCAATAAGAGGCTGAAAGCAGTTAAAATAAAATAAAAACATATCCACTACTGACGCCATCTAAATATATCAAACATACAACAAAACCATGGTTTCCATGTAAAAGCGATGCACATACATACATACATACACACATACACATCTTTCAGAAACACAAACTTCAAAGTAAAAGCAATCACCTGCAACAGTCGCTAATTTTACAAAATCAAATACTAAAATAATACTAGGATGCATTTCACATTGTAATGTGACCTGCTCGTTACAAAATGGCTGCACAGATTCCAATTAGGAATATAAAAAACAGTTTTCATTGAAGATCCATTTTCTAGTTGGGAAGATCTTAAAAGTCCACAGAAGTCCCATTCGAAAATTCAACAGCAGTGTGTGTGTGTGTGTGTGTGTGTGTGTGTGTGCGTGCGTGCGTGTGTGCGTGTGTGCGTGTGACCAAAGTCAGTAGCAGAAGACACAAGGACCATTTATAAACTGGTTTCAGCCACAGGAGCAGCAATGGCCAATGCGCTATCTTGGGAGGCCTCTGACGCCACCTGCTGGTCATTTGCTACACAGATCTCTTGCACCAAAGGCCCATTGGCTTCCTTCCATTCTCTGAACCTGACTGAGGTTAGATCAGGATCCGCCAGCACCTGCTCGAGTGCCTGTAGGTCGGTCTGTTTTGACTGGGATGGAAAAGGGACCAAAGAAGATTGGGAAAACTATGAAATTATTACACTTTTTTTTCCACAGTTACACAACAAATTGTTTTAAAATTTAGCATACTTGAACACCAGTTAATCGCAGGGGATACATTACATACAGGCAAAAATTCATGATATTGAAAGATTACACAAATAAAAATCATGATATTGAAAGACCATACCAAAAAAAATACCTTAAAAAGTCTGTAACTAAGAAAATGGGGGAAACACTATAGGAAACGACCTACCTTTAATGTGCTGTTGAGTGTCCTGACAAGATGCAGTTTATCGTTGACAGTGTGGTTTTTGCAGCGTTTTACGAAGGAGGCCCGGAATTCACGTTTGGTGGATGGTTTGCGGTCTCCTATTGGCGACAGGCTGGCTTCCTTCAGGTGGATGTACAGCTTCTCCATTTCATCAGCGCTATTACATTGATCGCCTGCAGCAACATTCGTCACACGACATCGTGATTTTCATTGAGTACGCTGGAATGTCATCTCAGAACACTCGTTAAATCACCATGACAGCAAGAACACATTGAAATAAAATACAAATGATATAAATAGTGAGGTACTTCAAGAGGAAAAGACCTCCAAATGTGTGCTGAGGCTGGCAATAGGACTAGCCAATTAATTAATATTATAAAAAGGGGAAAAAAACTCACCTTTGTCCACAACACTTGACGCATCCGTCTTTGCCGCCCCTTCCTCATTGGCCCCCGTTTCAGCCGACTCGGGTGCTTCCTCCTCCTCCTCCTCTGGCAAGTGCACCTGGACAGAGCACACCGCTGGCGCTTCGCCTGCGGGAGCAGGAGACACCTGCGCGACCAGGTCCAGCCAGGACTGACGCTGTTTGGAGAGAGACGAGGCGGACGAGCTCTGCGATGTCATCGTACTGAGGGGCGAGGAATGCGAGCCGTTTGCTTCGCCGTGGGCCGCCGAGGAGTACGGTGGAGGAAGAGTGCCCTGTGAGACCAAGATTACTATAATATCCTGTCAATAGCACACATCCGTGTATAAAGTGCCCCCGTCCCCAAACCACTAGGGGTGTGCCCCCCAAAAAAATCGATTCTCATTTAGTACGATTCAGAATAGATTTTAAATGTCCCAAAATCGATTTTATTTAAATTATTTTATACTGTCTTGCCTTTGTCTGTGTGTGCCTTTATTTGGAGCGCTGTTCATGTTGTGCCCGGTTTGGCCACTGAGGGGCAGTGTGGTTCCACGCGGTCTAATACACTTTCAAGTTTTGCCACATTAGAGAGTAGAAGGAAAAAGTCACGATCAAGTTATTCCATAAAAGTTGGTTTTTTTTCAGCGTGGAGCCATTCTTTTGAGTGATAAAAGTGCCGCGAGTAGCGCGCTAATTAGCATTAGCGAGTCAGACTTGAGTAGATCATTACAATTCCTTGCACATTTATAGATTGAAGCAAAAATCATTGTCAATTAAATCATTTTGAATCAAAAATCATTCTTAATCGAAAATCGACTGAATCGAATCGCAGACCCAAAAATTGGAATCGAATCGTGAGACATTCAAAGATTCCCACCCCTACAAATCACCCTTTCAAAAAATACTTGTGTGTAATATGGTAACCTGATTTGCTGGTATCCTTTATTATCATAGTGAAAAATATGAATGAATAATTATTCAAAACATACCAATAAAGTGTAAACGCTTTTTGTATGAAATGCAGTGTAAATCAGTGATTCTATCTATTTATTTATTTTATTTATCGTATTTATTTTTAAAGGGGAGTCAACCCCCCAAAAAATCTTGACAATAATATGTTATATGCACCCCCACTTGTCTAAATACGGTATTCTGGTTAATATTGTGTGAGTGGAATATGAGTTGAGCAGCAAAATGCAGAAGTTTTTATCAATATCAGAAGGCGGCCATTTTGCCACTTGCTGTCTAGTGAAAATGACATCAGTTGCTTATGTCTCAAGTAACAAGTTACAACCAATCACAGCTCAGCTTCATAAAACAGGTGAGACCTGAGCAAATGTGATGTCATCTTCAGTCGACAGCAAGTGGCAAAATGGCCGCCCCGTGAGATGGATAAAAACGGCTGGATTTTGCTGCATAACTCATATTCCACAAATGTAATGTACACGAATGTCATGTTTAGACTATAGTAAGGTCACATATTACATATTTTTGTCAAGTAAAGTTTAAGGTTGACTTCCCCTTTAAGGATTGACTACAGTTTTGCTATAAAGTACAGGTAAACACTCGCAGAAGCCATGGCACTGACCTGATGTGTGCTACCAGGAGGGCCAGACGGAGCCACGGAGTCCCGCAGGGTCTGTTCACAGTATGGTGGTGGAGGTATGTCTGTGGTTTCTGCTTCTTCGTGGTCACTAGCCTCACTGTAACACTCTAAAAGCACACATGCACAGTGTCACTTCCAAACTCACAAGTGTGTGCACATAAAATTAAATGATTAGACCATGTGGTATGAAGACAGCATCCACTCCAGCATAATAGAGTGCTCTACTGTGATACAGCCTCTTTCCGTTTCTGGAACATCTATCATTTAATATCCTAATCAATAAATAAGTCAGCTTTTTATGCTAATCAAAACTAAAAGTGAGCAGCTGTCGTAAGACTGTAGTAAGAAGAGCTGATTAAGATTGGACATCTACAGCTGTTTCAACTTCTTTGTGCAGTACTAGGCAATATCTGCAAACAGAAAGTTAGCATAGTAGCTAGGATAAGTGATGGCTTTTCTTTTAACCTTGTAACCATGGGCATACCGCTGTAAGTTCTATTTCGTTTTATGCGGTTTAGTTTTCAAAGCTTTTAACAATTATGAGTTCTCTTTACATACATACACATTTATTTAATATTTGTTTTAAGTAAACAGGGCTCAAAAACTTGATGTGATGGGAAAAAAACTGAGATCAGTTTGGGATTCCTCACCCAAAAATGAGTTAACACCTGTTAGATCTAACAACAAAAATTGTGTTCCAAGTGTAATTATTTGCTATACTGTTATATTAGAAAACACTAGACAAAATGTAGAAATAAATGTGCATACTGATATACACACACGACTATTTTAGAGCTACAGATTTGTGCTTTATGGTCAGTCATGCCTACACTTTTATTATTTGAGCAAAAAGTGATTATTGACCTCATCGGCGACACGTTCCAAACTTTTCAATTGTTCTCATACAGTCACACTAAAGCTAGTTTTCTCCAGGGGCTCACCAGCTGCTGTGTCTTGTTCCGTGGGCTCATAATGAATGGAGGCAAGGCCAAGCTTGTTCAACCACCTGGAACACGTGCACACACAAATCATTCAGCAGGATTTGAACATTTCATTTCATTTGCAGTCTCTTTTTCAGTGCAGTAGGTACACCGTTGCACTTGCTGTTACTTACAAGTTCATTTCTTCATGGTTCTCAGCAGCAAAATAAAACATCATAACTTGTGGGTGGCAGGCTTTGAATGCACTGGAGAAACGTGAAACAGAAAGTCGATTCCCATCAAGTTGACATGCAAAAATGAGAGGACCCTCTTTATATACACATATTCTAACTGCATGCATGCTTACTATTTCTTCTTGCACTCAATGGCTCGGTCGATCATGAAGTTGGTGAGGTCAATGTAGCCCTCGGCTTTCTCCGCCTGCAACACAAATGTTGAACAACAGTGAGCGTGGAAACACGATGAACAAATGAATTCAAGCCACTTCCTGAGAAAGCCACCTACAGTCTGCTACTTCTTCTATTTCCTCCCGCTGTGTTTCTGTGACATTTCTGAGGCTAAACCAAACACGCAGGCGTTTTCATCTGGCCCAGCACAGTCTGCGTCAGGTACCGCAACGATGCTGCATGGTAGTTACTTTTAAGACACGCTGATGAGGAGGCAGCTGTGCTTGCATGAAAACTACGACTTGGTGCAGCAGCCCTTTTTTTTTTTTTAATAGTTTGTAAATAAAACATTACAATATTATCTTTGTATATAGTATGTTGTACTTATGAAAACTGAAAACACATAGTGAGCTACATCAAGAGGAAGAGATGAAAAGTTCTTGAAATAGTCTGTGCAGTTCAACATTTGTCAATGTGTGTGAATCGCTCATCAACATTGAGTAAGAAAGGAAACGTTAACAGTGTTCTCACCAGTGGGTTTGTGTACCAATATAATGCCGTCTTCTTCAGGACAAACCAGAACTTCTTCCATTTGATACCTAGGAAGCCTTTGCTCTCTTTCTTCTTGTACAACCAACCCTGGTGGTCTGGCTGACCCAGCTCTTTGACTGACACCCGCCGCCTGCTCATCGCACCATTGCCTGTGCACAAACACGCACGCATGCAGAAGCCACAATGAGACGCAAGCACACTTTGAGAAGTCCTACCTTGTGTGAAAGCTCAAATGTTTCCAGTGACCTAAAAATAGCTTGCAAAATGACGCCTACAGATATTTGTTTAAAACCTGGTAACATCAGCCTACCTTTTTCAGATATGAATCTACTGTAGATACAGTATAATAATGAGCTAAAAATTAATGTTGTACTCAAAATTAAAGTAAGCCTTGTCAAGAGGCTGTGAATTAACAGTTGAGGGGCCCGGTAAGACAAACCCATCTCAACTACAAGGTGACGAATTACCTCCTCGGCTCTTCTTCTTGGACTTGTGCCGCAGGGAGACCTTTTGGAGCGAAAAACAGAAGGGACACAAGGTGATATGACGGTCAGTGAATTTAAGAGCATGCTAACCAAGAGCCAGCAGCTCAAAAGAAGACGCTGTCTGGAACATCCTCTTTCACACTGCAATTGTCACATGCACACTCTCTCCCCCTCTACTTTTCTCTGTCAGACACGCACGCGCACACGCACGTAAAATGAGGATCCTCTACTGTGCTTCGGCTCTACTTACAAATAAAGCATTCACTACCAAATAGGACATTTTAGAGGACGTAGAGCATTAGCTAAACAATTTTTGTAAAGTTAAATGAACTAATTCTCAACCGGAGCTGAAGATATGTCATGTTGGCTTCATCAAAAAATATTCAGAAACTAACACACAGCAAAATGAAAGAAAAGAAAAAAAATTGTGACGAAAAAAATATTTTTAAATTACTTTTTTCCTAACCCAGAATTGCATGTGATTAATTGTAGACAGAAAGTTACACCCCAAAAATCCCTAGAACCTTTTGGACATAATATTAAGTTTCTCTTCAGGTCGAAAACTTACTAAAATTTCGAATATTCTCTCATAATTTCAACAAATACATATAAATAACTGTTACGTTGTCAGGCTGTCAGCATGTGTCAAATTAATCCTTTGCCTCAAAACTGTGGGCCTGCTTGGTGATCAATAAAATAGCTTAAGCCATCCGGGTCCAGATAAATTTGCCAATTAAGACAACACTTACACTCACAGAAATGCAAATACCCAACAAATAAATAAATTTGACTTACAGGGTTGTAATCATCAGCAGCCATTGAGGGTGACACAGATATGGGGAAGGCCGCCTGGTCAACAAGACAAAAAGTACACAATATATCACCAACTTTCTGATTAATAGGCAGTTATAGTTATCTAATAGCTATAGCACTAAATGAAAATATAGTTGAAAGTACTGTAATAAAAACGAGCATTCACAAAACATAGACGTCCTCCAAAGCATACAAAAATGTCAGACGACTCCATAAACAAACAGCACAGCATACAGAAAGAGAATGTTGCCATGTGGATTACAACATTAAATCATTTACAATAACAAGCGGATGAAAATGTGAGCTTTTGTATCTGTTTATGCATACAGACAAAAACAAATATATACAACAGAGTGATAAATGTCTTTACTATCACTGATTATAATTAGTGAATTTCATAAAAAAAGACACATAAACCAACAGTCATGTTACCAACCATTACCGACTAAACAAACAAAGACATTTGAGGAAAAACAAAAAGGCTCAGAAGTAGCACTCGACTCAACTCACAGCTTTCAAGTTGCACTGTCAGCAGTTTGTGACGCACAAGGCACCTCAACGCTCCTCAGTATCCTCACACCTTGTTTCAATACTACACTGCCAACTGCTAGTGATCACTGCATTAGATAACGTCAGATGCAAAGCATTTAGTATTCCTCAATCGATCCACGTCAGTGACCGATGACATATTGAGAAATCAAAGCACCCATTTGACTCACTTCCTCAGCAAACTTGAGTTCCTTATTTTAAAGCTGCCAAGGGAATACAACATAGATCACAAGATCCTCTAAGAAA
This sequence comes from Vanacampus margaritifer, assembly GCF_051991255.1. NCBI lineage: Eukaryota > Metazoa > Chordata > Actinopteri > Syngnathiformes > Syngnathidae > Vanacampus > Vanacampus margaritifer. The sequence goes on along the minus strand of NC_135432.1, from coordinate 53,874,515 downwards.
AAGGAAAAAAAGAAAGCCCGACGTTCTTCCGTCAACACATTAAGCCTAAAAAAAGAAAACAAAAAAAAACTATCAACACCCCTGATATAGATTGACAACATCCCATAGTATTATTATCATTACACGTTACATGTTTGTTTTGTTTTTTTAAATAAAATATCAAAAATACACTTACAATGATGGCAAAAAAGTCACAACAACACGACTCATACCTGTTAAAAATGCTTCATAATTCAAGTATCAGTATCCTCTGTAGTCTTACTGCTTTAAAGCACAGTGACTAAAGCGAACTTGAGTGGATGTTGCACAAGAGCAGCAGCAGTTGCTGCATCCTTTCCGGATGTCATGAGCTAGTTGAGCCGCCAGTGGGCGATCACTACAACATCAAAAACTCACTCAACTCTACAGAAACAAAACACAAGTATGTTTGTTTGTTCACTCATTATATTTTTTCCCCCACAGACTAGTAAAGCCAGCTGTCACTGAGCTCAGCTCATCGGCAAACACTGCTGATTTTACGGCAAATATGGAAACTAATTTACTGTACTCGTGGATTTTGAAATAAAGTTTTAACAAACACAATTTCCCTCTGCAGGAGTAGATATTTCAATTATCGAAAGTAAACAACGTTCTTCGTTTTCATGCTAACTGGCTACTAAGACCAAAACAAAACAAATGGGTTTTGGGAGGATACAAAATCATTACTAGCTCAAAAGGTACAAAATTTACGTCTTTTAGAGGTTGTAAAAAAAATACCATCACAATAATTAGCCGTTAGTATAGGTTTCTGATGAGTTTATCGAAACAATAATTGACGTAATTTCACACGTTGCCCTTGTAATCCCACTTGTCAAAAGCAGTGGGCAATTGTTAATAAACTACTAAACATACCATACCTGCCACCACATTGTCAACGAATGCATCGCAGCCCGAAAACTGTGCTCAAAGTTCGACCAAACTTTGGCGAGCATGTCGAACAACTGAAAGCTAAAAAAAAAAAAAGGCCTTGTCAGGTCAGGCGACTGAATAAAATCCTCGTCAATTCTACTGGTTTGCCGGGCCTTGGTTAACTTGGAGTAGAATTAGGTGAATCAGAGAGAGTTCGTACAATACAATGAAATACAATGAAATACAATGAAATACAATGAAATACAATGAAATACAAATAAACGTGTACTCCAGTTTTGGACAACACTGCATTTCTCAAAGAAGGCCCCGATAGTTTGCCACTGGTTGTCGCTGCAGGGTAAAAAGCTTTACACATAAAGAGGAAGTCATACGAAACGTGGCGGAAATGTCAAAATAATGAAAGAAATTTCAAAGTAAAACTTGTATTTAGGTTTAGCAAATCGCCTCACATCTATGTTAAACATACATTATCTGCAGTTTAAATTTATTTGACTGCATTTGTATTGCTGTACTTTAAAAATAAAAATGCACATGAAACTCCAAAAAGAACACACAGGAAGTTATGTACTGTAAAACCATATTTAATTTTTTGTCTTTATGAGTTCATAAAGCTAATAACGTGTTTTAGTATCCACTCATTGGCTAACTTCACCAAACAGTTGTTGCTTTGTAGGCACCCATGATCCAAGTTATGTCTTTGATGGGGTGAAAGTAAACAAAACAGTAACAGTATTAGACTTCATTTTAACTTCAATAGGCCTCTTGTGAAATGGAGCTTGATTCAAATTGACTCAGGAAAAAAAACATGCTTTTGCTTCCTCTCAGTCCCTCTGCCTGTTAATAATGCCAGTGTTTCTCACCCTTACTATCTATTTAATTGTGTGTCCTAATCGAGCGTTCCATTTCAATATAATTCACATTCCGGTCCATTTTTTTTTAAAATGTCACCACACAACCTAATCGTGATTTATAAGCAGCTTTTGTGTGCAGCTGAGTTTTGTCAGGCTTTCGGGATTCCCGAGAATTCTGATTGGTCACACCATTGTAGCGCTTAATCTTCCATCCCGATTCATGCTGGGAAGTGTTACGGCACTTATCTAATGTACCCCACGCCCCCAACACCACTCCACACCCTTCCTGACCCGAAACCGAGTGTGTGAGAGAGAGGGCTAACAGAGAGGCTATTCTTCTTGAGCAAGAGGTTGTGTAAATGGGGGAGGGGTGCAAGCTTGGTCATGATATCACAATCTAGTCTGCTCGCTTTGGCCGCCACGAGGGGTCTTGTGCCACAAATACTGCATCTGCATGCGCTCAAGTGGACTACACACAAGTAAGCACGCATGCATACTTTACATTTTTGGAGTGCTGGAAGCAAATTTAGAGGTAAATTGACTTTGCTGGCGTTGGGCCGAAACCATAATGTTTTTGAAAAGTACTGATTGAAGTGCTGAAAATGACATCACGGTGCCTAAGGTCACATAACCAAACCCAGAAAAGAGAGAGCCGTGATCGGTCACTTTTCTGCCGAACCACAATTCCAAAATAAAATCTGATTTTTTCATAAGTTCATCAATTTTCATTTCAATAACACAAACAATTTTGCCCACGTGTGTGCTACTACACATCATCAGGCCCATCAGGGGTCTTCCTTGAAACCCATTATTTTCACAGATGACCCACAATTACTGCACAAGCAAATGCACTACTTTGTGTTCATTTAACAGAGGCAGTGTACTTACAGCTTGAGAGAAAGACCAGGATCGTATATTTGGTTGATTATACCTGCAAGAGCAAGGAGAAGAATTTAAAGTTAACAGGACATCGGAGAAAATGTCATACTTTAGTACGATAATGTATATACATCTCACGCAAACAGATTGTGATTTTCTCTTAACCACTTGATCTGTTTCAAACTGTTATGGACCGATTCAGATGACAGATTCCATGGAAAACATTTAATGTGCTAGGTTGGTGCCAGTGGTTTTGATAATGCATTTGGCAAAACTGCCCCAGCAACATGGCTTCCCAAAGCTGAAAATACTCAGTGCACCCCAGACGGGCCTCACCCTGCAATTTAAGGCAACAAAAAAATGTCATCTTATTTCGCTGCGTTCAGTTCCTTTACCCCTGTTCCCTCTTTCCATCAAGGTTACTATAGTTAACGAAAACTAACGAGAAAAAAAAGTGAAACTAAAATTGAATATTATAAAAAATACAATACAATAAAAAAAAAATATTTTTGTTACCAAAATAAAATAAAAATGAGTGCTTATTAAAACAAGGGGAAGTCAACCCCCCCAAGAAAATATTTACAATAATCTGCTCTATGTGCTCTATGTCTAAACATGGAATTCTGTTTATGTTTGTGGAATATGAATTAAGCAGCACAATCCACCTATTTTTATCCATCTCAGGGAGCGGCCATTTTGCCACTTGCTGTCGAGTGAAAGTAACATCACAGTTGCTCAGGGCTCAGGTAACGACCAATCACGGCTCACCTCATCTGAAGCTGAGCTGTGATTAGTTGTTACCTGAGCACTTACAAACTGTGATGTCATCTTATAGTCGACAGTAAGTGTAAGAATGGGCTTATTTTTCTGTTTATGGTCATCCATACTCCACAAATGCAATATTGTGCAATAGAGTGCCGTGTTTAGACTAGTGAACGCGCAAAGAACATTAGTAAAGACTATTTTTGTGTTGACTTTCCATTTTTTTTTAAAAGTGATAACTAACTGAAATTTCCATCCATTAACTGAATAGTAGCAAAAATGTCATTTGTCATTCATATCATTTTCATACATGAGATTTTGGGGTTCATGTTAAATGTTTTTTATTTTGATATTACCGTTTGGCCGTACAGAATTAATCTCTGAAGATTTGTTTGTCTGCTTTTTGCCCTTTATAGAGCCAAACCCATTCGATGCTTTTAACAGGTGACATCAGAATGAAACCAGTGCAGCGTGGCATTAAACGTGCTGTCATGTGGAAAATGCATTTGTTTTTTTCCATTTCCATACTAAAATGATGGTGACAGCTGATTAATTTCTGCGTCAATCATATCCTCTGGCATTAACCAATACCTTGTAGTGTATTCCTAAACGCCACCCCACTCCCACATTAATGAGTCCACCGATTAGCATCACATCCGTCTATTTATTGTAAATATGAGTCATGTGATGTGATTGAGCGGGCGACAAATTGGCTGTGATGTTTTTGCAACCTAGAATAGAAGCATGTAGGTGGGGTGGGTGCCTTGAACCATCGATCATGGCGTTAATGTGGGGAGTCGCGCTTCATCGGGCTCTGTAACCGAGAGCAGACGAGACACGGGTGTCACGGATGACGAAATGTAGAGGAAAGAGCGAGCCTCAGATGTCGTCATCTGAGGCAGAAGGATGCTTTTTAACCTTTGTTCATATCACTGTGCCCCAGTGCACAAAGCAAGGCCCCATAAAGGGATGTTGAGTTTGGTGGGGAAAACTCAGGTTTATTACATTAGTGACTTTGGACAAACATTCATATACGCATGCAAAAATATATAGTAGGGTCCGGGTCCAGGTTCGGATTGGCTAATCTGGAGCACCGAGAGAATTCTCGACGGGCCATGCTGCTTTATGGCTGACTATTCCAGCCCGTGAAGCAAATTCCTAAGCATTGTTGGTCAGTTTTGAAATCAGCAAACAAAGTGCCTATGGTTGCCCTAGCTCTGTTATCACCGCAAAATTACACCTAAATTTCCACTTTGTACAGTGTGTCAAGGGAAGGCCATTATAATATGCATAGCACTGACTGCACTACCTTCCTTCGCAAGGGTGTCACAAGAATTTAATACCAAAAGTAGCAAAAATTTAATACACAACTAGAAACAACATTACTGTAACCATATAGACCCTGCCTGTACAAAATAACACATTAAAGTCAGTCCCAAGTGCAAAGCATGGTGGGAATAGCCATTCTCTAATGGGGCGTTGTAAAGCGCAAAAACTACAAATGCTGTACAAAAAAGCCACAATGTGATGTATTCTTTAAAATAAATATGTGAATCTCTATTATTTAAGGGCAATGGCATGTGTGTGACGCAGTCAGACGTGTGACGGTGAGTAATTGGCGGTGTTCATTATTAGCCAGTAAGTTGTGTCAAGCTAATTCAGATGCGCGCAAACACATTGCTAGGATTAGCCATAGTCTGTTTTCACCACAATATTTTGTTACGACTATTTTATCTGAACTTTCAGCGTCTTTGTTGCTGTGTAGAATCATAAAGTCAACGTCAGTCTGCTAAATTGTGCACCGGAAGTGGTTTCAAGGGCGCTAACAGGAAGTGCTATGTTAGCTGCCTAAATGTTGCTAATTTAACAGCAGTTGATAAATTTGATCCCATTGTACGTACACTTGCCTAATAATCCTTTTTTTTTTTGTCCTTTTCTCTATTATATAATCATTTATGTTCACATACTTGTTCAAATAAACACTGATCATTATTATTCAGCCGTAATTTAGATTTTTGATTAAATACATGACGGAATAGTAAGCTATTGTTTAGAAACTTTGTTAAAATGTGAAGTAAAATGGACTGGTCTGAGACGTAAATCTACAAATCCGGAAACAAGTCTCTCCGGCTCTATATGAGCTTGAGGACCAAATTCTATAATATTACTTTCTTTGATATTTCACTTTTAAGAGCCAGCCGTTGATGCACAACGCTTAATTGTTCATTAAACAACTTTTAGCTTTTAATCCCCTTACTTTATGTGCTATAATTTAAACACCTCAAATGATTCCACCCCTGATCTGCCACCCTACAGTTCTCGCCATATGCCCGTTTGAAAAACCCACGTGGTAAAAGCAGCCCACCCACTGATCATCCGGTTTCATTTTGAAACAATTCCACAGGCTACCGCCCAGTCTAATGTAGGAAAATTAGGCTTGCCCGCCTCCCCCCATTATGATTTACGAGCTGAACATTGCATTAATTAAAAAAAATGAAATAAAAAAAAAGGGGGCACAGTGACACTCACCGATTCAGGAAGTCCCTGCTAGAGTGCCAGTCGGGTCCCTGCGATACATAAAAAAAAAAGTTCATGCTTTATGTTCCATTTGAAATGAATTAATCTGCAACACTACTTTCACTTTAATTGTAGAAACTAGACTGAATATTTTGGACATTGACAATACTTTTTATACAAATAAAACTTTTTATCTACATCTGATTGAGATTCACACTTCCAGTAGTTGTAAATCAGCATACCATTCACTTGCAGATGTTTGTGATGTGAGCAGTCATAACGAGTTAGTGGTTAGCAAACGATGGATTAAAAGGAGTGCGGGTGGTATTGAGGCAAACCTCAGGCCTTCAGAGGGTGCGCATTATTGAAGATTGCAGGAAACTAGCTCTGCAAGCATGGGCAAGGGCCAGAGAGATGGAAGGAGAAACAGAAGATTAGAAAACACATGCAGCAGAAACCCAAGCTCAGGATGATCAGTGAATAAGGGCGGTGTAATCCTACCCTCACCTTTAAATGTTTAAAAGACAACATACGATGTGTAGAAATAAGAGCTCCTCGTGGTAAACCTGCTTCTGGCATATGGGCCACCAGCTGGAGTTTAAAGGTTTATCAAAGAGGAAGATGCATTCATAATCATCAACATCTGTCACACACTCATTCAAACACCTTGACATTAGCTATCCTGTTACATCACATGCTCCAAAAACAGCAGCGGGGTTCATAGAAGGTTAGAAAGGCAGAAGGCTCTATAATTTGGTGCTGCTTTCACGTGCAGTGAGAAAGTCAATAATGTCCGCAGAGACCCTTAACAGATTCTCAGAAAAATATTGAAGTCGAAGCATAGAACACACACAGTAACAGTTCAACTTGAAGCAGTAACTCCACACTCAATGGTAAAAATAAAGACAATACGAAAGATGACTGAAACAAACGGCACTTTTTAATAAAATGCTATGCAAAACGTACAAAAAGGCATATCAAGCAATAACGGAACCTCCCTGTCAGTACATTACTTTGAAACAATACTGTCTGATGTGATCTGTAGTCTTTCCATAGCATGAGCTAGCACAAGGTCATTTGACGTGCGTAGACAAAAAGATTGGTTCAACACCATCACCCTGGTTTAAGAAGGCCGGTTATTACGGTTATCCAGCTGCGAGTATGAGTTGCGTAATTGCAGAGTAAACTTAAACAGGATAGAAAAGACTGCACTCAGTAGTGTGCGTACGTAGCTTTCAAACCCAACACAAATATTTGTTAGTGACAGCGGTGAAAATATCCTTTCACCAACCGATGCAGCGATGTCGATTTAAGTGACAATCAAAACGATTATTTGAAGGATATGCAATTATGCATAGCTTACAAGAGGCAACCATCGGCAGAGAAATAATAGACAGTAGCTAATCTATCACAAAAGCAATCAAAAAACAAACATACATGCACTGATGCATTAACAAAAATGGATGTTTGAGTTCCTTACTTTATTTTATAACTTATTTACTGGACGTAAATAGAACAAAAATGAGAACATGACCAAAGTAATACCAAGCAGAAACATAACTTAATATGTACATTGTGGTTCACAGACAGCAAAGTATCCTAACTTGATGCTCTTGAGGCCAAGATGAGACGTAGTTGTAGTCAGGGTTAAAGTGGTGAGGATGTAATGTAGTAAGTACAGTACTCAGGGTTCGTCATTAATGGTGGCCCAATGGCCCGGGGACACTGCCTACCTTCAGTGCTAATTTCCAAGTGAAATTTGAGCCCAGAAGTGCATTGTTGGTTTCTGTCCGACAGACTTATCACAGACTGAGGCAAGGGGCTTGAATTGAGGTTAGCCTCATGTTGATAACATCGTTTAGTCCACTTGTTGCTAATAGATTTATTCCAGTGGCAGCAGGCCCACAAAATAGCGGCGAAGAAGTCTATGTCCAACAATGTGTGGACAAAAACTTTGTGCCAACATGAGTTTTATTCATCATAGAGTTGTAGTACAAAGTGCAACAACAACAAGACACTTTATGATACTGTGTCATTATTACGTTAATACTTGTCGGAACACGGCATACAACTGGGCTCGTTGAATCGTAGGTAATGATTACTGACACTTTCATCAATTTTTTTCATTTATTTCTATGCTGGTTATGGATTGGGTCTGTTCACATTTGAACTGGTTTGGTTTTGATTGGGAATGATACTTTTACACAACGGTACCAATCTTCGGTACTTTTATGTGTGCGTTTATGGTAATAAATAATTATTATAATAATTTAATTATGCCAAATTATGAGTTCAAACCCATCTCAGTCCTGCTACTTGCGTCTCCTCTAACCTCATGATCCACAAGTGAGTGACGGCAAACTAATGTTATATGCGGTATATCTGCTAGCGACACTTTTTTATATATTTTTTTTAATTACATTTTCTTGAAATCTACTTAGGGTGGTGGCCAATTTACTTGGGAGGACCGCCCAAGTATTAACAGGGTGTGGGAAACACTGATAGCTCTTACAAGATATGACTATTTATGACTGAAACATCTTCTAATTAGTAGATTAACACCTTAAGTGTTCATAATGGGAAGTCCTGCAAGTTTCCGGCCAATAGTTTTCAGACTGGATTCGGGTTCGAATTTCCCGCCCTCTGTCTGCGGATGTGACGGCATGTGCGCATTGTGTACGTGAAGAAGGGCGTGTGCAGTTTCATTTTTCGACCACAGGTGGCAGTAGCGATTGAAAACAGATTTAGTTAGTTGAAGTTCTAAAAGACAATATACGGTGTATATAATATTGTATCGACGGTAAAGCATGATTAAATTCAGCGGGGGAAGATACAAGACCACCACAAATGGACTCATCAGGCCACCATTCAAAAAGGCTTAATGACGGATCCCGGTACTACAAAAGCAGGGTTGGTGGATGAGTAGTAGTTGGTAGTAGTAGGCAACACCAGGGAAACAGTTGGCAAGAGAGTGCAAGAGAGCCACAAGCTGTCGCCAAAAAACAGCCGGACTTTAAAAATCTAAGGCACCAAGTAAGGAAACAGGAACAGGAAGCCCCAAACAGGAAGCGGATCATCAATGAGTCAACAGTTTAAGTCTGGTGATCCAACTGACCAGTAGCGAACGTTCGGCCGGTGCGCGCTTGGAGACGGCAGCCGCGGGAGCTTTCTTGACATCCTCCTGGTAGGGGATGGTGGCGCTGTTGTGCAAGTCGGAGTTCGAGTAGTAGCGGCTGCCTCGGATGTGGTCCACTCTGACAAGTCGACGCTCCCCGCTAGATAAGTACGTGGGCTGAGACGCTGACGCCACTTCCTCGGCTATGGTGGGGATCCTCTCGTTGCTCAGGTATCGGTACAGCAGATCCTCACCTTCACAGAATGACACGGCACTTAACATGTGTTGTGCATTTCTGCTAAATATCTAGAGCATATATAAAAGCTATGTTTCCATTTAGTGGTACAGTTCATTGCATCAAACTAAAATGAACTGACATCTTAATACACGAGCAGAACAAAGCAGCTGTGAGCCCGTCAGAGTAAAACCTTCATAATAAGTTAGAATGATGAAATAAGAATGTTGTTAATACCTTTCCTGTTCTGTGTCCATGGCTTAGCAAAGGGATCGACGATTGCAACACAGGTATCCACAGGCATGGAGAGTGGCCGGGGCTTACCTAGAAAAAAAAGTGAGAACATGTTTATCAACCACTGTTCATTTTGACAAGAATTTTTTATTTAGTTTTAGTTATAGTCTTTTGGCTAAAATTTATTGTTTTAGTCATAATTTAGGCTTCTGATTGTATTTTTGTTTTAATACAATTTTAGTCAATTTTATAAAGATTTTGTAGCTGTAGTTTAACACAACTGTGTCTTTATTAAACTTTTTGTTTCAATGAAACATGTTAAACTGACAATAATATGCCGTCTTAAAACTTAGTTTTCACCTACATAAAAGCGCATAATTGCCTGAAATAATTTTTACAGCTGCACAATGAATGGAAACATGTTTGAACATTAAATAAAGTGCAGTGATTTTGATTGGATTTTGTGAATTTTCGTCATTGTGTTTTTGTTTTAGTCATTGATGAAATTGTCAGTCAGTTTAGTTACCGTCATAGTCTCAATGAATGGCTTCTATTTTAGTTTCCGTTTCATTTTCGTCTAAAAAAATATTTTTTGTTGACGAAATTAGCACTACTGTATTATCTGTTAATTTGCAGTGTGTTCTAACCTTTCTTAAGACAAGACACATATTTTACATTAGAAATCATGGCACACCACCAAACAAAAATGTCAGAAAAAGTGAGAATACTGAAATAATGATGCTTAACTCATTTGCTCCCAAAAACGTATAAATATGTTCTATTTTAAATGTTTTAAGTGTCCCAAAGATATATTTATATGTTTTTAATGTTTGTTTGTTTTTATGCTAGAGTATACAGAAGGCTTTGATACAGCCTCTGAACTGCAGAGAACGGGTGAAGCACTGGAAGTAACTACAAACACGTCCAGCAGAGTATAAGAGATCAACCAGGGCCATGTTACAAACAAACTCATTTACCCACAGTTCAAAACTGATTTTTGAATAATGATTCATTATATATATATATATATACATATATATATATATATATATATATATATATATATATATATATATATATATATATATATATATATATATATATTCCTGATGAAAGACGAAACTCTAACCTTTCTTTTGGTAGGTTCCATGTTTTTATAGAAATAGAACACAATATTCTGTGGGCCTTGCCGAATCTATCAAAATCCAGTAAAACAGACAAGAGCGGAGGGGGTTGCTTCAGTGGAAATGGCTGGGAGTGAATGAGTTAATAATAATGATCACTTCACTGAAAAATTTACTTAGTGTGAAATCTGGGCATGTTTAATTGAACACAAAGTATAAAGTATATACTGTACACTTGTAGAAAACTACGACATTTTCTGTTGTATAAATGGCTACAGGTTTATTGTACCTTCTGCCATCTAATGTAATTGGCTTGCCATGTTACCGGTATAGATTGCTTAACATTAATTTGTAATCAATAAATAATGGTTTGCAGACCAACTTTGTGGAATTGTCTAATTTCCGGCGTCCTGGCTGGGAATCACTTTATTAATGGGATGTATAGGAAATGCATATACAGTAAGATGAAAATGTACAAACCCCGAGAAGACTTGTGCTCCCTCATTCTGGGCAGTATCACATTGGCGTCGATTGGACAGCCCACACTTAGTTTGTCATAATCTGCGATGGTGCTACGTTTCCTACTCTGCTGGTCCAGGAAGGAGTTGGGCGACTCGGAGCCTTTTGGCCTTTTACTAAAGCTCGAGAAAGCGTCTGTTCTTCCCTCTCTACAAACACAAGTACAAACAGTGCAGAACTATTTTTAACAGCACAAAACAAAGTATATGGAAAAGACGTGATGCAAAATATCGGTCTCTCTATCATTTAAATGAATGTGGAACATGTTGTCATCTCCCTGGAGGAGGAAGATAAGAGTCATTGCATCAGGATGGTGGTAGGATTTGTGGGCGCAGAGTGGGTTGGGAAAAAGCAGAACCGAGTAATCTGTAGGAGGTGAATGTCAGGCCGCAGCAAGGAGGCTAGTAATAAAAAAGCCCTTAACCGAGATTCGAAGTAGCTTCCACCTTCTTGGTGTGAGGCAGCAGTGAGCTACTGTTATGCACTGCGTCAAACTACTCTAATGCGCAAATGAGAAGTTTCACCTTGGCGTGTACGGCATTTGAGGGGGAGGCGGGATGTAAAAATCGAGGGCTGCTGGTTTCTCCTTTTTGGTTGATCCATTGGCAGTGTTGCAGGGGGACTGGGTTCGGATCAAACAGGAATTGTTCTGGAGAAAAAGAAAGCAAAATGAGTTAAACGATACACACCATGCACATTTTACACTTACAAATGATCAATTGTTGTTTTAACATTATGTTGATAAGCCATTCAATAAACAAAAGCTTATAAATTCTAAATAGAACAAAGACCATGTTTTGATTAATAAAAGAGTTTTTACTTTTGCTCTTTCAAGCGAAACTGAACCCAAGTTATACAGTGCGTATATCCATCCAACTCTACAAAGCATTCATTCAAGTCCAACACAGGACGCAAGTCTCTGTTTTTCTCATCGGAGTCAAAGATAAACTGAGATTGTCAACACCGATATCCCTAAAACAAGATGCTGTGGGCATGTTGACAGTGGTCACCTTTGTGATGAAAGCCTTTTTGCAAAACACGCTTATCTCATTGTCTGACTAAAACTGAGGCTGTGCAATCTGACAAAGCCGCAGCTCGAGTTTCGGTCGCCCACTTTCACAGCAGCTTTGTTGTCTTGTTATCTGCATAAGGAGAGTCAAGAGCAGAAATGCCTGTAATGCATCTATTCGTAAAAAAAAACAAAAAACAAATACACTTGTCACTTAACATTTGTGAGCGTATGATTGCCAGGGATCATTGCTTGTTGTGTTTTATTTTGATGGCAACATCCCGGACATTTGTTTCCAATTAACCAGATAAAATCTGAGCAGACTCCTACACGACAGCATGGCTGCTTTATCTCCCACACTGAATTACATGACTGTGCCATTTATGATGGAAAACTAGAGCATTGAACTCTTTAGAAAGCCTCACTGAGACTTGTCTGGGCTTGTTGCTTTGGACTTCTGGCTGTAAAAAGCTGATAATTGAAAGATAATGACTAGACATGCGTAGGAGGAAGTGCTTATGTACCTGAGGTACAGGAGGCTTCCAGCGCATGTTCTTGAGCGGGGCGGGGGTAAAACCTGTTGTTCCTGTGGGTCGCTTCTTTAAAAGGAGGAACACACCTTTGGGATCCTCCCTCAATTTGATTACCAGGTTTTTCAGCTGCCAACCCACCTGGATTACAGGAATAGAACACACATGGTCTCATTAACATCATTAATAAATCCATACCGGCGGCTCTGGAGCCACATGTGGCACCCTGTAGTAGAAATTATTATATTCTTTAACATATTTACTTTCATTTTTAATGAAATAATGGTATTGATTAAAAAAAATAATTAAATATTTAAAAAATTTCAGCGCCCAGTGAGAGAAAATTGCCCAATTTTTTTTAGAAAATGTATTTAAAAAAAAAAAAAAGGCAGAAAAGAAATGGTTCAAAAAGCCATAAAATGTCCAAAAACAAAGGGGAAAAAGCAGAAAATTACAACAAATTGTCTTTGGAATTGCAAAAGGAAGTCAGAAAATTACATATACTTACAATAAAAGAATAAATTAAAAAAAGATTTTAAATAATTATATCATCCATCCATTTTCTTAACCGCTTGTCCTCACAAGGGTCACGAAGGGCGCTGGAGACTATCCCAGCTGGCTTCGGGTAGTAGGCGGGGCACACCCTGAACTGGTTTCCAGCCAATCGCAGGGCACAAAGAGAAGAACAACCATCCACACTCAAATAACACACATATGGACAATTTGGAGTGTTCAATTAACCTGCAATGCATGTCTTTGGAATGTGAGAGGAAACCGGAGTACCCGGAGAAAACCCACGCAAGCACGGGGAGAACATGCAAACTACACCCAGGAAGGTCGAAGCCCGGACTCGATCTCACATCCTCTGCACTGGGAGGCGGACGTGCTAACCAGTCAGCCACCGTGCCGCTGATAATCATATCATGTAAACAAAATTGTAAAAAAAATTAATTAAATAAAAAAAGTAAAAAAAAACTTCTTTTTTTTTAAATCAGAAAACAACCCATTTAAAATGTAACTATTAAATGTCCATAAACAAAAGAAGAAAACACCCCAAAAATACCATAAAAGGTCCGCAAAATTGTCAAAAATGTCAGAAAATTGATAGTGAGAAACGCAGAAAAAAACATCCATAAAAATGTCCAAAAAAGGAAGAATAGAGGCAGAAAATACCATAATAAGTCCATATTGTTTGTCCATATAATGTTCAAAGGTTTTGAGGCTCCAGACAGATTTTTTGTTGTCAATTTGGCCTAAAATGGCTCTTTTGACAGCTAAGCCTGCTTGACCCCTGCTCTATACCAACTACTGTAATACGAATACATAAAACTACACCAAGTAATATTCTCACCACTGTCTGTTGATTGACCTGAATCACTTCATCACCAGCATGGATCTTCCTGGTTAGGTCGGCAGGGGACTGAGGAACAAACACAACTGGTTAATTTGTGTCTCATTTGTTCGCTTGCTGCTCAGACGGCTCGTCCATTACGTTAGTTCAGACCATATAATGTTATTTGTACCTTTAAACAATCAAATTCAATTCAAACAAACAAATCATGTGAAAACACACAATAAACAAGACTGTTGATGATTCAGATAGTGAGTCACAATTAGGACTGGAGGCAAACTGATCCATACATAGCAGTGATACTGGTGCATGATGAGTCACTGCCTGAATGAGTCAGTCGGCAAAGGTGGAACTTTTGCAGAGGCTGTTTGTGGACGTGCAAAACATAAGAGTTTGCAAATTGTGTACTTTTTCTACTGGAGGAGGAGATGTGAAATGAAATGAGGAGAAGGGTGAGAGGGATGCATGGGTTGTTGTGTTAATACCTACATGTTCTGTGGTTCCAGTAATCACATGTAAGCCATCATATGTCGACTTAATATACATTCCCTAGAAGGAAACACACGCACACAACATTTTTTTTTGTAATTGTAATGTGATGACCACTTTTAAAAGGGGGGCATATACGAGGGTCAGATGAAACCTTCCTCACCAGTCCTTCACCCGGTTTGATATTGGTCAGCTGGACTTCCTCCAAACAGGCAGACTGGCTCAACAGGGGATCAGAGGTGGTTCTCACAGTCTGATCACAGATGTTGTTCAAAATCTTAGACTGGTAAAAGGAACAAACACACAAAAAAACATTAAATAATTCAAAAGATCAAATATATAATTATCTCAGTGCGCAGAGCTGTACTTCGGAGTCGGACACATTCAGTCAGTTCTGTCTTATTGGGACAGGTGAATAAATCCCCGCTCTGCTGTCATGCCTCTAATGCGCTGATTTACCAGCAAGCCACCATGAAAGCGGCTTTTGACTCAACGTTAAATCCATGTTTCATCTGAGGACTAAATAGATCATTTCAATGTATCGGTGTATCGTTGTTGAGTTTTTCCTGCTTCTTGAGGGACTGCATTGCTATAGCCAAGTATGAAGGACTGAATGAAGTATCAATTGTATGAATTGTCAAATTGTACAATTGTAGAAAGTTGTCATCGTATTCAATGATCAATTTTTAGTGTCTTCATTTTGTCCTATTAAACAATGTGTACAACTCGGCTGTATTTTGGACACTCTGCTTGAAATGGTGAAAGTGAGCTATAGAAAACCCCAAGAGCCCGTAGAGTGTCTGCAAAAGGAAGCATTGATTGATTGATGGCCTGGTTGCAAGAGGCGCCCGCAGCACTGGCAATGCATTAGACCCGTCACTATCCATGAAGAACAATGAACCGGCTGCTGAGACGCCATGCAACGACAGTGTGTATTCAAACAGACCCTTTAAAGAAAGCGTTGTCTCTTCTACAATTATAATTAGAAATTAAATCGGGAAAAAAAAACAAGATACATCCAGGATACTTACAACTTCAAGGATTTTTTCCTCCATCTCATACACACAGCAGTCCTGTTAGACATACGAAAAGCAATGCAGCAACAGATTAGGATCCTGAGCAGTAATCAACAAGCTAGCAGAAGATGCAGTCATAACCGGAGTTGGTGAAAAACAATCAGCTTTCCAAGTATAAAATGGAGAGAAATTGAGAACTGCCCAAAAAAATAAACAGCCTGTACATCAAAATTACACCCCTGCCTAAATTGACGGGAGCTGTAATTACACAAGTCCATGAGTGGTTCAGTTCGCAATTACAGGATCCTAAAGGCCACTCTGACGCATGTGGGAATAATGTGGCGTATTGAATAATGTCAAGAAAAACTTCACAACTGTGAACGATGACCCACTGGTCAGTTCTGCTAAGTCAGCTTGGAGTTAACGGTAGTCCAAGAGAGTGCTTTGACTGCAGCTGGAGTGCACACAGCTGAGGCAACAGCCTCCCCTGACAACTGTGTCAGTCAATGGTGGTGAAAAGGGACTGTGTTAAGGATAGGGGTTCACCGTGCCTGTGGGGGGAGGTATGCTTGTTTTCAAAACTGCCTCTCGCAGGAAAGTGCTACCGCAAAGGAGGCCATCCATCAAAACGCAGGTGAAATGCTTCAGTCAAAGCTTGACAACAAAAGCATCCATGTTATCAAGCCTGAATCTATGCAAAATCAAATGTAGAAAACGTTTGAAGACTGAATGAGTTTGTCTTACTTTGCACACTCTATTGTGTTTGGTTTGGTGGACTGCTTCTACTACAGGTACTCCAAGAATACATTTCATGGTTTTTCTATATGACAAAATGTAGTGTGGAAAATCCATGTTTTGATGCATGTTGAAATTATTTAGTTCCACAGTGCATATGACTTTGCCACATTTTCCATCACTAGATGAAAAGCTAGTGTGAACACAAAACGAATAAAAACATTGATGAGGTTGCATCTGATATACAGTACATTGGTTAAAAAATTATTATTATTATTATTTTTAATGTATCGGTACTAAAAATCTAATAGGGTTTCAGAAAGAGCTCAATCCAAAAGAGAAGTTGTTGTGTTTAAAGGTCATGAAACAAAACCGTATTGTCATGTTCTACAAGCACTGCTTGGCACAACTTCTATTAAGTTGTCACTTTAAAATTTTAGAACTCCATCAAATAATATGAAAATGATAGAGCAAAATTCTTCAAAAATTACTTCATGCACCCCAGATTTGTCCTGTGTGCCTCTACTCAAATCTCCCCTGTAGACAAGCTGGATCATAACTAATAGCCAATAAATGCAAAATGACAATTCCATGAGTGTAGTGATCCCTTGCGGTTCTGCACTCGACCCCCACAGTCAGAGCGGATCAGATGACTGTCTCTACAGGCTTTTAGGCCTTTGATCTGCCACCAGAGCAGATTTGTATGGTTGAGGAACAATGTGATACGGAGTGGTGGGACGGTGTGGGAACATGTAGGGACTTAACACCACATCAAAATAAAAGCCATGACTGTAACACTAAAGTCATATTATGTGAATTTGATTTTCCAAAGAAAATTAATCGCTTCATACGATGGAAGCTTAGTCAAAAGCTCGATAAATAAGAATAACAATAAATAAGATTTTAATATATAGTATTGGAAAAGGTATGACCTAAATTAAAACGGCACAGCCAAGAGGCGACACTTTCACGGTTTTATGAGTCTATTGTGCGTGTAAACACAGGGTTCATTCAGGCAGAAGATGTAAATTGCAGCATCTGAAATTACTTAATTCTTGGATAAAGTTCATCAACAAGCTTCTACAAACCTAACACCACCCTTCTTCTTCATCAGGAAATGTGAATCACTCATGCTCTCCACATATAAACTCTTACTACAATAAATTTCTCATAAAATGTCAAAACAGGAGTAAAGAAGTTTTGGATTCAGACTTTCTGCAGTTAACATCCAGACAAACAGCCTCGGAACATGTGGCATTAAAATTAAACTGCTCCACGCTTTCAGCACCTATGAAGAGCTTATTCTGAAACAGTGGCCCTCACTAGCTGGCCACCAGGGACTCATAAGACCCAGTGCCCGCCAATGTGTGCCCCCTAAACTGTTACGGCCTTTTCACACTGCACTTAGTGCAACGCAGTGCACCATCAACAAACCCATTCATTGTGCCGTGGGGGCTGGAGGCGCACAAAGAATTGTGTGTGTTTGGGTTGGGTCAGCAAGCATTTCCCCGTACTTGTCTCCACTCTCAGACCGTCCGCTACTGGTTAACTCAGAGTTCACACTTTTAGTTTCCTTTTTGTGTTGACATTTGGAGGAGAGCTGCAGGAGTCATATTCTACAGAAATTGAGTATTCCGGGCGCTCAAGAAGCTATTCTCAGAAATAAAAGGATGCCTGGCTGCAGTGATGGTCAAAAGCAGGGGTGCTCAAGTTTGGTCCTCGAGAGACCCTATCCAGCCTGTTTTCCATGTTTCTCTCCACTAACACACCTGATTCATGATCAGGATCGTTAACAGGCTTCTGCAAAGCTTGCTGATTAGCTGATCATTAGATTCAGCTGTGCTGCAGGAGGAAAACATTGAAAACAGGCTGGATAGGGGCTCTCGAGGACCGAATTTGAGCACCCTTGGTCAAAAGGATTAAAGGGGAAGTCAACGTTAAACATTTCTTGACAATAATATGTTATATGTGACCTCACTAGTCTAAACATGACATTCTGATTAATATTACATTTGTGGAATATGAGTTATGCGGCAAAATCCAGCTGCTTTCATCCATCTCAGGGGGCGGCCATTTTGCCACTTGATGTCGATTGAAGATGACATCACAGTTGCTTAGTGCTCAGGCAACGACCAATCACAGCTCACCTGTTTTCTGAAGCTGAGCTGTGATTGGTTGTTACCTGATACCTGAGCAACTGTGATGTCATTTTCATTCGACAGCAAGTGGCAAAATGGCCGGCTTCTGATATTGATAAATACTGCTGGATTTTGCTGCTTAACTCATATTCCTCTAACGCAATATTAACCAAAATAACATATTTAGACTAGTAGGGCTGCATAGAACATTTTGTCAAGAAATTTTTGGGGAGACAAAAGGCAGAAATGACAGCCCAAATAAAGCATATCACCCTTTAATTTAATCCAACTATTTATCATAAATTATGTCCAAATGAAGATATTTTATTATTATGTACATTTTTGTTGTCTTATTTGAACATTACAGTACTATTTGATGTGGCCTGAACAACCTCAATAAAAAGTCAAGTCAAGTCAGGACCTGACCTGACACACTTAAAAAAAATGTGTGGCCCCTTAAGATTTGTTTTTGAGTATCCCTGTCTGCACCATAATCTCTCTGATTCCCAGGGCAGTGTGGGAATTTTACACCCCCACGTGCAGTACCATGACGAAGCAGCCACAGTAAATCAGGAGAAGTGCTGAAATCCCCAACACTAGCGAGGAAATGTGCACCCTGGGAAAGGAATTCATTTTCATGCAATAAGCTTCTAAAAAGGACATTGGCTACTTTAAACTGCACCTTGAAGTCAGCTAATGAAGACAAAATATTGTATTTGTATGATAAAAAAACAATTTAGTCCTTGAAAACTAAATATGGCCAACTGTTACAGATAACTGAATACAAAACACTGCTTTCAGACTTTCATACAGACAGATCCCTTACCTATACACAGCTAGGCTAGAAAGACAGCCTGGGCTCCTGTTGTGAAAATGTTGAAAAATCTAAGCAACTCTCAAACGACACATAGGGGGGACTTCCTTTTAGCTAGCAGGTGGAAAGCTCCCTAAAAAGAAAACATCCAT
This sequence comes from Vanacampus margaritifer, assembly GCF_051991255.1. Taxonomy (NCBI): domain Eukaryota; kingdom Metazoa; phylum Chordata; class Actinopteri; order Syngnathiformes; family Syngnathidae; genus Vanacampus; species Vanacampus margaritifer. The sequence goes on along the minus strand of NC_135432.1, from coordinate 53,855,136 downwards.
GTCTGCAATTATCTGTTCAGACTCAGGGCTGTGGGCTTTTGTCATGCCTGCCAGACCACATTTGCCATAACGCTCCTCTCCTTCGCTTGATCCTGCATGTCTGTGCCCCTGGGCTGGTATGTGCTCAGTGTTTTTCACTATTGTGCATATGTTGGTTTCTCAGTGGCTGGCTATATATGTGGTGTTGTGCTAACTAGTGTGCAAACCTGTTGAACTGTGGTGGTGAGCTCGAGGCAAAGCTGAATGATCTTGTTCTTGGTGGCTGTGAAGTCACTGATCCCTGTGAGAGGCGTCCTGTCCACAGACAAATAAGAAAGGGGAAAAAAACATTTTAAAAAGTGGCCATGGACTACTACTACTAATACTACTGCATTTCAACTGCAATTTGGTAAACAAACTTAAGCCTGTATCTGTTAAAAATTATAATGATAAAGGCTCCAGCGCCCCCGCGACCCTTGTGAGGACAAGCGATTAAGAAAATGGATGGATGGAAGTTTTAGTTATAATTATAGTTTTAGTTAATAAAACATGAAAAATAAGTTGCACAATATTTGGGTGAGTGGCCACAAACAAACATATAAAATTCTACTATGTTTTTGTTCTTTCCTTACAACATATGGACACAAGTGCTGGGACACAATTACACCCACGGGAAAGGAAAATGGAAAAAATACTATGGGGAATTGCCCCCACCCCCCACTGTTCTGGGAAAATAGTCTGTTACATTTGGGAGTCTGTGGGACTTTTTGTAAAGTCAGAGGTCACCATTGTTGGATGATGTTGATGGGGGGCAGTCATCATTCTATGAAACATATTTCCAGTGCTACTCACACTGGTGTATGGAAGGTGCGAATGTTTGGTGGTGGTCGGAGGGGCCGTAGGTGCACACTGGCAGCCTCGCTTCCGTCAGCCTCCCCCAGGGCAGCTGTGGCTGTGCATTATTATTATTTCAGAATCTGACTGTTTTTATGTGTATTGTATTAAAATGTATTCAGAGATGCACTGAATCTATCCCATACAAAAAAAAATGTAATGCTCCACTTGCTAATGCATTATCTACTCAACACACACAAGGCAAACAAGTCTGTGCAGGTCACCAAACGAATCAATACCCCCATTTTAGGTTTAATGGTATATTACGGATTTTGATGTTTTGATTGATTGTATTCAAAAAGTTGGACCTCTGGCAAGATTGTCTGCCATTAAGTGTGAAATTAAACAACAAAGTAAATCTTGTTATCTACCTTGTTACTGTGACATCACAAGGCTAAAAGGTAAACAGAGCTGCATTGAGATTTGTGGGATGAAGAGATTAGTATTAGCATTAGCTTCTGATAAGCGTCACATGCTTGAATGATCGGTTGACATGCTGGGCCCGGCCGGCCCGGGGGTATTAAAGTTGACGATGTGTGCACTACATGCATGGATCTGCACACTAATTTACAAGTGTCTCAAATGTAGTGCATAGAGTGCTGCCTCCTCGCTTTTAATGTCTTTGGAGGCACTCGCTTTCTTACAGACTCTGGGCTTCACTTCCGCAAGTAAAAGCAGCTTGCCTCATTGAATCTCCTGGCTGTGCCCCTTGTTGTCTTGGTAACGAAAGCCGTACTCTGCTTTGTCTTTGCTGTAGAACGAACCGGGTGAGCCTTTGTACATTTTCATGAGATGTTCTCTAGCTCAAAACGGTCTGAGTTTTAAAGGCTTGAATAATGTTGGTGTTAATTCTTGATCTTTGAGGTATTTTGAGGACACCTAGGAATGATTTTACATTTTGAAAAAAAAAAAACCTCATGTGTCCTTTAATATTATGTTACTACTACTTTTACTGTGCTGACCAGTGTGATCCGAGACATGGTGTGAAAATGCTTACCTGTCAAGCCAAGCCAGGAGGCTCTTTGCAGCACCAATAAGCTCTACCACACATGTGAGAAAGTCATTAGGTGGCTTGCGTGAGGCACTGCCATCATACACCGGGCTCTTCCTGCGATCGGATGTGGCCATGTGGAGACTGTTGGTGGCTGCTCTCATCCTCACCACCAGATTCTTCAAGTTGTCCGTCTCCACACCATAGTTCTAAAACAGTGAATGTATACACAATGATTTTTTTTTTTTTTTAAAGAAGGGAAAAAAATTAATAAATTGATAATGCAATTACCGTAATAGAAAGCTACTTGTTTGTTTAATCAAGTTAAACGGGCTAAGGCACTAGCTGGTGCTCGTTTGCTTGAGATTGTGTGTGGCCAGGGTGTTCACGTGTCATCAACTGATTCCGATCATGGAAAGTAAAGTTTGCATTTTTGTGCTGGGCTGGGGTTGTTTCCTGTCATTGAATTCTGTAATTTATCACCGCTTGACATGTGCAAAATAGCCACGCTCAGTCTCCACGGGTCATTAAACAGTAGCCTGGTTGGAAATAAACACACTTATATCTTGAGTTTGAAAATTCACAAATTCATTTTTACTGTATTTGTATTGAGAGAAACCGTTTGTAACACATATAGCTAGTTTGTTAAAGCTGAACAGCAGGAATATAGTCTCTGATGTCCTAGTAAATATCAGCTTGCAGGGTGTTGCAACTCTGCCAACAATTCTGCTGTTCAGACTGATGTGCCAGAAGCTAAACATGCTTGCAATGAGAAACGCGGCACGTGTCGAGCCAATAAAGGAGATATGCGAGTGGTTAGTGTTTGCTTTTATTACACTCCCTCCTGCTAAAAACACAAATCTTTTCACTAATGTCAGTGTTCAAAGAATTACTGGAATAGTTTTGTCTGACATACAGTCACTGTAGTGAACCTGACTCTGTGTGGGACACCGACTGGATTAGCAATGAAATAATTTAGCAAATGTTCGGTATTTAACTACTACAGTGTCAGATGTTTAAAAATATATAGAATAAATACAAATACAGACATGGGCAAAATTGTTGGTTCCCTTCTATTAATAACAAAAAAGGCTTGAATCTGAAATAAGTAATGATAAAAATAAATAAATAAAATGAAATAAATCTTCTTTTCCTTTCGGCTTTTCCCTTCATAAATAAATAAATATCAGAGATTGCTTTTGAATTGTGGTTCAGCAGATTTATTTTTGAAACAAACTTGTGAAACAAGCCTGGACATAAATGATGCTACCCCTAGAAAAGATATAATAATAAAAGATAGAAGAAATAATTTGACCATAGGAACATGTTCTACCAAGGTGTGTCCCCGAATTAGCATCACAAGGGGCTTTCAACCCAAAGCTGCCCTTTGCAACAATTTGCCCCGAAATAGCTTTACAACAGACTTTTTCTTTGACCATTTATGACTGAAACATTTTTAATTAGTAGATGAACACCTTAGCTGTTGATAATGGGAACTCCTGCAAGTCTCTGGCCAATAGTTTTCAGACCGGATTCGGGTTTGAATATCCCACCCTCTGTCAGCGGATGTTACGTCATCTGCGAGTTTTGTACGTGAAGAAAGGAAATTAATTTTAATTGTTAATTTTTTGGCCACTTTTCAGAAATTACATTTCCTGCGTTCAGTAGCTTTAAAAATCAGTCGGTCAGCCTATTTAGAGCGTGACAAGTAGTCACATGGTGTATACCACACGAAAAATAGACCAGAGGAAGAAAATTAGAGATTTTTAAAATGATAGAAAAGCATGTTAAAGGTTAAGGCTTTAAGAGCATCTCCAAGCAGCTTGATGTTGCTGTGATTATAGTTGAGCATATTCAGAAATCCACAGGGATTACTGGAGAATGTGGTATGGACAAACACGACAAAACTGGAACTTTGTGGAAAAACACATCAGCTTTATGTTCCGGCAATAAGAAAAGAACACTATCCCTACTGTGAAACGTGGGGGAGGTTCTGTTACGATCTGGGGCTACTTTGCTACATCCGGCGCAGGGTGTCTTGAATCTGTGCTGGGTACAATGAAATCTCAAGACTATCAAGGCATTCTAGAGGGAAATGTAATGCCTAGTGCCAGAAAGCTAGATCTCAGTAGCAGGTCACACACGGGGTCTTGCAACAGGATAATAATCTAAAACAACAGCTAAAAAAAATTTAAATTATCAAAATCATTTGATTGCGGTGATTTCAAATGTAATATTTTATTAACAGCAACTGTTGAAGTCAAATAAACATCCTTTCAGGGTCATTTACAAGCAAGGAATTCTTTTAGAATACAAATGTTTTCTTACGCATGGCCCACTTGACATCATTGTTGATATTCCATTCATAAATACACTGTATGTGGCGAGTGTGCAAGTAGCAGTCTGAACATTGCTGTTGACATTATGATGTGGGAGTATCTAAAAGGACCGAAATGAATGTTTCCTCCTAAGTGAAGGATAACTATCACAACACAGCACTTCCTGTCCCTTCCACAAGCTTTAGCCAGACAGCATTATAAACACACTGTGTTTTGCATAAATAAGCTATAATACGGCATTTAAAGATAAGTCGTATCCCACATTGGAACACATCTACTGGTAATAGCAAAATACATTATTAACAGGGCTTCAGCGGCTCATCACATGGTTTTATTTCTACTAACGTTCTAATGTGCCGGTAAGTCTAAAGGGGCACTTTTATGCATCACTGGGATGAGGGAACTTTTTACAGACACTGCAAAAGGCATCATGGGTCACAGAAGTCCAGTAAAATTAAACAAAATGTTATTTTGTTTGTCCTTGGACAGCAGTGACCGACTGATAGGATGGCGAAGAGCACCACTGTTTCCTGTGGGGCTTTGGGACAGCTGTGGGGCAGAATGTTGGCCCATCAGTCAATCTGATTAAAGTTGGCCCGTAGTCAATGTTCTTCTCTCCATAGGTAATGTGGAGCAGTTTGCAATGTGAAATTGAACATAAGTGAAATATGCTAGAACAGGAATGGGCAACGTGAATAATGGAGAGGGCCCCAATTTTACTTGAGTGCTACTGGGGGGCCCCAGCTGTGGTCTGAAAACGTACACCAGTTGCCCAATGTTGAGGTGATCATGAGACAGTCCAGTTACAGTACAGTACTTACTAAAATTGTCCGCCTGATTACTGTATTGGACCACAGCATGCATAGCAAACCAACACTGTTCCATGAAAGGGAACCTGTGTCAGCACATCTAACAGAAAACAACTGTAACATTCAAAGAAAGTCTTTCCATGTGTTACTATCCACTAGAAAACAAGGTAAAGATAATAAAAATGGCATCTCCTTACACACTTGTTGGATCAAACATGTAAATGTTTAATTGGAAACTACTCTTACAACTGTATTATTTGGGATGGCACTCTTTGGGGAAGCTAATGAGACAACACGGGTGTTACAGTATACAGTACAGTATAGTATGTAATGAAACATGCCTGGCCTGTTGTCCACAGGACCAAAAAGGTCGATCCATAGTGTGAGGCACCAGAACAGATTAGAATTTCCAATCAACCCAAGAACAAGCTGATCCCTTCAAGAAATGTTAAGCCATTAAGGCTATTTTCCCGGGAAAAAAATGTTTAAGATAACCAAACCTAACATTAAAATGTAAAGACCTTTTTAAATGAGCGTAAAGAGAGAAAATGCTGACACAGATCAAAACACGTGGCGCACAATCTGGACGACTTTTATAGGACAGGAAGTGATAAAATTCCAAATCAATTCCATATGCTGGAAAAGTTAGTTCCCTCTCAGCTGGATCGTTTGTAGTGCTGCTTTGATGATAACAAGCATAATTCCAAGTGCTTGCGCACGAAGACATACAGTATATTCAGTATATGAGGAGAAAGCAAACAATATGTGCTGCAAGACACAAGTATGTTGGACAACGGGTCCACTGGTGCTCAGGTAAACTGTAGTGAGCAGTCGACTATCATTTAAACTTTTTGTTCTTGTCTTGGATTATTTTATTTCACCTATAGTATGCCCCTTTTTTTGTTTTACTCAAAGAAATCATAGACTTATTGCTCGTCATTACTCATCGTCATTTAATCGATGAGGTGGCAGTGACTTCACTGATGTTTTTAATGTATTGCAGAATTGGTGAACTAATCAGGCCAAGCAGCGAACAAACAACAACTCTGATAACAATGTGTAAGTTACTGTCGGCCGTCTTCACACCAGAACACAGCTCCTAACGCATGTAGCTTACCAAAACAACATCTGTGTTGCCTTCACAGCCCGTCCAGACCATGGGAAACTACTCAACCAGCGACCCACCCACAAGGGTTGCTAAATTGTGCTAGTGTTTTTTGTTTTTTTTTATTAAACTGGACAATGTTACATCATATAAGCAGGTATAATTTTACTTTGACTACACGTTAGTATGTGTGATTTTACTGACTAGAGATTGCTAAGTTTTTGGGGGGTTTTAATACACTGCGGCTATATATATTGCATTTATCAATAAATTAAAAAAATACATTTCACTTGTTTGTATGTAATAAGAATAATAATAACAATAATAATAATAATAAATCAGATTGATATAGTGTTTTTCTAGACAGTCAAAGACACTTTACAATTGATGGATACATTATTCATGCCTTCAAACTAGGGGTGTTAGAAAAAATCAATTCGGCAATATTACAGCGTGCAATCCTCGAATCGATTCGATATGCGGCCGAATCGATTTTTAAACATACATTTTTTTATGGGAATATTCAACAAAATGTCTTACTTAGGGTTAGGATTCACACATTAAGCATGGAAGAATGTTATATTAATGGAACATTAAGCCTTAATATTTTATTTCAGTGCTGTTCAAACATGAAACAGACTGCAACCTGTTTGTTAAATGCAGTGGCTCAGTTATAAGCCTGAATTTTCAGATAAATAAATACATTTTCATACAAATCTAACAGTGCACATATAGATGTTTACTAATTAGTATTTTCTAAATTTGAGTTAAAAAAAAAAATTGCGCAATAGTCAATTTATAGATTCGTATCGGGATTAATCGGTATCGAATCGAATCATGACCTATGAATCGTGATACGAATGCAATTTGATTATTTTCCATAATCGTTTAATCCTACCCTCCGAAATCAAGAATGTTGTTATCAAATGAGGCATTACATTAACATTATTGAAAGAAATTGTAGATTATAACATGAAAATCAATCGTGTTCATCATTAGTGGCTCTTTATAACCATGCAATTTCAAAATCCCTAATAAACACTGTTCCCCAGTCCACACAAACAACTTCCTGTGTTTTAAACTTCCATAACCTGCTGAGCTGGATAATGATGCCTTGCTGCATCATTGCCTCCTTCCGTTGCCAGACTGCAAACGACAGCCCGAGTTTGTAGTCACAACAAGATAAGAGAAGCATGCAACCAAGATGACCAAGAGGCTCACCTTTGACTTCTTCCTAAAATTATCCATTGCAGGTTGAAACTCTATTTTTACTTTTTTTATAATACACTTACTGATGTCTTCTACTCACCAGAGCACATAGCAGATCAACAGCCTCCAGCACCAGCTCCTGGTGTCCAATTCTTGCTACACCAAGCTCTTCCAAGTCTTGATGCGTGATCTTCAGTAACTGTTCTCCGCTGATTTTCTCCCGCTCAAAGTTGCCCACGTACTGCTGTAAGCTTTCATCCAAACCTGGACGGACATGAAAAAGAGAGCCGCATACAGTATGTTTAATTTGCTCACATGGCAGAAAATATTAACAGAAACATTTGCCACTTTCATTTTCATGTGAAATATTATTTCTGCGCACATGTGCTTGGTTGTGAGCGAGTGCGAATGTAAAAACAATGCAGAGGAGTAACAGGTGGGACAGATAACTCTGCAAGATAACACACACTACAAACAGAGCAACAGTTGAAACCTCTAAGTCTGTTAGGCTGGTTAAACAATGGATGGTTATATTTGTACAAGTGTGTGTGCGTGCGTGCGTGCGTGCGTGCGTGCGTGTGTGAGTGCCAACCGCCTGTTGCCGAGTTTGAATAATGCATTGACTGGACAATAGAAAGCCATGCTGACAACCCTGGTATTTGAAAGTCAAACATCATTTAAACAAAATGTTTGCATCCGGTAGCCTAAAATGAGCTTATACAATATGACAAGAAATGAACACACACAGACACCACACGTGCAACTTTTCACTCGCTGATTTTTAGTGCATGTGTGTGTGCATGTTTGTAGAAAGCCATCTTTCTTCCAATGAAAGAGCATTCAGAGAGTGGGCAGCTGCAGATGCATGGCCCTGTGCCCTGCTTCTCAAAAAGACCCGTCAGCTGTGAGGAACCCTCAGTCACAACCTCAACCTCATCACACACACATATTCCTCAGTGCAAGGCAGGATTTGGTAGTCCAAAATCAGCTTGAAATTCAAGTCACAAGGACCTTGACTTCGCCCCCCCTAAGAACATAAAATGTAGCAGCAAATCAGTGAGGCCTTATAAAATGTACCATAAGTAAAAAGTTTCACCGGCTGAATGTTATGCTTGATTAATTTCTGACTTCTCAGAAGTGAGCCTTATAAAAGGTGAATTCAATTTGAAATACTCATGACTAATGAAAATGGTGAAACTCTGAAAGCTCACAGAACTTGAAAGTCTGCGTTCAAGCAATTCATGATGCATTATGACAGGTGGTCTAATAAATTGGTGTGTTATGGTCTGAGCCTGAGCTCAAGTCATCTCAGCTGAATCAAAGGGGAACCAATCATAGCTTGTTAACTAGTCTGCACACAGGCCAAATCCAGTCAGGCTCATGAAATGTTTCTCATTCCTTGGCATGCAAATTCCTGAACACCACATTAAGGAAGTTTGGGCTTAACCTCTGAATGGCCAGCAGCAGAGAAAAACTCTGTCAGTTGCAAGCAAGACCAACAAGAAAAACTGAGCAACCCAGGAACAAAAAGACAAAGTCAAGCTAAATGTAAATGCTGACCCAGCTACTAGGGAGTAAATGAAAACAAATCTCGGGTGAGCAAGGTCAAAGGGAATTATGTCACATTTCCGTCTACTATCAGAAGAAATGCCACAAGGAAAGTCTAACAATAAGACTTGTTATGGGTCAGATTGTGCTGCTTTTTTTTTTAGTCTTCAGGCCAAATAACCTCACCAACATCACACAAAGGGAGTCTGCAAGAGAAAACCAAATGACAGGATCGGTACCTGTACATTTGTCAGCCAAAAGCTGGGGAGAGCATTGATTCAACTAGAGATACTAGCGAAGAAAATGGTGTCATAATGTGAACCGAACGGAAGGGAATGCAGTGCCCGTGTGAAAGCTTTTTAAAAGCCATGCATGATGAAAGAGCTTTGACAGAGTTTTATGGCCTCTGTGAACCACTTGGCAAACGTCCTCGGTCCAAAGCAAGAGGGTGTAACTCTACAGCAGAGACATAAACACACACCACTAATGTCAAATACAATCATGTTGATATACAGCTGGGCCCATATTTACAGCTCCCCAATGTTGGGTTCGATTGAAGGCCAAATGCAGTAACTCATTAAATGTGTTGAGCTTAATAAGTTTAATTTAAAAAGTATTTTCTCTAAGGATTTGCTGGTGTTATCATTGAGTGTGTGACAACCTTAAGTTCGCTGTGGAGGTCTGAGTAAGCAGCGTCTATTCAATTCACTGACCAATGATTGTGGGTAGCTTAGAAAGCACTGGGCCGTGCAAGTGAACCTGCAGTATATCCTAAGGGAGGCCATCAAGACCCACAGCAAACTTAATGGTTGTGTAAGCACACATTTCTGACAAGATAAACAGCAGAACCATTCTTCTTGCCAGTGTCTGTGCTATTCTTGTCACGCTCTCAATATTTCCCATCAGCATAGGGACACTTAAACTGCAGATTGGGGTCTGAATGGTTTCATCTGTGATAAGTGTTTTTTCGCACTGAAGTGAGAGACAAAGAAACACATCGACTTTCTATCCTCCTTGTGCTATGCATGATCACAGCTTCTATCAGTCTATATCAGCTGAGTTTGAGTGAAAACGAGGTACACACGAGACTAATTATCAGTCAATCACAGGTCATACACAGGGGGGAAAAAAGAGCCTTTACATTGACATGCGTACCCATGACCAAGATTCAAACCTAGAACCTTTTTGTCATGAGGCTAACCAATCATTAATGATATTACCCCATTACCAAGCAAGTTTGCACACCTGAGTACGGAAAGATTTGTCTTCAAGAAAGTACTGATCAAGTTTGAATAAGTAGTTAAGACGTTTAGTAGCAAATAGGTCAATAGTTTGAGCAATAATCAAGAAGATCAAACTGTTGGGAAAAAATAATGAGAACCAAACTTTTGGCACAACACATTAGGGTGCCATGAGATCTGAATTGCCCAGTTTCTATCATGTGAGGTGTGGAATTAGAATCCAAAAAAATACAAAGTAACAACAGAGAGCAGGGCTGGGTTCAGAATTCAGATGGCTTCAAAGAAAACACTTGATGGAGAATCCTTGAGTGAGAAACCTCGATTCAGAGAGGGTGCATGGAAGCATTCTCAAACACATGGGAGAACAGCTTGTGTGGAACCCTCACCTTTTAAACTACAAATAATGTATCTTTGTTTATCTATGCCAGTGACATACAGCGACAGGCAGAACAATTAAATGTTCCTCCACTAGATGGAAGAAGGTACGACATACCTGTGTATCCACCGGTTGCCATCCATACAACACAATAAGTGATGGCTTCCTCTGAGTATATCAGCTTTGTGTTTAATTAAACACACCGAGATTTCAATCCAAGTAAATTTGTGAGTTAATCAAGATATCATCATTATTTCAGTATAAATACTTTTAACATTTTATATTTGGTAATGTGGCACGAGATTTTTCGAATGTCGAATACAGGCCTTGGTGAAACGCACAATGCACACAAAAGAGTGAACAGCCTTTCACTTCCTACAGAAAAACTGGGTAAGCTCCGTCCACCAGATCTCTCCCATCTTTCAACCACTCCCTTTGCTCCCTCTGGGAGCGGTAGCCACTCTAACGCACACAAACAAACATGCACCAATATCCCCTCCGAGGTGGCCAGTGGGAACATGACTGGGTGTACAATGGCAAAGCCAGTGTAACTCTTCTGTTTTTATTTGTCAGGCAGCTCTCTGAACCTGCAGGGAATGGTCAGGAATTTGACTCATTGTTCCCCACTGAAGCAGCACCATTGTGGGAGTTCACAGCACTGGGGCACAATAGACTCTGGCTGGACCAGGCTGTGCTGCAATTAGAAAGAAAAAGCTTGTCTCTGCAACTGCAAAGCTATCTTCTAATGCATGACTTAACAGAACAACAAAGCCTGTATAGACACAGGGCTGGTACTTCCAATGGGAACTGGGGATACGAGTCGTACAATGGGGCTCGACATCTCGGCATGTTGTGTCTTTTGCTGTGTGCTTGCTATACAAACAACTGTGTAACAATTTGACAGTATGTTTTAATGATTAAAATCGTTTTGGGGACATGCTTCAAGATACTGGAACTTCTCAACATTTCCTTGAGTTCAGTGACTGATTAATTTTCAGTCTTATCGTGGTTTCTATTCTCTGCCAACCAGGAATGTTTCACATCATGTCCCAGAGTGAAAATAAAACAGCTACGTATCGATGGTGACGTATCCAGAGTGGCTTTCCCAAGTGAAAAAAAACAGCTGGTGCAAGTGTCTAACATGATGGATGATGACTGATGGGACAAGCAGGTTAAAGTTCACAGGCTTGCCAGAGTTAAAGTCTCAACAAGGGCGATTGTGCTCAGTTAATCCATAGCTGCTCCTCCTATTTAAAGAACAGAAAAGCCTTAACATAGATTTTCAAGTGAATAATATTGCATTCAATTTGGCGATGTGTCATTCAGACACACCAATTTGTTTTTATTAGGAGACATTTTCATAAAATGCGTTGCATTTTCGATACAGTTGTTATTTTTGTTGTGGTCAGGTCAGTGGTGGTGACTGATATCTGAAGATAGTGATCTAAATACGGTTGCAAAACAGTTTAAAGCAGGGGATCAGTATCAGACCCGATTTCCCTAATTTTGAGGCATCGGTGATCGGCCGACCCCTTTAAATGGTACTGATCCTGTCCACAGAATCATCTCCGTCCGCAGAAGTCTGTAAAAGTCAGCTACGGTCTTTTTATGCTGTGTGATGATGACTAAAAGGCTTTTCATTTTGATTTGAGAGAACTGCTTCATGTGCAGTTAAAACAATCAAGATTTTCCAATATACAAGAAAGGAGCAAAATTTGAAGGTGGATGTTGATGATTTTTTTTTTTTTTTTTTTTTTAATCAGATTGATGTGTCGACTTTATAGATCGGGGATTGATGCCGCGTCGGACATCTGTCACACGGACACAGACATACAGAATATAAATATAATATCCTCGACTGCCAGTTATCTCTTCACGATGAAACCAGAGGGTAGCCATCTTATGTTGCCATTGTTACTGACAATTTGTTATTTTTCCACTGAAAACACTGCTTTCAGTGTTTGTTTTACACTAGGATCACTGAAAAGAGTTATGAGAGTCTCGCAAAAAATGAATTTCATTGACTGCATCGACTATTCAGAGTATATAATCTCAGTATGGTGAATCGTGATTTACAGAAGGTTTACATTCAAGCATTCAATGCTTTCAAGTTAGGTGCACTGAGCGCGTGGCAATGCAAGATGGCTGTTCGTGGCTTCACTTCTTGCTACGGCAAGTAGGCAGCATTAGCAGTCCAGGAACCGGTATATACGTCTATGGTCTGGCGGCACTTCATCCAGGTTAAAGTGACAGCGGTCACAACGCACGCAACAAGTCAACCTGCTGCCAACATTAAAATGATCTGGACAATCAAGAAGGCTAGAATACAACAGCAAACAGCTGAGTGCCCTTTAAGGGCACAACTCGAGCGCATCCTTGTCTGTGTGGTGAAAAGACGTGCTGCTGTCAAATGCAGGTGCTAACTGCACACTGAGTCAACGGTCTAATCACTTTACATGTCACATGCAGTTATGCCGCCATAAATGTTTTTTAATATGGTGGACAAATGAACCGCAACACGAGGGTAAAAGAGCTAGATTTTAAATGAAACGAAATATAAAAGTTAGAAGTGTGATAAAAACAACCATAAGACTGTATTTCGTATTTACACTGCCAATCTAAATGACAAGTTCTGATTTAATATCCATATCTGAGTTTCTGGATTGTCTATTTACCGATACATACACATTTCAAGTGACAAATGAGTGAATTTCATCTCTTGAACCTTGCAATGTGAATCCAGCCTAAGACACACAGGTAGGTGTGGAATAATGGTTGCAACTGGCACACTGGTTCCCTCATAAGCAGCATAAGAAAGGTGGCCCAGCAAAAATAATGGCTGCCTGCTGATGGAAACAGATGCTATAATTATGATAACTTTATAGCATCATGGTTTTACCATTCAAGTTATATTTCTAATGCAAAGAATGATTGGCTATGGTGCATGATCAGAACCTGGTAACTCTCCCAAGGGATAATCTGCCCCATAAATCTTGTGTAAAGCTTGTGTGAAGCTTCAGTTTTGACTGCCAAGCCAAACATTGAGTTGAGGATTTGTAAGCGGCCTTGTGTCCAGGTTAGGTCGGAAAGAATATCCAAAGAATAAGACCATTATTTATGTACATATCCTTTCTGAAGAAAATACAACTTAACTAAGTAAGACAACACAGTCCACCCCCAAAAAAATCTTGGAATTTTTTCAATGAATCTTGTTAGGGCACAATAGGAACAAGAGCCTTTGCTTTTGAAGGAATTATGTTAAGTATGAAACACATGAGTAACTACAGGCTGGGGGGCAATCCTAGTTTCTCTGATATGAAGAGCAAAGGTTAGTCATCATCTGTGAAGGCTAAGTGTGAGTGACTTGTTACCCGCAGGCCATGACGGGTATCGGCAAGCACACGCACGTACTATACACAACACTGTTGCATTATGGTACTTCTCATTCTAATTAAAGACAACAAAGGCAAACGCACATGATTAAATCCCTGCCCATAAAAACAACCAGGCTCGAACCCTCCTCCTCCCCGCCACCGTTTTTCCAGGTGATGTGTGTTTGTACTCTTGCCAGCACCTGCTGTCTGTTTCCCCTACAGCTATGACACTTAAAGAAAGGGCCAATCAAGTTCATGTACAGTACATGATAAATGCAATGTTGACTGAAAGCAGTTAAAACAGGGCTGTGCATACAGTGGAGGGGCAGGTGAGAGACTTTGCCAGAGTGCCTCCACCAAACAAAAGAGAAGATAAAAACCATGTTCCATTGCTGGCAGCCACCTGTGATATGAGTCATGAAAACAGGCAGCAGATCTTAGAATAAGTAGGCTACGCTTTAGGATCAATCTGTCAAGTTTGACCTGCATTTCAATGATATATGTGATTAACTGTTGTGATAATGTCCGACTCCAGTGACAGGAAAATTGTGACTTCCACATCACTGAATCTAACTTTTATAATAAAACAATGAACATATTTGTTTGCAGTACAATAGCCCTGTATATAAGCAACTTTTCAAGTCAAGACAACATACATCAATTCATTCATGCTTTTGGAGCCATGGTAATGGTAGGCCTTGAAGCTAAGTCAATGGACCATCAGTACAATGAAAAACAAGATCAAACATTACAGTTCCATACACAATGTATATGGAGCATGATCATTCAGAAGCAATAGGAGCCTGCAGAGAGCAATAACCTTTTCCCAACATGTGATTAAAACAGATCGGAAATAGTTCCTCTGTAAATCAGTGGCAAAAGTAGAGCATTAAATTGTATGTTATATGAACGGGATGATTTAAAAACCGTGCAAACAGCAGAATTTGTCCTGTCAGAGCGGAGAACTAGAAAAAGCAGTCATGTCTCGACATGCTCTCAACAAGCCGTGTTATGGTATTCACCCGGTGGCCAACTAAAGCCAACTGTGGGTTCGCAAAGCTGCCCACTGCAAATAGTTGGACTTGATTATACCATAAAACGATGGCGGGATCTTGGTGAGCGCAGTATTTGGTCGGTGAGCGCAGTATTTGGTCAGTGAGGGGACCATAAACCTTCTAAAGGCAACTTCTGGCTCCTACACAAGAGAAAACACACCCCACTTGTTTTGACTGCTCATCCTCGGAGCAGAAAGTGGCTGCATTCCGAGGTCATTTGAGCGTAACTGCACTAACGCTGTTTAGATTGCAATACTGACACAAGCATACCAAAACCCCAACACTATTCAAGGGCACATTTGTTTTACTAGCAGTTTAAGATGTTCAATATATTGGAACAACTTCAATCACATCCCTGGCAGAGTAAGCCTGGCATGCAAACACACCAAAGGGTGAAGGGGCTGACATACGCTTGACTTAATTGCACGAGAGGTCACTCAGCACGTCGCCCGTATTTGCACTTGCACAAGTTGTGCCGCCTAAGGTTGGAGCGTTTATTCGCAGCGCTTAAGCAGAGCACTTCACAGGCCAATGCTCTTAGGGCAGACCGCAGCCAAGTAGCTTGCAGGACTCACTAAGCAGAGATCATCTACCAGATTTGCAATGTACATTCTACATTTGAATGAAAGCCGAGTGGATCGAAGGACGGTTGGCAGAGATATCAGCACGGATGTACTGGGCCCAAAATTTGGTGCGGGAATTTGAGATGGGAGTGACTGAAAACGCCAAATCATTTTTTTATTCTCCGGCTGCATGCAGGCGAGGCCCCGAATACTAAGGCAATGTTACCTAATAACAAAGTCAGATCAAAGAGACTTAATCATGTAATAACTTGCTATATTAGCAAAGAGTTGAAAAGTGAAACTGAGATGAATCTGAACCCCAGCGTAGAGGATTTATCCAAAGTTGTGGTAGTGGTGGTGGAGATGGATCCAATTAGCACAAGCTTACTTTGTTGGTCGCACAAGCAACTATCCAACGAAGCATTAACACATGCTGCAGACTTATTTCTTTATTGTGTCTGCGTGTGGCACTGCACGCTACCCTAAAGCCTAAAGTCATCCTGAACAGTAATTGAACGGTGTTGAACAGTAGTCTCTAAATATGTTTTGTTAAAAGATGGCTGCATGTATTTTAGAAATAATAATAATATTGGAAATTAGGAAACGTGATGTGTTTGAATGCAAATGTATAATTTTACTGATAAAATGTTCTACTCTACAGGTGGGTTGCATGGCAGTACCCAGCGGTGTTTATGCAGCTCACACCAAACTGGGTTCAATTAGCATGTGAATAGCATCTTTAGCCACTGAGGAACACTGTCAATTTCTCAAAACTGGATTAGAACAATGGCATTAACGATTGATAATTTTTCTTCCTATATGGTGGAAATCCTGAGGTTGTAAGGCTGGAACACCAGGCCGTGTGAGAAACAGGCCATGGGAGTGGGGGGCTTAGACGTAACGAAGGCGATGGCCCTCAGTCACCTCTCCCCAGGGGGAATCCTCTTACAGCACTTCCCCTGAACTCTAAACACCATTTTCTATTGAAAAGTAACACAGGTATCTGCCCATCAATGGAACAATAGGTTGATTATAAGTGCTGAATGCCTTGGTGAGTGGAAATTCATTAATGACAAAAGGTTGGCTACATTTTAAAGGATGTCAAGACAATAATGTACTGGTCCTTATATCCTCGTATTAATTGAACAGTTTGCGGATGTTGGTCAAATTGGAAAACCTCCTATCAGTATTACCTGTCAATAATATGTGATTAGTAGTGATTATAGATGTTGGCCTACTATAGAATGCAAGTTGTTGCTTTAAGACAGGGATGGGCATCTTAAAGTAGCACTAAGAAACTTTTCAACCGTTATAAAATATTTTCATAACTTGATGAAACATTGACTTAAAACTAGTTGAATTGTCCCTTTGGTAAGATGGTATTAACAAATGCCACACAAAAAAACTACAAATGTGCTGACTGCTTTATGGCATAAATCACTTTCCCCATTCGTTACAAAGACGGAAGTCAGTTTGAATGTCGATGCATGATTACTGCTTTCCTGGCAAAATATGCAAAACAACTGAAAAGTTTTGTCTGATGAGACAAAAAAAGAAAAAGGGAAGCTACAAGGATAAAAGGACAGTCAAGGATCAACATTGGCCCAGCTTTCACTCGCTGGTGTGAGCTAAAAAAACGACGCAATGTGCTTGTCCTCATGGGAAATGTGGTCTTCCTTTAGGCACAACATTAACGCTTTTGTCCATATGGTGCTGCAATCAACATAAACTGAAAGTTCCTTAGTGTTGCTTTCAATGGTAGAGGGGGCTACAATTTTTTACCACTGCTACTCGGCGGGCCGCATAGAATAGAAACAAAATACTTTCTCTTAATAGCCGATATCTATTTTTTCATAATACATTTCTCATTCAAAGAGGGCACAAAACTGCTGAACAGCAAATCAACATAAAGTGTAAGAACTCATTGTATGTATTTTTTTCTAAGGATGCATGCTAATATCAGGTTCCGATAATTATCAGCTATTATCGACCAATTTGACGTCATACAGATAAACCAGATAATAAAGAAATCCGCTGATAAGTGATAATAATAGACTTGCCGCGTTCGTCCACCATTTGTGGTTGTGGGTCAAGTTGTGATCATATGATCATAATCATTGCCCTTTAGTACCTCTTTTATTAGTTATTTCCATTTATTGACCTTTAGGGAGTTGCGATTAGGGAGGTGTCTTAGAAAAGGTGGACCTCAAATTAATCCTGCTATTTTTCAAAGCAAAAACTAGTCAAAAAGTAAAGCATACTTGCCAGGTTTGTCACCTCTATGAAAAGCTAATTACCCCTTTGGCACTTTGATGTTAGTTGAAAAACATGAAAGAGATATCCACACCTTTGCTAATGTTGAATGAAAATTCCTCTGGGTGTATAAACCAACATTTCACTATGTCATACATAACTTGTCTGTATCGGTGCCTTGAGTCAAACCAGTCTAGTCAGATGCTGAAGATATTAGGTCATTGGGTTTTACTGGATGGAGATGTGCGATCAACGTAAGCAACTTGATGATTTTGTTCCGCTCATTCAGTTCATCTATGATAAAAACAGTCCGTATTTGACTATACTACGGAAAACTTCCAATTCATCCTGATACTTAGGGACTTAGTCAGATGTTCAAGCATGGTTTAAGCTTGTTAAAATACATAAATAAATGCCAGTCCTCAGACTGTAGTTGTGCTAGTTTGCATGTTTGGAATGCCTTGTGAAAATTTGGCTGGCTTACTTGCAATAACAACGAACCCTAACCAAGAGAGATGGAAAAGAAGCAAAATGTTCGGTCAAATGAGAAACTTCAGCAGCTTTTACAGCCTTGTGCTGTGCCAAGCCTTCACAGCTGAAGATCTGACCATGTGGACTCGCTACTATATTTGGAAAATGAAAGGCATGGAAGTGAGAAGCACCACATGGAAGACTACTGAATTTATTTTACCCCACCCTTAAATTTATACTTCAATTCAAATTCTTATAAGATTTTGCCATACTATTTGTGATGGCTTTATAAAACTCCATCCCGTCCTGATGGGTAATACGTGACGTGACGCATGGCACACTGATCACACGACACCTCAAATCCAGCTAGCGTGTGATGAATAAAACACGCTTAAGGGCATCACCAGTCCCCAAGACAAAAGCTGACAGTGTTTAAATTGAAAGAACCAATTGCCCTTTCACTGGCAATAAACATCCACCAGCCACTCACTGCTTGATCTCCTCCAACAACGCAAGTGATTAACAACTGCTTCAATACACAAAGAACTTCCCTGTCACTCTGAGAAAAACAACCTGAGGCAAATGAGAACAAATGTATACAGTATTTCTGTGAGTTACATTTTACTTCTCAGATGCAGCAACAATTAAAGGCTTTTAAATGAGACGGTTTCAGCTGAAAACTGATCACAACTGTGCACTCTTCGCTGTTTGGTGTTTTGGAGCCTAAAAATAAATAATAATAAAAAAAAAAAAACAATTGCATGTGCATGCTGAAAACACAAGGTGTATGTAAAAGGCTTCAGTCACATTCAATAATACATAAGAAGAACACAGAATTGTAAACTGGGTTTGTGCTTCTCCAGCAAAGTTTTTAGCACGCTACCCATATCTCATTGAGTGGCGAAGGATTGCAAGTGTTTGCGAAGTTAGCAAATGTTGATTTTTTTGGGGTCAAGGTTGCAAACGGCCACAGACGTTCGCCAGATATTCCCAAACAATTTTTCTTGTAATCAAGAAATTTTGAACATGTTCAAAAACTGAAGTTTTGAATTCTTGGGACAGTTTACAACCCTGAAAGAATCTTGACGAAAAAACAACATTAAGCTACCTTCTTCGTAAGCACTCATGAGCCTTTGCCGCTCTGCGAGACATGGGCTTTAGTCACTAATGTTTACCACTGAAATATATATTTAACAATGTGATGTTCCCCCAATATCGCGTGGCTATTTGTGTGTATTCCACTTTTTGTATAGCCCTTGCTCACCTAATGCTGTGTTTAAAGTGGTGTATGAATTAACTTGCACATACTGTAATAATGGCACTGTTAAATTTATAAGATTTAAGTGTTACCTTTGTCAAATAAGGCAAGAGTGAAGACACAGCTCTGTCTGTAGCTATGAGTGAGGAAGGGCAGATTGCATTCAGATGTGGATTACAAAGTCCACAAAGTGGATTACAAAGTACAATACGGTAATTGTACTTTTTTAAGTTTCTCTTAATGTTAAACTTTTTTTTTTAATCATTTATTGTAGGTCAGGTCAACTATTTATAAAGCACTTCTAAACAACCATTCCTGCATACAAAGTGCATACATGGCGTAAAATATAAATCAGTCATGCAATAAATAACAGGCAAAAAAAAGAAAAGGCAAAACAAGATAAAAAATTAATTAATAGTAGGTACGTACGTAAATAAAATTAATAACACAAGAAATAGGTATGTGAATAAGTAAAAAAAAAAAAAGGATTAATAGAAGTACTGTATATATGTCAGGTATTGCCATGCATTTATTTATTTATTTATTTGCTAACCTGCTGGGGCACGGTTGAAATGATGTACTGTTTTTGAGTAACGGTACAAAAATATATATATTTTTTTTAATTAATCCAATTAATCTACTGGTAATCATCAGAAAAATAATCGATCAATTAATTGGTTATTGAAATAACCAGTTCCCAGTTTTAAGCCCTGATGAAGACATAAGTGATACTGGATGAGAGCTTTGATTTAGGAAGACCTGACTGTAACGGCTTGTTGTCATTAGCCAATTGCATCCTCAATAATATGCATAGTTCATAGCCTTTCAGCTGTCTATAAACAAGATTTTTATTGCACTAGTTGTATGTACACAGTAATACTTTCTGATGTCTTTAAATTAAATGACTAAAAGCTGGATATAGTGCAATAAAAGGAGCACATTGTCAAGGAGGAATAATCTATTTTGTTCAAAGTACCAAAACAAGAAAAAAAATTCTTGAGCTGACCATGAAAATAATCTGATGCCTAGCTGTCCATTTTCTTGCGAACAAACTTGCTCACCTTGGTGCTGTTGTGCTTAACATCCAGTGGTTTGGGTATGTTGGTGACTGAAACAATATGCTCCAATAGTCTGCTCACCTTATTTGACTTGATTTATCATGGCCTGAAAATCCAGGTGGTTAACACCAATAAAGACAACCGCTGAGTCCGATTTTCAGGAAGACTGGGGCCTGTGTCAACTAATCCCCCCATCCATTTGTGTCCTGGCTCTGCTTTTTTCACTAAAGTAACCCCCTCCACAATCCTTTTGAGCTACTAACCATGGATGCATTCTGGCTTCAAGTAGACCACACTCAGAGTCACATGGTATAATCTGTGAAATTGGTTGTTTGAAGTTGAACTATAAACCAAATGATTTTCCTTACAAGTCCTTTAGGTCATTTAGTACACAATACCAATGGGAGCAGTGAATATTTTCCACCCATACCTCACATACCATTTGACATCTCTCACAGCACATAGCTTTGCAGTGAATGGACCCAGGTAGCAAGAGTAATTCGCAGTAGATGGCAAACATGCTACTGGCCTCTGAAAGTAGTGAAAGGCCTTTTAAAGTGGTCCAAAATACACGAGTGTTTTAGGCAATTCTTCATTGCTGATTTTAAATGTCAACGATGTGCTTTCAAAACCGGTTAATGGTAAACAAGCAATGCCTGCAAATGTTTTTTTTTTTTATGAAGACAAGATGATGGTTGTAAATGACAGGGTGCCCGGTGAACTGCCCGCAAGTTGAGACGTTTGTTTATAGACTCCAGCAAACTTGGAGCTACTAAGACAGAAAGAACATAAACAGTAATAAAACGTTTTTTTGTTTTTAAGAATGTGCGTAACAGAAACTGCAGTACAGCTGAGTGCAAGTACTTCATTGATGTAGTGACGTTGTTGAGTACTGTTGTCACAGTTTCTACGAAACTAGCTAACAATTAACGACGGTTATGTCATATAAACGTTAACTTTGGATAACTTTCAAACAAACATATAATGTGAAAATGTATATGGCTTACCTTTCATCCAGTCTACAACTTGCTTTGGCGTCCACTTGGTTATCGGTTCCATGGCTTCTTCAGTAGCGTAGACGTGACAAAATATTTTGGCGAGGCTTTTTGAGAAAGAGTTAAGTGTCCGCTTGGCTGTCACATTCTCATAATAACTTTGTTTTCATTCTATTCGGCTGTATGTCTTCGTTTGAATCGTTCCCCAAACAACTCGCATAACGCGAAAAGGAGCAGTGTTGAAATCCCCCACATTACAACTCCTCAGACGCCAGTGTGCGTGTGGGACCTGTGCTGCCTTCAAAGACAGTTAGGCAAAAATGTTAACAACATTGTGACGGAAGTGTAGTTGTATAGACTTTCATTTTTCTTTTGGCTATAATATAGTACTTCACTAAAAACGCGCACTTTTATGCAAGATGTATTCTAAGCATATATCTAATCAGTTTATTTTACATATTTGAAATCGGAATGGTTGTAAAGTTTACGAGGTGCACAAATGCCTCGCTGTGACATTTTGAATCTTCATTCACCGGTCTAATTTGAAACTGCGGGCGTTCTCAACTTGTTTTTTCTTTTAATATTCTATTAATAAATGCATGCTTTTATTCAACACGCGTCGCTTTGCGTAATTCTAATGATTTTACTGAGCGGTGTTATTTTACACAGCAAGTGTGAAATACGTAACTTTGGTTATTACGATATTTACTTAAATTATAATTTACATTTAGAATAATCAAAAAAACATATGTGACTATTACAATATTTTTTTCTCATTTACATTTCTATAAATACATTTTAAAAAAGGGCTACAATGCAGTGCTGTCAGAAAAGTGTATAAGAAGTTCTCTACCTCCCTCTGCTGGTATTTCATCGTCCAGCAGTGAAAACAAACAGCGGCACTTTATAGTGTTGTTGAGGTAGTGATAGCATTACTTTTTCTACCTGACGACATGACCAAAATAAAAAATACGTTAGCCTACTACAATTTTTTTTTAAACATTACTTTTTTCATCTGTATTTTTGAACTTACACTACACAACACTAACATCGACTTGAACGCTTTTCCCTTTCCCCCCTGACAACGATCTTGCTGTTGACTTTTCATCTAGCAATTATCCATCACTTACATGCAAAATAAAAGCGTAATTTTCTTTATGTCTGAATGCCATGACGTAGCCTATGGTGACCAATAACCTTTGAAGCATGTGACGGTATTAGCAAAACACACGTGCAGTGTATTAACTGTATTAAGGAGGCATGCTCAGTTGGACTGGACTGAAGGTATTTGAACAGAGTGGAAATCAGAATAGGGCCACCCTGATATGATTAAGGGATTCCATCCATCCATCCATCCATCAATTTTCTTAACCGCTTGTCCTCACAAGGGTCGCGGGGGACGCTGGAGCCTATCCCAGCTGGCTCCGGGCAGTAGGCGGGGTACACCCTGAACTGGTTGCCAGCCAATGGCAGATGATTAAGGGATTCGAGTAACTATTGTGGACGTGAGGTTGTCTCAGCACTAGATGAAAAACCATAGGCCTAAGTATATAAGTACAGTAATTGCTTTTGACCTTGGAAAATATTAACTGAATGTACAGGAAAAAGTCCCTGACACTAAAGGTCACTTGAAGAATCAGATTAGACAATTCTGCATGAACTTCCTTGTATTGTGATGCAACATTTATTTCTGACTCATGATACAGAAAGTACACTTCAGGCATTGTCCATTATATTAGAATCAGACAAAAAATATTTTTCTGTTTTTATCAGGGATTATTGCACTCACTGGCATGCACTTCATGTAAAATACAATTTTAGAGCTTGCCTCTCATTGTTGTGTTTTCGTTTTGCACCGTTTCTTACACTACTTTACTGTTTACAGTCTTTTTTATGCACTTGATGGAGAAGTGCTCCTAATTTTGTTGTGCATTGACAACAAAGCCATTCTGAATAATCACAAAGATAAATAGAGGCAGCCAAACAGGATGTTAATTGTTCATCTATCTAAAAAGACAGGACATGAAGGGCTAAAAATGTTTTTAACAGAACAAACACTGTATATCTACAGTACATGATCCTCCCCAAGAATGGTTTACTTGATAAATATTGAACGGGATAACTGTAGAAGAAAGAATGCTACCTAACACAAAACAAAATGTCACTGGTGCTGTACAAGACCAAAAAGTACTTAACATTTAATTACTTTTTAAATGAGGTCAGAAAAAAATAATTTTAAATGGAATTTGAGCCTCAAATGCATGATGTACTGTATTTACATACTGTACATAGATAATAGATTTTCTTTCACAATAGTCCTCACAAAACAAATGTTATTCTGCTTGGGATTTTGGGCTCAAAAACAAGACATGGCAGAACAAACTGGAAATTTTATATTTGAACGCACTCACTTGACTTACTTGAGCCAACACATGAGTTAACATCCATATTTGTACATAGAATGCAAGTTAAGGGTAAAATTTCAACCTCATATTTCAAATATTATGTTAATACAGTTTCATTATTGATAAAAGACATAAAATAGTAAAATTACATGTTTGTCATTGTATTCGTGGTATTGGCAGGTCGGATATTAAGGTACTCCAGGACAAAGATCTGTAAAATCTTGTTGAGATTAACAATGGTGGAGCGGTCCAGGTTCTGCTCATTGTCATGAATTGTGTGCCACACGCTGGGGAAAGGAGTGGGAATAAGGTGGAGGATGCGAACACCTGACAAAGAAGCAAACGATGAGGGTTACTCATCAGATATTTACCATATCAGCTAACATATTTGAGTAAAGAACTATCAGGAGTACAAACCTCTCTTCAGGAATGGTACATGATCATCTTCAACATGGAAAACAGGTCGATCAGGCCAGAAATATTCCACATCATCAGCATGATTTTCAAGTTGATTCATAGAGTGTAGACGTTTTTCTGACAACAACAGTAAAATACATTAGTGTGCACATTTAAATTATTTCTTGATTATGACAATGTACAGTAAAATCAGTTTACTATCGGTCGGGGAAAGCAGAGTTATTAGTCATGTCATTACAATTGCAACTGACAATTTCAGAACTAGAGGAATAGGGGAATTTAAGTGCTAAAGTATTGTTAAAAATATATAGCACTTTTAGTTCATTTGTCTGTATCTAAACTTTATTTTTATTATTATTATTTTAATCTGTTTAATCAGATTGTACTGCATTGTGTTTTAGTCATTCATTTGGTTCTTGTTTTTTTTTCTTTGAAGTATTGTGAAAGTTGTTTACATTTTGGGAAAAGAACGGATTATTGTCAGTAAGGGTTGAATCTGGTTTACTACTGCTACCACTAGAACTACCACCACTACTAATACTAATACTACTAGTCCTCACTAGGGTCACCAGTGAGCTGGAGACGATCCCAACTGACTTTGGGTGAGAGGCATCACCAGTCAATCGCAGGGCGCATCCAGACAAACAATCATTCACCTTCCAGTACACACATCTCGCCACTTTATAGTTTTGTTTTTTGTTTATTAAAAAAGGTGGAATTATTTATTGATTAATTGACAACTAATTGATGATGAAATTAATGTAATTATTTTTGATAATCCATTAATAAAATTTTTAGATTAAAACTGTCCAAATGTTTGGAATTTCTGTTCCTCAGAAGTAAATATTACCTGAATTCTGTGTCTTCCATGAAAGCAGCAGTCTGATTATCATTGTGTTGAATCAAAACAGAACATTTATTTTTACTTTGGAAATGTTTTTGCTTGTTTTCTGACTTACTACGGACCAAACTATTAACTATTAACACATGCAGTAAAGTTTCCCCACAGGTCTCTGACTGGCTGAACCAGTATGGTGGCTTACTAACTGAAACTATGCATTGTGTATAGCTGGACGCTGGAAGAGACCAAAAACAACAAAACGTGCCATTATCAATCACCTATGTCCTGCAACCGTGAGAGCCAGTACGTTGTGGCTTGGAACTGGTTACCAAAGCGTGGACTTGGGGCCCCGATCAGGTCCAACAACACAAATAGATCCTGGAGGAGACAACATAAGTGCTTAATTACTCTCCTAGAAGCATACGTCATCTGACTGTACACACCTTAAACTGTACAACTGTACATAAGACACTCCTGTTCATTAGTCAGGTTATTGTGACATTAAAATGAGACCAAGATAAATAATTAAAAAACTTTCCGCCAATAATGTGACCTGTAACCTGCACAACTCAAATACTTTAAGGGTGTGTGTGTGTGTGTGTGTGTGTGTGTGTCTGTGTATGTGTGTTTGGTCTTGTTTTGTTACATAGTGGGGCCAACATTCTGGGATTTCACATAGTTGTGGGGCCCACCCATCCATGTGGGGCCATTTTGCTTGGCCCCACAAGTGTATAACTCTTTTTGAGGGTCAAGACTTGGTTTTAGAGTTTAGGTTTGAATTGGGTTATGGTTGAGGTTAGGGTAAGGAATAGGGGTAGGAAATCATTTTTGATGGTTGGGGTTAAGGGAAAGGGCTAGGAAATGCATTATGTCAATGAGATGGCCCCACAAAGCTAGTAAAACAAACCTGTGTGTGTGTGTGTGGTCTTGTTTTTGTTGCATAGTGGGGCCAACATTCTGAGATTTCACAGAGTTGTGGGGCCATTTTGCTTGGCCCCACAAGTGTATACCTCTTTTTGAGGGTCAAGACTTGGTTTTAGAGTTTAGATTTGAATTGGGTTATGGTTGAGGTTAGGGTAAGGAATAGGGGTAGGAAATTATTTTTGATGGTTGGGGTTAGGGGAAGGGGCTAGGAAATGCATTATGTCAGTGAGATGCCCCCACAAAGATAGTAAAACAAACCTAGGTGTGTGTGTGTGTGGGGTAATTTGGGGTTAATTTGGAACACAGTTACAACCCCAATTATAAGGCAGTGTGCACACTTGTGCAACCACTTTAAGTTGATCTAAGTCTAAGTGAATTCTACAACATGGAACTGAGTTGTACAGGTTGCCAGTCCCATTAGTGGAGGAAATGCTTTGAAATGAATCATCTTGCTCTCATTGTAGTGCATGTGTGTGCGTGTGTGGGCGTTTGGCGTTAGTGTCAAAGGCGTGGTGAGACGTACTATGCCGTCCAGTTGATTGGTGTTTGCGTCTTCTGAAGGATGCGGGGTGGTATGCATCTTATGTGCTAAGTGACGAGAGCCATACAAAGAATCAAGAGATGTCCAGCTGACGAAAGCTTCCTCTCCATCGAAGAAAATCAATTGCAAGGTCAGGTTGGGGAAGGAGGCCTACGAGGGGGAAAGAGTGACAACATGTTTTTTATAGCGGACACAAATTGGGTTTGTTATGTTTTGATACAGATTTCAAATTTTCATCAGCTTCCCTCACCCGCCTCAAATTGACCAAATAATCTTTTATGCTAGTTCTAATATACATATGCACCCTGGAATCAAACCTATTTGCATTCAACAGAATTTCACTTCCCCTGAGACCTTTTTGATGGACGTCTGAATCCGATAAACACATACAATGTCTGAGCGCTGGCTGTCACCGGGCTTGTCCCTGTCCATCCAGTCAAAAGACGTGGCGAAGCAAAGGGCAAACGAATAGGCAGCATGAATGTTAAGTGTGTTTTTCATCTGTGGTTTGACTACAGACTGTGGCTTGCAAACCTATTCTTACTGTATTTAAAGGGGAAGGCAACCCCAAAATTTTCTTTACAATAATATGTTGTATGCTCCCCCACTAGTCTCAACATGACATTCTGATTATATTGCATTTGTGGAATATGAGTTATGAAGAATAATTCACACGTTTTTATCCATCTCAGTGGGCGGCCATTTTGCCACTTATTGCCCGCTGAAAATGACATCACAGTTGCTCAGGTAACGACCAATCACAGCTCAGCTTCAGAAAACAGGTCCAACTCACCTGATTTCTGAAGCTGAGCTGTGATTGGTCGTTACCTGAGCCTGAGCAATTGTGATGTCATTTTCAGTTGGCAGCAAGTGGCAAAATGGCCGCCCCCTGAGATGGATAAAAAAACGTGTGAATTATGTTTCTTAACTAATTTTCCACAAACGCAATATTAGCAGAATGTTGTTTTGAGACTAGTGGGGGAGCATACACCATATTGAAAAGAAAATGTTTGGGTTAAAAACAAAGAAGAAGACCGAAATCTTGGGGTGCTGATAGATTCTGACCTGACTTTCATATCAAATCAATCACTAAAACAGCCTTTCTCCAGCTGAAAAAGACATATAATCTTCCTTCCACATCACAATTCTGCTCCATTTTATTTTGGTCTTTAATGAGAAATCTCAAGAAAATATACTTTTTGGTTTTTAACATGACCAAACGACAAAAGTTCAAGAGTTTTGCCTGGCACTGTAATGTATAGTATTTGCATATATAACAGCTTCCACTCCACATTTAGTCTGTGCCATGTATGTGTATGTTTTTCAAGGGGCCTGTCCTACAATTTCTTTGCTCGTTCATCACGAACATATCTGAGAATGATGAGGGAGGGAGAGGTCAAGTTCTTCCACCATAGAATCAACCAAACATGTAATTATGGATATTGCTTTGTGCACTGCGGCACACGTGATGAAACAGAAAAGGGCCTTTCTCCAAACTATTCCAACAATTTGATCTTATTTTAAATGACCTCTTTAGTACTGTACCTTTTGATTTTTCAGGTCTTCATCGAAGGCTCGTGCCAGCTCCAGTATCATGGCGCAGGGCACAGCAGAATCGGTGGCACCCACAAACTCTTGACCATCCTGTTGCATGTATTTGGAGTCGTAGTGACAGGCCAGGACAAGGCGGCGCTTGGCTGATGGATTGAGAGTGGCAACGAGGTTGTTAAAAGGATATGATCCGAAAGGTGTCGTTGACAGGAACTTGTCCTCGGTCACTTCCCAGCCTGCTCCAAGGGAACCCAGGGTTGTTTTAATATGCTAAAAAAAAAAAATAATAAAAATCTGTTAGAGTAGTCAATATTAGCTTTATCATACTTTAGCTGCAAAGACCTGAATCTGTAAGTTACTATTATCATTGTTTTGTTTTTTGTATTTTTGTATTTTTATTATAATTTTTTTGCCCCATTTATAGAATATTTATTGAAATACAAATATAAAATTGAAAGCTTTTTGGGACGAGCTTTTGGGTTCTCAGTTTTGCTAATCAATGTGTTTTAATTAGGCGCAAAATGCAAATTTTGTCTAGCAACTACAATATGAAACCAATGATTTTGAGCCTTGAAGTGCATAATCAAGATTTCTCATGTGATTTGTGGCTGTCAATAACATGGACTCATCTTGAGCACTGACCTTTGACCTGTCAAGTTTTGGGCCGAAAACAGTTACTTCTGTTTTTTGTTTTTTTGACAGAGCAAGGAACTGCGGTTGTGTGGAAGCACTGAAGTGTACAGTATATGTGTGTCTTCTGCACAAGTGTGATAAGATGCCTGTCTTATCACAGAAATTATGTTTTATGAGCTGAGCTAGAGGCAGCACGTAGCTATTGAATAGAAGCGGCCCAAGAATGGCCCCTTGGGGTACACCGCTTGTATTACAGTATATCTCTGCTCAGGTCTTATTATTTAAAAAAAAACAACCCTTGCAACAAACACATTTTGTAAATAAGATTCAAAAGAGTTCAGCAGAGTGCTGGTTAGTCCACTTGCAGTCTGTCAATGGAAATATGTGTCAAATGAAGCACTGAGGTCCAGTAGAACAACCACAGTAGCTCTTGAGGTATCATCCAGATCTAGGATTATGTTGCAATTGTTGTCCTAGCTGTGATGATCAAACTCACCTGCTGCACCGCCTGGCTGCCTGGAGAGCCTGGATACCTGGTAACAAGCAAAGGCCTTAGGTCCCTTTGCCACATTTGTGCCAGGTCTGTGTGTGACAGGGCCGTCTGGATCTCACTGGGTGTAAGTGTGACCGCTTGGTGCTGTAACTGAGCAAGAGCAGAATGTTTTTGTTTGTTAGTTGTGACAACAACTTGTCAGACACCCTCAGTCATTCCTTGATTAAGTAAGATATTGTTTGTAAAACTATGTCCAAAGAGGTTCCAAAATAGAATTACATATAAATGATTTCGAAAAGTGCAGGGGTATTCATTTCAACAGGTGGACCCCGGGGCATATCCAGCTCACCTGCCGCCTATTTGTGGCCCCCAAATTGTTACGACCCAAGCCACACTCAGTGTGCAATCAATCAGCACATTCACTGTGTATGTGAAGCTCGCGCACATGAGGCTATTGATTGAATTTTTTTCCCTTCACAATAAGTCGTAGTTAAAGGGATTACACCACGGTATTTTAAGCTTCCCACAGTTAACTATAGGCATTTAATGATTAAATCTGACCTTTGACACCATGGCGATGTAATTTTTAATTAAATATTAGGTGTTTTGCTGGTTAGTTTTGTAATGCGGAAGTAAAACGCCCGGTTCAGTAAAACCTCGCCTCTCCCCGTGTGCTTGCCGCGCCCCCGGCGAGCTGGCTGCAGTCTGCTTTTGGGGCTCTGTGTTTGAAAACGCCTCTGAATGGCCACGCAACGCAGGCCATCAATTCTTAAATAAACATTTGAAACAAAACTATGGAGGACAAGAACTGCCAAAATTTAAAATAAATAAATGACTAAATGCATAATTAAATGACTAAAAGTAAAAATAAATGGGGGCGGTCTGGGGGTTTCAGGGGCCTGGGGGCGGCGGGGGCTGGGTTGTGGTGGGTGGCGAGTGGTGGCGGGGGTTGTTGGCCGGTGGGGTGCCTGGTGGGCCTGCCGTGCCCCGTTCTGCTGCGTTGGGCTTGGGACCGTGTTGGGGTGGGGGGTGCTCCTGGCTCCTGGGTTTGCTCTCCGGCCGGTGGCCCCTGCGGGGCCCGGGGGTTGTGCCTTGGCGCTGCCCCGGCCTGGTAGGCCCTGGGGGGTTGTGCTTGCTCTGTCTTGGCCGGGGTCGACGGCTCCCCTCTTTGGTGGAGGTTTTCATGCATGCCAGACCCATCACACCAGGATCTACCGAAATTCAAACTTAATCTGCTTCTTCCTCTGGTCGTTGAATCGGTGGAGGCTGATGTCTGTGGATCTCACTCTGCTTCATCTATCCTTCCTTCCTTTCCTCAGTCTTTCCTTTGGTCTCTTGAGGTCTCCCTAATTTGTTGGAATTTAGATGTTTCTGGGGTTGCTGAAAGATTCTGGTTGGTAACTCGGGGTTAGTAGGTGATGTCTGGTTGGTGCTGGATTTCACTTTTCTTTCTTTGCTTTTATCCTTCCTCAGGTCTCCTGACAACTTCATGACTGTAGCAGGATTCTGAAGTATTCGATTTAGGTGAACGGTATGGGATTTTTAATAGGTTTTAGGTGAATTAATGAGCACACGTTCACACGCACGCACATATGCACGCACACAACCGCACATGCACATAGTCACGCACATACTCACGCACATACAACAACAACAAAAGAGAAAAATAAATAAAAAGAGAGAGAGCAATGATGATGACATGTCGAATCGGTAAGATTACCGAATGAACAATACTGA
This sequence comes from Vanacampus margaritifer, assembly GCF_051991255.1. Classification (NCBI taxonomy): domain Eukaryota; kingdom Metazoa; phylum Chordata; class Actinopteri; order Syngnathiformes; family Syngnathidae; genus Vanacampus; species Vanacampus margaritifer. The sequence continues at coordinate 53,824,076 of NC_135432.1, read as the reverse complement.
TCTCTCTCAGAAAAAAAGAAAAAGAATGCATTATCAGAGTGTGCCATGTGATATTAATCACCATCGATCAATCACTAAGTCAGCTCCTTCTACTACAACTGACAAGACAAGATGACACAGGCACACACTGGAACACATTTAAACGTCATCTTTGTGTTGAAATAAATTCTCAACCTCCCGTGCCCTGATACATTTGTTTGTTTTGGATTCATGACAGGGGTCAGATTTTTTTTTAATTCAACTATTGATTTTAATTTATGTCAATATGGAAAATACTTTTTATTTTATTATTATTATTATTTTTGCTGTTATGGATGAAAAGGACATTGTTTTAAATAGGGATGCGATGGCCGATAATTATTGGCAATTATCAACGAATTTGACGTCATACAGATAAACTGAATAATAAAGAAATCTACCAATAACAAAAGACTTGCCGCGTTAGTCCAGTTTGTGGCTCAAGTTGTGGCCAACTCCTCAACCCCTCCCCTCTCCTAGGGTAGTGTATAATGCCAACGACCTTGTGTTCACAGAAGATACGTCATTGCAACATGGCAGTCGCCAGTGTGGGCTTTCTTTGTCAAACTCAAAATGAGTTACGGGTTGTCTTTAGAGCATAGATATCAATATTTTTTTTGAAATGTTAGACTCATAGTATGACTCAAAAGTAAATTTGTATTCAAGTTAATTTTGCAAACAATTATCAGCTTACTTATCGGTTATCGACACCAGCACTTTCTAAATTATTGGTTTATCGTATCGGTTGAAAATAGCATCCCTAATTTTAAATACTACATTATTACTGAAGTTGACCTCCAACTTTGATAAATGGGTCATTGACTCACTAAGAATTGTATTTGTATTCCTATAGGATTTGTATTTCAGTATCCCTGGGATAAAACATATTCACTAGAACAAAAAGTACTATGAGCCACTGCTACAGACACAGACTGAGCAACAACAACAACAAAAACAGCTGTTGATCACAAATGGTAAATGATTAAGGGTAAGCATAAATAGTACAAACAGCTCTAGTGTGAATCACTGCTCTTCTATGCCACTGCTACAATCGGAATACTACATTAATAAATTAAGTTAATGCTATAGCTCATCAGTATCTGTGCAAGATTGTTCTGTGAGTGAAAAAAAATACAATCATGGGTTGAGAAAACATATTGATTCTCTGATTCTGTGGTCCACTTGGAATTGGTTTCAAAGTTCAGCCTGCAAGAGAAGCATGGTTGTCTTGGAAACAGACAATCCATCTGTTTTAGACTGATTCGCCTTCTGCGCTATTTCCCCTCGGTCATACTATTCATAATGAAGTAGAAATTAGATTATTTTCATAGCTGGAACAGAAAATGCCTCATATAAAGATCATAGAAATTACTCACTTTATTTCCATTTTCAGGGTTAAAATTTAAAAAAAACTAAACACAAATATCATCACAAATATGCAATTATGTTTCACTCTGTGCACCAGTAAAATTCCTGCAAGCGTATCAGTTGTGTTCAACTAAACGGCCCAAAATTTAAGATTAAGTGAATTTGTGACCAAATTGAGATAAGATCATCATTAATTCAATACGGTATACTCTTGTGACATTTTTGTTCACTGGTGCTGTGAGAATTTTGTAAAGTAAAATAAATGACTTAATTGGCTTAATTAAGGTTAGGAAACACCCATAACACACTCTGAAAAGTTGCATTCATAAAGACAGTATGTCATGCACAGCAGAATTTATCCCTCATATATTGGTCTCTAAAGGTATGTTCTTTCATACATTAGTCCAAAAGCAAGTTTGTAGTGGAAAACCCTGCTTCGGTTTCGTAATTACAAGATAGCATACAACTGCAATGTACAGTATTATTATGTGGTTGCACACACACACACACACACACACACTACAACATCGCCCTACAAAGAGCAGGGGCTCACTGAACCCTGAGAGGGTTAAAGTGGGATCCACTTGAGCTCTATGAATACCAAGAACCGCAATTGGAAAATCAATGATGATGACAGTGCTGCCATAGCAACTACATGCAGACTAAAACCACAAGAACATGAGAAGCAGGAATGTTAAAGCAGAATCAGGTAGGTTATGTTTTGCTTAAATGTTAAACACGTCAGTGACTATTTATTTGGCACACCCTTTTACCATACTCTCACGTGTACATCTACTAATGGATGTATTGAGTTACTAATAAAAATAAATAAATAAATAAATAAATAAATAAATAAAATTGTGTCGTTTAGAAGAAGAGGAAGAAGAGGCCACTCTAATTTCATTATTATGAACTAATCACTAAAATTGCATCGATATTTGAGAGTGGAGTTATAGTTAAACTTAAAAAAATACTTTCTGAATAGTACGATTCTGATTATTTAAGATTGCTACCAATACAATGACTGACTCCAATAATACTGTTTCACAATCACTGTATTGAATTGTGATTGTAGCAGGATTTAATTGGCTTACCTTTTCTTGTGTCCAGGGAATTCCATTAGAGCAGTGGATGAATGTTACCCAGACGGCAATGGTGGCAAAGAAACACATTATAGAAGGAGCGTGTCCACACACAGCCATCTTTTCTGTGGCTTTCTCTTTCTGTCTCTGCCTCACACACTTCAGATCATGTGAAAGGCAGCAGGGAGCGCTCTCAACGATCTGCTATGTGATTGTGTGTTTGTGCGCGCGCGCGGCGCGTGTACGCATGCATGGAGAAATAGGTAAACATAACTTTGTAATTTACCCCCATCCTCGACTGATAAAATATCACAACGCCGCCTTCATGCTTCGTGTACTACTTCGACTACTGTACCCCACTTTTTGTAATCTATAAAGCCATACTTGAGTTTTCCTTTCGTATTATTATTTTTTTTACACTGTATTTATTCGATGTGGATAAATATTTTGTATTTCTTAAGAGGCTGGATAAACAACGACAAAAGGAAAAATAAAAACTACAGGTCAGGGGGGAGTAGTGAAGGAAAAGGGAAAATAGCCCAGCTGTGTACCACGTGGTAATAACCACGTGATTAACCCGGAAGTGTGCTTGTTGACCTAGCTTGTTCCTGAGTACTAGACTGCTGCCCCCTCACGCATTCCTCTGCTGCCTTCTGTAGTTAAACCATTTGACATATCAATACACCCATCCATCATCTGAACCTTTTATCGTCACAGATAATGGAAATTATATCAGCGATGGCTGAGGAAGTGGACTACTTGAAGGCACAGCTGAGAGAGAAAGAGAAAGAGATTGCAGCTCTGAAGAATAAACTGGCCGCATTCGAAAAAGTGAGTGTGTTTTGTTGTCTACCAGTAAAGTTTATTTGCAATGTTTGTCGCCAGAAAAAGTTTGCATACAATAATAATTTACTTTTTTACAATGGGACCATCTTCTGTCTATCTGTATCGGTGCATATCAATGAAGCCAGAATATCAAGGAAAACATTTGGGGGTGGATCTTCTCCTGCTAAAGCTATTTTGCCGTGAAGGGCTCTGATTGGTCAATCGCCGGACGGAGTCATGCACTGGGCATGTCTCGCCCTCTTCAGTATATTTTTCACGAAGTTTTTTTTTTGTTTTGCTACCTAATATAGGCTCCTATCGGCATTCTCAGCCTAACCATAACACTCAAAGCATATAGGATGTTGTCAAGAAATTGTAGTTAACAAACAAATAAATCAATAAAGTACAGAGCGGGATTCGAATCATGACCCTTGCGCGGCTCATGGCAAAATAGCGCCAGTCACGGCAAACTATCCACTTCGAAAACAAACAAGATCAATTTAAATATTGAAACACATATGGATTCTGTACACAAATAATTCTGAAAATATCTTAAAGCAAACGAAAACCTAAGTAACAAGATCTCAGAAAATTATAAATAAACCAAATTAATTTTAATATTGAAATTAGGAATTGGCCATGTAAAAATAATTTTCCTCTGTTCAGTGAATCTGTATAATAGAAATAGCACAAAAAGGAAGGATATTTGTGCATGGTAAAATATTTATTGGTTGTAACTTTTGGCAAAAACTTTTGTACTGTTGGAAAGCCCATTAATTTCCCTTTTAAGTGGTGTCACATTTGATTAGAGAGCATCTAGGCTGTAATTATATTGTTTTGTTTTCTAGAAGAACAACAATTTTATCCCACAGCTACTTGACAGAGTGACTGAACTCACTCCACTAACAGACACAGCAGCTCTCTCCAATGAAGACATCATGAGGTACAGCAGGCAGCTCCTCCTGCCGGAATTGGGTGTGCAAGGTAAAAAATAAACTTTCTATACACGCTAGAGAATGAGTCTGGCATGACAAAACACACCAGTGGTCTTGACTGATTTGTCCACAGGACAGCTGAACCTATTCAAGACATCCGTATTGATTGTGGGTTGTGGAGGACTGGGCTGTCCTCTGGCTCAGTATCTAGCAGCAGCGGGTATAGGTAGGTTTTAATTTGCTGTCTTAATTATGTTTTCAGTGTACGTAACATAAAATAAAATGCACTTTTACAACAAGGTTAAGAGACAAGACATACACTCACTAGCCTAATTTACTCTAATGTATTAAGAGGCAAAAAGAAAAACAAACTCTCATCACAAATATTGGAGGTGTAACACATCTATTTTTTAAAAACATTCTTAATTGTCTGTTCCCATGTTGGTCTTTTAACACCTCTTGTTGAGGTGTGTGTTTCTTTTGGAATGAAAACAACACAAAGCCAAAGAATGTTAATCCCTTGATGCTGACCTAAACTCACATGAGTTATGCCGCAGTCTTGCATAATATCATGCATGATGGGTGATTAGAAAAACCTTGATGTTTTTGTATGAATTGTGAAGTCGGTTTTACTTAAAAATTTGACTGCAATTAACACATTTTTGCATAACAGATGCCACAATTTTACATGGTTCTCTGTTACTATTAGACTTTTGCATTGATTTATTCCATCTGTGTTTCCCCATAGGGCGTCTGGGTCTGCTGGACTATGATGAGGTGGAGCTCAGTAATCTGCATAGACAAGTGCTTCATGGCGAGGAGAACCAGGGTCAGACTAAAGCTCTGTCTGCAGCCAACGCAGTTAGAAGGTGATGTTTATGCTCTAGACCAGGGGTCTGTAGCCTGCGGCTCTGGATTCACATGTGGGTTCTTTAGTCCCTTTCCTAAGGCTCCTTGTGGATCTATAAAAAAAATAGAAGATTTTTTCTTATTTACATATTTATTTGTATTTTTTAGATAAATATATTTTTAATGAATTAATGATTAAATAAAAAAAGATGAATAATTAAATATTAAATATTTAATATTTTTATTTTTATTTTTTAGATAAATACTTTTCAAATGAATTAATGATGAAATAATAAATGAATAATTAAATATTCGAAATAAGTTTTAAGTTGTCAGACAAAGAGAGACGAAAGGTAGGCAAAGAAGTTTTTAACTCATTTGCTCCCAAAAACGTACAAATACGTTCTATTTTAAATATTACCATGGTACTACAAACGTATTTGTACGTTTTTTAATGTTTTTTTTTATGCTAGCTAGAGTATACAGAAGACTTTGAAGAGAACGCTTGAAGCAATGGTAGTTATTACAAAAACGGACAGCAGGTGGCAGCAGAGTATAAGAACTCAACCAGGGCCATGTGGCAGCAAGCTGTTTTCCCCACTGGTTTAAACAGATTTGTGAATAATGATGAAACTTAGCTATGTTCTAATGCTAATTGCTGCAAAACAATACAAATATACTTTTTTTCCTCATGAAAGAAGAGACTCTAATCTTTTTTTTTTTTTTTTACAAAAAAGCAGAAAGGTCTCAAAATGTATGAAGAATGAATTATGAAAAATTACAACTACAAAAACGGAAGATGAAAGGTAGAAGAAATTAAGAAAATGAATCTCAAGTATTGGATGCTGCATATTTTTCTGTTATGGTGCAGCTCTAATGAGCTCTGGGGCCATCAATACATTAGACGAACAATAATACACTGTTTCGTTCATCACAATGTTCAAATATTTTGCGGCCCCAGACAAGATTTTTGGTTATTTATTTGGCCCAACATGGCTCTTTTGACAGTAAAGTTTGCTGACCCCTGCTCTGGACAGTCACATTTATGTCAAGCGCACATTTATGCCAGCTATTTTATGTTTGGATAATTCGAGTAATGTACAAAACAAAAATTTACAAATGCAAATCTCAATTGGAGAAGTTGTTATTTGGATAATTATTAGTAAACGTTACATAATTAGGGGAATTTGTGTGATTGTACTGTTGTTTGTGACTCTGATGGTCTCTGTGTAATGTATACAGGCGCTTTCCAGTCTGGCCACAGGTTATATTTGGGTGCGTGTTTGAGTGTCTCCAAATATTGTGTAAACATGTTATTTCAGAGGCAGCTTCTTTTGGGGCCACTTGCCCCCCACTGTGGTTAGTATGCGCATGAGTTGGCGTTCACCACATTAGTGTACCGCTTTACCACTAGGAAGCCACACAGACAGAGGCTTTCCTTCACAGTAGAACCTCTATGGTTGAAAACAATCCAGTCCAAGATGGTACGACCTCAAGTTTGTTCAGATTTTGAAATATTTTCCTCTAGGAAATGATGTAGAGTGAATTAATCCATTCGGAGATCAAAATGTAAATTCTAGTATTTATTCAAATATATTGTAGAACCACCCTTCAACTCCCCAATATAATCAGTTTCTCTAGTCAGTCAGTGAATGGATGTTAAATTGTTATTATTTTTGTCCAATTTAGATTCCAGTCTCTTTGTGTTTCCATCTCAATCTAATCTGCCCAAAGCCTTCAGAATCAGTAGTGCTTGCAAATGTATCATAAAAAAATGTACATTAGCCATGGGACTATTTCTTTAACCGTCCTCACATGGCCAGCCGATAATGTTAGCATTTTCCATCCCCTTATTGGTTGGTCAGAGCAAAAAAACTTTTAAAAACTAACATTGACTAACAAAATACGTCCGTAGCCACCCAGACACATTCATAAATTTAGCCATGCCCCAAATGTAAGGCCCGTCACTGGTCGAACAAAATCACTTACTGATTTTTTTGTATAAATAAAAGCGCTTTGTGCCGCACTTCTGTAGGTCATATGGACTTAATAGTATCGGTAGTTGGTAAACGAATTGTGGACTCTGCGACAAACTCATATCTTTGCAGCAGTAAGCGGGGGATAATGTTCCTCAGATAAGTCCGGAGATACGAAGTATAGTCCATCTCACTCCGTTACAGTCCTCATGCAGATTTTGCATACAAGCCTCATCGACATTTGCTGCCAAATTATAGCAGTTGCATTTTTTTCTTTTCTTTTTAGAGGACCGCTTTACTGAGCTGTGCCGACTGGTCATTTTGTCTCGTTCCGTCTGAGCGGTCATGTGACTGTCACATGACTAACAGCTTACTATTAATTATGGGACTGCTGAAAGCAGCACATATTACTCTCCACCCTAGAAAATCCCCAGATTTTTCCGCAAAAATGCGGCCCGTACCGTAGATCGCAAATGAGGTATCAAACGATGCGGCTCGATCTGACTCGGTGCGGCATTACTTTTCTAGGAATTCCGAGTTACCATGGCGACGCAATTCCCAAAAAACTCCCATAGGAAATTAAAGGAGAAAGGGGGGACAAATTACAGATCAAGCACCTTTTTCCAAGACACGCTGCGCGCGCATACGTTATCGGACCGATATGAATTTTAGCTCATTTTGTAGCAATTTTTCCCATCTTTAGCTAAATTTATTTTAAGGGATGAAAGCTCTCCCCCCTGTGCGGGTTCAAAGACAGTGAGTGAAATAGCCTTCTATTACACTCTGTGGAACAATTAGGCTTTGAGTGGCGGGAACCCAAAAAATATATTTCCAAAAGTCAAAAGTTTCACTTCACTCGTCACCATGGCCACAATCTTTGCTCACTAGACATCAAATTCTCACATTTTGTAGTGACAAGTCTCTTCTTTCAGACAAACTAACTTATTTATTTGGCTAAGGTGTCATTTAGTACCTTTATTTTCACTTTAAGCGAGGAGAAGTCGTACTAACTCGCCTATCTTTTCCATGTTAAATTCGCCTCCTTTTTCCTCTTCATTGTGGATAAATCATAAGTTTTCAACCTGCTCTCATTTGGTCATTTTTCATCCGATTAAAAAAAGTGAGAACATGCTCGCGTTCCCCAACCCCTGGCCTTTCTAACGAGCCATTTCTTGAATCTGCATCTTGAACCGTTAAGTCGTGAGAGGCTTTTGTTCGAGGTGTGCGTCTCTCATACAATATCAATGGAATGTGTGTGCGTGAAAAGTGCATTTTTCTTAAAGGGACAGTGAGATACTTTTAGTTGATGTTGATTATGGTTAACTTCCACATTTCTTGACCGATTCCAGTCGTTTAAATTTTAAACTGTTCAGCTCATTTACAAGAGTCAGCAGTCCCATTCAAAATTTCCGCGGGAATTTTTCTAGTTTTAAACTGTTATGGTAATATGAATTGCCATAGTATTACTAATTTGAAAACACAACTACAAATGTTATCAAAAAATATATCTTTAATATCGTCATTATGCGCTACATTTATTTTTTATTTTTTTAATGACGATATTGAAAGTAACGTTGCCATTTTTGGACACCCCGTGATACCGTATTAACGTTTTACCGCCCAACCTTACCTCACAGGTTGAACTCAACAGTCGAGTGTATTCCATACCACCTACAGCTTTCACCTGAGAACGCCCTGCAACTCTTTCAACAGTATCCTGTTCACTCAAGTTTTGTCTGACTTAAAGAGAAAAAGAGTATTGCTTACATGCCTTGACTTCACTGACTTCATATATGACATTGTGGCTGATTGTTCAGACAATGTCCCCACTCGTTATCTTGTCAACGACGCCTGCGTGCTGAGTGGCAAGCCTCTCGTGTCAGCCAGCGCCCTCAGAATGGAGGGACAGGTACGATATTTTCACCTTGCAAATCACCAATTCTTCTCAGCCTGAATTGTTTGTGTCCGTAGTTGACAGTCTATAACTATGATGGAGGCCCTTGCTACAGATGCATCTACCCAGTCCCCCCGCCCCCAGAGACGGTGACCAATTGTTCTGATGGAGGGGTGTTAGGAGTGGGTAAGTCGAGCCTCTTTCCCAGAATCCATTAGCTCTGTACAGACTTGTCTTTCTCCAGCATTTTCAGCCTGTTAAATACTGGTTGTTGGTAAAATGTTCCACTTATCTTTAAGTTCCAGGCATAATGGGCTGCTTACAAGCATTGGAGGTCCTCAAGATAGCCTCTGGATATGGCTGTATCTAAACTCTGGCATAATATACTACTGCTGTACATTTCAGCCTTCACCTATGTAATATTTAATTGTCACAAGTTTGGGAATTGTTAACAATATTGGATGATTCATTTTGTTGGCCCGCAGAGATTTATTTTTTCTGTTACAAAGTAATACGTAACTGCTTCACGTTACCGTTTTTGTGTGTGATACAGTACAACTAATTGTTCCCAACATTGCAGTACAGACACACATTCCAAGATTGTGATGTAAGATGACAAGTGTGTGTTCACAGTTACTTGTCATGGGTAGTAAAATAACTAAACTAAACTAAGTAACTAAAATAGAAAAAAGGCTTTGTTTTATTTATTTGTTCATTACTGAATGGATTATTTTTCTTATATTCAAATGTATAAAAAAAAGGGAAAAATACTTATAAATAATCTTATAAAACATATAAACAAATACCGGTAATTTTTTAAAATATTTTCAAAATAATACTTAAAGAGGCACAAATGAGTGTTTGTTTTTTGTTGATTATGGCGGCACATTTGGACAAAAGTGGTATTGTTTTCCCTTTTCCTTGAAAGAACCACCATTTCTCATGAGGCCAAGCACATAACATCGTGATATCCGGACGTCCAGTGGCTATTTTCTGTTTTATTCTTTATACAGCACTGTAATGTTTCTCAAGTCTGTTGACAACAGATGGTGGTTGTGATCTTAGTGACTGGAATTACCCAAGTACAAATCCAAATAAAGTAAAAAATTGTTGGGGTGTTAAAGCAACTTTAAATTAGCTCAAAATCAACACACTCATTTTGACACCCCTCGACACAATATATACACGTTTGAAAAACGAGCCTTTCACTTAACTTTACGTGTCAGCTTCCTGCGGCCAGCAGCTGGTGATGTTTGATGCTCAAAGTGCCAGGTTCCGGTCCATCAGGTTGCGGCCCAAGCTGTCAGGATGTGTAGTATGTGGGAAAGAGCCCAGCGTAACCCAGCTAGTTGACTACGAAGCCTTCTGTGGGTCTGCTGCAACAGATAAGGTTGACCTTGATATTATCAATCACACGTTACCACATTCTGTTTGTTAATGTACTGTAATAGAGAGTACAATTTATTGTGTTTTCAGTGTCGAAGACTCAACATCCTGTCCAGAGATCAGAGGATCACAGTGCAGGTGAGGAAACCTTTTGGCCAGTGCATCCCTCCCTGTATGAAGTGTTGTTTATTCAACTAATACTCATAATGTTCTCCCAGAAATCATGAAAATTGATGAACCGATTGTACCTCAGCAATCACGGGAAACAATCTAAAATGTGCTAGTAAATGTTTCACAGAAAAGAATAACACTGTGCTTGGCATCTATGGTGTTGTTGCATGAGGATTGCGCGTGCATATGACTGCACAATCTGAACTTTTAAACGGTCATTAAGCACAGAGATGGAGATCACAGTTGAATTGAATTTGCGTCAGGGGCTCAATTTAGGAGCAGTTTTGAGTCCCGACGATTTTAAGAAAAAGTTGTTCAAATAATTGTAACAAATCAAGCAATCTGAGCAATACTTCCCTCAAATTAGCTGCAAGTCATTTACATTTCCGTATTTAACTGTAAGATATGAATCAAATTTCTTGAAGGTAAAATCACTCCCCTTTTAATGACTTCAGGAATGCCTTGTTGTATTTGCAGGATTACAAATCCATTGTGGACAATGCAGAGCCTCATCTCCTTTTAGATGTGCGCCCTCTTGTGGAGGTGGACATATGCCATTTACCCAGCTCGCTCAGTATCCTTCAGGAGATGGGAAACAAAACATAAATCAGTCTGACGCGACATGATAATCCCCATTTTCTTTGTGGTTATTCTCCTAACATTGTTGCCAGACATACCGCTTTCAAGTTTAGAACAGAGGAAGAGTGAACATATGCAGTTACTGCAGCAGCGCATCGGCCAATTGAAACAGCAGATGGTCGGTGTCTGCTGGCCTCCAGGTAACAGGACAAAGCGCGGGCTTTATCTGCATGTCGTCTGAAATGAACCAGTGCATATTCACAGTTCATTTCCTACTGCTACTCTGGCTTGCGCAATTTGGAATGCTAGTAGCAGATTGCAGTGGGGTTGTCAGGTGACCCCTTTTCTAAAACAAGTGTGACCAACCTGAGCAGCTGGTCTATATACTTTGGAGGAATTATTATAATTTTTTAAACTTTATTTTGAGACAGTTTTGTGTCGTCTTGGTAGTGGGCTCTGCTGTACACTCATTTCTCACATACTGCATTATCTATTAAAAAATGTTTTTACTCTGAAATAATTTTATGAATCAGTGCACAGTTAAATGACATTACTGCAATCAAGAGTTGTAACTACATCATGGGATAGTTGCCCTGATACAGTATGTCCTTAAACTGGTGTTTTTAATCTGATGTGTAGTCTGCACAATAACAACATTTATACCCAAAACATGGGAAATACGGACCGTGCTGCAAAAAAACAGCATCCTTTGTTTGAATATGATCCGTACACAGACTTTATGTTTTCCCCAGAGTTCTTATAAAGATCTAGAGGAATGTAATTCTGTCACCAAAAGTATCTCTGTGGTTTCTTGCAGTTTATGTGATTTGTAAGATGGGCAACGACTCCCAGAAGGCTGTCCAGATTCTCGGGAAGATGAGTGGATCAGAAGTAGACAATGTCGAAGTGAAAGATATCTGCGGAGGCCTAATGGCGTGGGCGCACTGGATAGATGCCAAATTCCCACAGTATTAACATCATTTTACCTGTATGTGTGTTTTTTTTTGAGAAATAAAATGTTATCTTTTTATTATTCTTTGTGTTGTGGTTCTTTAGGTAAAAAGGTTAGTGAGGCCATCATGAAAACTGTGATTGATGTGAAAACAACAACAGACTGACAGGCATGTGTTCTTGAGCAATAAGGTCCCTTTTGTTTACATTTCATGTCCCCTAGATGAAATTCACTTTCTGAGCATCACAAAGTTATAATTATATATGTCCACGTGTTGGCATAATTTTCCAGCGACCAACCACCCTTACCCTGGCCTCCTTCAATTCTTTGCGATCTCGTGAATGGAAAACCATTGTTAGTAATGCAGAATTCATTCCCTTAAGTAACGCTGACACCTGCTCAGAGCCTCTTAAGTGAGTGATATATTTTCAAGTGTGTTACAAACGTTTCAGGGCCGCGTGAACCTATATCCCCCCCTGGAATGGATAAACGTGAAATAACGGAAAATATCTGCGCATGCGCAGTGTAGTCGGTTCCTCAGTGGCGCCATTGTTTCACAAGGTTTGTAGTTTAAAATTTGCAGGCTAAACATGAAGTCTGTTATAGTGACGCTACAGAAAGACTTCAACTCCCAGCGAGCATTACGGCTTTCCTATTTAGTGTAAATGGGGGAGTAGTCACAGCTGGAAGGATAATAAGATGCGCATGAATTTACTACAGTATCTGAAACAACGATAAGAGAAAAATAAATGGACGGCTTCGTTGGTCATAGTAAGCTTTTATGCCAGTTTTTGTTTCGGTGTTTGTTTTATTTAAGTTCGGTTTTCCTCGACGATTCTTAGCCAAGTGCAAGTTTAACTTGAGACGCCGCTTTCCGCAGTTGATGGAGATTCAAAGTTTGTTCGGTCCACTCGCATTGGAAAGAAATGCGTCCTTCGCTGACTGTGAAGGTAAAGTATCGCTTCTTAAAATTAAAACAATATCCAAGGACTCGTTTGTCTTCGGGTTGACAGAAAGTTCCACCGAAGCGAAAGGTCCGCTTGACATGCATATTCAAGCTTGTGTAACTTATTAAGTTGTTATGGTGTGCTATCGGTTTGTGTTCTGCCAGCATATCGAATAGAAGTCGGGAGGTTTGCACGCTTCCGAACCTTCATTGTGGATGTTAATGACTTAAATTGTTTTACATGTCGGATATATATGTTCCTTTTAAACTTTAGATTTACGATGCCATTGTTTTTATGCATGCTAAGCGGCCCTAAGATGAGTAAGCTAACCAGAGGGTTACACAGTCCGTTTTACTATGGAGAGCTACAAGAAATGGCTTTATGTGGAGATAATTTGATTGAAATATATATTTACAAAATCGATCGAATGAAGTTAGCAATAATGTCTGAGGGCAACGTTTCTCAAACTTGCACATAAAAGTTGAACAGAAATTGTACCTGAATAAACGTTTGAAAACAAGTATTATTAATTAAATGCAACTACTTCGTTTTATTTAAAATATAAACTAAACTGTATTTAACAAATGTACTTTACTTAATTCAAGGAGTTTAAGCCACTCTAAAAGTATGCACAGTTTGAATATTTAATTCTGTGATTCTCGGGACTTCACACTTTGAGAAATAGCACTGAGAAATATGTATTTTGTAATGTTAATTGCGTAATATTGAATGTGCAAAATTAGTGACACTAAGAAACGGGCTCAAGTTCGCTCAACCCTCAAATGTTTTCTTCTTCTGTAATTTAGTAAGTGTAGGTCCTTGCTTTGTTTAAATTACAAACGTTTCTATGTTTGTGTTTTTGTTGACAGGCTTCCTGTGGTCAGAGTGGATCAGTGACTTCAGTAAAGGCAAGAAGCACCACATCAGGATATGACATTTATTGCAGTGATATTCTAGAGACCTATTCCTTCTTGTTTTGCCATCTTGTGAGCGGGTGTGTAAGCTCGGGTGGGACCAACGGCTTACCCCCCCTGATTTCTAAAGCCAAGGTGACACAGTGGAAAACTATACAATGTTGACTCACTAAAACGTACCGAAAGGATTCCCCGCCATAAATCCTGTCACCGAACCCTCCAGTATTCAGTATTACACGTCGCCATTGGGATAAAAGCCAATGTCTGCCTCCTCTCCCACATCCTTACCTCGAGCCTTTCTCCACTCTCTCTATCCGCACCACCCGACCTTGCCACCCGCTTTGTCCCCATCCTCGGCTGGACCGCTGTACACGCGGCTATCCAACGGAAATCACAGTGTCCCCAGCCCCACCGACTCCCGTAGCTCTTTCCATGGGGTGTCTTTCTTGCTGCAAATTGGCTTGACCAGAGAGACTGTGAACCTGGAGGGCAATGACCTATCACTGTCCGCTGTCAAGGACCTGGTGTGCTCTATAGTGGACCAGAAGGTAAGAATCACAATTAAAAACATTTTATTTACACTTTGTATCCTATCCATCTTTAACATCTTATAAAATTAAAATCTCTTCACAAACACATTCATACCCACTGCAATTTAAGCAGCTATTCTGAAGGCAGCAGTGGACCAACATGCTGCATCAGCATGTGTGTTGTCAACTGACCATATTCATCTATTGAGGTGTTCCAAAACAAACATCTGGGCCTTCTGCCCTGTAACTGACACAGCAGAAGCATACGCACGCGCACACGCACACACACACGCACACACACACACACACACACACACACACACACACACACACACACACACACACACACACACACACACACACACACACACACACACACACACAATAGCAGTGGTGGACAGTCTGGTAGTGACATTGCATTTTAATGCAATGGACCTCAAAGTTGCACAAACATGCTTAATCACTACTCTGCGGTTTTACCATTGCCCAAGATACTCAGCCTCAAAAGAAGTTTTAGAGGTTTAGACTTCATTACTGATGCAATAATTATACCTATTTGTCTGTTTTTGTATTTTACTCACACAATGATCACTTCATCGGCTCCTCCAGTTTTGTCAACCTGATCATGCCTCTTTGCTTTGTAAGTGTAAATTTGACGTACAATATTAGTAACAGTTAACAATGCACACAATTATTACTCTGTGTAACATTAAAATAATGTTAACACAGATTTGCGATTGCAAAATAAATGGGCATGTTTTTCAATGTAACTTTATCAGTGTACATGTAGTGAAAAATTTAGTTTTGCACAATGCACAAATTACACATGGTAAACGATACTTCATTTTATATAGTGCTTTTCCACCTTACAAGGCCCTCAAAGCGCTTTACATTTGACTACTCTTTCACCTTCTGATGACGCAGCATCAGGAGCAACTGGGGGTTCAGTATCTTGCTCAAGGATACTTCAACCTGGTCAGAATGGCATGGGATTGACGTGTTGTGAGACGACCACTCTACCACTGAGCCGCGCCGCCCTCAGTATATATATATACAGTACTGTGTGTATATATATATATATATATATATATCTATCTATCTATCTATCTATCTATCTATCTATCTATCTATCTATCTATCTATCTATCTATCTATCTATCTATCTATCTATCTATCTATCTATCTAT
This sequence comes from Vanacampus margaritifer, assembly GCF_051991255.1. Taxonomy (NCBI): domain Eukaryota; kingdom Metazoa; phylum Chordata; class Actinopteri; order Syngnathiformes; family Syngnathidae; genus Vanacampus; species Vanacampus margaritifer. The sequence goes on along the minus strand of NC_135432.1, from coordinate 53,808,463 downwards.
CTATCTATCTATCCATCCATCCATCCATCCATTTTCTTGACCGCTTTTCCTCACAAGGGTCGCGGGGGTGCTGGAGCCTATCCCAGCTGGCTTCGGGCAGTAGGCAGGTACACCCTGAACTGGTTGCCAGCCAATCACAGGGCACACAGAGACAAACAACCATACTCACAATCACACCTATGGACAATTTGGAGTGTTCAATTAACCTACCATGCATGTCTTTGGAATGTGGGAGGAAACCGGAGTACCCGGTGAAAACCCACGCAAGCACGGGGAGAACATGCAAACTCCACCCAGGAAGGCCGAAGCCCGGACTCGATCTCACGTCCTCAGCACTGGGAGGCGGACGTGCTAATATATATATATATTTTTTTTTTTCTAAATTCAAGACAAAAAAACGCATTCTCTAAGGATAAGGATCATCAATCTGTTTTTGTGTTGATAAAATCTGAACCACAAATGGTTTTGAAACATTTTAACTTTTGTAACTCATACCAGTGTAGAAGTAAGTTCAATGCTGTGTTCATTGTGTGTATATAAGTGTGAAATTGCCGTCTTAGTTTTCTTTCTGTGTGACACATCGCGCTTAACCAGGGAGGCTTGTTAATGACAGTTACACAGTTAGACTTCTTTGAGCCTGGGAAGTGCTCATCTTCACGTAAACACTACACGCTGCTGACTGTGCCACGCACATTCCGTTCTTCTTTTATTATCGATGTCATTTGATTGTTGCTTCAGAAAATGTGTGTATTACTCTTGTAGCTAGCTATGCTACAGATAGGCAAGTTTCAATTAGATCATGTGGTCATTTTGTATTTGCCATTCCTGGTTGATGCCATCACAACCCCCCCCCCCCAAAAGTAAATTAGTTCTTCTTTGTCAATTATTCCTTTGATAGCACATTTCTCCACAAGATTTTGTACAACTTTAGGGGCATTCCACTCACTGTAGTGCAAAATAAAAAACATTTGTAAATGCCGTAGAAGAAAATTAAAATCATACTGAGAAATTTCATACTCAAACATTTCTAGCAAAAAAGAAAAGAAAAAAAAGAACTGGTGCAGGAGCTTACTTACAACAATGGCAGTCATTGGACAATTGTTATTGTGCAATATTTCTTGTGTGACATGTCTTCAGTTGCTAAACGGTGTGTCTCTAATTCTATTTTCTTATTTTGGGGTGTTACATTATATTTTCAATATTACCTGCATTCTTCTACTGTGAAACCACTATATAGGTACATTATTTGCTGCTTTGCATTCTGCCATTATCCTGAAAATCAGTTTGTACTATATATTCCCACAGTATTTTTCAGTCTTGTTGAGCTTTTTTATTCTTTCAATTGTAAGATTTTATTTTATTTACTAAATGTGGTGGTTTTGAACTAAAAGCAGTTAATTACCCTAATCCAATAAGCCAAAGTAAATTACTCCACACCACAAAGACATTTTTGTGCATTATTTAATTGACACTTAATTTGATTTGAAATGCATATTTTAAAAATTCAGCGTTTTAAGAGTTCTCATCACGCTACCCATGTTGTACTGCCATTTGCCTGCTTAAGTCCATTTTTGTGGGATTAATGCTCTGCATATCCTGCTTGAATAATGAAATGGAAGTGCATTGTATTTTTTTCAACTGCTCGTGTGTAATTATGATTACAGTACACCATTTGTTATTGCAATTATCATTGCCTGTAGAAAGGGAGGGTGATTAAACAGCACACTCCAATCAGCTGCCTTGACCTCAGCATTTGGGAAGGTCAGTGGTGATTGATCAAAGTGAGCAAAAGTAAATGTGCAGCAAACTTGAGGCACTTGAGGATGATAATAAGGCTAATTGTATTGGGTCTGATTTAGATCACCGTTAATATTTTTTTTCTCCATACAGCAGGTTGGATTCACTGTTGGTTATGTGGTTATGTCATGATTTGTTTGCACTTACTGTGTATGGGTACTGGAATGTGGTAATGTTGCAAAAGTATGTAACAAGAAAAGGATGGATTCACAGCTAGAACAATATCTCTTTGAGGAAATCAGTGTACATCATCATATTGCCCCATGTCAAAAAAAGTCAAGAAGGGTTTTAGTTGGGTGAGTTTGATGCAGAAGACTTTTACCCAGCAATTCCTACAGGGATGAACTTCAACAGACATTTTGAGATGAGACCTTCCAAAATCTTGTAGTCTTGTAGTCTTGTAGTGTTGTCCTAACTGGCCTTGTGCATGAATTGATGAAGCCAGCTCGAATGACTGGTGAGACGTTAAGACAACCATAATAGTCAGTTGTGATGAATAAGTTTCCCAGAAATTATTACGATAAACGTTGGTAATATTGTGGATGCTGTTTATTGTATGCCACTGATTTTATGGTATTGAAGCGTCACAATTAAAGTAAATCCATTTAAAAAGCAATTAACTTTTAATCATCAAGAATATGCAACTCTGACATTGAAATGTAGAACAATAAATCAAATATCTTTAAGATTAAAAAAAATATATGTAAATATACTTATTACAAGCACATCTCTGTAGTGGCAGACTAAAATGATATGTCTCTCATCTCTTTCAAAATGTCCTAGTTCACTTGATTGTAAAAGATGGAATGACTGTTTTGGAAATGTAACTTTTTGTTTTAGGTAGTTATCAGCATTTCTTTAAACAATGCTTTAGCAACAGTGTTGAATGGCATTATCTTTTTCACTATAAAGCCATAAATGTTATCTGTGATTTGTTCTCAAACTTTGCAAGTCCGGAAATGAATGTTCCTCTTAGTTCCACCATGCTATTTGTTACCAGTTGAAGAAATTGGATGGGATAGTTTGGTTTTAAAAGGACTAAACGTTGAGGTTTGTTGTCAGTTTGCGACTTTCTTCATACAAATGCGACATACCAGATCATTGATGTTAGCGGAGGCTCCGCATTCAACTGGCTTGAATCCAAAATGTTCCGACCCACACGGTCGCTGTGTCATCGGTTTTAGATGAATTCCATTTATGCTGCTCAACTAATATACTGTAGTATTACTTTAGTAATACTGTAGTATTCTCTGTACAACTACAGCCATCAGGAAACCTAACTTAGGGTACACAAACTCCTCTGCTTCAAAGCGGTTTCCACCGTCTGTGTACGTGTGTGAGTCCCGCCTCTCATGGACAAGCCAGTTGAATGACAGGAGATGGAAGAACGCAGCAGGATGTTGATGATGCGAGTAAACAAACACGCATGAGGATGACAGGTTATCGAGTCCGTAAAAAACTATCGCGTCTGTTTTTATATATCACAATAAGTTGGTATAGTAATTATCGTGACGGGCCTCGTGATCAAATGAGTCAACTTGATTGAATGAGAATATTCGTAGGCTCTTACAAAATATTTCCAGAAGAGTTGATGCTGACAGACCAACCTCAGTCTCTTTACAATAAACTCTTGACTGTACAGCTGAGCATATAATAAATCATTTGACATTATAATTTTGTGGACATCATTACGACGGAACATGTCCAGAACATTCAACCACATTGTTGTGCATTTCTTCTATTAAACCTAGCTAAATACAGTGCACAGTACCAGCTGCTTCATGAAACCAGCCATATGGCTTTGATATCTGTGGAAATTATGACTGCAGGCCCTTTGTACTCCACTCCATCCTTGCCTCACTATTTGCAAGAAATGCGCAACACGCAGTGTGCTGAACTGCGCCGGCACTTTTCTCCTTTGGATCGCTGACCATAGCTTAGGCCATCACAAGATCTTAGCAGTCAGCAGAACCTCCCGTTTCTGTCAGCAGGAAAATGACAGTTAAGCATTTGAGATGTAATGTGGTAATATTACCCTCGCACCCACCCCTGTCCTTCTGTGCTGCCGTTTCCTCTGGTGAGGAAAAATTGTTCTACTTCAACAAGTGGGTCAACGCTCAGTCATACAACAAACATGAGTCATGATCCCAATGTGTCCATGTGTGTATCACTGAATGTGTCCATTCACTGGTACTGAAATGCTGTGTCAGTAATTGTGAACATTCAAACTAGTTTACTTTACGTAATAGACACAGTGAACTCTTGTAATATTGCGGTAATCTTTTGTGCCCACTATAGCAGATTTTTAAGCAGTTGTTTTTAATGTTTTTTTTTTTTACAGTATACAGCAAGTTTGCGTACCATTGCCTTCATAGTAATGGCATGTTTTGTGCTGCAAATTGTTCGCAAGCCATGGATACAAGCCTTCACGCTGTACTAGATACTCAGGATGTGGTTAGACCTTTTGTGAATATTGCAGTGTCTTAATGTTCTCATATTTATTCTATGCAATATATCATAGTTCCAAGGTTGACTTTTCTACCTTTTATGAACGCTTATGGTTTCAGGTAATGTAGGCTGGAGATTATAGACTGTATGTATATGCCTCATTCATTCAAACTGCTCTCGACTTGGCAATGACCCCATGAAAAGATTTTTTGTTGATTTTTCTCCTGCTGTCCTTAAGTGTGTCCACAGTTGAGCTGTAGAAAACATTCACTGTATTTAGTATGTCAACTGTAGTTCAGGGTAACCTGATCCTAATTAGTTCAATCTTAGTAGTATCTCAGAGCTTCATGCCCTCTGGAATACTACATCCACCTGGGGAATGAATACATTGCTAAAATTGATTTCCAAAGGTCCACTTTTTTACTTAGTGAAGAAGTAAAGAAAATGGATGGATGGTAAATTTATCACATAGCCAGACATGATAGTGATACCATCAGCTGCTTACTGTTAACCTGTTCAGATGTGGAAGGTATGATCAAGCAGTGTTAGGAGCTTTCTGGATATCTACCCATTGAATTGTTTTGGTCATTGTTGGAAGTTGGGTGCCTATGAACTTGTTTGAGCTCCGAGATAATTGTGAAGAAGTGGTCCCTTGAAAAGCTGCATGTAGCCAACCAGGTTTCTGAGAACCTTCCAAACTTACTTTCTTGACTTTTTGTTTTTGTTTGTTTTGCTTCGACTTTCAAGTTTAAACTAAGGTACACACGGTGTACGGTGGCAGTGAACTCACTGCACAATAACAATACTTTGTTAAATAGTGAACAATTTTCCCAAAAAGAGCCTTCAAGCTGTTTAATGCCACTCCAAGTTGAAGTTTACTGTCAAACTAAAGAGAAAACTAGAGAATTACACTGTGTGTATTCAAAACAGCCAAAGCATAGCCCTTCAGTTTAGCTTAATGCTAACGCTAATTAGCATCTGTGTTGCGTAACTTAAACACTTTAGGCAACTAACTGAAAACAGCAATAATATGTACACTGACAACAGTAGTCACTTTCCTATACTGTATCTTCAGTCCTTTGTGTGGAATGACTAAAATACTGATGATCTGCGATAGCAATTGAGATGTTATGAATTCCAGAACACACACACACACACACACACACACACCACTCTTCAATATATCCTTACTGTTAGGGGTGTTAGAAAAAAATCGATTCGGCAATATATCGCGATATTACAGCACGCAATTCTCGAATCGATTCAATATGCGGCCGAATCAATTTTTTTTATGGAAATATTCAACAAAACGTCTTACTTAGGGTTAGGATTCACACATTAAGGATGGAAGAATTGTTATATTAATGGAACATTAAGCCTTAATATTTTATTTCATTGCTGTTCAAACATGAAACAGACTGCAACCTGTTTGTTAAACGCAGTGGCTCAGTTACAAGCCTGAATTTTCAGATGAATACATTTTCATACAAATCTTAGTGTACATGTACAAGTTTACTGATTTGTATTTTTAAAATTTGAGTAAAAAATAATAATAATCGCAATAATCAATTTATAGATTCGTATTGGGATTAATCAAATCGATTTGTGACATATGAATCGTGATATGAATCTAATCGCCAGGTACTAGGCAATTCACACCCTTACTAACTGTATGATAGCTTCAATATTCATAATAATGCCTCAATAATAATTATATCAGTCTGTTGATCTTAGACTGCTCCATGAGCCCAAGGCGGGCACACCAGAAAGAGCAGCATTCAATTGATGCAATGTGACAAAAACAATCTAATTCTGTTTCATTATGTTATTACTGTATGTTTTTTTATGTTTAAGGTACTCTATACACTGTAACTGTGTAATATGGTAAATGTTTGCTGAAAACTGTAATTAGTATATTCACCTTATTCCTAGCCCCAATGAGCTTCTTCCGAATGTATGAGGATGACATAAAAAAGTGGCCAGTGGCAATGTACAGTCGCATTTTTAGCTACGTTCTGAACTCTGACGTGTCAGACAGTGAGGCAGTGAGCAGTCTCAAAAGTTCTGAGACATCAGTACCTGCAAAGTAATAAAGCTAAAAGAGGTTGGACACAGTTTTAACCCAGCCAAATGCTTAATCTTACATCAACCCAACCTCAATTCACTATGTTATTGACAGAATTTTACTAAAGAGAGTTGTGTCCTCCATACACATGAAATCATACCTTATGACACTGCTCTCTGTCTTTATATGGCACCCAGTAGGGCCCTCAGGAATAAGGTGGCTAAAATAGGATGACTTTTTGTTACTATCGAAAGGGGAATGGTACGGTGCAGTGGGAAGGAAAGTTTTGGCACAGGTAGCGGAAGAATAAATTGAGCCTTTGATTTAAATTTGAGTTCCATAGCAGCAACTTTAATTTAGATGTGCCTCGGCCACAGTTTTCCCCATCGGTTTTTCAGTCTTGTGGCTACTAGTCTTTGGTTCAGGCCTGAATAAACTGTCTCTGTAATTAGCGTGACAAAAGACTTTTTCCAGAAATAAGCAGGCTGGATTCATCAACTTAAAGCAAAATAGCAGAATATTTATTGGCTTGGTCTTTACCTTTCGAAATATCACTGTATCCCTTATGCAAGTTAACAGCAATATTCCTTTTCAAGACTAATTGTGTTAGCATTGCATTGCACCAGGCTACTGCGTGTTTGCTTTTATTACAGTTTCATCACTTGCATATACTGTATTTGTTCTTTAAATAAACAAGGGGAAATTGATCATTAAAAAAATAACCTTAAAAAGAGAATGAGAAATATGTCTGTGTGGCATTTCTTGGGATCTTGACTTAAGTTTACATTGTCCAAAATTAACAGAAACACACATGGAAAAGAAATCAAAATCTGTAACCCCCCCCCAACCCCCTTTTGTCACAGGGCTTGATGTGTGGCATACATGGTGCCAGACATATCCTGGAAAGCATATTCAGCACCCTCACAAGCAAAAACAGGTTACTCTTGAGTCAATATTTGCAGTGTTGGTATTGGTTCGGAATACGCATTGTTATCGTGTCAGCCCTTTTACAACTGAGATGACTTTCAGTGTGTGTTTTTTACACTGAAGTCTTTCAAAGTAACGGAGTTGCCTGACTTGATATCACAATTGGGACTGCTGAAGAAACAAAAGTTTTCCATGTGTTACTCAGAGGCGTTCTTGCACAAGGAATCTATCAATTTCCCCGGTCTTGGAGTAATTTGTGGAAAAGGAGAGAGGAGGGAAAAAAGGGAAAAAACATCTCTGTAGTTAAGTGAGCTAAGTAATTTCTACCATCTGCAGCGCACATTTCTGCTGCCTCATTCTCCTTTAAACGTAAAGTGGCATGGCAGAACAGAAGGCTCAGCCACAAGAGTTATGGAATGACAGAGTGGAGAAGGGTGGTCCTTTCCAAGGGCAATGAACAAGGAAGGCTGGGACGGACGGACACGTTGGCAGGCCTCATATGGGGCACAGAAAGTACCTGAATGCCCCGCCATTCATTCGGTGCCAAACCATCTCTAGGGGAATGCTACCAAGTGTGGCTTTGCATTGGAATGCCCTTCACCAGGCCAGTAAAGGGAGATTATCCCACATCAATCCAATCTCTTGTTAATGCCGGCTGAATGGGTTGTGTTTGTTAATTTATTTAATCGGTAGGCAATAGTAAATTGAACCATTTATTAATCAAGTCCCTGCGACTTTGTCCTTGTGAAGCCAATCACCTGCAGTAATTCACCATTATGCGCTAAGACACTCCACCAACCCAGAAAAATACATTTTGATTTATTAGAATAATAAATCTATTAGTGGATGAGGAAACCTCCCATTCATTGTAGTCATTAACAACCCAACTTTTCGCTCCTTGGATTGAACTAGTTGGCAACGTGAACACGAGTAAAATGGTCATACACTGTACAAATTCAGCTGACTCGGTAAATCTGGCAGTTACGGCATGTCCGAAATTTGACAGTGATATTGCTCAGTGTTGAACCGTATTTTACATTATCTTTTTTTTTGGTACATATCCATACACAAATAATCAGGGAAATGTGTTGCTGTTTTCTTACCGTTGTTTGTAGTTAAAGCATTCGGAATCAACCAATGGCAAAAACATTGCGTTGTTCTGGCTTTGTTGTGAGATTTGGCACTTAATAAACAACACACACAACCGACACTGTCGGAACTTGGGTGGAAAAGCAATGACCCAACTGTATGTTAGCTTTAGCAGTTTGAGTTGAAATTTAAACACAACACTCTAAAATCCTACTTCATTTTTCCAACTATTCGAGGATTTCTGCCTTGACAAACGTGTCAAAGTGACAAATACTTGAACCCCTATTTAAAGCTGACCCAACCATTGCATAAGTATATATATCAGGTAGGTAGTTTCTAATAATGATTAAAGTGCACTTGCAGATTTTTGTACAATGTCTAAATAGTGACCGAAAGAACAAGAGCCAGGATGCAAGCGGCTGAAATGAGTTTCCTCTGCAGCGTGTTCGGGCTCTCCCGTAGAGATAGGATGAGAAGCTCGGTCATCCTAGAGGCGCCTCAGGGTCGAGCCGCTACTCTTTTACGTGGAGAAGAGCCAGTTGAGGTGGCTTGGGCATCTGGTTCGGATGCCTCCTGGTCGCCTCCCTGGAGAGGTGTTCCAGGTATGTCCCACCGGCGGGATGACCCAGGACACACTGGAGAGACTATGTCTCTCGGCTGGCCTGGGAACACCTTGGGATCCCGCTGGAGGAACTAGTTGAAGTGGCTGGGGAGAGGGAAGTCTTGGCTTCCCTACTAAAGCTGTTGCCCCCAATAGTAGGGAGTATAACGAAAACAAGCGGAATTGGAAAATCAATTTTGAATCAATAATGTCAAACATGACAAAACCTACAAATACACTCCTTTTTCATCGCTAATTAATCTCTTTGAAGGAAATGTCACACTTACAATACTGACAAATTGTATATTGTAAAATTTATATTGTAAAATGATTGTCTACTTTCACCCCCCCCCCTCAAAAAAAAACATTGTATCCTATTCTCTTGAACTGAGATGTACCTTTAAATCAAATCGTTCCACTTTAAAATGGACTATGCTAAACAGCCATATCAGGTTGACAGTTCTGATCCACACGGCAGCAGCAGGTTGTAGAATGTCTTATTCTCTGTTGTTTTCACAGTACTGTTTGCTTTTCCTGTCTTTCATGATCTGTCAAACTGATAGGAAGGTGGCAGCGGAAGTGCAATTAATGTTGAAACAACAACAATAATACAAGAAAAAATCCTTGTTGGGCTTTGGAGCAGTGGTCCGCCGACTGGTACAATTGGTAGCGGGCAGCACAGGTTATATTGAAGGGGCAATTTTTTTTTACGTGGCAAAAAATTTGTGGACCACTGTTCTGGCGATAGCACATCTTACGCAATGCTATTGGCGCTGCCGTTTTAAAAATAAATTAAGTTGTTTTTTTTTTTTTTTTTTAACATCAGCGATAAACTCACTACACTTAACAACCACATTTGTTAAGTGGTTTGCAGTTAAGCATATAGAAACCCCTCTTAATTTGACTCGATTTGTCACTGAGTCTCTTTCTACTGTTGTACTTGTCGTTGGTTAGTTCCCCTCCTGGGAGCCACTCCCTGTTTCCATATTCTCACTGCTCCTGCTCTCCAATCTGCTGTGGTCAGCGAGGCAGCTCAGTCTGTACAGCCGATGTTCACATAGCTTCTCCCTCCACTGCACTTGCTATTATTCTTCCCCGTCTGTTTAAACATTTGCAGATATTGCCTTTCTGTCTCTGTTTTTGAGAGAGGTGACAGCTTGAGTCTTGGATTCTGGCCATGATTAATCTCCTCTTAAAAAAAAAAAAAAGTGATACAAAGTGGAAGGGGTTTTAAAAATTAAAACCTACCAGTGTGTACGATGGCTGGCTAATCCCTTGTTCACTTTCTGCAAACACAGAACCTGCAACTGCATGTTATAAAATAAACCCTATCAATCTTATCGTCACATGAATTTCCCTAGTCTCACCTGTTTATTTGCCCCCGTGTAAGTGTGGAGATGTAGTATGTATTGCACTTTATTTCTCCGGCAGAGGCACTGATGGAAGATCGCAGCAATGCTATAACTCATTAGTACTGTGCGAGGGCCGAGCCAAGCATGTCTAGATCACTCTGCTCTCTTCCTGAGAAGCTTTAGATCCTGTGACTCAGGCTTCCTTTTCTCTTCCTGGTCTCTGGACACTGTTAACACACGCGATACTTGGGTAGACATGCACACACGATTACTATACAGAAAAGCAAGTTGAGCGTCTGTCACCTACTGAACATAAAAAAGAATGTTGATGCTGATATTTCTGATTTAAAAAAAATGACTTCTTCAGCTTTGAAAAATGTTTAAGTAACTATGCACGTTATCTAGCATATAGTCAGATTCGCTGAAAAGCCACCTGGCTCTCATTGGGGATACAGAGGCAACTAACCAAACAGTGATCTCACCACCAATAACTCCTCTCTGCTTCATTGCCTTGGCGCGTACTACGGAAGATTACTACAGACGAGTATTGTTTCTCTTGGTTCCAGTATTAAAAGGCCATGTGCAATAATTGTGAGGTTATCTTTGGAGAGTCTTAAAGCAACATTATGTGAAATCGGGAGGAGTTTGGTCAGAAACCAGCTATTCTGGCAAATGAAAATTGAAATACAGCATCCTTGGGTTTTTTGAAAGACGCTATAAATTATTATTATTGTTTGTTATTGGCAGTGTAGTAGTGTTAGAATCCCTACATTATTTGAAAGCAGTCTTGGATGACAGGTGGTGTGCCTTAACAAGCACACGGTTGTATGTGAATGCACACACAAAAATAGTCAAACTTTTGCCATCATGAAACATTGTATACGCACATAACATTTTACAATCTTCTTACACACTATCTGCGCAAGTCTAGCAAAACACCCAAAGAAAGAAAACTCCACCCATACGCACAGTTAGATTGCACTTTGTGCTAGACTTGCACTGGGCACCAAAATAGCGCCCGCTAGCCGGGTTTACATGGAGCCATGTATTCTGATTAGAATGAATCCGAATGACCAAACGGAATGAAAATGCTCTCTATAAACACCTCAATCGGAAAGAAATGGCTGATTTCGAATGGAATTAAATTCGGAATCATGGGGTGGTATATTCCGTTTGGCAATCTGAACTAGCATGATGTAATCGAAATGGCCAGCCTGCATCCAGTATGCACATGCCCTGTCTTGATGTAAATCGTGACGTCGTCGCTTACGCATTATGCCTTGCCAAGAGCTTGTCTGCGAGGGGAGAACTTGTTTTAAAGTACTTGGAACTTGTTTTGATCAAGACAAGTCAGGCCAGGTAGTCCACCTTCCATCTGAAGTCAGCTGGGATAGACTCTGGCTCACCCACAACCTTCAAGTGGTATAAAAAATAGATAGATGGTTGTAATATTGTGGAAGAGCCTTTATTCATTCTACTATGACACAGCATTAACTAAACCTCTTACTGAACCATGGCACATTCACTGCTATACGGATGGAATGCAAGCTGGGCCAGAAAGTGAAAAAGTCACACTCGTCTCTGGCTGTTCTCATTCCCCACTAGAATTATTTTCTGCTCACTGCGGAGTTGATATCCTGGCCCACTGTCTGCATGTTTTGGGGGGCGACAGGATGAGTTATCCCCTTTCTTCACTTAAACAAGACTCCTTGTGTGTGAACTATGAACTGTTTGAGGCAGGCACGCACACACAGCCTATCATTTGCACTTTCTACCTCCAGATGTAGTGTGTTTTCCTTGGCGCAGGCCAAGAAAATGCCTTTTCCATACACCGGCTGTAGAGGGGAAGCACGCTCAATGCAGCTTCTTAACCGATCATTGGTTGTAATTAGTTGAGCTACAGTATTTTGTAACTCTTGGCAAAGCACTTAACAGCAATTTGCTAAATGAACTGAGCAGTGGACAGATGGTGTAGCCCACCCTTTTCCGCTTGACATTGTATAAACATTTTACTTCTTGCAAATTGAATTAATAATCTGTCAGGTTGTTATAAAAACTCTGGACAATGTCAGAGAGTTAGTTCTGGACTATGTGAAGAGTAGCTTTGTTTCAAATGAAGAACACAACAGTTAATTGTTTGTGTTCGACGTGTTATTGCCTATGGGGAAGTTAGTGAGTTAGGTAGTTAATTAAATAATTTGGTCATTCTCAGGCTTCTTTCTTTTTCCAGTTTTATGCAGAATTACGCAGCTTTAGCCAAAACCCACTCTCTGAAATATGGTGAAGTGGCGTTTTGCTAGCCATTATATGCTGATTACACTTTTTTGTGGCTGTTGTTGCTCACTATTATTATAATGTAATATGATTGCACCAAGTCGAGTAAAAAACACAGTCCGACTGCAGGCTTATTATAAAATAAGCAGCGCTCAGTGCAGTGAGACGTCATCGCATGCGTGGCCAACCAAGGTGCACCGTGATCGGCCACGCCAATGTGCTGAACCACTAACTTAAGCCAGTTCTTTTCTCTAATCTTAACTGGCAGACCTTGCCAACCTATAGAAATTCACTTCTAGAACAATTTGTCTGAATTTCCATATTTTTTTAATTATGTCAAGAATATTGCAGTGTATAAAGCAATGCAATGCAATGTGAATAGTTGTCTTAACTTAAGGGGTAAGATCATTGTACCACATTTAAAAAGCAGGACAAAGTTTTCAATATCCAAAATGGTCAGTGTTATGGGCTTATTTTCACGTTGGCTATAATTTCTATGACATAATACAGAACATTTGACAGCCCTGTAATACACCAAGCTCCGTAGCAGTGTGCCTTAAAACTTCCTGGCGCCGTGGACGCCTTGTGAGCACACTGGGAGGGCTAAAAAGTACAAAACTCCTATCTCTTTGGCTGCATTTCTTATAAATCTAATCTTACCCTGAGCTCCTGGGAGTCCACCGGGGGCAGCTGGCAGCGACAGAGACTGAGGGTTTTGCATTGGTTAGCCCGCCCAGAGTGATTGCTTTAAAGGTTCTTGCTTGCGACATCACGACTTCCCATTTAAGCCAAATTGTTTCTGTGACTAAAGCCTTTCGGACTGAAACCAGAAATGCACATTTGGGCCATTTTTGGTCAAATATTGTTGGTGCATCACAACTAACAACTAGAAAAATTCCCGCGGAAATTTTGAATGGGACTGCTGACTCTTTGGTAATGAGCTGAACAGTTTAAAATTTAAACCACTGGAATCGCTCAAGAAATGTGGAAGTTAACCATAATCAACATCAACTAAAAGTATCTCACTGTCCCTGAACATGTATTTAAAAAAATGTAAATGAGCTGAACAGTTTAAAATTTAAATGACTGGAATCGGTCAAGAAATGTGGAAGTTAACCATAATCTAAAAATATGTCACTGTCACTTTAAGAGCACATACATTTTTGACTTGGAGCCGTCACGCGCCCCACATTGCATTGAGATCGCATGAGAGAAGCACCCCTTGTACAAAAGCCTCTCACGACTTAACGGTTGAAGATACAGATTCAAGAAATGGCTCGTTAGAACGGCAAGGGTTTGGGGAACACGAGCATGTTCTCATTTTCTTAATCGGATAAAAAATGACCAAATGAGAGCAGGTTGAAAACTTATGATTTATCAGAAATGGAGAGAGGAAGGCGCCTGAAATTAACATGTACAAGACAGGCGAATTAGTCCGACTTCTCTTGCTTAAGGTGAAAATAAAGGTACTAAATGACACCTTAGCCAAATAAAAGTTAGTTTGTCTGAAAGAAGACACTCGTGACTACAAAATGTGAGAATTTGACGTCTAGTGACAAAAGATCGTTGCCATGGTGACGAGTTGAAGTGACGTCACGCACCCACATTGCATTGAGATCGCATGAGAGAAGCACCCCTTGTACAAAAGCCTCTCACGACTTAACGGTTGAAGATACAGATTCAAGAAAGGGCTCGTTAGAACGGCAAGGGTTTGGGGAACACGAGCATGTTCTCCGAAATCCCTCATTGGCGCCGCTTCGCTACACCGTCGACACGCCACTCAACCCCCCCCCCCCCCCACGTCGACGACAGACGAGACAAAAGCCTTACTGTATATTGTAGCAACGAGAGATGTACACAATTGAGATTTAGAGCCTACTCAAACTTTTCTTAGTTTTTTTTTACTGCACATTAAAACTTTAATGTAACATCTGCTAGCTCTTTGCTAGCGCTAGCAGGTGCAGCTAGCATGTAGGCTACCATCTCTAGCACTTAACTTTTCCAATCTTGTTAAAACAGCAACATAACGTTCAAACACATCAAATACGTTTCAATACATCGCCAGTATTAACGTGATGTAGTTTAGGATGGGGAAAACTTGCAAAATCACACTTATTTAGCATTATTCACCAGACTACAAACAATTGCCTTGCAACTTACCTCAGACGAGATGAAATGGGAGGAGTAGGTTCTCGAGAAACTTCTAATTGGTGTCATTAAAGCGTCTCTCATTGGCCACAGCACAGACAAGCAGAAAACGAACCAATCAGGGAAAAGAGAGAAGACTAGATCCAACTATCATCAAGATTGGTTGCATTCCATTGAGATTGTATGACAGACGCACCCCTGGAACAAAAGCCTCTCACGACTTAACTCTTCAAGATACAGATTCAAGAAATGGCTTGTTAGAACGGCAAGGGTTTGGGGAACACGAGCATGTTGTAATTTTTTTAATCGGATGAAAAATGACCAAATGAGAGCAGGTTGAAAATGTATGATTTATCCGAAATGAAGAGGAAAAAAACACCCAAATTAACATGGAAGAGATTGGCGAGAGAGTCCAATTTCTCTTCGCTTAAAGGGAAAATAAAGGTACTAAATGACACCTTAGCCAAATAAAAGTTAGTTTGTCTGAAAGAAGACACTCGTGACTACAAAATGTGAGAATTTGACGTCTAGTGACAAAAGATTGTGGCAGTGGTGACGAGTTGAAGTGAAATTTTTTCTAATACATTATTTGGTTCCCGGCACTGGATGGCTAATTAGCCAACAGAGTGTGTGAGAAAGCTAATTCAGCTACTGTCTTTGAACCCGAACAGGGGGGGGGGGCTTTCATTCCTTAAAAAAGATTTCGACACTGAGCTAAAGATGGGACAAATTCCTACAAAATGAGCTAAAATTCGTATCGGTCGGATAACGTATGCGCGCGCAGCGTGTCTTGGAAAAAGGTGCTTGAAGTGTGATTTTTTTCCCATTCATTCCCAATGGGGAGTTAATTTGGGAGTTTTTTGGGAATAGCGTCGCCAAGGTAACTGGGAATTCTTAGAAAAATAATAGCGCAGCGAGTCAGATCGAGCCGCATCGTTTGATACCTCATTTGTGCCGGTGCGATGTACGGTACGGGCCGCATTTTAGCGGAAAAATCGTGGAATAATATATAATAATAACAACAAGAAAAATAAACCACTGTCCTAGGTAGAATAACAATATGTGCCTGCTTGCTTCGCAAAGCAGTCCCATAATAAACTGAATACATCATTTTTGTTCACTCTTGCATGTATTGTGTAATTGGGTTCATAGCTATTCTGAGAGGATCTCATCTGACGCATAAAAGTAAATTAAGCAGAAACCACAAGTTATTTGGAAACACTTACTGTAATAGTGAATTAGAATTGTTATAGAGGACAGGAGTTTTTCCATCTTAAGAGACATTTGACTTTGCATGCATACCATGCAGTCTGAACATCAGTTGTTGTTAATTATGTTTATTTTTTTTTTAAATTAAAAACAATACAATTCTCCATTGGCTTTGATAAATAAATAGTTTTCTGCAACATATACTGTATGGGGGGACTTAAGTGAGTTATTGCACAGCACTTCTCATAAGCAGGTAATTGGACTTTCCAATGCACCTGTTTGCTGAGCAAATAAAGTATTTTCTAAATTGTCTTGTTTATTGCCACATTAAATTCCTTTTCCCTATTTAGAACACAGGTCACTGTGACGTAGCAACTACTCTTTGGTAGTTATTTGTTATAAATCAAAGTACTGTATGTGCTTCTGTGAGGTGACATACACTGTAGTTCAACTGTCTTCTAAGGCATTCTACAGATTAAAGAATGAATAGCTTGTGTTGGAGCATTTCCCGGGAAGTGTAGTCTGCATTATTTTTTACAAAAGGAACATAATCAGTCAAAGGATGCATTTGTCTTCATCTGGTAATAGGAATTTGTATCACACTGATCTTGTGACATTCTTTATCTCTGCACCTCAAGCTAAATCAATACAACTTGTCTTTCTTTTAGTTCCTGACTGTAGTATAAGTATTTAACTTGAAAAATTATTATTTTAATTGTTTCTAATTTGTTATGTTTTAGGGGTGTTGGAAGAAATCGATTTAGCAATATATCGCGATATTGCAGCGCACAATTCTCGAATCGATTTGAAATGTGGCCGAATCGGTTTTTAAACATCAATTTTTTTATGGGAATATTCAACAACACGTCTTACTTAGGGTTAGGATTCACACATTAAGCATGGAAGAATGGTATACTAATGGCACATTAAGCCTTAATATTTTATTCCAGTGCTGTTCAAACATGAAACTGATTGCAACCTGTTTGTTAAATGCAGTGGCTCAGTTATAAGCCTGAATTTTCAGATAAATAAATAAACTTTCATACAAATCTTACAGTGTACATGTACAAGTTTACTGATTAATATTTTCTCAATTTGAGTATTTTATTAATTTTTTTAATCGGGATTAACCGGAATTGAATCGTGACCTATGAATCGTGATACGAATTGAATCGCCAGGTACTAGGCAATTCACACCCCTAGTATGTTTTGTTTATTACTGCTGTTCTAAAATTTTGCTAAACTGTCAATAGATTGATAGCTGACTAGCAACAAGTTTTTGGGAGTTTAGCTGGGCTTGGATTTATACCCAATTTTGTCTCAGTCCTGTTTTAAAAAGTTTTTTGGTGCATAAAATAGTCGACTTGGAATTACAATTTACTGGAAATCGCTATGTTGGACCGAGGTGTGTCAAGATTCAAGAAGTCACGTAAAAAGTGAAGACACTGTCTGCGGCGTCAGCACACAAAAAAGACGTGTGTGTGTGTGTGTTTTAAACAACATAATCTGTAAACCCATTTGAATTTACTATAACTTAAACCTGAGCAGCCTGTCATGTTTAATTCAGTTTCTCATTGACTTCCAGGTCACATTTAATGGCGAGCCATCACACTTAAGGTTTCCCCATCTATTTCCTTGTTCAACGCCAGTGTTGAATGGCAGTATTCATGGAATTTTACTCATAAAATGCAAACTAATGTGGGTCATTTCCGTGGAATTGTCCTTCAGATGTGAGGGAATTCCTGCAGCATAAATAAGGTGTGAGGTAGCCTGAGGCCAAGCCACATACTTTCCCTTACTGTAATGTAATCACATGGCCATCTGTCAATGGCGGTGCACCCCTCTTAACAGTACACCACTTCCCTTTTGTCACCCACCACTGCCACACATCACAAATAGCACATGCTCATACAGTACGTGCAAACTATTAACTGCATAATACTGTAATTAGGGGTAGTTATTAACAACAACAAACAAACAAACAAGAATTCTTCTTGTCTAGGATTTTTTCCCCCTACCTTGTCTTATTTATTCTAATTAGTGATTTCAAGTGATTAAAATGTACTAACTAATCTAATTAATCATAATTTTGTGTAATTAATTGCATTTTATGACATTTAGCCACAAGTGCTTCTACGCAGCAGGTGGAGACGAGCAGTTAAGTTGAAGCACCTGTGGCAATAGCCAATTGTGGCAGTGGATTTTACTTTGTGGACCTGGATTCCCCAACCATGCATATGCTGATGTGTTTTTATTTATTTATTTCCAGAACAAACGTAACGTAGTGCGTAGACTGATGGCCTGGTTTTTGCTGAGGCTGCAGAGGAAGTTTATTCATTTTTGAATGCTCATATTTTTGTAAAACGTTATTTAAAGTACGGAACTGGAGAGTGGGGAGACCAGTGAGCGAGTACTGCTTTTTTAAGTATACAACAATGTTAAAAGCTGTTTGTAAGTGTATGAAGTCTAATTAAAGTGTTTAAGGATCATGGTTTGTGGCGTATTTGTGGTCTAAACTAGAAATGCACCGAAAATATTGGCAGGAGGAAACCAAGACCAAACACTGAAACACACAAATAAATTATATACAGTGTCCCCTCACTTTTCGTTGGTATATTTATTCAGTTATGATTGATGCATTTCATTTCTTCACCACTGTAAACTGTAGCATATTATCAAATTAACATTCATATGTTTTCTATTCAAAACTGAGCATTATTGTCTTTGTAAGGCATTTGATCCAGCTCTTGTTTTGGCAATCATTGAGTGTGTGGCTGGTCATCATATTGTATGTCCCTGTGTCTTGATGTTGTTGGTAATTCAAGAGTGTCTTGAAGTAATTTGTTTTTGGCTTCTGTTGAAATAAGACCATATTTCACATTTATATCTGGCTTTGCCACCTCATGCACACATCTCCCATTTTGCTCTATTTTCCTAACACTTGCTCATAACAGGATTTAGCATATCAATGGTAGATTAGATCGTTTAACAAAAGCTTACTACTGCAAAGCCGCTTTCCACTCCTCCTTCCAAAGCTGACTTGTGGACCTCACACGCAGATTCTCTGCTCTGCGATCTTTGGTGTACCGTGTGTGGTCGCTACCACTCAGTTCAATTGATTTCTGTTTGAAGATGACAAAAGACATGCTTGGTCATCACTATGGACTCCTAAGATCTATGTGATGTGTTGTGTTGAAGATGCTCCATAAGGTCGTGCACATGTACTGTACACAGGAGAATGATCATTAATAGTTTGTTTCCACCGGCATATGGTCTTATTAAATGCAGGAAGGAAGCAGCATGTGACCCGAGTATGCATGCAGGTACGCAATGTTGGAATGTGTCCGAAACTTGCCAGTCTATTGTTCTTGCACCCCTGGCTTCCACTTGGTTTAATGAGGTATGGAACAAAAGAATTATCCTGTGCCCTCTCACCCTGCAGATGCTCCTGGTGTGGAATGAGACTTGTTTTCTGTGGAAACGTTTGCACTGAATGCCAAGAGGTGCTGACTACAGCTTGGCAGCTGCATTGACAATTGTGTGCGTGCGAGTGTGTACGTGTTGGCGAGCTGGCATGTCAGCCGAGTGAAAACCTCTTTGTGACACAACAGTCACCACAGGAAGGATACCCCAAACCCCTCTGCTCACCACCTTTCGTTTTGAAGGTTTAAGGTAAACAGTACTGTTCACCTCAAAGGGTAATGAGGTTTTAGGTCCTTCAATGTATGTGGATGGGAGCAGTGAGCTTAAGTTTTTGTTCCTCCGAAAGGCACATGCAATGTACATGTGCAAACTAGGGCTGTCAAAATTAAAGCGGTAACTCTGGAGATTAATTAAAATTGATTAAAGCGTTAAAAGCATTTTTTTTTAACTCTTGTTAACTCAGTGTGCAACCAAACTTGGTGCCGTCACTGGCGGGAAGATAAATAAAAATATGGACTATAGATAGTTTTACTTTATCATTTACTTGTCTGATGCCTGTTGGAGAACTGTAAAGTAATGTGCGCACTTTGCAGAGCCAAATTCAAATAGCATATTACACAGTAAATTTTGTAGAGTAAATTTTACTCTAAAAAGACTACATTCGGTCCCACTCTAAAAAGAGTGAACTTTTACACTTGGAAGAGAGTAAAATACTAAAAAATAAACGCTCCAGGGTTGAGGAACGATCCCACAACTTTCAACATGGAAGACAGCTTCTCTACCACTGGAGCTATGCTAAACTTATTGTTAGCTAGCATATTGCTGATGTGCTGATATTGCTGAAGGAGACAAAAAAAATGGAGGTATGGATTCCAGCTGACACCTGCGATATATTGACGCCAAGTATGAGTGGCATGGCTCAGTGGTTAGGTTGGCTGTGTCCCAACCTGAAGGTTTTTGGATTGGATTGTGTGAATTTTCATTTTCATTGTAGTCGTCATTGATAAAATTGTCAGTCAGTTTTAGTTATCATTATCGTCTTAATGAACTGCTTCTATTTTAGTTTTCGTTTCATTTTCGTCTGAGAATTTTTTTTCCCGTGACGGGAATTATGACGAAATTATCACTGTCCTTAAGTTACCTCTACGGAGACTCGCAAACCAATGCTGCTGGAGTGTGGTGCTCGTGAACTCAGCTCAGAACTAAAACTGTAAGCAAGAAGTTCTCAGAATTGTTTGTTTGAGTCCATTTTGATTGTTTTGTTTAACAGTTGTATTTTACAGGAGAAGTATTCTATTCAAGGCTCAAAGAATGCTATCAGAACAGTCTTTAATTCTAAATATACTTCCTATTTGATGATTTTTTTTTTTAATTGCAAGATTTTACTCAAAAATCTCTTACAAGTTTTGAAGAAAAAAAGTGGAAGCAAAAGTAGAAACGTGATTAATTGCGATTAATTATGCAAAATTGTGCGATTAATTGGTTAATAAAATGTAATCGTTTGACAGCACTGGACTAATCCTCCATGGATCAAGAATGCTTCTGATATAATCAAGGTCATTGGCAAGCTGGCGTCAGCTTTCTGGCTAAGATGGAGTAAACCCTGTAATGTATCCCCAATGTTAAATTTAATTGGATCTGTTTTTTATGGAGACTTTCAAAATTCAGTTGAAATATGTGACATTAGTACCGCAAGCATCATGACATGGGTTGTGAATTTGACGTGTCCGGGATGCTGTCCGGAAAGCTTGAGTGAACCGTTTAAACTAACGCGTTGACATACTACTAATTTTTCAGAGGTGTTGCCATAGATGTCACCTTCATGGACGGTTCAGGGGCTGACTGTGTCTTCAGTGCAGTCCCTAAACTGGGGCATAATTGGCTAATGTTTCTTCTTTCAAGGAATCACCTATGTATTGGTTATTTATACTGGATGTCTCCATTGTTTGACTTGGGCCAGATCTTCCGAGAATGTTCATTGCCTAAGATAGACTGTGTGTGAATGTGGTTTGGTGATAGTTTATATTCTGAATGTCAGTTTTTCTATTTTGTAGTCCTCCAGCTTTCTGTTGCAAGTCTATGTGACACTCATTTTTTTCCGGCTCCATTAATCTTTCTTTTTCTGTATTTACATCTTGGCAGCTGTGAGCCTGCAGGTGCCTTAACTGGCTTATTGACAGTCAGTACCAGAGCCCTGGTGCTTTTTGGTGACACTTGCATTGTCACGAGTGACAAAGCGATTGTGTGCTATCCCGGTTCATAGGGAAACAGCTGTTAGACCCCTCAGTGACACTCATGGCATTGAGATGAAGCTTCAAGCACAATCATAATGCCCTGGATTTACTCCTGAACAATTCTAAACACGCATGCATCTGGTTTTGATCGCTACCACTTCCTCTCCTCCATTCTTGAAACATGATTCTTTTATGATGTTTGAAAGTGGATGGCAGTACCACTAATTAATATGTATATGTTCATATGCTTTGTCTGTTGCTGTTGTGATAGAAACATTGGTTTAAAAGACATTGAGCCTCTGTACTGGAAGTGACTCACAATTGACTAATTTGACTCGATTTATTCTGTACTTCCTGAACTGTGATTGTCCACCATTGGGTAAGTTCAGGACATTTACCTCTTACTGCTTCACCCATATGTTTTTATTGTTCCCTCAATCACACTGCTGTCAACTCCCGAGCAGCCCATGACTTTGATAAACTGAGCTTGTCTGGAAAATCAAGACCCAACAAGTCAGGACTGATCTTTATCACCATGTACTATTCAAAGCACTCTCTAATTGTTTTTATTTTAGATATTAAAAGTGCAATGCTGATATAAATATGTGTTCTGCCTTGTACACAACTTCTGTCACAAGACTTTACAGGTATGTCCAACTGACTTGTCTTTTCACCTCCCTCCAGTTCCCAGAGTGTGGCTTCTTTGGCATGTACGACAAGATCTTGCTCTTCCGACACGACCTAAATGACGAAAACATCCTGCAGAGGCTGACATCAGCCGAAGACATCCATGAGGGAGACCTAATTGAGGTGGTTCTCTCTGGTATGTATGCTGCTTTTAAATTTGAAACTTGCTTTGCATATAATGAGAAATCCATCCAAATGGTAAAATCACAAAGAAACTGTTATTTGACATATTAAAGTACCACCCCCCCATTTTTATTTTTTTTATTGACATTAATATGTTCTATGCAGCCCCACCAGTCTACTCTAAATACGGTATTCTGTTTAATATCGCATTAGTAGAATATGAGTTTAGCAGTAAAATCCAGCCGTTATCAGAAGGTGGCCATTTTGCCACTTGCTGTCGAGTGAAAATGATATCACAGTTGCTCAGGTCTCAGGTAACAACCAATCACAGCTCAGGTTCAGAAAACTGGAGAGCTGATAATGGTTGTTGCACCGAGCCCTGAGCAACTGTGATGTCATTTTCACTTGACAGCAAGTGGCAAAATGGCCGCCCCCTGAGATGGGTTAAAACGGCTGGATTTTGCTGCATAACTCATATTCCACAAATGTAATATTAATCAGAATGTCATGTTCAGACTAGTGAGGTCACATATAACATATGAACTGATTAATATTTTTTTTGCTTTATTTTCAATACATTTATTTATTTTCAAAAATATTTAAACTAGCCTCTTTTTTTTTTTTTACTTGTGGCATCCCTAGCCTGCTGACACACAGACATGGCAGCAAACTGAGAGGAA
The DNA here is from genome assembly GCF_051991255.1 of Vanacampus margaritifer. NCBI lineage: Eukaryota > Metazoa > Chordata > Actinopteri > Syngnathiformes > Syngnathidae > Vanacampus > Vanacampus margaritifer. The sequence continues at coordinate 53,785,406 of NC_135432.1, read as the reverse complement.
CTAGTGCACTAAACAGGAACTGTTTTCTAAGTCATTTGGAATTGGTTCGGGTTTGCAAGATCAGACAGTGAGCCAAGAGTCTCTTGCAAAGTATGTCTAAAGGCTGTTGAAACCAAAGCAAGCAGCACGACTAAATTATGTCAGCATTTGAAACGGAGACACGCAGCTGCAAATGTTGCTCTGTGCTCGACATGCCAGGGAAAGCTCCCACTAAGAAGCAGGCAACATGAGCGGAATCATTTCACATTGTTTTATGTATGACAAGAAATCACTAAGCCAGTCATGTTGACCATTCTCAAATATGTATAAATGGGTGCCATGCCTATTTAAAATATATGTTGCAAAAGCACTCACTTACCCAACATACCTTTACTGATCTGCTTTAATGGTTGTTGCAACTGTTGTGGAAAAACTGCATACATTCTATCAGATAGCTTATCTAAACAAATTACACACTTTAACCCAGGTTGTGTTTGCTAGTACAATACCCGTGTTTTATTTGTCAAGTTACAGCATATCACTTCGTCCCCAACTTCTTCCGGTAGTGTGACTTAATCATAAAAGCATCCAGAAGATCATCACATCTTCCCACTGCTAAATCATATAGACTACAAAAACCTTTCTGTGCCCCAGCAGAGCATTTTCTTTCAACGTAGGGTCAACATTACATGTAAGAGGTGAAGGCTAAAGCCTCATGTGTGGACAGGCCTTGCCAAACATGTCAAAATTAATCACCTGGCATGCACTGGAATGCTATATACCAACGTGTATTCAAGATTTTAAGAAAAATATTTTCCCGGACCAACGTTAATTAAAAAAAAAAAAAAAAAAGTTAATTTATTTAAGTTATTAATTTTATAATAAGGAATAGTTTTTTTGTTACATATAAGTCCCATTTTTCTTGTTGCCATCAAATTTTGAACATGTTCAAAATTTCTTAGCGACAAGAAAAACTGAGAGTATAAAGAAGATTTGAGAGTGTGTGGTGAACAAAGCCTGCCGAAAAAGCAACAATTGCAACGTGCACGCACCCTCTCAAGCCTGCGCCGCTTAGTGAGTTATGGGCTTAAGTTAAACTCTAATTAACTATTTTTGTTATCATTATATGTATCTTAAGTTGTTCCAGACATTTAAACTTAAGAAACAAACTAAAGAAACAAGGGTGGTCTACTAATTTTCCCATAAAAGGAATTTACGAAAACATCTGGAATTCTGGATCCAAATAAGCTACTGATCTTGTATCTTTTCATTGTCACTGAATGACTTTGAGTTGTGGAATTTGAATGATTGTTCCATTATCACACGTTGTCATGAGATGATGAACCTTTGTGTCAGTTACTCAGGTGTTTTTCGTGCTACTCCCAGCAATGAATGAATGAATCAGCTTCCTGTGCAATGCGGAGATCACAAATTACTTACAATAACAGTCCTTCACAAATCTGTCCATCTGTCTGCATCAGGAAGCACCTGTCACCACCTGTCCTGAATCTTCCCCTCCCCTCTCTAGAGCCTAGAGTATTGTTTGCAGGGATTTAGGCGGGGTACGATTGTATAGGTTCAGAATCTGAGGATACTTCAGGCATCAAGGCTGAGGAATGTAGACTAGAGAACTTCCTTCTTTTTGTTTCTCACTGTCTGTGTTTGTCTTGTGCTCTCTTTGTGTCACCCTTTGTTGTTGTTTTCCCGCCCTACTTTCTCTCTTTTCAACCTTGTAATATCCATCTGCAGGTGGTTTTACAATAAGTCACTCAACATGCTATAAATTCAACAGTATGACAATGAATTTTACATGACAGATACAGCAAATGAATGTTTTTAACCATTTCTTTTGGTTCAGAGAAAATATGAATCTTTTTCCGCCCAATAATTTGTCCCGTCATCATCCGTGAGTTTTTCTTAACCAACCTATAGTTGTATCCTGTGGCTTTGGGAGAAGGAGTCGGAGGATCTCCCTCGGTGCAAGAAAGAGGCAAAAGTGGCTTTTCCTTGGCTCTGAGTTCAAAAGTAGAGCACATGTTTTTCTAGCAATAAGTGATTGCTGTGGTGTGTAAACATGCTGTGATATGCAGGCCGGCCCTAGTCACAGCGTACACTGCAAAGGCCATGTGGGCCCATGAGGTTTGCGGTTCAGGCTGACCGATTGTCCCTTTGTTCTGTTTTTCACACTCATCTTGTAGCTACCACCCGCTTTCACAAGATACTTATTTACCACCATCAGCAGTGCAAAATTTGACTTTTACAACGCTTGTTTCAACAGTTACTTAAAAAAATATGGCACTTGTTATACTGTATGTTTTTCTTTGATTTAAACTTGTGGCTTCTGAATGGAAAATGTAGTGCCTTGAAGCAAACAGATGCAGGCTCTTCTTGAGAGAAGTGATTCCAAAACAACTTCTTGAATGCATGTTGTTGTTTGCAGTCGACTAACTTGACAACAATTACGTATTAGTGCGAGGACTAAGAATCATCCACTTGTTTTATTTATGTTACTCAATGAATGGTGCTTTTCATTTTGTCTATTCCACTGAGCAATGTTGCCCCAGCAACGTGACCTGCATTCCTTCTTTCTTTTCGTTCAGTAATAATAAAATAAAAACATGAAACTAAAAATACTACTTTCCAATAATGGTAACTTTTAAAATAAAGAAGCTCATTGTGAATCTAGTCTTCACAGATGCGTTTTAGTGCATGAGTGTTAATATCACAGTGTGCGCCTTCAGCAGTATTTCGACTGTACTGATGCGTCTTGGTGCAATATGGCTAACGTAACATTAAATTGAAATAAGAAGAACAGAATGCACACCACAGTGACCTGCGTTTGGTCTTCATGCAAAGTGACTGGCATCGTCACACTTCTTTACATATTCATCACTGCATGTTATTAAAGTTGAAATTGGGTAAACATTTGATTATATTAATGCCAGGCTTCCTATGCAAATATGAAAAAGTTTTGGAATTTGATTTAATAAATTGCCAGATCTGGAAAACATATATTAATGTTTCCAAAACTGTTACATTAGCTCTATTTTCTAAATCAAACAGAAAATAAATAAATGATAATAGATTGAGCTGTTTAATGTTTTGTTGTTTTGTTTTTGCAAGTATTCTCTAATTTTGAATTTGACAATGCAGAGCCACATTTTGTATGTATTACAACAGTGTGGCTACATTAGAGTGTGAATAGTACTAGACTGGCCTGCCAGCAGTCCAGACCTGTCTCCCGTTGAAGATGAGTGGCACATCCTGAAGCGTAAAGTGTGACAATGGAGACCCCGGACTGTTGATCAGCTGAAGTTTTACATCAAGGAAGAATGGAAAAGAATCCCACCTAAGAAGCTTTAACAATTAGTGTCTTCAGTTCTCAAACGCTTGTGTGTTTTTTATTTGTATGTTGCACAACATCCCAACTTCATTGGGATTGGGCTTTTTAAATACTGTGTACCGAATATATGTGGGACGTAGGGATTAATGGACTTCATGGAGGCTGGCGTCCACCGCTGCAGGTCGATTCCTGCCTCCAAGTCATCTATTGATCCCTGATTATTGTACACCTCATTGGACATTAACCTTGACATATAAGCATCATATCTTGTATTAGTGTTGATAACTAGTAATTGGTAGAATAGGTAAATTCTCTGACTAGTAGCTCACCAAAGAATCAGAATAATATACATATATTTATTATAATGCCACTATTTATTTATTAATTCATTTATGTATTTATTTACTTACCTAGATGTCTGGAAAAAGTATGGAATTTAAGAATCTCAAATGTGTTGGAAACCTGTAGGTCAGACCCACACCCATGACCGGTCCATTTATTTATTTGTCTTGATTTTTTTTTTTATTAAAAAAAATAAAATTTATGTCCGTAGTTGGAAAAAGAAATACAATGATATCTGCACTCTGAATGAAAGGAAGAACCAGGAAATACATTTTGGATGCATGTACTTGTTTGGCAGCTGTCACCTCACAATTTTATCTTACACATCATCTCGTTTTTAGTGAGTCACATATTCACATGACTAACTCTTGCTGCCAACAATGAGCTCAGTGTTTTATTTGACACAAAACCACAGAGAAAGAAAATAGAGAAACAGGAAGCGACAAATCCACAGCTTTTGGATTATAAATAAAGACAATGGATTATGGGACATTACTTTTGATTCAGTCAGTCAGATTCTGTCATTATTGAAACAAGTTTGGTCATTGCACAGATATGATGCCCTCTACTGTAAGAGTGCAGACATAGCAGACATATTTGCAGTCAATCCATTTCTTTATTTTCGCATCTTGAAAGCTCTGACTTACTATCAGCAATGTTGATTTTGAAACTGTGCCACAATGAATTTGATCAATGTACCTTTAGTTCCCCCCGCCACCCAAACACTTCTCTATCATATTACACTTTTTTCACTTTCTCATCCCTCAGTTTTGTTGGCCACGTTGTTTTGTGGATGGCTTTGATTTTCAAGTTTGGTTACATCATTTTACTGTTGTTTCTAGCCCAAGCCACGGTTGAAGACTTCCAGATTCGACCTCATGCCCTTTATGTCCACTCCTACAAAGCCCCCACCTTCTGCGACTACTGCGGGGAGATGTTATGGGGTCTTGTTCGGCAGGGGCTCAAATGTGAAGGTTAGACATGCACACATACACACACACACACACACACACACGCACACGCACACGCACACACACATTTTAATTGAACAAAAAATGGCATTAGACTCAGAAATTAAGTTGGCTGTACTGGTGACACGTTAAACATTTAGCTAATTGTCATGGTGACTTGCATCTTATTTTCATAAAATTGTATCAACAGTCACATTTGATTTCAGTGAAATGTCTGTGCAGTATTGACATAACATCTGTAGCTTGTATTTAAACCAACTTATCAGCAGAGCCCTCTTGCGGCTGCCACCCCACAGCTGTGTGTCACATTGTAGCACACCTCAACAAGGTTCTTTTGTTTATGCGTCAGGATGTGGACTAAACTACCACAAGCGCTGCGCCTTTAAGATTCCAAATAACTGCACTGGTGTGAGGAAAAGGAGATTGTCCAATGTCTCGCTGCCAGGACTGTCCCTCTCTGTTCCTCGACCGGTACCTGCAGAGAATGCAGCTGTTGTCTTGGATGAGGTGAGTTCCCTTTAAGAGCAGCATAGTTGAACGTCTTTGGATCATGCAAAATGGAACAATGCACATTAAATATATGCATCTACAGTAATTTCTGGACTATAAAACACTTTTTTTTTTTTACTTGCATTCAACCCTGCGGCTAATACAAAGGTTCGGCTTATCCATCAGATCACAAGAGGGTACACTATAAAGGAAGTGCAAGAGAGTCAGGCAGAGCAAACCAAACCAAGTGAACCAAAATACAGTAGGAGAGACAGAACGAGAGCGAGACAATTTGCGCCCCCATTATGGAAAAGAAAGTAGCGAAAACCCGGTGCAGTAACATTAAAACACCTGCGGCTTACAGCCGGGTGCAGCTTATATGTGTGACAAACTCGAGTATTCCCCAAATTTAGCTAGTGCGGCTTATAGTCCAGAAATTACTGTACTCAATTTTGGGCAAAAACGTCCCTCTACTTCATCAGAAGTTTCAAATGGCTTAATTTATTGTGCAGTGAAACACAAACCGACTTAATTTGACTTTTAAGATTACATTCCAGATGAGCTAAGCAATGACATATTTCTCCTCTAGATTGTTTTCCCCTACTGCATGCTACTCCAACTTGCTATTCTTCCAACTTTCTCCTGCCTATGCATCCACTGCAGCAGCAGCAGCAGAGGTCCCATCAAGAAGCAGGGAAACGAATCCTGTCGTGGAGTGGCAGGCCTATCTGGATGGAGAAGATGGTGCTAGGTCGGGTTAAGGTGCCTCACACCTTTGCCATTCATTCCTACACTCGGCCCACTATCTGCCAGTATTGCAAGCGTCTGCTCAAGGGAATCTTTCGTCAGGGAATGCAGTGTAAAGGCAAGCCAGCATATGAGCAAAATATATTCTTACACTTCTCTGCCATTAAAAATGTGCATGTTTTTCTGATGCCTTCTACCAGATTGTAGATTCAACTGCCATAAACGGTGCGCTTCAAAGGTACCAAGAGACTGTTTGGGTGAGGTGGATTTCAATGGAGGTAAGATCTACAGTATATCAAATCAATCAATTTGATTTGAGCAATTTCACAGTAACATCTCTAATATATGTAACTTGGCTTACATATGTAGAGCCAGCAAGCCCCGGCCCGGAGTCAGACCCCTCTCTGGATACAATGGAAGTGGACAGCAGTGACATGGAAGGCAGCAGAGGGCTGGATGACCCTGAGGAACTCTCCACTCCAGAGGAGAGGATGTTCGACATGGATTCTCCTTTCTTGGACAGAGAGAAAGATGAGGAGCCCATTAAGACTATTAGGTGTGGGGATGTTATTATGGTTCAATATTATTTTATAGGGATGTTCCATACCGCTTTGTCTCAGACCGATACCAGTACTCAACTCTTGAGTAGTCACTGATAACAATACCAAGTACCAATACTACTAGTACTTTTAATACACAAAATCACCCCCCCCCCCCCGCCCCTTCCCTACAAAAAACAAACAAAAACAATGACAGGTACTTTTAAAGAAAGACCTATATGTCCCAATATAGCAGTTTTCCTTAAAGGGATACTTGACTCAGTGAGCCATTTTTAGCCGTAAAAAGTTAATATTTTGTTAATATTATCTCTACAATAAAGTAAAATGTTATGTGCTTGAATTTAGCCCCTCCACGAGTACCAACATCCCACTGATGCGGGTGGTCCAGTCCATCAAACACACCAAGAGGCGGAGTTCCACTTTGGTGAAGGAGGGCTGGATGGTTCATTATACCAGCAGAGACAACCTGGTAAGACTGTCAACCCCAAAACCCATTAGAAGATGTCTTGCATGCATCAGTACTGAAAGTGTTTTCCTTCAAGAAATAATGTCAAGTATGAGTGTTAAGTAACATTTTTTCCCCCGTTTTTTCTTGTGTGCTCATTTGGGTTTTGCTTTCTTTGGGACAGAGGAAGAGACATTACTGGCGGCTGGACAGCAAAAGTCTGAGTCTCTTTCAGAACGACACAGGAGCCAAGTTCTATAAAGTAAGCAAGAACTATCATGCTGGAAAAATATTTATTTTCTTCCACATTAATCAAATACAGTGCAGAGTTTTCATGATTATTACACTCACCTTGGGTTGTATTCTTTAGAATTGTACATGTTTTAATCTAAAATTTTGCTTTGCTAGACTTTCATTGTTCTGTTTTCGTTTTTGCAACATTAAATTAATTTCTTAGAAACGAAAAAAACGAACACCAAAATAAAATGTTTGTTTGTGCACACTGACAAATCTAATTAACAATCAATGGTCAACACGTGGAAGTATTTTGTAGTGTAGTTTGCCTTAGAAAATCTTGATTCTCAAAAGACACTCAAGGCTTCTAAATCTTTTGGAGTGAAATTATCTATGTTGAGCACTGAAACTCAAATATTGTATTATAATCTCAGGCAGGTTTTTGCAAGTGGATGTGTTGAGCTCATTAGGTCCCTGTTATATTATACCTTCATAGCATTTAGTTTTACTACAACTTGCAGTCATGAACAAACTGCCATCAAATAGTCTGTATGCGTATAATTTTTTTTGTGCCATTCTACCATTAATATTACTCGGTGCAATGACAATGCAAGTGACTGCAATGATATCAAAAGTCAAATGATAATTGAAGCTTTCAATCAAGCTAGATTTTTTTTTTCTGAAGCGTAAAAGCAATTGCAGGGCACTTCCTGCGCCACGCTTGCTCATTACAGCACCACAAGAGCTTAATAACACCGTAATTACCCACTGAGGAACTCATTGAGGGAGCTGCAAGATAAACACTTCCACATGTGTGTTGATGGTTGTCTGTCGGGTGTCTGGGATGTTTTTATTTTATTGTACATGTCACACTGTATGTTTTAAGACAATTCCTTGTGGTGTGGTGGGAGTTTTGATGCAGAGGGATGCTGTGTAGAAAGTTTCTGTCATTGTCAAACAGGTGTTTTTGAATGAAGATAGAGCTTAAACTGCTGTCTCTTGCTGTCCAGCATGCTTGAAAAGACCTCCGATGCACAGAGGTGTGTTAACTTACAGCTTCATGCAGTGCTTAGTTATCAACAGGGCACACAACTTTTCAGAAGAGGATTCTGGCGGCTTAAAAGTTCCCTAAATTTGTTCTTTTCACTAAGTATAAGGTATTATACACGGTGGGATATGCTAACAGACCATACCATTTGGTCCCTAAAATCAAATGAGGTCTGTTACATAAGTTTACTATTTTTCAATTAATTTTAACTGTCAGATGTATTTTTGTATCCCACCAGGGGACACTATTAATTCAGTTATTCATCCGCAACCACCGATATCCTGTGTGTAGAACACACACACGTTACTTTTTTTATTTGGATCTTGTTATAATGGTGCATATTTGTAACAGTATGTGAAAACACAGCATGGGTTAAGCTTTTTCTTATTATGATGCTGTTTTTTTCCCCCATGTAGATTTGACGGGGCTCTAGTGCAGTGTTTCCCAAACTTAATTAAGGCAGTGCACATGTTTTACATGACAAATGTCTCACAACATACAACACAGGAATTGTAACAAAATATATATTTTTAAAAAACAGTAAGAATTGATTAAAAACAAGTGTCTTGTATTAATGGCAACAAGTGGGCAGTGGCACATAAGATGATTGTATCTTCTTCCATCTAGTGGAAGATCATATATTCTTCTGCCTGCCACTATAGGTTACTAGCAGAGATAGATCAGCATACCGTACATGCATTATTCTTGGTAAATAAATAATAATCTTTAGTAAAACAATTGCCAATAAGTAAACATAAATAATATCCTACGGCAGAATTTATGAAAAAAAAATGCAGGCTTTAAATGTCCGTGAAGAGGAAATGTAAAAAGTATTTTTTATCAGATCTTTCCTCCTCATATACAAGGCTATTAAACTTCGTAATCAAACACACCCTTTAAAAAATAAAAATAATAATAAAAAAAACTCAGCACTTTTAGTAGTTGAACGAGTAGTAGTTAACCATTACCCCCCCCCCCCCCCCCCGAAAAAAAAGATAAAATAATAAAGTGACATATGGCTGTGCGTTCTGTAAACAATGTGTATGTCTTCTGTCAACAATATAGACTTGTGCATTCAGCAAACATTAACAATAAAGTGCATTTTAAATCCTAAAAGCAGAAATTGTATTTAGGCACTTCCTGAGGGAGCAATGTCTAACAAAAGTTGTGTAATGTCTTGTCCCTAATTTGAATGCTGATTTTACATAAGCTACAATATACTCGATATTACATTGAGATTCTTGTATCTGCTGGCGATACCCCCTCAGATTTGAATAGAAGCCTAGATACACCAGCACACTTGTAGCAGCTCGGCTAAGCGACGTGCCTACGTAGTAACCGCCATGTTTTGGGATACACTTTGCAGTGGTGTAGAACTGCACTGCAAAATCAAAATATGAAGCAACTTTTGCAGTCATACACATAACCAAAAACCTAACTAAAACCTACACTGAATCCATCTTTCTTTAACAGAAACATGTTATTTGTGTTGTTTGCGGTTGTGGATACAGAGACTACACTAATCCATTATTTATACATCTAAAAACTTTAAAATTTAATGAATTGATAGAGTTTAACCACCTTAAAATATTGTATAAAGCCCATCATGAAATATTACCAGGTAATATACAAACCAAATTTATAAGAAGAGAAAGTGAGTACAAATTAAGAGGAACAGACATTTTTTCCAAACCTAAATATAGAACAAAACAAAAAGAAAGATGTATTTCAACGAGGTGTCGGTCTGTGGAACAATCTTTAAAAACAAAATCTCAGTCTATTTGTATTTTTTATTTTTTTTTAATAAAAGCACAATTATTGCAAACATATATAAAAAGGACATGAGGTTGAATTATCTTGAATTATTACACTGAAAGCGTCTTGACCGCTCGCTGTCATTCATTTTGTGTTTTTTGTTGATCAGAGACAGACAAAACAAGTTTTACTTCTTTCTGTCCCCTTTCATTTCTTTTACTTTACTTTGAATTTAAATATTGCTTCATATTGTCTTTTTTTTCTTTTACAAATGAATGAAATAAATGATTGATTGATTGATACATCAAAATGCATCCGCAAAATTAAAGATTTATGTGATATTATTGTCAATGTCAATTAAAACATTATGACAGGAATGCTTTTTGATATAGCTCATGTATCAGATTTCATTAGATTGCACCTAATGTTGTGGTTGCAGACCATACATTTAACATGTCTTTTCAGAGGTACATACAGATCTTAAAGTTGTATATCTTTGAGCATAGTCCTGTAATTTTGCTTGAATCTTTTATGCTGTTGCTCATCAGCATGTGGCCACTGTCCTCCCCTCTCTTTACTTTCTACTTCCTATTTGATTAGTGGCGGTCGTGTGGCGGCTCACTTGCCAGGCAGGCATGGCTACCATTTTCCCCATTTGGAAACCATAACGGCCCTTCGTTTGAAGACGAGACCCCTGTACTTGTGGTTTTCTCTTTTATGGGGTAAAGGGGCTTCTCTCTGTCTCTGCTGGATTGACTCCTGTCACAGTCAAACGCACACCCACTTCCCCACTCACTAATGCACCACCCTTCAGAACGGTAGTTGCAGCGCCTTTTCGTCTTGGTGGCTAGCGGTAGCGCCAGCGACTCGTGCTCAGATGGGGCCTCTGGCTGGCCCTGCCTTGTAATCAGGGAAGCAGAGCGCTTCAGCCCGCCACAGGCCCGCTCACGTAACCCGGCCCCGCTCACCGCAAGCACTTCATCTGATACTCTGTGGTGAGCCACGCGGAAGGGGACAGCGTGTGCCTGTGCAAGCGCAGATTGGTTGAAACCGCTCTGGGTTTTTATCATTTGACCCTCCCTCCCTCACTTTGATTTGACAGTGACTATGGAGGGGATGGGGGGGACTTTTAAAGTTTACTCCGACTGTTGTGTGTTCATAAGAAAGAGAGGTTGAGGAGAAGTTAGGATTGGGACTAACACTGAAACTACAGCAGACAACTAATGAGAACCAGTGGAGTGTGAGTTTGCATTCTTTATTTTATATCGTTTTGAAGCGGAAATGTGTCTGTTTGTGCATGTTGTTGCTTGAGCAATTTTCTCTCACAGTAAAATTCACAACATTAAGCCTTATTTATGTTTGACTTGAATGATTGCTAATGTGATGTGATTTTTGTTGAAAGAAATATCGCTGCCTACCATCTTGACAACACAGCATAATGTTTGTAGTCAAGTTACACACAGTACATATTAGTTGCCAAAGTTTCTGCTGTCTGTCTTGTAGGAAATCCCCTTGTCTGAGATTCTCCAGGTAGAGCAGTGCAGAGACTACAATAATCTGGCCCAGGGAAGCAACCCGCACTGCTTTGAGATTATCACATCCACCATGGTCTACTATGTCGGGGAGAACAATGGTAATCACTACCACAGCCCAGTTCTGGCTGCCTCAGGAGTCGGCATGGAGGTTGCTCAAGGCTGGGAGAAGGCCATCAGACAGGCCCTGATGCCAGTCACACCTCAGACGAGTGTGGCAAGTGCTGCAGGTCCGGGTAAAGATCATAGTAAGTTTAACATAAGATAAGAGAATCTTTTCATACACTGCATTTTTGTTTTGAAAATTAGGATGGCAAATTTGCTGAAAAAGACTTAATTACGTCTCTTTCACTGCTTTCAAATTTTAAGTTTTTCAAGACTTATCATTTATCAAACTTGGAACCTTCTTATCAATGCAGTACACCATTCCAAATTAAATATTGTCTTCCAACCTACTGCTCATCAAATTATCCCTCCATTATGTTCCCTTGCTTTTCCTATGTTTGTATGTCTGCACAGTGAGCTTCCAAAATCCTCAGTTATGAAACGGTGCATACTTGCACCATTCAGTCACACTTTTGAAAGCCAGTTTATTACGTAATAAATCGCTTCATCGTGATGATCTGTGACTTACTTCATGCAGCTGAGATAAGCTTGAAGAAGCTTGAGTATGTGAGCAATGTAGCTCTACTTGTCATTACTTAAGGAACCAGTGATCTCTACATCAGTTACTGATTTGTTTTCCCCCTCCAGGAGAGCTTTCCATCAGCATATCTGTGTCCAACTGCCAAATTCAGGAGAATGTGGTGAGTTTTTTTTTTTTAGTACAGTACTAACCATGTTGCACAACTTGTTTTCAAGCATGCATTCATGTGGTGTTAAAGTTTCAGAAAATTACCAAAAGCTTCCATTAAAACTGCCATCTCCTTTTTCTCAAGCTTATTCTTGAGGACTTAAATCGAGCTCTCATTTGAGCATTTAGGAAGGGTTTAAATCTGGGCATGCCGGAGATGGTGGATTTAGTGGATACCTATTTGCAAACAAATGTTTCCAATAGTTGAACAGTGCCCTTTTTTTTCTTCTTTTAACAGGATATTGCCTCAGTGTACCAAATATTCTCAGATGAAGTGTTGGGATCAGGGCAGTTTGGCATTGTGTACGGAGGTATGTGCAACTTCCAGAAAATTAATATTGCATATAGAGAATGCTTTATAATTATTTTAAAATATTTTTCGGTTAACGTAGGTAAACACAGGAAGAGTGGCAGAGATGTGGCCATAAAGGTTATTGACAAGATGAGGTTTCCTACCAAGCAAGAGAGCCAGCTGAGGAATGAAGTGGCCATATTGCAGGTGAATGGCGACCAGTACATGATTCATTATTCAACCTGTTTTAACTCATCACGATGTATCTGTGTCTGTTCTGTTTTCAGAATCTGCATCATCCCGGTATTGTCAACCTGGAATGCATGTTTGAGACACCAGAGCGTGTGTTTGTAGTGATGGAGAAGCTGCATGGCGACATGTTGGAAATGATTCTGTCTAGTGAGAAGAGCAAACTGCCTGAACGAATCACCAAGTTTTTAGTTACACAGGTTTGTGTGGCCGAATGTTTCTTTTCTGCTTTTAGATTTCAGTCTCCATTGGATGTTGCTAAATCAAATAGCAGGAGCCTCAATTGCCGGTTACAGCACATGAATACAGTTTTTTTCCCCCTCAAGTGGTTCTGCAAACACTCTTGCATTTTAGTGTTTATTGTCTGTCATGGTCTCCCTGTCTCTGTATGCTCCCTCTGTTGATGGTTTGTGTGTTCCTACTGCACACACAAGCCTCTACTCAAACTCCAGGCCTGTTGATTCTTGTGGTGACCTGATTGTGGGGAATTGTTTATGGGACTAGTCGGCGTGGCATCAGGGCCTCCTCCCTAGCTGTGGATTACTGGCTGCTGTGTGCGGTGGTTTTGTGGCCTGATTAGAAGAAGAGTGGGCTCCAAGGCCTCAGTGAACCTTGGATCCCAAACAGAAGCAGCCTCATTAACAACAGTCCCATTAGCTGTTTCAGGTCTGGCTCTGATGTGGCCGGGAGAACGTTTGTCATAGCCAGTCAGCTTGGTGGAGCCTGGCGTGCTGTGGTTTTGGTAGCAGGCCACAGACATGCATGAGGAGCCAACTCCTGAATAGAGATGTGATGATGAAATGAGATATTGGTCAAGAATAAAGTATTCTTTGGCATTATTTTGCCAATATTTTTTCATATGGCAATTTCTAGCATAATACAAATCTGATGAAAGATACCACAGAATTCTTGAAGAATCTTCAGGATAAAAAAAAAAACAGATTCAGCGTCAAACCCTAGATTCTAGGGTTTGACGCTGAATCTTTTTTTTTTTTTTTTTACTTTGTTCACAATAGATCCTGGTGGCCTTGCGACATCTGCACTTCAAAAACATCGTTCACTGTGACTTGAAGCCTGAGAATGTACTGTTGGCCTCTGCGGAACCTTTTCCTCAGGTAAACGAACAAAGGGTTTGTGAAGACACTCATTTGAACACGTGTTTGTGCAAAGACAAACTTCTCCTCCATCTTCCAGGTAAAGCTGTGTGACTTTGGATTTGCCCGCATCATTGGTGAGAAGTCTTTCCGGCGGTCGGTGGTGGGCACTCCTGCTTACCTGGCTCCTGAGGTCCTGCGTAGTAAAGGCTACAACCGCTCATTAGACATGTGGTCTGTGGGAGTTATTGTGTACGTCAGTTTGAGCGGGACGTTCCCTTTCAATGAGGACGAGGACATCAACGACCAGATTCAGAATGCTGACTTCATGTACCCCCCTACACCCTGGAAGGACATCTCGCCAGAAGGTAATGGGCAAACGCCCTTCACTGTGGCTTAGCCGTCAGGATCCTTCTCAGACACATGGGGCCTACGTGTCTGAACTTTGCTACCACCAAGTTGATATGAATCACTTTCAAATGTCCCCAACCACCTAAGCAACTACCCTCGCACACACTTAGTTTGATTGACAGGTAAAACAAATAACTCAAACAACAATGGCTCTTTAAAAGTTGTGCTCTTAATTGACATCAGCTGCGGCTTTAGTCGCATTACTATTACTTTTCTTTTACTTTTATGATTGGCTGCTGTCATGCAAATTTCCGCCACGTCTGATTAAGTAAATATACTCACATCATAATTAGGAGTGTCAAAATGTGTGTGTTAATTTAAAGTTCCTTCAACGCTACAAATTTTTTAAACGCGCTAGTAATGACTGCCCCTTACTTGGAATACCTGTGCTGGGGGAATTCCAGTCGCAACGCAGCAGACACGTCTACGTCAAAATTTATCAATAATAAATAGTAATGACTAACTATAACTAATTACTTTTTTAGAGTAACGTTCCCAACACTGCTCACAACGCTGTTTGCGGAAGCAAATACCTCTGGTCCAGCGTCCCAGTTGTATGTTTCAATTTTCTGTAAGCTTCAATTGTGAATGAGTGAATTAATGAATAGATAAACGAATAAAACGTATGGTCTGGCGTGTCAGGGTCACAGACTTTTATAAGTCCATCGTCGGGGATCATATTTTTACCATCTCCTATCTACAGAGAAGTGATGCATAAATAATATTTTGTAAAATTGAGGCGAACCTGTTCAGCGCCTCATCTCTCGGAGACCCCTTTTTTTCCCCTCCGTTCTCCCTAACGATGATATCACGTCATTGCCATTGACTATAGACGTCAAAAATTTATGTGAACTATTTCTATTAGTTAAACTTTTTTTTTCATTTAATTTCATGAAAACTTTTTATGAAAACCTAGATTTTTTTTTATTGTATAAAAGAGATCAGATAAGAGATATAAAATTATCATGCGATTAATTACGATTAAACGCCCCTTATTTTAATTTTATTTTTTTAATTAGGCCCGTCGGGCGATTAAAATGTTTAATTTTAATTATTACATGACTTTACTAGTTAACTAACAAATAATCACAAATTTTATATCTGTTCTAAATTTACAATATTTTTTTTTCTAGGTTTTCATACTCTTAAGAGTTAGCAAAAGTGGAAAAAAAATCAACTAATAGAAATAGTTTAAATTAATTTTTGACGTCCATAGCTGTCAATAGCAGTGAATGAGTTAAAGTCAAATATAAAGTCCAAACTGTTACTCGAAACAACTTTGCCGATTCGTGTACGTCTCCAGAGTGGTGCGGACCTCGCAGATCCATCAAGCTTAATGCCCCCGCCTGCGCGGAGCGCATATTGGACTTTCGTTGACGTCAAGGTCGAATATATGCGACCTGGCCGTTTAGACTGCGGTCGCATTGCAAAAATTTGGATACGTATCCGATCTCGGACCACATATGAAAGTGACCCAGGTCGGATATGAAAAAATCTGAATTGAGCTGTTCAGACTGACATAAAAAAGTCAGATAAAGGTCGCATTTGGGGAGAAAAAAATCCGATCTGGGTCGTATTTACCTGCAGTGTGAACGTAGCCTAAGAGATCAACCAGGGCCATGTTGCAAAAATCTCTTTCCCCCACAGGGTTAAACAGATTTGTGAATAATGATGAAACTTAGCTATATTCTAATGCTAATTGGTGCAAAATGAAAACGAATAGAATTATACTTTTTTTTCCCGATGAAAGAAGAGACTTATCTTTCTTTTGGTAGGCTTTGTGTTTTTATAGCAATAGAACACAATATTCTGTGGGCCTTGGAAAATCAGTCAAAATCCAGTAAAACAGCCGGGAGCAAAGGGAGTTTCTTCAGTGAAAATGGCCGGGAGCGAATGAGTTAATCATAATATATCACAATTCATCGTCATATACTGTAACCACCAAGCCCTGCTTAGTTTGTCCTTTGAAAGGTAATCTATTGGGTGGAGGGGATTGTGGCCCGAGGCTCAGTACCATAAAGGTTCATATGCATATAAATACGTAAGCCATGTTTTGTGATGCACAAACAGTCTAAACAAACTCATTCATTCACAGCCACAGATCTGATCAACAATCTCCTCCAAGTGAAGATGAGGAAGAGGTATAGTGTCGACAAGTGTCTCAGCCATCCTTGGTTGCAGGTGACTTCACTATTAGATATCAAAATGTTTTGAAATATTACCTTCCCACTCCTTTTTCTGACTAATGTTTTCCCTCCAGGACTATCAGACATGGTTGGACCTCAGGGACTTTGAAACGCGACGAGGCGAACGCTACATCACCCACGAGAGTGATGACGCACGCTGGGAGGAGTACGCGGACGAGCACAGTCTTGTTTACCCCAAACACTTCATCATGGCACCCAACCTGGATGACATAGACGAGGATCCCTAGTAGCACAGTGCGTCAAACTTTTGGAAGTGCCAGCCCACTTCAAACTGTTTACTGTGGAAACCGAGAAAGACTCGCGATGCGTGGGAAACCCCAAGTTTGTAGCATGCTGCACTGCTACAAGTCGTAAGCTGAGGACGCGCACCACTGAAAAACACAAACTGTGAGAAGAGACGAGCGTTCTGCTCTTCATCAAGCCAACACATTCCATGGATGTAAGGACAATCGTACCAAGAAAAACTTGATTGTTTCATTAGTTTTTTGTTTTTCTTCAATTGTGGTTCATTGTCAGTAATAATATTGTTCAGTTATGTGAGAGGAAGTCGATAGAGCGAGATCTAGCTTATTCCAGGAGTAAAGGGCACTTTTCACAAGGGATTTAGGGTCTGAGAATTTATCAAACATACTGTAAGTTCTCATTTCCAAACGGTTTGTGAGACTGTCCTTTGGCATGAAACTGGAACAATCACATTATGTATTTTGTACATTGTTTTAATGTATTTAGTAATTGTGGTAGGGTTTTGCACTATATTGCTTTGAACATTCCGATGGAACAGAAACTCCATTTGCTGCTACAGAAGGCATGTCTGGTGTCGGTGCACAGTGTTCAATGACGATCAGTGAAAAGTAGCTGGAGCTCAGTCATGGCTGATGTGTGCCTATTCTCAACGTAAGTGTGATCTGATCTGTCGTCTTAAAAAACAAACAAAAGTATTGTGGAGTACTATAAGCCTAATTGATTAGTACAATACATTCAGTATCACACCAATTCAGTTTTTGAGTTCAGTGTCTGAAACCAGCAAGGTTTAGCATTGTATTCATATGTACTAGTTTAAATGGAACTCTGTTAGCATCCATTTGTGGAATGTGATTATTTGTAATGCTCTGTGGCTAACTGAAGCATTACAGAGCGAAGAGGTGCCCCATAGAACAAAGCTGTTCAGGATGTTTGAATTATTTCTTTTAGTACAGTTTTAATATGTTCACATGGCAGTTTTAGTGTACAGCAGTTTTGTCGTTAATTCTGCTGTTGTGATTTGGGAGTACATTCCAATTTTCCTTCAATCTTTTTCTTGTCTTTATTGCCGCTGGATTGGCAGGTGTTTTCTACGTTTCTATGCATACCATTGGAAAATAAAGACCACACTTCTTAACTGAGAAGGAAAATTTACAAGGGTTGTCACATCTCTTTACCATGCGTCTGTCTGATCTGTCTTGACAATTAATTAATTAATTAGTGTTATTGTGTCATGCATACAAAATAGTACACCCAGCCTGCATAAGGCACCAGGACCAAAGTGCAAAAAAATAATAAAGTATTTTCCAAGCTTTAGCTTTAATGAATCTTTTTTTTAATCTGGCTAATATAACATACCAGGGTTATGTTCAATAATATCACCAAACATAAACTCCCTTAGATCATTAAGTGTAAAATAAATAAATAAATAAATGAAATTCACTGTCTACATCATGCGTATTTTTGCATGTGCATAAACGACCCAAGCTTGCAGTTTTGTTTTATTGAAAATGTATCATCATGACTGTGTGAGCGACTTGTGTTATTTTCATGTCACAGGTCTCTTAACAGATGGATGCGATTGTGGGCCATTCTCTCACCGCAAGGCAATAATGACATGGTGAAAGAGGGTGACTGCAATGTGGGGGTTTGCGGGGTCTTTGAAATCATTCATGAGAAATGCTATCATGGAACCCCTTCAAGTATCAAATGTACATCCAACTTCTTCAGTAAGAAATTACAGAGATTTAGACAGTTATGATTAATCTGCTTAACTTTTTTATTCCTCTTCTGATGGTTTCTGCGCTGAGATACTGGTTGACCACTAAATGCAACAAACGCTACTCATAGTAACCACGGAAGATAAAGTTGAAACAAATGTTCTTTTTCTCTTGGCTATCCAATACTGCCCTCCTTTATCTGCTAGCTCCAATTCTTTCAAGATGTGAACTTTGCTGGCCAAATGACCCCATTAACCCCTGTGGGGAAAACAGTTGCTCCACTTAAGACACCAAAAAAATACTACTTTGACTCAGCTTGCACATTCAAATGGAAACCCAAACTGCCCAACTAAAAATATCAGGTAATTTTCATGCAGTCAATCAAATGTAATGATACATTGGAGTCGACGGGCCTCTGGAGTGATTTGTAGTGGAGAGGTGTGAATAAAATCATGGCGGAAATAGAGTGTAATGTCTCCCCCATCTGGCTGGACATGCACTGCACTTAGGTTTAGCACGAAAGCCTCTGCAGTATTTCGTTTTTGTGTGTTTTTTTTTGTATACACGATCGTCACGAGGTTATCGCTCCCAACAACTAAAATAAAATAAACAAACGGACACAAGTAGCAATAGCATGAGTGTAATTGTGCAAATCAGGAAAAATGTCACTTTGAGACCCACCACTTCAGAGCTGCAAACTGAAAATACACCTTTTACAGGATTCATGACTACTAGCAGTCATGGGTCGTTCATGTCCAATGAAACAATACAAAATAAAAGCAAAACACAATGATAATCAATGGATAACAAATGAGCTAATAAATGCCTGCAAATAATTAAATACTTTATATAGAGAATTTCTGAAATACAGAACTACAGAAGCAGAACGCAAATATAAGAATTATACAAATAAATTGACTCGTCTTATGAGAATACTTAAAAGTAAATATTATGCAAAAATAATAGAAACAACATTAAATGTATTTGGAATATTTTAAATAATGTGAAAATTCCTGATACTGATACAGCAAACAATACAAACACCAACATAATTGAAATAAATTTAAGTTCAATGTTTCTCAGTCCTGTCAAAGAAAAATAATTGATTTAAATTGTTAATAATTGTAAAGGTAAAACATCTACTGATTGTGATCAACTTGATATGAAAACAGTGAAAAGATAGTTATGGAAATTTCTAAACCACTTACGTACATCGCCAATTTATCATTTCAAAGAGGGCAATTTCTGAATAAAATGAAAACTGCAAAAATGATTCCTATCTACAAAGCTGGGGACAAAAACAAGTTAACAAATTACCGGCCTGTCTACCTACTACCACAATTCTCCAAAATTATTGAAAAACTTTTCAATAACAGGTTAGATAAATTCCTAGAAAAACATAAAATACTTTCTGATAGTCAGTATGGATTTAGCACAAAACGGTCAACTGCACTAGCTTTAACAGAACTTACTGAAGAAATGACTGATTCCATAGATTAAAAAAAAAAACCTTACAATAGGACTTGTTTGTTGATTCGCAAAAAGCATTTGATACTATAAACCATGATGTATTGATTAGTAAATTGGAGCGTTATGGTATTAGGGATACAGCCTTGAATTGGATCAGAAGTTATTTACAAGAAAGACAACAGTTTGTGGAGTTGGGGGAATTTAAATCAAAATGTTTGGATATGATATGTGGTGTCCCTCAGGGGTTAGTGTTGGGGCCAAAACTGTTAATATTGTATATTAATGATTTGTGCAAAGTGTCTCATTTATTTGCAGATAACGCTACTATTTTAG
The DNA here is from genome assembly GCF_051991255.1 of Vanacampus margaritifer. Classification (NCBI taxonomy): domain Eukaryota; kingdom Metazoa; phylum Chordata; class Actinopteri; order Syngnathiformes; family Syngnathidae; genus Vanacampus; species Vanacampus margaritifer. Next base: position 53,765,091 of record NC_135432.1, on the reverse strand, counting down.
TTTCTGGTGAGAAAATGCATCTTATTTTGGATACAAAACCTCACAATTTAAGAAAGTAAAAACATGGCTTGATAAAAACAAGTTCTCAATAAATTTAATTAGTTGTGTTTGGTAAAGTGAAAATAGGGAACTGCGCAAGATTGTTAATTGAAGGTGTAGATATAGAACGAGTAAATGAGATTAAATTCCTGGGGGTAATTGTTGATAATAAAATCTGCCGGAAACCACACATTAAATATATTGCATCCAAACTCTCTAAAAGCATCTCCATTCTGACAAAATTCAAAAATGTTCTCAACCAGAAATCATGACACATTCTGTACTGCTCTCTAGTATTACCATATTTAAATTATTGTTTAGAAGTTTGGGAAAACAATTACAAGACATCATTACAACCTCTGTTTCTGTTGCAAAAAAGAGCTATAAGAGCAATCCATGATGTAGGATATCTCCACCACACCAATACACAGTTTCTACAATCTAAAACAATTGGTGTATAAAGCTAGACATAATTTACTGCCAAGCAATATTGAAAATATGTTTTCAGAGAGACAGGGAGGTTATGGTTTGATGGGAATTCATAACTTAAAGACAAATTATTCAAGAACAACATTGAAGAGTTTCTGTACATCTGTATGTGGAGTGAAAATTTGGAACTGACTGATTTACTGATTTACAACAATGTCCAAACATAGACCAGTTCAAAAGGAAATATAAAAACAACATTTTTAAAGAAGAAGAACATTGTTTGATGTTATTATTATTATTATTGTATTATTATTAGTATTGTTGCTATTGATAAGGAAAAAATATATATGTATATGTAAAAGTATACATACACAAGGCACACTGTTCAATGTGTTCACTATTAATAATTACCATAATAACCTTTGTTTGTTATTAACAATCAAGATATATTTGCTGTATACTAGCAGTTGTTTTTTGTTTACAATACGTACCTACTATTTATTGTGTAACGTATGTTGAAAGGGGTAGGACCTGATACGTTTATGCTTCTTCCTACTCCTTTTGGAACATGTATGTGTAGCTCATGACTGGGTGAAACGCTGTGAAACTTTCTTATGTTGCTTTCGATGCTTGAATGTTGTGTTTGCTGTTTTTATTTTATTTATATTTTTTTATATTTTGTCTTTACACATATACTTTTATAATCAGTTAGTTTTTTTTTATATACATGTTCAAAATAAAATTGAAAAAAAAATAAAAAATAATAATAATCACCTTTCTCCCTTTTCTGGCATCCCTCCATGAAGAAATGACAGAAGTTGCCTGACGTCATTGAATAAAAGAGTACATTTTAATATTCACATTTGTATATATTTGCATTTTTATTGCGGTAATGGGGAAATTCAAGTTTGACTGTCACCAGCAATCAAAGCATTTCTTTGAAACTCTACACCACAGTTATTATTTTTTCCTGCCAGCAGGTGTCAGTCTTGTAAGTTATTTGCCATTGAACGTTTTACTGCATAGTAGTGGAATGGTCTTAATACTGTTAGCTCCCTGAAATATTTTCATCTTAGAGTATTGTTATTGTCATGTGTTTTTTCCCCCGTGTTTAACGTCTGATGTACTTTTTGGGCGCTCCATTGGAATGCTCTGAGATTGCATTGTACCCAATTGCACAACATATGTGACAGATTCTTAATCAGTGCCCATTTAGTGAGACTTTGCCATCATATGCACGTTAGAAATAACATCTGCTGATAGATCACAGATGGTTTGATCTGGAGGTCTTGCTGTATTTGTTGAAGGGCTTTGCCTTCATGGAAGCGTCTCGGCAGGTCTCTTGTCACCTCACGGGGAGGTCTGTGTGTCACACGTCCTCATCCGACCCCCCACCATCTTCTTTCTCCATGTCCTCCGTGTCTTCAGCGTCCCCTCGATGCTCCATGCCGGGTATCCGTGGGCTCTAGACCAAACAAGCAAACAAACAGAACAACAGAAAAGCCCATCACCCAGACAAGGTTGGTCTAGGAGAAATGAGGAGAGATCTTGTTTGCTTTCTGGGCCGGTTTCATTTCAGTATGATGGCAGAGGAGGCCTCCCAGGACGCGGCTATCCACGTTTGTGTTTGACTTGCAGGGAGATCAAGGTGGTCCTCAGTCCTGACACATCATCTCTCCACCTAATACACAACTGGCTTTTCATTCTTTTCATCCCAACGGTTTGTTGTCAGTGCTGTCATTCCATCCTGCTTTTGATAAAGACCACACACTTGCAGTGTCCTTAACACTACTGGGTTTTTTTTTAATATTATGTATTTTTAAATCTCAGTGTGAAAAAATAGCATCATGATTGGTACCTTAAGTTTGTGGAGAAATGTACACAAAACATTAGAAGATTTAAAATTTGGGGATCTTTTACACTTACGCCGTTGAGTCCATTTGCTCTAATTTGTTTTCTCAAGTTTTACTATTTGGTTGGGTTTGAACACAAACAGACCTTGTTTGCTGATCAAATGTGTCCCCAAACAAATGATTAAGCTAACTTTGATCAACTATTGAAATGCAGACTCTCCACTTTAAATGAACAGGACAAAATGTTATGTACAGCAAGTCAGCCCCAAAAAAAATGTTTAGGAAAAAAAACTAATCAAAGAGAAAGACAGGTCAACCCGAAAATGGTCTTTACAATAATATAGTTTAGACAGCACCACTAGTCTAAACACAGTGTTCTGATTCCATCCCATCTCAGGGGGCGGCCATTTTGCCACTTGCTGTCGGCTCACAGTTGCTCAGGGATTGGGACACGACCAATCACTGCTCACTAGTTTTCTGAAGCTGGGCCGTGATTGGTTGTGCATAAAACACAAATTATTTTTTTAATTTCTCATGAA